>NW_020884874.1:24353524-24953524 GCF_003945725.1 Corapipo altera
GTTTGTTTCTTTCTTTTTTTGGTTTGTTTCTTTCTTTTTTTGGTTTGGTTTTTGTTGGGGGTTGGAGTTTTTTTTTATATTTCTGTTGATGTTCCCAGCAGAATTTGGCTGCTCTGGAGGCCAATTCAAGATTAAGACATCTAATGATGGTTCTGAAACTCCCATCCTGTTCAGTGGACATCTATTTAATGCAGTCAGCAGGGGCAAGGAAGTAACTCAGGTGATCACTAATTAAAGCCCTGATCCACTTCCCAAACATAGTTAGAGCCCTTTGAGACATTGTTGGGTATCTAATACACCACATGGTATACGGTATGTGGGTATCTAATATACCCACATGAGACTGGCAAACATGATACCCAGCCCATAGGTGACCTGCACTGAAAGCTGAAGGCAATGGAGAGGCAAGAAAATCGCTATCCATATTTAGGCTGTTGAATCAGAAGCTGGGTGTAGGCTCTGTGGCTAATCACCCTGAACCATCCTGGGCTCCAGTGATTCCCAGGAGCACTTGCACACCTCTCACACATGCAACTCTCTCTAAATGCAGGTGCCTTAACTTGCAGCTGAATCCCACCAAGCTGGATCTCAGTGGCATGATGTAGTTCACCTGTAATAGTGTTGTGCACTTTTGACCATTTTCGCTGAATTCAGTTCCAGAACGTACAAAAACCCATGTCTATGGAAGACACTTTGGTTTTGCCACAAGGTAACTCAGAACAACACTAGTATTCATTAAAAGTGCTCTCTTGGACAAAAGCAGACTCTTCTAATGGTTTGCCATTTACTGTTGCAACTCCAAAAGCATTTTCTCTTATTTGGACTGAAAAAACCATAATTTTTAAAATTATTATTGTCAGTGACTCCTAAATTTGCCCTATCAGGTCGATTCAGAACTTGCAGGATTGTACCATAGAAAAGCACACTTAGCAGCAACACAGTTGCAAACCATACCTTCAAAGTCTCATTGAACTCTGGATCCACTGTGCTCTTTTTGACAGCTGTCTTTCGCTTACTCCAAGGAGATTTATCAGGAAGTAAATAAACCTTAACATACCTTATATAGAGAAAGAAAGATACATTGAAAATGATCAAAAGGGGCAGGGAGAAAACAATTAGATGAGAGGAGTTTTTCTTATTTCTTAAAAAATTTTATTGACTTTGTAAGTTTCCATCAACAAAATGGCAAAATGTGATTTATATCTTTTCTCAGTAAAAGCAGATAAACTATAAGGAACCCTGTGTATCATTCTGCTAATGTGTTTCAATTCCATTGTAACTCAGAAAGGATTAGGATCTGAATAGGAATCTTCTGGTTTTGTACTCTTGGCCTCTGATAAAATAGCCCCTAAAGAAATCGCCTTCCAGGTTTAGTGACAGTTTTATGATGAAAACAAACAGCATATTATGTGCTCAAAGAAAAAAAATAAACTCAGTCAACTTTAGGATCACTGCTGCTTGTTCATAAAGAAAATATCTTGTCTTCACAACACTGGGTACCATGTAGCAAAAAAGGTATTATCACATAAATAATACATAATAATTCATAAGTCTTAAAAATGCTAATTGTTCTAACAGCCACTAGAATGAAAATGGGAGATTGTCTAAAAGTGGCCAAAATTACCCTAACATTGATTCAAGGAAAACCAGTAAAAAAAGTTTCTGGAAGCTGAGTTGCACCAGTAATGATTCCTACCCAAAGTTTCTCATGTGTAGGTCAAGTGAACGCTAATACCTAAATATTCTCCTTACTATCAATTCAGTGGGCTGTAATTGGATTATGGCTTCAAAACTTAGGAGTTTTAGCCATAGAGAGTGCTCACGGCTTGTCAGGGAAAGGAGTCATTGTTTACTTAATACTAAATACTTTTAAACTGTATTTGTTGTATATATTTCACTTATTATGATTTAAACCAATTCTAAAACAGCCTTTTGATTAACTTGCTGGGTAAATAAAAATCAGCTGTACCTCATATCATAGTTGCAAAACTTACACATTTTCCTTATTTTTTCTGAACTTACCCATAGATAAAACTACTTTCTAAAATACACAAGTCCTAGAAGCTTTAGCCTCTTTTTCTATGACCCCAAATCAATTTAATTAAAATGTAGCCAGTCAGACTTCAAAACAGCAAATAAGCTAAGTAATTCAACAGGTTTTAAACATCAGTTAAAAGTCTGCTTTTCAGCAAGCATGTTAAGCGAGTATACTATAATTTTTCTGTTGGCTTGGAAACCAACAGAAATATATAAATATGTGCCAACAGAGAACATAATGTTTACTACACAACACTTCTCACATTGCCTTTCAGCCTTCCTGTAATTGTTTACCTGGCTTAATTACCAGGGGACTTAAAGAACCTTGACCCACTTCTGAAGAGCTCCCAAATTGTCCTGCTCCACAAGCTGCTGTTCCAGCAAGGCACTGCTCATCACCAAGCTTGTCTTTATGAATATTCTCTGCAAGATGCGCAAAAACCCTCGACCTTCTGGGTGAAGGTGACTGCAAGTCCTCAGTTCCAACATGGTCACTCAAGTGCTCAAACACAGTGTGACAGCAGGGACAAGAACAGGTAGTTAGGTATTCTAACTGTTGATTTTCTATCGGTGGTTGCTGCATGGTCAGAGAGCATTGTTAAGCAGTAGAGAGATAAATCACCAAGGCTTAACTGTGCAGCAAAAATTTCTATGGCATATTTTATCTACAGAAGTAAATATTTCTTCTTCTTACAATGATACATAATTATTAAGCAGCCTTAGACTTTAAGATCCATCGCAGCATCTGAAATTTCTACTCTTATTACAGAAGATAAAAGCACCTGAGTAGTATAGCAATCACCCAGTGACCCACAGTGAGTCAGCAGACATATTAGGAACAGGTCATCTCATGTTTCAGCCACTTACATATGAATTTTCTGGGCACAACTTAAGAACTAAAATCTGAACAGCTATTCTTGAGGTCCAAAGGTACTCATCAGCAACATAGATACCCAACTGCTTGCTCACAAGAAGGGAAAGGGACAATTCCTAGCAGAAAATTGTAAGAATGGAATAAGCATTGGTATGAAACGTATTTGTCTTCCAGTGTGTATATGTACAAAGGGCTGGTACGTATGTTGGAGGTTCTGAAAGTGCCAATATGGCATACCATCATATATCAATCCATTTCAATCACAACATGCATAAATATCTCAAAAAACCAGAATATTTTCCTTAGGTTTCTTCTCCTTCTCTGCGAAATACTTACGGGTTACACTTTTTCTTCTTCTCTTCTCCGTAAGCCAGGTTCTTGCATCCCCTGATGCAAATTTCCAAGATGTAAGCTCTGAAGATGTATCTTAAGGCAAACTCTATTTCTCCTGTGACATTAGCTTTGCCAAAATTGCCAGATTCAGTGCAAGTGCTGTTAAGACTAAACAAACTTCCCTAAGAAAAGACAAACATTGGGGAAAATGAATTTCAGATCAAACAGGACAAAAAATTTATTTCCTTTAATAGTCAGTATCTTTATAGACATTACTGTAAAGTTACTGCAAATCACAAAATGTAAGGTAACCTGTATAAAACATTCCATTGCTTCCATAACAGCCCTGAAAATTATGACTGTAATTGCAATAACTACTGCTTTGCCCTGTTCTAGGGCAAAGCTGTCTAGGCTAGGAAATTGCTTTGTTAAGTAACTTCTAGATCTAGAAATTGTCTTCGAATAAAACTGCTATGTCGCTTCCCATGAGAAAATTGGGTAAGTGTCTGAAAGGGATTGAAAAAAACCTCTGAAATCTAAGAATGTACAAAACATGGAATTAGACTCCTTTTAGTACATAGCGCACAGCAGAGTACACCACTGAGACATTAGTTTCTGTCGTGTATTAAAGGAAACAAAAGTGGCCTGCACATTCCACAAATACTTTACAAGATGCCTCAATTCCACATAGAAATCGCACACTTCGTACTGCAGACCATGCAGGAAAGATTAAAATAGGAAGACTTCCTGTTGTTGTATTCTGGTGCAAAGAGAAGATGTCTCCTAGTTCACCTTGTTCTCCTTTCAATCTACTTTCACCTTTGGGGCAAAGGTTTGGATGCTGTCCATCCACATATATAAAAACCACTTGCGTCCAGCGCTACAGAAGCCATGGCAGGGTAAAGAAGGAAGAGACTACAATGATTTCTGTGGCCCAGCCCAGACATGTAACTTTATGGTGTTATATAGCCTTCAGTGTAACAACGTATCAACTAAAAATAGTTTGGTCTCCATTCATTTATAATGATATTCTTTAAGGTGAGCCCTAGGAATTTTTTACATTGTATTTGTCATGAAGACTCAATTGCTGTTGTGATTAGTCTCACAGCAACATTGCCCTAGATTGCTAAGATATCTGTGTTAGATCACTCCTCCCTCTGAAAATAAACACCAACCCACACAGGACTGGTTAACCAAGGAGTTCTGAATTGCACAACCCAGCAGCTAAGATTGCAGAGTAGTGTTTATAAGATCATATCTCTCTTCCATGTAGATACTTTTCTTCATTTGTGCAGCATGCCAAATACTCAATTCACACCAACAGATCCATTAGATTAAGGCACCTATCTACTCTATCTTTTAAACTCTTAAGTAACACACATACATGACAAAAGAAGGGCCAAGTGCTTGCTGAGGAAGTCAAAAGAAGTGTCAGGACTTTTTTGACCTGATGTTTGTTGCATGTAATCTTGCTCCCTCCATAAGATGTGTATCAGTGTGATCAATCTCCTTTGCAGCTTTGTTTCGCTCTGCTCTTTCACTCACTGACATATTTTTATTCACTTGACCAGAAAATTATTATTTTCCACCAAAATCGTTTATGGTAATGGAATACAAAGAATTTTGTCTTAGCTCATGTCCTAAAAAAAGGTTCTGCGAAAGTCCCTAATATTTATTCCACAGAACACCTTATTTATTTAGAAAGGCTGGATAGGTGTTCTGGACTGAATATCACCACACCTCTCCTACCTGCTCAGGTGTCACATACATTCAGTGTAGAAGTCATCATCCTTTTTGTTCAGCGAACAGGGATTTAGCAATGACTTCATGTATTGTACTTCTGGTGGCATGACTAGAAGCAATGCCATCTGATATTTTGGAAGATACATTTTTATGGAGTGGCCTTCAACATCCAGCACTTATCCATAAAGAGAAGCTTAATGGAATTTGTCCCCTCTTATAAGATAGTAGAAAATATTACATTTTTAAGTCCGAACCATTTATAGACCAGTTCAAATGGTCTATAGCATCAGAAATGTAATCCACAAGTTATTACCCATTTGTCAGCTTAACACCTCAGACTCCACAGTGCAGTAAACTGTCAGAGAGCACCAAGGTCCCTGTGTGTGTTTATACTTCTCTGTAAAGCCAGCAGGTTGGTTTAATTTTGATTCCCTAAATCATTTTACAAGGTCAGTCATGAATTCTTTGGATACTTCACCCTGCTTAACCTTGTCACTAATACATAGAAATTAGCTTCCACAGTTAATCATAGGGGCTTTAAAGCATGTGCTGAATTCATTTATAACCAGTTTCCCTCTCTCTCATCTGCAGTATTCAAAATGCCATCTATCAGAGGATGATTCAATATCATGCCCTAAGCCTATGAACTGCTCCCCTGGCTTCCATCACTGTCAGTTTCCTCTCGTTCACTGACATTCTGACATTTGAATTTCCACTGACATTTGCAATACCACTGTTCTTGCAGACTGACAAAACCCTTCTGTTAAATGAAGCTTGAAGACAAAAAGCTAACTATTAGATTAGAAAGTACTGTGTTCGTAATCCCAACCTTAATACAAATTGGGAAGAATGTTAGTTGCATTTGCAAAATTCAGAAGAAGCCGCTTTATAAACTATTAATTATTAATCGATGTATCCACCTATCAATTATCCATTATTAATTTGATTTGGCTTATGCTTCAGAAAGTTCACAGTGTTACTATGAGGACCATGCCAAAGACAGTCAGTCTTTCATCAGATACAAAGTCAAATAAAATTCTTCCTTCATTTTGTAATATAATCTAAAATACACCAACATTTTGCACAAGCTTTTGTATTTGTTCCCTTTAAGCACCTGTTCTATGTCTTTCATCCTTTAACTTACATGTTTTCTGCCATCACAGAAAACTGTATCACTTGTGGAACTGGTTGTTATGTCTTCTTCCTCCTTGCAACTACTTTTTGTCAGAATTTCACTGTCATTTTGGGTCCCAGTGATGAGCTGTTGCAGACTGGGTGTACTTTTCATCTGTAAGAAATTCAGAAAGTAGTTTTTTTTAAGATAAAGAAAATGTCCTGGTTCCTTCAGGAAAGCTATCAAAAGAAAATGCAGTAAATAGCTACAGTTGACTCTGATCAAGGTCATGCAGGTGACACACTTTCAAAGATAATGTAGTAACTTAAATGTTGATTTATAACTCTCTCCTTCTAGCTAGTAGTACATTCACTATATTAATAATTTTCTAAAATCAGCATACCACTAGCTAATGTAATGATCACTACCACAGCAATTATTAACAACAGTCTACTAATAATACACCAAAAGTAGTAATATACTAATAAAAGGCCTTATTAGCCCTTAACAAAACAGTAATTTTGGAAGAAAAACAATAATCTTGCCTCCAGGAAATGAAAAATAGTATTTTGCAATATGTATGACACATACCCATGTTTACCTATGCAAGAATGAATGTACGTTGAAAGGGACTTGAAAATAGAAAAAGACAAGTTCATACTTAACTTTGTTTATAGAAAAAGCTTAAATTTCTAAGGTGTTCTTGACTTTGCTTTAACTATGTCCATTCACCTTTCCAATATTTCCATGAAAACTCTGATAATTTGAGAAAAATTGAGATAGATAGATAGATATAGCAAAACTCCTTGAGATTTTTCTTCAGCCGCCTCTGTTATGCAGAACAACAGTTAATAGAAAGAAGTGCCAAAAGATTAATACATATGGCTAGAAATATGCTGAAATTAGATTTTAGCTCATTCCGGCACACCACTTTCCCTGGATAATACAATCTATGAAAAACATGTTCACAGCTCAGTGGGTCCAAAAAGAGTGAGGTGAGAAATTTTATATGGTTAGGATATAAGAAAATAATTTCTTTTTCAAATTGTGTAACAGAGGTTACCTGAAAGACTAGAAAGAATACAATCTGACTAAAATCAACAAAAAGAATTGGTACTTTTTTGTATAAATGAAACAGGTAATATATACTTAACAAACCTGAGAGCCCCTACTGCACGGTCAGCAGAAAGCACTAAAGAATGAGGACAACAGATGAGATAATATATTGAGATTACTTCTGAAAAAAACAGGATGTGCAAAATCCTAACCATAATGCTGTAATGATGACACGCAGATACTGTTATGTGTAATAACTGCCTGACCTTAAGAAGAGATGTAAGAATTATGTTCCCTTGTGAGAGGGAAAGAGACAGAAAATGCATTGAGAATATAGTCTCAAAAACCCCAAACAAAACCAAAATAGTGTATTTCCCAGCGCAGAAATTGCCTCCTGCCTTATAAAACCTAAACCACCACAGATTTAATTTGCTGAACACAACAGCCTACTACACACTGAATTTTAGCTTCTACTTGTATCAGGAAGACTTCGGTTGTGTAATACAGACAATAAGTGACTGACAAGGCACCATAACTACCAGTGCTAAACTTAGCATCAGGTCACACAAGCAAGACTCTCCCGTAGCCCAGCTCTAATGTCACAGGAGAGGTATCCCACAGCTACCAATGCACCACAAACAGCTTCCACACGTTGCACATGCTTGCTTGTTCCCCCAGGAAGGCAGGTACAATTGCAGTTCCCTTAATAAACTTAGAGATTCTGATGACAAGAGGCCCTTGAAAACACTATTCAATTAACTTCCCAAATCCAGATTTTACACTGGCTGGTGGTTTTTGCTATTGCATTGGAGTTTTCTCACTTAATACTGAGGTTAAAAATAATATCTTTAATCTGAAAGAATCAAGCTCTGAACACATCACAAATCTAGAAAACTTATCTAAGAAACAGATAGTGTTCTTGAGACTGAAGTAGTGCCCCAGTTTTATATACTGCACATTCAGCTATTACTTTACGGTCATTCCCAAGAGAAAAATACACACTTTCCAGGGGGAAAAAAATCACTGTTTTGATTCAGTCTCTGATAATGAAAAGTTCTCTCTGGTGTGGAAATCACAAATAAGATTTCTACATCATATTTCATTATAACTGTAATTAGTTGTTTTGCAAGTGTAATTTAAAAGATGTTCTGTCCCATAACTTAAAGTATAATTCTAGTAGGGATATAAACAACTACCCTTACTAAAGAAAAACAAAGATGGGAAAGAAAAAAAATAAATTGAAGAATAATGAATAGTGCCATTGACAGAAACTAAAAGTAGTTTTTAAACTCACAGTAACAATACAAAAAGTCATCATATAAGTGTGGGAAGAGAAGAGTAAAATTTCCTTCAACATGAAAAAACTAAAATGTCAAAAATTACGTTTACAAAAAAAAAAATCAACAGTAATTCTAGTAAAATTAAAATTCTAGCTTAAGGATACTCTAACTGGTTTAAATGAAACAAAAGGTTCCTGGCTCAGAGAAAGTGCTCTGGCACACAAACAACATTGAAATCTATCTTTCAAAACCTGTAATGCAAAGTGTGGACATAAATTAAGTCCTAAATCTTTAAATGGGCGATTAAAACCCCACATAAATAATTTGGAATCTTCTACTAATACATTTCTTAAGCCAAAGAGTCCATATCCATCTTTTAAACATGACAGATTTTTTGTGATCAGTGTGTGATGTAGCATAGTTGAAATCCACATTATCTCCAACTCCGATGCTTTTCAATGCATTAAGAGAGCAATGCTCTGCCTGTGGAATAAAGTTAACACTGAAATGCGGCTTGCCACAATGAAAGCAGCACTCCAGTAACCAATAATTGTCACCAATTCTGTTCATAATTTAATTTCATACAAAAATACCAGAACTAATTTCACAGAGTTCACAGACCTTGCTGGGCCAATTCAGACTGCCAGTCCATGCAGTTTGACATCCTGTCTCTTCCATTTAACAGCACCTGACACTTCAGAGGAAAGTGAACAATGTGCACCAAGGGAGCTGTGAGTAATGTGTGCCAGGAGGTCTGGCCCAAAGCAAGAGCTTTTCTCAGCATCTAATTCAGGCACTTAGCAGACCACATTTACCTCATTCAGATGAACAAGGCAATTCAGTAAGTACCCACTATGTGGAAAACTGAGTGTGGACAAAGTTCAGTCACTTGAGAGCTCAAAGCGTACACAACAAAATCTTCAGTGTAACTTTAAAGCAGAAGCGTGACATCATCTTCAGCCCTGCACAATTTGTGGAAAAACAGATGACTGGATTTTTCTCAAACTTCTCAAGAAAACACTGAAAGTTAGAGACTGTAACCAAAGCAAAAGGAAAGAGGAAGTTGCACAGCAACTAACAGCAATGTTTTCTCCCTGCCAAGTAAAAAAATGCTCAAAGATTGCCAGGATGGTTTTGGGATGGTCATAGCTTGGTCCTGTTCAGCAGCAAAAGGGGCAGGAAGAGGGCAAGACAGAGTACATCCCTGCAGCTCAACAATCACATAGAGCAGACATCAAATCAGCCTCAAGAGAGCCTGTGAACACTTGAGAGCAAAATGACCCGTCCCCTCCCTCTCTATATGAGGGTCTTTGTAAAAATCTCAGTCTAACATTTCAACTCTGGACTGAAATCAATTGTGCAGACTCTGTCAAAAACCCTGTGGAGAATCGGAGTTCTGATCATGGTCAGCGAACATCAGCTAAGTTCTGTTCATACAATAAAAGTAAAATTCCACTGTATAAGTCATTGCTCTCACAAATATATTTCATTCATGAAACAGCTCTTACAGTTCGAGACAGTGTATAATAATATGGATACCTTGCTTGTAATGTTGATGGCAGTGTCAGACTGGCTCCTTCTTTGCCACCTTCTTTCCACATTCTTCCCAAAGTCTGTGGTTAGGACACATCTGTCAGTCATATCATTCTGAGACTTTGAGATTTCTGAAGTGAAAATAAAGAGAAAAGTCACTATAACAAACTTTACAAGCAATCCTGTAGATTTATAGGCTAATTTTGTAGCTTTCAAACTTTTATCCTGCAACTTTAGTGTTGATCTCCTAAGAGTAAGAAACAGATGGGAAGACAAATGCTTGTCACATTTTATACATTTATACTTTTCCTGCCTAAATCTTTCCTGCTATTTCAACTGGAAATTATACTCTTTGTTGCCTATCATCAGAACTACTGCCATCAAATACAGTTTCCTTGCAGAAGTAGCTACTAAAGTCCGTACGCATAGTTTGATTTGTAAAGTGGTTTGGTTTGGTTCAGGATAAAAGCAAGATCATTATAACAACATAAAGCAATATGACAATGAAAATCAGAAAGCAGAGCACATTGGAAAATATTTAGAAATTTATCCAAAATATGTATGAAAGGAGACACATACTCTGTTCCCAAACCACATATAATTTTAAGAACATGACTAGCCCCCACTGACTTCAATAACATTACTCATACGGATAAGCTTAGCAGTACTTAAGTACCTTATTGAATTAGCGCTTCAGTAACATCTAGTTTATTGTCAAATAAATCTACAGGACAATTGGACATTTAATGCACCACTTTTCACTTCTTATTCCTCAGTGTACATTCAGAATTTCACTTAAAGGAAAGGGCAGCACTCATCCATGATTTCTGAAGTCTAAAATAGCAGGTTTAGCTGCAGACACTTTGTTGCTAATCCCAGATAGCTATTTCATGTACCACTTAAAAGTTATTAATTCTTCATGAGAGACTATCATATGTTTAATTCATACAGAAGAAATAAATACTTTTCTCACAACATGAACCTCTGTGGAGAAACCTCTCACACAGTAGACAATATGACAGTGATGGTATTGAAAAACAATGGGACTCAAGTGTGATTTTAAAAAGACACTCTGGGGTGGTTTTGTTCTTAGCAGCAATCAGTCCTCAGATGTTTACTGTACTCTTTGTACATCATTAAGGAACCATGTGACCTATTCAAATGCAGGCTCAATTAAGCCACCCCCGTAAATGAAACCCGATTTTTAAAATACACAGTGAAATCAGAGATCATAAAAGAGAGTGAGAGTTCTAATGGAATAGATACAATCTGAATATCTTGAGCAGGAGTCAAAGCAGAAACACCAGTTTGCCTCACACTCTCCTAAAATGAACAGGTTACAGAACAGGTTATTGTGAGAAACATGAATGTTCAGTTTTCATATCTATTCCTCCTTTGGCTTCTCTACCCAAACGTCAGCAAAGATGGGCACTATCTCTAGAGCCAAGGGTGGCTTTTTACTGCAAATAGAACTACAGCCAGTAACTTATTCTACATTCACCAAACGGCAACCATTGGATTATAATCTCCTGTTGCTGCCAAGCCACACTGGAACAGGAGGTAACAGCGTAAAGAGCAGACTGTACAATGGCTGTTCTGTGCTTCACGCGCTAATCCTTTGTTCCCACTGCTCTCACACACACACCAGCTCCAGTGATAGAATCAGAGGCATAACAAAGTTCTCCGTGTTTATTTACTTCAGTGCACAGGAGCGGGATGTATTAAATACCTCTGCAAACCAGGAAACCAGGACATTTTTATCTAGATAAGATACAGAGTACTAACTTTAGACACATGTGACCAAAAGCTTTTATCAGCACAGCACCAGGCTTCACTGGAGGCCATATTGTCTGAAAAAGCTGGTTTCTTAAGAAATCCAATTCTTTCTCTTTGTATGACTTCCAATGCTTTTTAATTATTGACTTCAGTGATTGCAATAGCCTGTTATTTTCTCACAAATTGAACCACTCTACCCTAACAGAGGATGATATCACCTGCATGGGGTTTCTCACACAACTGAGCTGATCTAACAACTAGCTGCCATCTCCCTCTTCAACCACTGCTCTTCCCTCCTCAATCCCTGGCTCCTGACCACATGGTACCCTCCACTGTACATGTTCCAACACATATACCCTACCTTGAGCCTATTGAACTCACTAAAACAGCAGAAAAGTATCTATAAGTTTTATCCAGGTTAATGTTATGCCCTTAAAATTAGCTAAACCAGTTTCCAGAGGGGTCCAGAAACACCAGTGCTAATTCAAGTCACAGCAGCATAAGGTTAGAAATAGGGAAAGAAGAAAAAGATGTGAGTGGAGGAGGATCTTCCATTTGGTAGTAGTGAACTAATAAATTAGCTTGCTGCAGTCCTGACAGTCTTTACCAGTAACTGTGGGATATGACCAGGCTTCAAACTATCAGAAAGCTGGATAAATTACTTTGCACCCAGTTCAGTGCTGCCTCATCTATCTGCTTCCAGTAATAGTGTCCTATGCTACCCTATATTTTTCTGTGTGGAACAACAGTCACTGTGCCTCTGCATGGCTTTAATATGTGTTCACGCAGATGCAACATTGAATTTGCATAGTTAAAGGAAAACAGGCCATTAGGGTGGGTAGAAGAAGCTAAAGGAAAGACCAAACAAGAGGTAAGGCAAGAGGTTAGGGGGAAAGGCAGAAAGGCACTAAAACCAGTTTTATTCAGGTCTGGTTTCACATGTGGGGTTGTCTAAATTGAAGCCAGTAAGAAAATATTAAGGTTTGTTCAAATACATGCAAATTTGCAAACCTCTGTAATCTTCCTAAGGCTCAGAAGTGGTTTTCCTCTGGTCATTGATGCCTTTGTTTTTCACACCGCCTGGCTGTCCTTAGTGTAATTAGTCTTAGAGGTGCACACACAGTCTGCAGCCCAAGGAACAAGCAGCATAAGAGAATGCAAGGAACCAAAAGTATCAGAATGAAAGAGGAGTTGTTGGGACTGGACGGCACCTAGAAATATGCACTGCAAAAAACCCACTCAACTAGACAGACTGAGAAAGAGGAAGGAAGTCCTCATGAAAACTGCCAGTAAATGAAAATATTAAACTCTACTTCCATTAAATAACAGACTCTTTGACAGTCAGTTGTGGTTCAGTCAGACAGAAAATATGAAGATCAGTACAGCAGAAATTGGTTATTACTCGGTGCTAACATGAGTTAAATACACTGCATCTGAAAACCTGGTAAACTTAAAGATTGTATACCATAGTCTTTTCCATCTTTACAGGAAGGCCATTCTGGGTTGATATAATCAGCAAATTTAAAAACTAGCAGAATACTGAAGGAGAATTAGATTTACTATATTATTTTTCAGGTTGGCATAGCCTTAGCATTAATCATTTCAGCCATTACTCAATATCCTTGTTTTATAACTATTTCTTGGCCAACACTGTGGCCAAAGAATTGAAACATTTGACTTCATTACTATAGAATGACAAAACAGTGAAAGCTACTTACTTTTTATGTGTGTTGTGAGAGACAAAAACAAGTTTTCCACAGATTTATTAAACCTTTTAGACTCTCCAAGTTCCTGCAAATGGGAGATACCATGAGTAAGAAAACACAACATTTATAATTTTAAAGTTTCTGTGATTATATCAGAGGGTAAGGCTGCAGCCCTTTGCTCACTTCTGTAGAAAAATATATCTGAGGACATACACAGGCGTAGTTGAAAACTGTCAGCTGTTGAAGATGGAAAGTAATCTTTCCAGTTCCATAGTCTTTGACATATAAGTGGAACTCCTTGTAGAAAGATCACACAGCAATTTCATAAATACAGCTAATTACATCACCAGTTTGTTGTAATGTAGTTAATACTTTTATCTATTACAGATGTTCCTGCGCCTCTGAATCAAAGTTTTGTCAAACTCCAGGTATGCACATAAGACTGTTTACAGAACTGCAATGGGCTTAAAAAACAGACCTGAGGATCCAGTCCAAAATGAACTCAAATATTAATTCAGTGCAACTTTTATGCGTTCTGAGCCATGTCCTACTATTCTGTCCACTAGAAACTGTAATGCAAAGGCAACCATCAAATTCACTGTTCTTCACTCAATAATGAAAGTGACACATGAAATGGTCATTTTATAAATAACTATTGAATATCTTAGGAACATGGGATCCCTTCCAGGTTTGAGGGGAGCTCAGGAGATCCCAGTCCAGTCTTCCAATAGTGAGGCACCAAAAACCATATGCAGTATTCCAGTGTCAAGAAGAGTGGTTGAACACTTCCCTCAAAAACTGAAAACTAATTGAAAACAGCCCTCATAGCCTCTAATCTTTCTCTCCTAGTACCAACACAGCATAAAAATAATGGCAAAGAACATAAGGCATCATTTATACGGCAGTGTGATGTTATAGCAGTTGTTGTTTACTATGTTTCTGTGACTGGCATTTACACATGAATAAAACTCTACGAGGTGAGTATGTATATGTATATTTTGCGGATACGTACATTTACCATCACATTGATTCCTGCTGTTGATTCTGTGAAAGGAGGTGGAGTTGGAGGTACGACAGAAATTTTACTAGAAGAGATTAACAGTTAACAACATTTAATGTATTATGCCAATAGACGGATAAATAAACCATGCCCATGCACAGTATCTTTATTATATGGTCTTTCCTGTACTCTTTAAAAATCTGAATTGACATCCTGTGTCTTTAAGGGTTGCAGCAGAGGTTTGTTGCCTGTTCTTAAAAATTAGGTCTACCTTTCTATCTTCTTAACTGTGGGCTGATCTAGGTAAAATTATTGAATTAGAACTACCAGGAAGACCTAATTTAGGACAGACTCCCTAAACTTCTATACAGCTGGCAGTATTACAATCTGTGTTCTGAGTTCTAAAACACAATTCCTGTATAACACACCCCATTTCTATTTCAGAAATGTTTTCAGAAAATAGTCATCTTTCTTTACAATAATGAAAGGATCCTTCCTTGTCTGAGTCCAGAGCTGTTAGAGGACCTTTACAACATTCCTACCATTCCATCTGTGGTAAATAGTGCTGGTCTGTGAAAAAGAATCTGTTATCTGACTGATTCTGTTATCACAGCACAATCACAGATCTCAAGGCAGCTGGTAAACTTCCTTTTTGATTCTCTTTTAGTTTTACCACATCTACGTAAAAGCAAGCTCTGGTTAGGATCTTATCTAGCTGACTATAAGTTTCTGTCTTATGCAGCTATGCCTAGCCAGATAATTATAATAAATTGAGACCATCTCTATATATCTTACTTTAAGTGGGATTTTGGGGGGAGGAGGGGGTTTGGTTCAATAGTTTTATTTTTGATGGTTCTTTTTGTTGTTGTGGTTGGGTATTGTGTTTTAAGGAAGAGGGTTACTTTAATACCATATAGTTTAAGCAGACTGTTCAAACACTGGTAATAGCTTAAGTATGGGCATGCTTTAGTCTCTAGTCAAAGTATTTATTCACTGTAAATTAGACTTTTTACTTTTTAAAAGTTTGGTTAGTAGAAATGTCTAATTGAATACAGAGTTTCCTGTCTACTATTTATTCTAAAACTATCATATCAGCAATATCTCCCATTGAATCAATAATGGTGCTATTATGACAACTAGTAAATAGTGTTCATCTATGATTATTTAAAAGTATTGTGCAAATTTAACAGATAATGGTATAAACAGTTATGTAAAAAATATAAGCACATAAAAATAATGGACACTCCTTCATTTCAAGGAAGACACTATTACTCCAAACATAGTACTCTGTTGTACTTGAGATCTTTTCTATGGATTGCTGACAGATAAAAGTGAAAATTTTTCTACATTTTTGTCATTTGTACTCCAAAAGTGTTGAATTTTGTTTTTCATAATAAAAAAATACAAACTGTTGGCTAGTTTATAACATAAAATATATCACCTATACAAATTCTCAGTGTCCTAGGACCATTTGTCCTTTTGAGTATTACCTCAGTTTCTGATAAGATTTCAAGAGCTTTGCACCAACTGTTTCATGTCTGCCTGTGAAGGAGGAAAAAAAATCCAAAGGTCATTTAGCAACAACAGCAGTTACTAATGCCAATATAACACTTTTTAAAATCAGTGCCTTTCAGGAACTGGCCTGTATTCACAGAAACTCATGCACATATAAGTCAGGAGTGAAATCAATTCCCACCTAATGCATTAGCATACATGCCAAGCAACACAAGTTTCTCCTGTGTCACAAACTATGGTGATTTCACCTCTCACGGGTGACACATTCAGACTGACTCTTCACAAATGCTAAGGACAATCACATACAGATGCTAACAGACCCATTCCTACAGGTTGCTAAGTGCTCTCAGCCTCCTGACGTCCAAGAGGCAGGTAGTGCACCGGCCCACTGCACTAAAACACACTTCAGCCATAAAACTCAAACACTAAAGAAAGCTTAGAAATGTCTATAAGAGCAGGCACATGGTCATCTCTTGCATCTTATGAAAAATTCCTCTCACTTTTCTTACAAGAGACCTGAACACCCATAAAAATGCTTGACTAGCTCACAAACATGAACAAACCCCTCTGTTAAGACTATTCCTGCAGGGAAATAACAACCATGTCACATTCCTCAGGTGAGCAGCCACATGGTGTAAAGAACACCAAGGAGCAAGTGCTTCATCAGGCACAAAGAATGAAGACTCATAAAACTAGTTTGTTCCCAGGTGATCACAAACACAAAAAATGGCTAAAAGCATGTTACAAATGACCAACTGAAATTATCTGGAGTATCTTTAATTACTAATAATTCCTAATTATTAGGCAGCACATAATCCATGTTTTGCTAAAGATGGTATTAACTATAACATTAACTATAACATCGCTTACATAAAAGTAGTAGACCTCAGTGGTGATAGAAATAATAGTAAGCTCATCAATATTACATCTTTCAATCAGGACTCCATTATTCATGCTCTATTATTAATAAGTAATATTTACTATCTTAGATTTTAAATTTATTAGCCATTAAAGGCAATATACCACTTTTACGAAAATATTGATCTTATTCTTTAGGTAGAAGCTACCAAAAAATTAATAAAAGCATACTGATGTCACTCTTTGGGTTATTTTAGTCTGTAACATGAGAAAATTTCACTGTAACATGTAATTTTTTTCAGTTAAACTTACTTTCCAGTGAACACTTCAGTTACGCTGTATTTTCAAACCAAAAGAGGGCACTGTCTCTCCAGGATTGAAGGATACACAACGGCTGTTGTGTTTTAGTATGCCATTTTCGAACCTCTTTAATTATATCAGTTGGTCTAATCAAAGAAACTAAACAAAACATATTTCTCCCTGCAGGTTTATCTTCTGTATATCTTTAGATATTTGTGACTTCAACAGTATAACTAAGCAAAATGCTTCAAGCACCCACAAAGCTTTGATAATTCAAAGTGAGAACTCATTTATTTTGCTGGAAAAAGAGACAGTCAGTACCTTCAATAACAGAGAGATTGATAAAATTACCAGCTTTAGACTCACTGAAAAGATCGAGGGGAAATTACTAATAACGGTAATTGGATAAAATTGTGGTTTTAAAGATCAGCCAATTAATACGTTAAAATCAGAAATTGTCTTACCTAGAATGGACTACAGTGAAATCTTTCAAATTTGAAATTAATTTTATTAGCAGGAGCTGTAGTTTAGTTTCTTAATATGCTACTTGCTGTCTTTCGTGAACACCTACTACCCAAAACGACTGATTACGTTCTTACACTTATAAAATTCTTCCTATTCAAGTTTCCCAAGACATATTTAAAGCCCAGTTCCTTCCTTTTCTCCAGCTACTCTTAAATCTAGATGTAATGCAGATACTGGAAGTGAAACTCTATCATTTGACTATGTTCAGGCACAAAATAAAACAGCTGAATATCTGAAGTGGCAGTTCAAGGGAAAGAGGAAAGAAATCCTCTCCACTTCACCAGTTATTGTAGGTGAAACAAAAACTAACACCCCCTTGGCTGGCAAAACACATTCCCCAGGGAGCGATCCATCCACATCCTCTATAATTTCTTTTAAGGCTTTGTACTTTTGATGGCACTGAAAAGACTGAACGCAAGGCAATGGCACAGCTGCCTGAAAGTAACAAAACAGTAAGTGTTTAGCTCTCTGTTGATTTATAGCTATATATGTTTTTCATTCTTCCATTCCATCATTTCTTTCAGCTTTAGAACTTTCTCAGTGAAAACAACTGAAGTTTTAACTTTGACAAATGATGGATGCAAGATCATTTCCTTCCTGAATCTATACTTTAACATTTCTATATTTATTTTATGTCATTGTATTTCTTAGAAGTCTTAGAAGTGACATGGCCAGCAATTTTCTTATTACTCAAACAAAATAAGTTATACTTTAAAATGCATCCTGCTGGTTTGTGTTCATGTTTTATTTAGTGCACAGACAGATGCACTGAATGGCAATTTTTGACACATCTCTCATCAAATGGAAGAAAAACACAGTGGCAGACTACATTCTGTGTTTCACTTAGATGATGATTACATATTACACAGCAGCTTATGGTCTATTCCAGTGATTACCTTCACCTGGATATTTCTTTGCTCGTTCCTCAAAGAACCATTCACCAGCCTTTACTTTAACATCTCTGAAAAACAATGAAAAGATATTTGAATCATCATGTTCCCAGGTGCCTTTCTTCAAATGTTTGGTAACTATTTAACAATACAAAAACCTTTTTCAATCCTACTATAAAACTAAGATTTCTTGACTGCTCAATCCATTGACCAATTTTGCTGTGTGTCTGAAAAAAACAGAGGGGAGGAATCCCTGGGAGGGAGTTGTTTTAGTTTTGAGGTTCTTCTGTTTTGTTTTCCTTTCTGCAATGTAGGACTGCCCGTGGAAAATGATACATACTGCTCTAGGCATTACTCTGAAGCCAGGAGTCCCAGCTCCATTCCAGTCTATACAATCAACTTGCAACACAGCCCAGGTACTTGTGCTGCCTGGCATCCTGACTGCTTACAGCTGCAGCCTACTCTGAGAAGCAGGGAACGTCAATGGTAGAGGACATGGTTCCAAGCAGAACTTGGGGCAGCTATCAGGGAATACTGAGCTATCTTTTTATAAACTATAACTCTCTTCCAAACTGTAGTTTAAGACCAGTACCTTGCCTTATATTTCCCATTTTTCCACCTTCAGAGAGAGTGAGGTGGTGGATTAATCTTGTGTTGGCATAAAGTAAATTTTCATCCAAATCCTCACCCTTTGTACAGGAATATATATCATCCAGCACAGCTTTTGATTAATTTCCAAAACTATCATTCTTTGCCTATATATTATTTTTCATCAAATGTGGAAATATTCTAAATTATTTGGTTTAGAAAGATTCTAAGAAATAGAATGGACTGTGAAGGAATATCTTGATATAAAAATTGTACCAATATAGTAAAAGAAAGATTGTTTTCTGTATCCTGCAAAACAGAACTAAGATGATATAGTAACAGAAAATCCTAATAGTGTTTTTTGCTTTTTAAATTTTTATAAAACATGACTACTTAGTATTTATCAATCCAGGTTCCTCACTCCTGTAGTAAAAGGCAGAAAATAATGATTAGGAAATTGTCGAGAAATTGGCTATACTACAAAGCACAGCACCTTCAGCAGCTTGTTAGGATGCACTGGTTCAATATTGAGTCAGGGGAAGGAGTTCTCTCTATGGTTTAGACTGTTGCTACGCTTTGCTGCTATTGTCTTTGCCCCACTACCTCTGGCTTACCTTGAAGATCCATTTTGCTGAACACAGGAAAGGGAATCCTGACTATGTGAAGTATAGCATAAAGTTCCCACAATTTCATTGCTACCAGGACTCCAGCCAACATTTTCATTACGCCAGAGGCTTTGTTTCACTAATTGTTTAAGCAACAGATGCACAGAACCAGTGGGCATCCATTGGATGACCAGTGTAAAACAGCACTTATCCAAACCAGTGAAGTTTCTTACCCATGAGCGTAACAAATGGTGCATTTCCAAAGGCAGGGATTCAGGCAGACACGGCATTCAGAGCATACTCGATGACTGCAGCCATTGCATACTGCCCCTCTGTTCAGCAACAACCCGAGAGATTTCTGACAGCGAGCACAAGATCTCTCCTGATATTCATGGCTTACATTTTTTGCCCCTTTCCACCGAAGCTGCTGTAGATGCAGTTTCAGTTTCCTAACCCCCCAGGTAAAAAGAAAGAAAAAAGAAAAATTTAAAAAATTAAATAGACCAAAATCCTCATGAAAGTGAACTAATACCCTGGTTGTGCAATACCATTACTAGTGGGAGATAGGCCCTCAAGTGTGACCCCAGTTGAGCACTGTCTGAAGGCATCCACACACAGCATTTTTGCAGTGTGACTGCATGTGACAAGAATTGTGCATACTAACAGAGAAATAATTTAGTATAAATGGGGTTCTGATCATGTTAGGCGTTCTCAAAGCAGGGCATTGAAATCATGTATGCAGGTGATTACGCATTGATCTACAAAAACTGAGACTAAATGGTGCTCCCTTTCATTTGATTTTTTTTTTTTATCATATTTACTCAAGAATCAGATCTTCTATCAAGTAAAAATACTCATAACAAATGCATCATCTGAAAGCTAAATAAAAAACTACACTGGTCCAAAAGATCAAAACCTCTCCTTTTCATTAACTTTGCTTCCATTACATGTATGAATAATCAAGATCTATATTTTTTTCTGTTACTAACACCACCAACAATTGAAAGGGATTTTCTGATCAGTTCAGATTTTCTATATAACCCTTTACTTACTTTTCACTTAATTGTTTTCATTTATTATGTCCAGTAATACTTACACAACTATTCATTGTAAACAAAGTTTAAGTTTCCACATTTAAGACACTAAAAAATTATATCTTATCCACACAAATACCTTGTTTACATGGGGATGAAATGTCACAAAGAAGGGTACAAGCTTCAAGGAAATCCTTGTCCTAGCCACGATATAAAGCAAAAAAAGTGCTGGAGAAATATCCTTTATCCTCTCCAACTGAGATACTTGCACAATGTGAAGTTATTTAATAAAATCCTTTTCCTAACAAATGGCACCTACTGACATTAGTAACAACCTCTGAAACAGCACTGTGTGCTTGCCACCTGTTGTGTGTGAGAAGGGACAGTGATGGATTTAGCACAATGAGCAGGTATCCAATAATTCTTAACTCCAGTATTGGCACAACTTAAGTTAAATAATCCAGCCAAAGATCTGAACATGTTCTGTGTTACTAGAACTATATATGCATACATAGGAACATGGCAAGAATGCCATAAGGCCTTCATAGAAAAAGTACAGGCAGTAACTGAACTTTCTATGAAGGCTGAAAGTAAAATTAATCCAGTACGTTATTCACAGAACAGTATTTGCTCATCTTTAATGTAGAGTCAATGGAATGGTAAACTCAAGAGGCTCTGGATAATCCTTGGTTTTCCCAAAGAATAAAAAAGCATTAGGTAACAAGAAGTTAAAAAAAGGAGTACATTTGGAAGGACAAAGTAGAATAACAGTACTTCAGAAAAAAAAAGGAACAGAATACAGGAATAGGGGAGGAGTACATACCTTATTCTTTCCTCTTCTGTTTTTCTCACCATCTCATCACGGTACAAGACTTCCAAAACAGCCTCTCGCTCCAATTCCTTAAGGAAGTTCAAATTAAATTCACAGGCCATTTTCTCCAAATTTCACTTGTTCTGTAGACTCCTATCCTATGGGTTCTAGTATATCCAGAACAATGGTCTGGGTGTTAACTAAGTGCCTGTGCTCTTACTCAATTGGTGATGTGTTCCACTGTGTCATGCCCTTGAAGAGAAAAATGACTGTGTCTGTCTTCACACAAACCATCACTTAGATGTCTCTGCAAACCAGGGAATATGAACAGTTATCAAGGTCACAGCAATCTTGACTTTTTCATGTCCTTAAACTTCCTGTTCTTTTCTTATTTTTTTTCCCACTGAAAGTAGTTCCAAAAGAGATGAGAGCTTGCAGCAATGTCCCAGACAGGGCTTTAACTGCCTCCAGATGGAGGGACAATATGTCAAGAAATGGTGTAAAGGAGTGAGGGGACTCGTTTGAGGTTTTTTATTTGGTTTTGTAGATATGGGATTTCTGGACCTAGGAAAGAAATGAAGAATACATGTTATTATCTCTTCTTTCCAAGACATTTAAATAATATGTGAAGAACACATTTTCCTACACTCAAAACTTTCATACACTAATTCAGACACATGAGAGGTTTTAAGACAGTCTTGTTCTTCAAAGAGTCTCACCATAACGTCCATTAACACTCAGGCACATATCTTTGCATTTTTTGTACAGTTAAAATAAAATAACCAATAAAAAAATTTAAGTTAGTTCTGACCACAGGCCTACAGGTCCCATGACTGGAAAAGTCATAGTCCTTGTGACAAAATTTTTGAGGAAAAAAATACCCCTTTCTAATCTCATTTTATTGAAAAGACAAAACATCACAAAACCAAGAGGAAAGACATCTCTAAGAGTCATTTTTATCAATTACCTATGTCTTTTAAGCCTAGATAAACAGTTTAATAGCAAACAATGCTATTCTCTTTGTTAATATACTGAAACAGTAAAAAGTTATTATTTTCATCTCAGTGCACTAACAATTTTGGCCCCAAACTGAAGAAGTTCATGTACGAGCATATGAGAAGTGTAAAATTAAAACAGAATCCCAACTGTAGTTTGAACGTACTCTGTGATCTTCATTTTTGCAGAACCTCCACCAAAATATAAAACAATTTTAATATACTTCACAGCAAAGCCAAGAGAGAGAATGGTTATTCAATTCAAACCAGCTTGCACATCACATTCATTTTCAATACTACTGTCTGGTATCTAGTGCATATTACAAGAAATGTAAGAAAATTCTACTTACAGTACACGAAATGTTAAAGATGTGTACATGAAAACTGGTTAAGCATTTCAAACTTAATCTGGAGCAAATACACACAGTCAGGCTCCAGGAAAAGGGTCTAGATGCTAGGTCAGAAGGGTAAAGCTTTCCCAAGGCAGTTACTGATGTTTCACTGATGGACCTCAGCTGAGAATCTGAACAACCACCTGTACTGCTGACACAATGTTGATTGCATTATTTTAAAATACTGAGTTTAATTTAAAAAAAGAAACAACTGAAAACCTAAACAAACAAACCCTCACCCACTAAAACTTCATATGTGTATATATATATAGTGACAATGTATTTTTGTCAGTGCAGGTAATTACTTCACATGCAGCTTGCTCCAAATACTTAATTTATAGTTACCTAATTTCCCACCAAAAAAAGCAGAAGGTGATAACATGTATTTATAAACAGCAAGCATTCTGTTCCTGTATGTTGTGTTTTTTCTTTTTTTGTAAAACCCTTCAGACACCAAAAGGAGAAAGCATTTCACAGAAGCAGTGTTAAAGGGGGGGAAAAAAAAAAAAGATATTGGTTTCCTGTGCAAACAAAAGAGACGGAGATAGGCATAATCATATTTTATTTCCTTACCAACTGCAATTTCACAGGAAATTACTCATTTGAAACATAGAAAGCTTGAGCAATTTTTTAACACAAATGTACGTCACTTTCAAAGGCCCCTACATCCTTCAACTGCTTTCAGGGCACAAAGTTTTCCATATATCAAGACTGTTTTGAGAAATGAGTTTCAGAGGACACACAGAATTTTATTTAGAGATGCACAAAACAAACAAACCATTAGTTTCAGCTATTCAAACTTGCACAGATTTTAACACTGTGATGGAAGGAAGAGCTTAGACCCTCCCCTTATTTCTAATTTGTCTTGCTCAAAGTTATTCCCCCTGGGAGACACAGTTTCTGCCTTAGCCAGGGCAGGATTTTCCAGAAGTGCATTCAATCTCAGCCTCTTGTTGATACTGCAAACATCAAAACCAGCTGATTTAATATGTTACACTCCATACCCTATTCATAGTGATAAATCACAAACACTGAATCTAATGCCAACAGGGAGCAGGATGGAAAGACTAGAATCATCTTCTGGTACTAAACAATGGAACAAATTTACTGCAGAGCAAAGTGCCAGGGCCCTCCATCCTGCAGCATTTGCCCTGTGCAGAGAGGGGAAAAGCCACCATGGCTCTCTCACTGCTGGGCAAGGTCAGCACACACTGCAGAAAAAGCTTAAAATTCATCATGCAGCCAGCAGCTCTAGCAATATTGCACCTGCACACTTCTACAGTTGTTGGTTTTTTAATCTCCATGAAGATTTCAGCTCTGGCAATCATTGTGTTCTGACAATTTTTCTTGCACATCCAAAGGTAACTTAAAATCTGGCTCTCAGAATAAACAAAGTATTATAAAAGCATTTCCCCTGAAATGGGAGATAATTCTTGGCCCCACAACAGACTTGAACTTGTAATCATTCCACAGAAGTGTTCAAATTGGACTGTAAAGCTCTCTACCACTGCAAAAGAAGAGCTTTTCTCTTACACCAAAGCTGTCTGCATTAGATTAGGGTTTTGGCAGTAATAAAGAAGTGTCTTCAGTAATGGCCCTCTTTGACAGGAAGAAAAACATTATAAA
Source organism: Corapipo altera (assembly GCF_003945725.1). Taxonomy (NCBI): domain Eukaryota; kingdom Metazoa; phylum Chordata; class Aves; order Passeriformes; family Pipridae; genus Corapipo; species Corapipo altera. The sequence goes on from NW_020884874.1 coordinate 24,378,116, forward strand.
CCTTCGCAGATGCCCTTCTTTCTTGTTTACTCATTGAATCCAGTTAGCTAGTTGTTTTACGTGGTCAGCTAACCTCAAAGCTGAGCATCTTCTACATAAAACCAAAAATAGCAACAACCTCTTCAGTAAATACCATGACAATTCTTCCTTTTCAGCACAAAGTTCACATTAAAATAATACTTGAAGGAAATATGTTAATTACGTGTTTATTATTATTACATTTTATTTTAAATTATAGATGGATCCGTAGCTTTTTGAAAATATCATATGAAGTCTCAAAGCCAATATAAGGTAGAAGGAATAACCAACATGGCTATGCCTCAGGAGAAGGAGACATGAATGCACTGAGTGCAATCTCAAAAAAATATCCTTTTTTCTTGTATATCAGCCTAAAATAGCATATAGTTACGTAACTGAAGATCGATCAAAAGATCTATCTAACACAAGATTAAGTTTGCAAAAGGTAACTTATTTTTTAAGTTTTTAAACTTAGAAATTCCTGGCTTAGCAAGCTTTTCCTCAAAGCAATTTTACATGTAATGTATTATTGATCTCCTTTCAGATCCTTAAGCATTAGCAAAATAATGACAATTAAATAAGTATAAATAAACTAATCTTCTAAAGTGACAGTCTTCATTGACTTGAGATAATTGGATTACTTCATCCATTAACCCAGAAAATAGATGTAATACATCAGTAGCTAGGACACAGGTTAAGAAGGTTCAGGGTAAAAACGATCACAAAAGCCACTGTAATTTTTGGCTATTTTCTATTCATCTGAGGCCAATCTCATAAGTTTATTCTTAGTTAAGAAAATTGCAGATGTTATTCTGTACTACCTGGCTGCAACAGTTTAATTTTCACCTCCCTGCATGTGCACATGCAAATTACTTATAAGTCCTTTGATAATGCCTTACCAAAACTATATCTGTGATAACATCCCATCCCAGAACTTAAAAGTGAAAATAAAAATAAACAACAAAACCCAACACAAACAATTAAGTTCCAGTTGTGGCTTTTCCGTTATACCTTCACAGTTTGAAAAACATCATGCAAGTAGGTAAAAATGCATCCCTCTGTGCAATATTACACAGAATAGATTAAAACGATGTGCTTACCTTTTCAGCAGCCCCCAAAGAAAGACACATGGAAGTAAACTGCTTTTAAAAGATGAATAGCACTCTTATTGTTTAATTATCTTTTCTTAAAGAAAACTGGTGTCAGTTCTCCACTCCCTTTCCTTCCTTTGGGCACTGATATTACTGATGTATGTTCAGAGAAGCATCTCCAGAACAGCTAAAAGTAAATGCACTCAACAAAGAGCTCTAATGTTACGAAAGCTTTTGTCAAGTCTCTGGTTTTGTTACGAGCAACAAGCAAGGAGAAGATATTAATTTTTCTAACATTAAAAAGAAACTCAGCACATGAGACCACAAAAGCTGACTGATAAAATGTACTCAGTCTTCAAGCCATACACAGGAAGAGAAGTGGCTTTGAGTTCTACATAGTTTCTTTTTCTGATGCTATAGATGTGAAAATGCTTCTAACCTCAATGGCTCCCTGACTTGCACAGAAAACTTGTAACTTTGTATCATAAGCAGTTCTTTCCTGGAAACAAAAGTAGTTTTCTATTTAGGTCTCTATAAAAGAGCAATTAGAATAGATAAAAATTCAAAACAATTCATTTTTATGCACCTGCAAAAAGAAGAAAGTTATTTTACCTCACAGTTGGAAATCTGATCTCAGGTAACAATTGAAAGTTAAAATATTATTTGGATTGGATATCCCAATTCAGTGTATTACAGAACTAAGTGTGGGTAAGGAAGTTCAAAATTACATCCCAATTATTTCAAAGTCTGGCAAACAAAAGAGGCTATTCTTACAGGACAATCTCCTTTCTTGTTCTTGGCTCTAACAAACTGTATTTACAACACAGAAGCACTCTTAGTGTTTCAGGTATTTTAAGATTCCTTATTTCTAGTTAAAATTAAACAAAGCACAGCAATTCTACTCACATGGCAAAGTTTAAGAGCCTGCATTTGTATAATCTCATGAAGTTAAATGGGTTCAAACATTCCCACCTGTGTTTGTCAAGTTTAATCACCTTCTTCAGCTGTATCATGGAAGGAAAGCAACCGTTAGTGGGGCACAGAACTATGCATATATGCATCATATTTGGTTAATTTGGGCCTTAACTTCAGTAAAAAGTTTAACTGAATGAAAGACCAGAACCAACCTGAGGATTCTAGCTACCCACAGCAACATAATAATAGCATGCCAAATCCAGGCTGAGGAGCATTACCCCTACCACCAGCTTTCCCCTAATGTTTCAACAAAGCCTTAATTGCCACACATGTAACTCACTGTATTTTTCCTTCTCCACATCCCTGGATGTGGAAAACTGTCACAGTATTTTATAGATGCTAAGAATGTAACCAAATTATAGCCTTTTGTGCTTTTGTTCAAACAAGCACCACTTATTCAGCCTTTCCATAGCCCTCATGTTTCTGTCTCTTCTTCCAGCACAAGGCTTGGAGCGAGGCTGAGGGTGTGCTCAGTAGCCAGCCACAGTCCCACAGTATCCCTGTAAGATGGGCAGAGCTGGTGCTGCCTGCAGGGTGCCCACAGAGCCCCAAAGTGGGGTGACTGGTCAGGGTCTCCTTCTTCAGGAGGAACAGGAGGCAGGGCCTGACACAGGGTTGGAGACAAGGTCAAAACTGATTAGGGCAGCTGAGGCCCCATTAATGGGGCTGTAGCTCCAACAGCCTTCTTGATACAATGCCCAAAACTGGACACAGTATTCCTTCTGCAGCCTTACTATAGAGAGGGTAACAGGAATGCTGCTTCCCACATCCTGCAGGCTATGTGTCTGTTTAGATGTCCCAGGATGGCATCTTTTTTTTTTTTTCCACAGGACCTTATGACAAATTGAGATAAATTGTACCTAAACAACCCCCTACTCTATTGTCTATGAACATATACTGAGTGAGCTGACCCTGCCCTGTCTGTAATTGTAGAGCTGGGTATTCCTGCCTCACTATAGCCCTTTGCACTCACACCCAGTAAGTTATTTCTTCCTTCATCCAGACCATTTCTGCAGTTCATCCAGGCCATTCTGAGCCTGAACAGCATCTTCCACTGCTTAGAGCAGCTCTAAGAGGCTGATAGCATCAGTAATTTGGACAATCTGTAAACACTGCACACACATGGAATCCATAAACTGTGACAAGTGTGCCCTTTAATTTCATTGTCCTGATTCTTACTCTGTGTGCTAAAAAAAATGTGATCTGCTTAGAATTGTAAGAAATCAGATATTCTTCTGTGGTGGGTTGACCTTGGCTGGACATAGTGTCTACCAAAGCTGCTCTGTTACTCTCCTCCACATCTGGACAGGGGAGAGAAAATATAATGAAGGGCTCATGAGTTGAGATAATGACAGGGAGAGTTTTTCTGTATGTTTGGGCATTTTTTTGCAGTTCCTTGGCATACATGAATTCATTTTTCTGAAATGAAGGCCTTGTTTTGAAGGTCTGTTTCCAGAAACAAGGTGCAGACCCATCTCCTCTCCCAGGGAAAGAGGAAAGGAGGAAAGGAAATTCCAGGGAGGGACCTCTTGCATCACTGAACACAAAAGGTAAGTTATCCGTATGAAAAACACAGCCGTGACAAGCGACCTCCCTGTTTCTCAGCCCCAGGCTTTGGGATGTTTGACAGCGCCACAGCGGTCCCACGGCAGCGCCGAACGCCATCTCCCCGCCCGGCTCCCGGGCGCAGTTGCTATGGCAACAGCGCCATCTTGGAGGGCGCTGGGTAGGAGCCCGAGCCCTGTCGGGCGCTCGGCGCGCAGGCGCAGTACGAGCGGCGGGTGACGGGGTGCGCGTCGGTGGCGGCGCGAGCGGCTCCGCCGGGAACATGGACGAGTTCCAGTCGGGAGAGGAGGTAACGGGATGGGGGGGCAGAAGGAGGACAGCTTCCCGCCTGGCGCCTTCTTTCAGGGCCGGCGGAGGGTCTCAGGCGGTGCCTGCCCGTCCTGGATCCCACCCCTCAGTGTCCTCCGCCGCCATCGCCCCGATCCCTGCCACCTTTCCCCGGGATGGAGCCGCGTGTCCCGGACAGCGGCGGGAGACGGGCCCGGCCTTTGTTCTGCCGCCCCCTCGGGAGCCGGCCCATTGTCCGGGTGTGGGCTGGGCTCCTGTCCCCGGGCGGCGCCCGCCGAGCTCGCAGAGCTGCCGCTGCGGAGGCGTCGTACCCCATTAGCAGGATTCGAAGTGGGATAAATCAAGGGTCTAATTGAGCACCCAGACAGTACTGCTCTTGCAGGAAGACAGTTTTTCTGAGCTGTGACTCTGTTACTTACATTGTGGCTGTGTTAGACAATGGGGAAGCAGCGAGAGGAGCGAAGGTGTGTCAGGCTTGTGCTGGTCTATAAGCCTTCTCCTGGTTGCCAGGCTGGACCAATCTTAGACATAAATAACATACATACATTAACATGCTCGAAAATCATTCTTATAGATGTTTTCGAAAACGTTTTCAATAATTGCTGAAGGATAGTACTGCTTCGCAGTTTGCGTTTGTTGCCTCGGAAGCGCCCCTTTTAAACAAGGCGTTTGAAATATCGTGTCTGCTTTCTTTGTGCCACAGAGGTACCGCAGGGAAATTATAAAGCTTACAATTTTTTTAATACAAAATAGTGTTTATGCCGTCTTATTAAAAGGTGAACTGCTAGTGTTACATTATTTGGCAACTCAGTTATAGCACATAAATCGCAAAGCTGGATATCAGAAATTTGTTCTCTTTTGTCATCTCAGAAAAGGAAGATTGAAAAGTAACAGCAGCTCTAGAAGCATATTCTCAAATCTCTTTATTGTTTCAGTACAAATTAGATATTGAAATACCTTCAAGAACTTGGATTGAATTTAAGTCATTTTACTTTGGTGAACTGTGTTTGTGCTCAATAGCATGTCTGAGCAGAGTTCTAGACTTTGTGAAGAAAAAAAGACGTATATGGTTTATCATTTTACCTGACAGCAGGCTTCATGTCTGCCAGCGTGTCTGGCATGAATATTCTTAACTTATGCTCTTTGGGACAGAGTGTTTTAATAGTTGTAGCTCTTACTTGGTTAAATACACTAGTGCACCTGTAAAATTTAGTACCAGGAAAATAAATGAGGCATATTAAAATTAAAGTCAAGAAGCTGAAAATAAAAGCCAAAATAAAGATAAAATAAAAAAATTTGCCACAGCACATAAAAGCTTTTTAAAATGTTGAAGTGTGCAAGCAAGCTGATGCCTCTGAAAAGTTGCAGAAAAGGAATTGCCTGCATGTCTCCTGGGATATGCTGTTTCTTCTGTCATGGAGAATGATCAGCGGCTCACATCTTTCTGAATGTCACGTGTCATTGAAGCCAGCTAGGCTGTTGACCTTCTGATCAAAGATTTATGAAAGTAATGCTGAAATTCTCCTGTGCAGGTATAACTGCATCCTGCTTGCATATGTGAGTTTTGCTGTTGTTCATGTTTGTCAGCTGGAGAAGCTGACTGACCTCCCAGTGAAAACCCGGTCAACATGTGCTTGATTAGGTTCATTTTTACATCCTTAATCGGTCTTCTGAAATTAATTAGTGTGCTTTTATGTGCACTTCTTTGGCCCTGGTTTGTGAGGTGTGGCTGTGAGGTCCCCCCAGCAGTGACAGTGTGGTGTGTATCTCACCTACACACCACGTGGGGTTCCACATTAGTGCTCCCTTGCCCTGTGAGTAGCTGCTCCAGCAATGGTGTTGGGTTGTTCAAGCCTCCTGACATGGGGGGCAAAAAGAGATGAGGGACTAAACCAAGAAAACCTACTAACCATACATGTAAATGGGTAGTAGATTTAAGATTAATAAAATGTTGGGGCCTTCTCTCTCCTGATTCCATGTGCTTGATCTTCTCCCCAGAGCCTGAGAGAAGGCTGAAGGTCCAGCGAGCTACATTTCCCCCTTGGTTTCCAAGGGGCAGTTTTGTTCTTATCCCCAGCTGAGATTGTTATGACAGTTTTTCCTTCAGCGGAGAATTGATGTTTTGTTGCATGGGTGCCCTGGAGATGTAGGTTTCATTTAACTGCAGGCTGTGTCTGCACACTGAGATTTTCTCTGCGAGCCCACCCTGATGTGCAGACATGGATGCTTATTGTGAAAGGAGAATATATATGTACAGAAGTGCTATACCTGTGATTTTAAAATGCTTCCAAGTTAAAATTTGAAAACTTCCTTGACTTAAAAGGCCAACCAATATTAGTTCATCTCTTACTTTTCATTACTTTGCTAAGAATGTTCGCTTGACTGGATTAAAGGAGCCAGAGTACATATGAGCAAATAAAGGAAGACTTGGTATCTGCTGACTTAGCAGAAATCTGACAAGCATAAATTAAACTTCTAATGCATGTTCTTAACAGATCTCGAACTCTCTAAACAGAAGAATGTGTCAACTGATTATTTAAAATTCTACTTTTTTTGTAGGCTTCCTTTGTTGTCGATGAAGTCAGTAGCATCATTAAAGAGGTAAATTAACATTTTTGTTTTGTTGGTGTGAAACTATAGTATGTTTTATGCTGTGTGCTAAAAGATATTCAGTAAAATCTGATAACGGATATGTAATAGATTTCTAGATAGATTGCTCTCAAAATATAGGTAACTTGATATAATCAATGTAGAGACTTTAAGGAGAAATGATGCCCAGCCTTAGCTGTGATACGTATCACAAATCTAAAAGATAATTAAAATAATTTCATACATACCTCTCTGGTTGAAGCACATCCCTATTAGAATTTCTAGGGGGATATTTTATGTTAAGCCCTATAGAAATAGATTTTATGTTTCAGTAAAATACAGGAGTTTTTTATTGACTGTCTGCATATGCATGTTACTGTGTTCTTTCAAGACGCTTTTCTCCAAAGTGAGATCATCTTTGGAATGACTGAACTATTCTTGTTGCTAAGAAACATGAATATTCTGTCTAGAAAATTTCCAGAGGGATTTGGAATTTCTCTTGTAAACTAGTGCAATCTTTTTCTTGTTGCAAAATACCTCTTTTGGTCAGACTCTGTAAATTGAATACATATGCTTTAATACATGCTCCTGTCTCTTCTGAATTTGAAATAATTGTGGTTATTTTTAAAACAATTTCGGTGATGAAAAATGTGTCAATGAAAAACATGTAGCTTTAACATACTTTTATGTCTATCTTAAAGGGGAAACTATCCTCATAAGTAAAATGGATTATTTGGCTGAAGGCTTCTGCTCTGTTAGTAACCAGCAACTACATGGGTCTTTTGTTTTAATTTGGGGTTTGTTTCCCAAAAATGATTCTGCTGAAAAATCTGAATTTCATTTCCATAGAAGAATATGTGCCAATGAGCCATTGTCATGTGCATTTTTTCATTCTCTTCAGGACTGTTTAAATGCCTTCAGACCCTTTTCGTAGCTGGCTGCAGGAACATTATGATAGAAATTACAAATAGTCTGAATGTCGCAAAATGACAGAGGATGGAATCTATGATGCCTGACTGAGATTCCTGGCTCAGACTCTGACCTGCAAGTTTATAATAATTAAAAACAGTTCCAACAGCCAGTGTGGACCAGCAGTATTTAGGATTTTTCTGTGGGTGTGGGGTCCATGTTGGAATGGGTTAGTGGGTGCCTTGTAGATGAACCCGGTGCAGCTTCTTTATGTGTGCGTCCCCAACAGGCCATAGAGGGTGCGATAGGTGGCAACGCCTACCAGCACAGCAAGGTGAACCAGTGGACAACAGGTGTGGTGGAACAGACACTGAGCCAACTCACAAAGCTGGGAAAGCCCTTCAAGTACATCGGTGAGCTCAACTTTCTCTTTTCTGTGAAAGCTGGTGCAGTCAAGTGCACTATTGGGTGGGAGAAGATCTTCGGCAAGAACCATGTCTGTACACTGCTCCTAAGCATGCATATGTGTGTGTGTGTATGCTTTGCTGAGCAAAAGGTAGGTGAATGTTAATTAATGTTAGTGATAAATTAATAAAAGCTTCTCTACTGTCTAACAGTGACCTGTGTGATTATGCAAAAGAATGGTGCTGGGCTACATACAGCAAGCTCTTGCTTCTGGGACAACTCCAGCGATGGTAAGGAGCGTGACTGTCGGATTTTTCAACTTGCAGTTTTAATGCCAGTCTCTTTAAGACCAGGCAGCATACTTTTCTTTTTTTCTAAGTGCTGTAGCTTTGGAGGAATAGCATACTTTTTGGTATTTTTTCCATTTGGCTGTGATGCTAATTGGGCTATATATGAATAGAATCTCTAAAAACGCTTAGCTGTTGCAAAAGCTTCATTTTAAAGATTCTTAAAGTAAACAGTTATAAAGATGCGTATAGGGGCATGCATTTAATCACTGTAGCTTTCTTCTGTTTCTAAAACTCTTTTTTGTGTTTGTAGGAACCTGCACTGTGAGATGGGAGAATAAGACCATGTACTGTATTGTCAGTGCCTTTGGACTTGGAATATAATTGCCTTGAAATCGTTCATCCTTCTCTTTTCTATTCCAGCACTTGATTCCACCTCCACTCAAACTGTGAATACCTGAACAACTTGTTTTTATGTATTTTTAAAGTAACTTTTCTTCAAACGTAGAAATATGAGAACATGCTGTTACATGGTTTATGTTTGTACCTAGTTATCCTACCAGTGTTTCTATACTTTCTTATCACTTCAAAACTTCTCTTCAAGGTGCTAATACTGAAATCTGCTGCAGTGTAAACACTTTCTCTGGATTTCTTTTTTAAGACCAATTTAAATGAGACACTCGCTTTCACACTTTGTACTCTTGGTTAGCATTAAATTATTGAAATTCATAACCATTGGTGTGACTCATTTAAACTTTGTTATTGAAAAAAAGTTCCAGTTCTTTTAATTCTCTTCACGGTGTAGTTGAGGTACATATCAGAATACAAAGCACTTTCATAAATTTGTGAAGTCACTACAAAGTTGCAGGAAAATTAGAGTATCAGAAAGTAACTTGACTGCATTTTTGGGACCTATTTAATCTGGCTGTATGGTGTTTAGGGCATGGAACGATAACAGACATAACTATCTTCACTGAACAAAGACAGATAAGAAATTTTTCACATTCTAGAAGTGCTCAGTTCCCTGGTTCACTTCTGCAGCTAGTTATATGTGTCAAGTAGGTCTTGAACTTACTTCCTACCATCCATGTTGATTTTGCTGAGAGTGAGTATGACTGAGTTCTGGTATTCAGTGAAACATGATACTTTCTGAAAGGGGAAGAAACCGCCCTGAGGCAAGGTGACTAAATAACATGGGAATAAGTCTCCTGCCTTCTGGAGTAAAGTTGCAGAGGAATAACAAGTAAAACAAGTTTTCAAGCTTGGATAAGGTTTTGTCAGCCAATTAAAGAAATGGGAGCATGCTATGAATTTTAGGGAGCCTCTGTGAACTGCTATGCTGCTTCTGTAAGCAGTAGCTCACTGCTAGTGAAGGTGAAAGAATTACAAAGCATATGTGGGAGAGTATTCTTGGGCTACAGTCAGTTTGAGCCACCTGGATTTGCTTCTGCTTAGGAAGCCCTTTCCGATGTTTTCAGACTCTGGCCCTCACCTAAAGTGGTTTAGAGTGAGATGACAGCTGATACAACACTGTGTTGCAATGATCTGGAAAGATGTAATACTGAAAATTCAAATTACAGTGGAGGATATAACATATCAGTTTCAAAACATCTCTGTAAACACATCTCCTTCATGATTTCATTATTCTCACGTATGTCCTAGTGAGTGCTGTAGGGCCATACAGAATGTATATACCTCAGCCTGAGGAGTATGCACCTACATTTCCATAGCAGAGAGCGCTTAGCATGGGTTTGACTAGAAACAGAACTCAGTGTCAATATTTGCTGCTTGGTGAAGCCATTCAAACATTTGTCCTTTGTTCATGTTAATAATAAGAAATCCCTTGATTTTTTTGCTTTTTGTTGGTTCATGCATGTGCTGAGCTGCAGAAAAAAACCCATTTGAGATGGTTGTCAGTGTAAAGGTTGTATGGGAGGCAAACACTGTTGTATTAAAATAGAAGTTGTGCTACAGAAAGGTAGACAGTTTCATAGATAGTTTTATATGTGAGCAATAACCAATACTTCCATTATAACGGTTTTAGGACTACAGAAAGGGGTGTAGAGGTTGTGAGTTTTTTGGGTGGTGTTGTCCCCCTCCCATGAATTAAGATAGGGCTTTTCTGTAAAATTGTATAGCCTCTGTATATTACAGTTTCAGTGTTCTACAGTAACTGATTTTTAAATTTTAAATATCTTCAAACACCTTCGTTTCAATCACTGTTTTCAGAGACTGCTGGCCAGCTGATCTCCGTGCCAAAGTAAAGCATTCGCGTAATGAGCCTGCAGAGTCCTTGCTCCTGGTAATTAATTGGCCTTAAGAAAAATCATTACTTACTGTGGACTGGAGTGTTCAGGAAGGTACTTATAAAGTCTCTCTCTGGTTCCTGTCTCTCTCTTACTGCTGTGGCTCTTCATATTCCTACACTTACAGAAATCGGGGACATGGCAGCCCTGATCTGGAGGGGAGGAGGAGGAAAGGGGGCAGCCATTTACTGTCACTGCCACAAATGAGCATGACCTGTCTTCCACCACTATGTTAACTAAAACCTAAAGGAAATGGCTTCAGGATTAACTGCTGCTGGTAAATGAGCGCTACCATAGCTGATACTAAAGCAGGACTAGGTTTCATATCCGTTTGTGCAGGGAAGTTTGTGGCTGTTTTATTCATTTAAAGAATGGCAGCACCCCAAACAGAGAGTGATGTGCTGATCACTTGCAGTCTATCAGCTATGAGCATCCTCAGTCTATCAGCTATGAGCATCCTCAGTCTATCAGCTATGAGCTGGAAGATATAGAGCTGTAAGAAGTTGAAGAATGACATCAGCATCTTCACCATCTCCAAACCTTTTTTTATCGCTGGCACCAATACTCACCAGGGGATTCTCGCTGCCAGCGTGACCTCAGCAGGCTTTGCAAAGCCACTGTGAAGCCATTTGAAAATGCCAGGTCCCCTTTGTAAACCTGGCTAACGTATTTAGGGAAATTAGCAACCTGTCCTTCCACCTTCCACCTTCAAGTCCAGGCAGGGTAAAATATGAAAAAACCCTAACAAACAACAGAAAACATCCGTGCTGACACATCCTCTTGGATCCCATCCTTAGGCAATTAACCAAATTTAAATATGCATAAGAAAATGCACGTAAACTGAAAATATCTGTAAGTCATGAAAATGGTACAGTTCACGAGAAGGAAAGTAAAATTCACTAGAAGAAAAATAAAACCAAAATACAATATAAAGGTATAAAACTTTATTATGAACATATTTAACAATGATTATGCACATAAATTCTTCCAAGAAACTTGAAGTAAAATATTCAGTTTTCCTTCATTTTCCATATTAGCATGAAGTTTTACAACATAAATGGATATTTGCTGTTACCAGTACAACTTCTGGATACACAGAATATTTAACATGTCCTCATGCACACTTTCTCAAAGCAGCATTTAATTACAGCTTCTCATTAAACAGAGCATTTATCTTACACATTTTTATACCATTTTGGTACACAATTTTTCCATATTTTCATTTTACATATTTACAAACTTCTAAAAAAAGTTTTACAGTAATGCAAAGGTTATTACTGGCATAAGCAAAAGGAAATAGGTGGGGAAACTATGGATAAAAAGTTGTCATTTGGCTCAGAGACAACAGATCAAAGTCTTTCCTAGCTGGAACCATTCTCCCCAGTATTGGTATCAGAGGTTCAATGCACTAGCTGTGTCTCACTGGTGTTAAGCCTTAGGCTTCCTCTTCTTTGCCACTCGTAGGAAAGTTTCCAACCAATTCCAATTCCAACATCAACTGTATTTTTAAAGCAAATACTACAGAAAATAGTTGCTATGAATGACTCACACTCGATTGATTCTTAAAAGTCCCTTGTGATCATTGTGTAGGTGAAAGTCTTGCAGTTATTTAATAAATAGCCTCTCCTTAGAGCAGGATCACTGGATGCTGTGGGCCTTTTTGTGTACTTTTCTTGTGTTATACAGTTCCACTTGTGATGGAGATAATTACTTTAGCAGTAGTGAAAGGAAAGCCTGGCTAGTTTCTTACCCAGATTTCTTCTGTTTCACTCTAAGGTTACAATACTCAGAGGTGAATTTATACCACCTATTTCCAAGCTGTTTTCAATCCATATTGTAGCATTCTTCAAGTACCGTCTCTGCTTTCCAATCATGGAAATACAAGAGTCAAACTGAGATTTCTTGCTACCAAAACTAGTTCTTTATCTGCTTCACTGCTTTTTGTCATCGTACTGTAAATTGAATTTGATGCAACAGTGCTTCAACCAAGCTTTCCATAACACTAGCACTTTCAGAATATAAAGCTAATTGGCATGGCAAACATTGCTTAAATAGAATCTCTAAAAATTAACACAGAACCTATTTTCTCACTATTTTCATAGTGAGAAACTTGCTTTAAGCACAATTTCCCATGCTTCACTTTTCTATTGCCACTTTGAATGTAGTGATGTAGTAAAGTTAATGCAAACAAAACAGCAAGAGAAATGGGCTGAGAACAACTTAGGAAAAAAAATCTCAAACGTAGATTATAAATACATTCTTTAGTTAATGAAATCCCAAAGCATGACACTATTTCAGAGTTAACTGTAACAACCAGTTCAGACTGCATAAGAAACATTAGTGCACTTGGACATTGGTCAAATTTTCTCTCTTCAGAACAATTTAACAGTAATTAAACAGAGTGAATTAAACAGTATCAGAGAAAAAATATCTGAATATATAAGTATCATGTAAATATCAGTTTTTGAAGACCTACTTTCTGTACCCACTGTTACTCTATTGGAACTCAAAAGGATTTGGGGTATGCAAACAATCCAAGTTGGCTCCCAAACCCGACTCTGAAAATTCAAATAGCTGTAGGCCTCAGGAAGAGTAAAAACGAGAATGGGCTCTCCAATTCTAGGATACAGAGCATCTCCCATACCTGTTAAAAAAAGTCTAGAAGGAAGTGCTGGAGGAAGAGCTTACAATAGTTCACTGGAAAGAAAACCACCCATAACTTGAAATACTTCTTGAATGTTTTCCTATATGTTCTTCTGAAGTAACACCAATTAAGAAATTAAAGGGAAAAACCTTCTCCCCCAGCAGTTTCCTTGCTTTTGCCATACAGCAGTGCTTTGGCTTCTAACAAATAAATGATCCCTGGCACAGAAAGTTTTAAATTTCAGATACTCTCAAAAATTTCATAGCTCTCCATAATTGTAGAAAGCTTTCTCTCTCTCTCTCTCACACACACACACACGTTTCAGTACATGTCTTTAGCAGAGCACTGATTTAATCTGAACTATTCTATGATAACAAGGATGCAACCACATGAAGCAGTTCCTTTGGTCCCCCCTAAGTGAATTGCTGCCCTGTGAAGTCTCCCCTTCATGATCTTGAACCAAAAGGTTATTGCAATGGGAATGGTCTAGAGCAGTTGTTGCACCAAAGCAGAACAAATCTATTTTCTCCCCAATATGATTCAGCAAGTCTAGCAGGACTTCATTGCACTATTCTGCTTTAAACACTTCAGCGATGAGCACAATTTCCTAGTGCAACCCAGCACCATATTCTAATACATGAACACTGCTTTTGAGAGCCTTCTGCAGCAGCAGGGCAGAGAAATTTTACAGGAGTAAATCTCAGTTACAAATCCATAAGAAAAAGATACTTTCAGACAGGCCAAGTATCTGAGAACAAAAGCAGTTACAAAAAACAAACAGCACCCACTTAAATAAAGAACTGAACAGTAGTGTAGGAGAAAACCAACTTCTAAATAGAGCAGCAGCATTGTACATGGAATACTTAATTCCCATATAACTTTGTTCCAGCACAGACTGGAATACAGATAATCACAAAGTGTGCTAAAAAAGTTCCCCTCAGTACAGGTGGTGACTGTGGTATGACAAAGCAGCTGAACTATGCACAGAACATGCTCACAAGCTAACTCTCAGGCCCATTCAATACATGAGCAACCACAGTTGTTCCTAGGATGTAGATTAACTATTCCCTAATACAACTTAAGGAAAAATTCTGATGTAGAAAAAAAAATCTCTAAAAGTGAAATGTTTGGAAATTTGAAATTGCAATTACCTATGAAACTTTCATTCTCTGTATTCTCTGTAAGTGCAACAGTCTCCTCCAGCATACAAAAAGAGCAAGAAGAAAAGTACAGGCTTCCTTCTGAGATTTGCTGTTGCTGAAATATTTCAATTTGAAAGGGCTGTTCTAAAAAAAACCAATACAGATACTTCTGTTGTGGCAGTAAAGGATGTCAGGCATACATTATACAAATAATTTTGCACCACAGAGACTATTTTGGTTCACAGGAACTTAACTAGCTTGCGACTACAAATCCAGTAAACTTATTAAAAAATGGTCTTAAGTCTGTATCACTTATTCAAAGGAAGAAAAGAAAGCTTGTGTTTTCTTGTATTAATTAAAAAAAACCAAACTAGTTCATTCCCTGCCTCCAGCTCAAAAGACTTAAGGTAGAAAATTGAAAGGGAAATGAGGAAATTCATACAGCAGTGGACAATACACATAGCAGCTAATGCAAATATAACAGATGAATGGCAGTATGCTGTACATCTTCCTAAAAAAAACAAAACAAAACAAAAAACAAAAAACAAACAAAACCCACCAAAACCAAGCAGCAAGGAAGCAATTTGCAACTCAGTATATAATTCGTGAGACTTTGAAATGGAAATAGACTTAAAGATTTTAGTTCACAGACATCCTGCTGTCAAGCATTTTATAAGACATGTAAAAATTTTGGTTTCTTAAGTTTTCACCCCAACCATTTCAAGCATTCGTTTTCTCAGTTTTAACTCTGTAAACAGAAACAGAAGCAGGATGTCCTTCCTGGGAGTTGGTGTTAAAATGACAGCAGACTGTAAGGAAGCCAAGGAAGATGTCCATCTAGGAAAACTTCAAAATTGGCTTAATTCCAGCTGAACAAGTCTGTCTGCATCAAAATCAGTCAATCAATCACTGTCTGATTCCTCTTTATACTTGGCTCTAATAGCTTGGCCGTTCTGAAGTGGCATTTCTTCATAGTCACTCCTGTGAAACAGATACTTGTTGAAACTTCTGAATATGGTGCTCAGATAGGAAGTTGAAAATAAACAGGAAGTTCTAAACTACATTGAGGCATCAAATGTTACTTGGGTAAGAAGCTGGTATCTGTTTTTCTTCCTTGTGGGAGATATGAACAACATATATGAATTTTCTCCAGAGGACAATGTGTAATAAAAGTTATTCCAGTAACTACAAGCCACTTTTCACACAGATTTGTATAGAAGCAAGCTGGCACTATCACTACTCATCTAACTAACCAAAGGCAAGCTAGCCCAGGCAATGGATGAACTTGTTCGGGTTAGTGCAGCGCTGGTCCCATTCACGGTTCCAGCCACTTCAATGTCTTTGGTGAGAGGAGAAAAATCAAGGGCAGATAACAAGTGTGTTTCAGTGTCCAGCACAGAGCCACCTGACTGGGATGGGTTTCAAGTGCTACTACAATTCTCATATTACATAAACTCACACAAGTCAAAGAAATTTTGCTAGACTTGGCTATTCTTAATTCAGAAAGCGCTGGACACTTAAGAAGCACCATTCTCCTTCCCTGAGGCGTTTACATATGAGATGCCTCTTTGCTAACTCCACTTGACTCCTGTTGTCCTTCCCAGTGTAAAAAGGAAGCCCTTTCCTTTCACAGCTCTTGCTGCCTTCACTCCATGACCTACTAGCATCATAATACTTTCTTACCTGTTTGTATCAGTGCCATGGCAATCCCTTTTAGAAACCAAAGAAAAGAAAAAACAACATGCATTCTCACTGCATTTCTGTTTCAGAAAAAGGCTATATTTCTGTTCTTTAGGCAGAATACTTTCACTAACAAACCATTCACTTATTTAATGAATATGGAAAAGAACATTACAAAAATAATATACACACCAGAAGTAACTCTCCACAGTATTTTATCATCTTACCCATAAATCACATCATCATCTGAATCATTCAGCATAGAAAAAGCAGGATTGTCTTTCAACTGTGATTCTGGAAAATACAAGTAAGGGTTAATTTAGTGTGTTAAATGTAGAAATGTGACTAGTTCTAACACAGCACTGTAGCAACAGACACAACAACTTCCAAGGCAGTCACAATTACAATTCAACAAAACTATATCCAAACAGGAATTCTCTCCTTTAAATTCTCCACCCTTCAGCCACACTGTCATGGTATTAAGAGTGAAGGAAATGACAAACTATCTCAGTTTTAGATAGATATTCTCCATGTTGTATAAGTTGATTTCCTTCCTTATGCAGCTTCCTATGTCATAGTATTTCGATTTGCACATAAATTAATTCAGAGTTCATTATTCTTTATCAAAAGTTTGTAAGTATTTAAAAAGCACAGACTTGTGGTTTTGGTTATTTCTAAGCTACAAATATAGTAGACCAAAACTGGAATCCCTTGACTGTAAGTCAGTGATTATCTAGTTACTTTTCATCCTTGTAAGAGATGAAGGAAGGACTTATACCTTTATAGTGAAATGAAAAGAAACACATACTTTCCACCAGCTATGATAATTCCCTCTACCTTATTTTAAGGCCTTCATTTCTTGCAGAATCTGTGCTGCTTAGCTGCAGTTCATAGTAAAATTCAATTTAGCAATTTGCCGTAATATTTTTTTCCTGGCAGTCTTTTACTTTCTACCATCTACAAATATTTCTTGCAACCCTCATCCAGCCAGTTTTTTTCATTCTTAATGGAAAAATAGCATTTTTTTGTAATGGTTCCATCCATCTCAACTCTAAAAATTCAGAGAAAGGACCAGCTCCACTATTTAATGCCTTCCCCCTGCTTGCTCTCAGCATGCAAGATATGACTGGCCACTTGATAATCTCATCTAGGCTCCCTTTCCCATGAAAGGCTGGACTGCATGATCTTTCCAGGTCCCTTCCAGCCTCAGCTGTTCCATAGTTCTATATCATGAACTCAATGATTAAAGCAGAGAATGGACTCAGTACAAATATTTATTTTAAAGATCTTTATCTGTTAGAGAGAGAACTGCTTTATAATCATCCTGTAAATCAGACTGTATCCTCTACACAGGAATGCAAAAGCAGAAGTGCTACTGGTTCAATCCTTTATCTCCTTTAACATGGGTCCTGTGCAGCCCTCCCCACAGCAAGTTCTCCAAAATTCCTCTCACATTAGAGATCAGCTTCACTCCTACTGTTCCAACAGCATGTTACTGATTTCAGAGTCCAGTTTGCCAGCATGCCAATATATAAACTTTCATTAGAACAAAGTACAAATGAAGTAATGTTGTGCCTTAAGGGCTATGTGTGAGTCAGTTCAAAAGTTGGTGCATTACATGCAAACGTCATACTGACTATACACTTGATCTAAGTGCATAAGAATTCAAGCTTAACTCATCAGTTATTACATTTTTTGTTTTCCTAATCTGCTCAGGAGCAGTGCAGCTTCTGCTTATGTTAACTCAAAGGAAACTGGAATAGTAATGAGACAATAAAAATATAAAGAGATTGCACAGTATCTGCTAATATGGCAGTTCTTGTCATACAAGTTTGCCAGACAACAGCTTACACTTACCATATAGTGCATTCTTCGAGGGGGAATACACGAAGGCTAATGTGTAGAGATAAAAGTTCAGTAAACCATAAAATGATAAGAATTCTGCTGGTAGTAAGTGTCAAGGATATTGCTCAATATAGTTCCATACACATAAACTTTGGAAACAAGACCAAATCCATATACAAGCTGTTTCAATGGAAAGAACATTTACCTTACTGATGTTTGAGAGCATGAACTATTTCAAGCTAAAGCTCCCACTGAAAACAGCACTTTAACACAAGTAACATTTGCTGAGGTATGGTTTACTCAAGCAGTGGAGTGCATGGTCAGTCAAATGGTTCTGCCTTCAGTGTTAGAAGAAAGCTGAGTAAGTGGGGGTGTTCAGGTGTTTTAAAAGTTTAAAAGTTTCTCCTTGGCACAGTAATTAGGAAGGAAGGAGAAAGGACTATCTGTAGATAGAACTCTGAAGATGGTTTCTTGCCATGCTTCTAGGAAAATACTAAAGGCTTTACATATTGTTTTCTACTACCTCTTAACACATATCTAAGCTTATCAGTAACCAGAGCAGCTGCAGTCACACAGGCAGTTTCAGAAAGTACAATGAACTGGGATCTCATGGTTCAGGTCAGGAATACAGGTTGTAATCCTTTGTCAACAGACATCAGAAATAGTCTCTCTCAAGTCACTTAAATTCTCTGCTATGACCTGTACCACATGTAGACTTGGACCAATACACAAACAGTGACTTCTAAACTATTAATTTCTCATATTTTAGTATGCCCCATGCTGACTGATAGGTACACAGAAAACAACTGAGGCAGCAAATGCAGCCAAATTTGTCATAATATCTAATTAAAATGACTTCGATATGCACCAGGCATGCATATCTAAGCCTTCACTCCTTTTGAAGAGTATCAAAAGCAGTTGTGATTCATGATGTGAACAAATTAGACGGAGACTGTCTAGCTCATAATCTTTACAAGGAGTCATTACAAAACGCTGACATAAAACTTTGAACAAAACAGACTTAACTGCAAAAGTCCACCTAAAAGTCAAAGGTCTCAGTCCTAGGTACATCATTTTGAAGTACCTTCTGCATGAAAACAGCTTAACATTCCTGTTTGAGCAGTATCACAACACAAGGATATAATTCTGATAATGAGTCGACAGCTCAGCAACGAAGTTATCCTGTAGAACCTGTGCTCCAAAGCGTAGGTAGAGTATAACGATGCTGTGGGAGAAAAAAAAATAAAACACATAGGTGCACTCTGGCTTTAAAATGCAAAATTGAAATAGCAGGTTGATAGAAGAGCATATGAGAAAATAATTACGTTAACGTGCTGACCGGTTATTTTAAAATAGACTTGCTTTCATAGTTCTAAATTAAGGATTATTTTGTGATTAAAAGTCAGCAGTCAGCTGAGTAAAGTGGAAAAACTCCTCAGATTTCATCTACTACATACTATCCAAGTAACAGCTTGGAGTGGGGGAGAAGGATATTAACAATAATCTAAGAAACTAATTGTAGACTTCTGCTTTGACTAAGTGAAGTTTACAAAACTCCAGAAGAGGGGAATGGTGCATTTGCAGACCACTCAGCAGTAAACACCTCTGCTAAGTGAACCTCTAAATCTTGCAGTGCGTTGCCATGGTAATACCAATAATATAAACTTAGCTCAAAAAGCCTCAAGAAAGGTTAAAAAATTAAAAATGCTTGCCACAACAGCCATATTAAAGACATTCTTCAGTTTCATTGACAATCTTATTATCTACAAAACGTACTCAAAGCTCTGAAAAAAAGGTTATAAAAGTTATAATTCTGAGAAAGGTACTTTGAAAAGCCTTACCTAATAACAAGCACTACAAATGTTAATGCAGTCAAGAATTTTAACCTGAGATCTGAAAAAAATTGAGAAAAGTTGTTATTAGTGAATTTACACCTACATCTAGGAGAAACAAGCCTGTTTGGGGAAGAATCAAAAAAATATATTCCTTACCAACATAAGGCATGTTTCGAAGTTCTGAGCATGCCCTCACTATCAGGAACAAAAGGTAGAGAATGTATGTGGTTGCCACCACAAGGAAGAAGATCTTCATTCCCTATAAGAAAAGTGTTAGGTTTTATTATTTAATGACACTTGGTCTATTCCTCCTTCCCTCAGTAGAAATCGTTATTTCCCAAAGCACAACATAGAATGGTCCATTTATGCAGGAAAAGTTGGCTCATGAAATGAGGATGGTGATACATCCAGGTCGAATTTTAGGGAATGTAAAGGATATTTCATAGAAACCAGCATTTTTCACCAAATTCACAGTGAGCTGAATCCCCACGATTTTCTAAAAACACGGCTCCCAAGAACAATACAAGGACCCACGTACATCAGATGTACAACAAGAAAGCCTGAAATTTACCAGGACAGTCAATCTTGGCAGGAGTAAAGATATACAAAGCTGACTTAATAAGAGACTTAAAAATTTTTCTTTCAATTTCAACAGTCATGAGTCTTGTGGTGTTGAGTCTCCAGGTTTGCAGGACAAATTACCCTTCTCAATATGGAGCTCAATATGGTCTATGCATCTATCTAATGCAAAATTAAAAATACTCTAGTCAGAGTAAGACCATTTGACCAGCATTTTGTATTTTCTAAATTGTGTTATAGATTTTTATAGAAGAACAAACCCCATGTCCTTGTATTGCCTAACTCTACCTGACAATTTAATAGCAAGAAAACATTTTTGACTTACCTGGAAATTGCCTGTGTCAACCCTGTATTGATATGTAGGATCATGTACTTCATTAACGCTAGAAAATATTCAAAATTAAAAACTGGTATGTGCACCATTCCAGACAAGGTCAAAAAGACATACTGACCAAGAAACCCACTCAAAAGAAAAGGTTTAAAGTTACTATAAAGGTTTTCACCATAAAAGTCGGTGCAATGCCATTAATTCAAATGCAGTCGTGACAATTTACTGTATATAACATTCTCATTTCCTAACCCAGTTTGGAAGAAATATGGAGGATTTAAATTGTAATCATGTCTAATCTCCCCATTTGTTTTTTAGAAAATGCATTTCTCTACCACTAGTTATAAACAACCTTCTCATTCTTGAACACTCTCAGCTCATACTTCTGCACTAAATTTTAAATTACTTACGTCTGCCATATTCCCAGTGTAACAGAGGCCAGCCACAATAGTCCAACAATAAAGAATTTGGGCAGATAGAAAGTTAAGCACTTCCTTTCCCCCTGTAGAGAAAACAATACTGTGGTGAAGAAGTGAACTCCATTTGAGATTTTATTCATTCTTGACAAAATAAAATAACTGTCATCTTTGTTTCACTCAACATGAACTAGATTAAAACACTCATCTTCTGCATTTTTATCCTGCACAGGTGATTTAGAGAAGACATAAAATTGTATCATCATTTGTGTTAATAAGATGCAGTAGAGTTGGAGCATCCTATTTATAAAGTCCCATATATTTCACTGATAATGCAAATAAAGGAACATGCTCCAGAATTCATATTTCTCTTAAGCAGAATTTTAAACTAGTTTAAAAAAACAATCAACTACCACATAGAATAACAAAACCCTTCAAGCAAGAAAAAGCATAATGGCGTCATGATTCTGAAGACTGTCCCACCTATTTCATTTAGACTTGGTGGAATCAAGATAATCTACTTCACCATAAATCATTTTAACTCCAAAGCTTCATATGTCACATTGTACTTTATGAATAAAATAAACGTCTCTCTTTAAAATATTTCATTTCATTTTTGTCACCTTTTGAGAGAACCGAAAAAAAACAAGTCTTCTCAGTAGTAGATACTGGTGCACCCTTACCTGTACTCTTATACCATGGTAGACACAAAGCCAGAACAACAACAGTGCACACAGAAACAGTGACTGGAATAGATCATCCAGCATTCCAGGAAACCAGCTGTTGACCAGAAAAGAAAGGGGGAAAAACGGATCTGTAAAATAAATAAGAAAAAAAAAAAAGTTAAACAGAGAGAAGAAAACCTTTCATTAGAAAAAGTAAAGCAGAACGTATCTTCAGAGGAACAAAAAACCCTAGATTTTTCAAATTACACCAGTAAACGAAACTGAAGTTCGCTTTATCTTAAAGAAATTAATAAAGAAAATGGTGCCTCCAGCAGCAATCCTCTGTGCTGTAGAAATAATCTCAAATGGTTGCCAACATTTCTAAAAGATTTCAAGTTTTATTAGACTTTCTACTAAACCACTGTTAATAGTGATGACCTAAAAATTATCACACAATGATTAAAATGCAAATATTCTTTTAGTACTGCTAGAAAGTGCTAGAATTTGATGTGTTTTCCTGGACTAAAAGTAGCGTCCATTTTTAACTGAAGTGTGAGTATCTGAAAAATGAAGAAGTAAGACTTAGCAGATGAACAGAAACTGAAAGGTTCAGTATGGTAGGCACCTATTCCAATCAGAGCATTAAACAAATAGTTGACATTGATGTGACTGAAAAGAATGAAATCCACCTACTCATTATGCCCTTGAATTTGCTACACTTGAAAAGGGTTGCTAAGATTTTTTTTATTTAGTTTTCTGAAGCCTTATAAACAGTTGCTTATAAATTCAAGGAGGAATTCCATTTTGCCTTTTTCTCTCTCTTTTGTCTTTTTTTCTATTTCTTTTTTAAAAAGGAGCTTTTTGAAAAATTCCAGGATACAAGTACCATTGTAAAGTAGCAAGAGAGGAAGTAGGATGGACATCCATTTCTGTTCAATACCCCAGTCTCTCATGGAGAATTTCCGCAGAGAATGTGCAAACAGACACTATAAAACAACAAAAACAACGATTTGTAAGGGAGGGGTACAGCCTTAACGGTTTAACCAGAGTTAAGAGCACATTGCAAAGGCTGCTTCATGAGGTCTTTGCCTCTGAGAACACAGTAAAACATGAGCCAGGTCTGTTAGGCTCTACTTCAAGTTTGCTGGCTGACCCCAATGCAAATTACATAATTTCTCAAGCAAACTGAGAAGTAAACCAGGTAGTACTGTGAAAATCAACGTGTGAAAAAAATTGTTGCCTCATTACTGGTCATACACTATCATCAAGTTCCACCTAAACTGACTTTTTAAAAATGCAGCTTGCATTTTATATTCACAGTTACCTGCTGAGTGACGTCATCTATGTAAGAAAAATGTTATGCAAGTGTGCAGTACTTTGGTGTCCCTACTCTGAAAATTCAACATTTTAGATCTTATTTTGTCGTTTTTCTTTTTCCCAAATACTTCTTTTCCAGAGCCAAACCAGGTTGGAAAGGAGAGATGATCTAAATCATAGCATAACTTAGATTGTAAGGCATCTCTGGAGGTCATCTGGCTCATCCTCACACTCAAGGCAATGATAACTTTAAAGTTAGATCAAGGTTCATATTGATGTTTTGCTCATTTTCAGACACAAACAGCCCACACTCTGGCCATCCTATTCCAAAGTCTGAGCCTACCTGTACTGCAAAAAAATACTTTTTCTAGCATCTAATCACAATTTCCTCTGTTTAAGCAAAATTCTTTCTGTTTAATCCAAAATCAGAGTTTAGAAAAGCAAGTTTTCCCATTTATCCTATTTTCTTAATGTCCCTTCAATACCACTTGTACAAACATAAAAGCAGCAACTACATAAGTATTTCATTAACATTTTTTACAATCCATTCAGTGATACGTCAGCTCAGCTGCCTGGGCTTACACAGCACTACAAAGCAGTGTTATCAGCTGTCTATATAATATACTCCAGAAAAACTGAAACAAAATCTTACCGTGACCATAAAAGTAAGAACTACAAAGACAAATCGGAACCATATTTCCACTTGTGAAAAAGTTGGATTGTAGGTCTTCCACTAGAAGAAAATAAAAGAAAAAGAGCCCAATGAACGATGTTTTGACACGGTACATATGACATTGATAATTAGCACTTTATGCAGATACTGGAAAGTTCTCAGGCTTTTTGAAATGTGAAGGTGTAGCCAAATTTCACAAAGACAAATTCGTATCCACAGGACTACCTGATGAAAAGATAAGCAAAGCAGTCTAATAGCCCTGTTTCTCTTTTATCCTGCCACTTTGTAACATACTCAGTGCTGTCATATGTTAAAGCAATTCTCAGGACAAAAAGGATATTTTCTTCATTGATTTAAATTGCATTTTCATTCAAAGTTTTAATACCAATAAATGAGTAAATCCAGCATGTTCTTCTTTATTACCAAGGTCAATTGCATAAATTGACTATGAAGAGATCAATAAGGTGCAGGGGTGCTTCCCATAAGGGGTTTGTTTTTTTAAAGCCTGCTCACTTGTCTCAGAAGTGGAAAAAAAGAAAATCACATAAAGGAAGAATAAATGAGCTTACTAGAAATACAGAAATCTTTTCATAAGTTGGCGGAAAAGCTCCTTCTCCTCTAATTACCAGAAGGGCACAAACATTCATTATAACATGTCAGTTTGCAAAAACTCTATTCTGTCAACAATTTATCTCATACCTGGCATGCTTCTGTTTTGAAGCCATTTTTGAAATGTAAACTCCCTGGTACAACACATGCTCTGCTCATGTGAACAAGAAGCTTTACCTTTCATTTTAAACTGTAAATGCAGAATGAAAATTATATGTAGAGAACCCTATTATTCAAAAGGCAATCTACTATTTCAACTGAGGTCATCATAAACAATTGTAATAATGAAATAAATTTGATAATTTCCGTTGCTGCAGGAAAGTGGGGCTTTGGGTTAGAGGTTTTTTTGGGGTTGCACACAGGTCTGCCTTAAAGGTAGCCTGCAAAGCAAGATAATAAACTGTACAACTACAAATGCCCCAACACTTTGTCCTGTTTGAAATTTGGAACTAAACAAACAGTTTGTGAGCTTAGGGGTTTTTTCCCCTTAGAGCTTATTTTTAATGATGTGCTCTATGCATTAGAATATTACAAATATTAATATTTAGAAAGTTAATTTAGTATATAAAAAACACTTTTGTTTTATAGTAAGATTTTTGTTTGCTACCTGCTCTGACATTCCAAATGCTGTATACAGGTAGAATACAGCATAGTAACATGTATTATAAACTTGGTTTAGTTCCATTTTCTCCCAGTGCAAATTTCTTTCTGGAGCCAGTCAACACACGCTGATGATGTGTTTTATAAGCAGTCTTTAGAACTATGTACTGAGATAATTATTTCACCAGGGATTATTTTAGTGAATTAGTTTAGTAGCCTGATTATTTTAGCTGAAAATAAACACCATTTTTCCCTTGTTAAGTCTTCCTAGCCCACGCTTTTGTGAAGTCTGGAAAATTTGCTAATTCAGATAAATCTCCTGGAGAAGCTGAAAAAGATACTATGCTTCAGAAAGGCAACATCTCTATAAGCAAATGCAGAAAACTGAATGTTCTAGTCTACTTTGTCTATTATTAAAAATATCTGCCAGGAATTAAGACTAAATTTATCTGTTACAAAAAACAGCATCAGCAGTTCTGAGAGAAAAATCTTTATCTATAGAGGTGAAAAAATTGATCTAGACTCTTATGAACAGTAAATGCTACAATAATTCTGACATCAGTAGTGACAGAAAAATTAATTATAATGCATTTTTATATTTCTCTTCAAAAATCAGACACTTTTTTGTTACAGTCAAAGCACACCTCTACAGCATTAAAGAGACTTGTTTTACTAGCATAAAACTTAATACTTACTGTGAAAGTAATATTCTGGATAGTGTATGTTAACTTGTTTAGATCGTCAAAGCTAACAAATATGTTGTACTGAGTGTAGTTCAGGTAGCCAAGATGAGCAACAATGATTTCACTGCATTTCTGTGAACACATACAGTAGAGAATAGTATGTTGAAGTCTTCAAATTATTCCAGAATATGCACTGTCACTATAGGATGGAGAATTTGTTTCTAAATGGTTGAATATTGATGATATTTATTATATGTCTCACCAATCTCAATCAAGAGCTTCTTGAAAGATACAAAGGCAAAACAGAAGAAACTGATAAAGTCAGTCACTGATAAAGTCAGTGGTTGAACAATAAACAAGGCTAGCTTTTCACTTTAGCTGGTGAAAGCACCTGCTGGCAGCACCAGGATGGATATGAATAACTGTCAGTCAAACTCTAGGTCATCAGATTGGGAGATGGGGCTATCTTGTACTAACTCATTTTTAAAAGCTAACAGGAGGAAAGAGAAAACTCAAGCATATTGTTCTCTTGGCCATAGGTAATTATATCTAATGGAACACTGTTAATTGATTTCTGCAAATTTCATAGATATGTGCATACATATATAAAAAGAAAATCCTTGACTTCCTGTATACACTTATCATAAAAAACTTCAGCTATGTCCTTCCTAAAGGACTTGGATCTGGAGAAACTAGTTTGGATGTCTCCAAGCTTAAAAACTTCAGAGAAAATTACACTAGAATCTCCAAACCTTAAACATTTCTTCGCAGGTGGCAAAAAATTTGGCTTTTTCAGAACACAGTTGCCAGCTGATTTGAACCAG
The DNA here is from genome assembly GCF_003945725.1 of Corapipo altera. Taxonomy (NCBI): domain Eukaryota; kingdom Metazoa; phylum Chordata; class Aves; order Passeriformes; family Pipridae; genus Corapipo; species Corapipo altera. Next base: position 24,404,390 of record NW_020884874.1, read on the forward strand.
ACTGTGTGAGGTGTTGGAGGAGAACTTTCTCCCCACTGCAACCCCATATCCAGTCTTTGACTACAATATCTCTCTATTCAGTATTGCTAAACCTGTTTAAGTGACTGAACAGGACACACTGTTTTGCTGACAAAGAGCAATTCTAACAAGAAAGAAGGGTCTTTAATGGGTAATAGACACAAGTCATAGAAGTAAGCAAAAAAACGATGGATAGGAAGATACTTGGTCAGCATTACTAACTGTTGCCATTATAAATAAAACCATACTCTAGAGTCTTTCCTGAGACATGTTTAACAGATACATTCTTCTTATTTGCAATGTAAAGCAACATGCACACAAACAGATTTAAAGAAAGTGCACTTCATCAAAGTTTTGTTTAAGCAAGTACATACTTGTGCACAACTGAGTAATCTTGTTCGATTATGAACTTGATTATTAACATATGGTGTGCTTCCATCCTTCACCACTCCAAGTACTTTGACTGTCATAGTAACATTCTTTTTGAGGGATACTGCAAATAAAACAGAAAACATCAACCTATTGCTACATTCAGAGATGAAATCCCAAATAGAGTTTCAGATGTAGTCAAAATGTGTGTTATCCAAATATTACTCAGAGTTATTCAGTTATACTTTACTGAAGTAGGGGTACAGTATTTTAATACTTATGCAGTAAGTCTCAAACCCTGTAGTGAATCTTGACAGATTAACAATTACTAATACAGTATTTCTCATATATATACGGGGAAGTTTTATTGAAAAATTAATATTACAGACCACATCTAATTCCCCCAAAAATGAAGGAGGAAAGACACAGATTATCTGGATACTACTGTGTTCACAGAAATAACAAACAATATTCCCCTATACTTGTTTCTTACAATTCAGTCAGTGCTGTCCATGTCTTTACTGAGGGGGGGGGGTGGAGGGGAAGAAAAAGCATCAGAGGAAAAAATCTACCAACCACAGACAAAAAGCAACAGGATCATCTGTGTGACAGATGAAATTGAAGACACAACAGACAGGTTGCTATAGCAAGTTTTCTATTCTCAAGTTTCCTGAGAATTATGTAAGATTCTCACCATCATGCTGATCCAACTCAACTACGCAGGTCAGCCACAGCTGCTGATTGTAAGTTGACAGCGGTGGCGAACTTAAATTAAATGGCTTCAGCTGTAAAAAACCCATAAGATTAGCACCAGCCATTACACTGTTACATGGCATATCTGTAGTTACAATGATGAAAGGCATGTTAATTATGTCTGTGAAAATGTTTTTGGGAAAAGATTTAATATATGGTACTCTGTGGACAGTATGGTAAGCAGCTCAAATAGAAGTCTTTCAGAGAATTAGCTTAAACAGCCCACGTGTTTTGCACAGCACAGAAGCAAGGACAGGTATGACTACCTAAAGCCCATAAGAGCAGCAGCATTAAAGCAGATAAGTTCAGACATGAAAAACAAAATCCTGAGACCTAGCCTGAACATAAGTAATAATTTTTAACACTTCACATCAAAAGTCAGGTTTGCGTCCCTTTATCTGCCACAGTTTTAAACCTGTTCTACTATAACTATGAAAACAAAACTATTTTCCACTAGGTTTTCTAAAAATCCCACATTCAGTTCCAAAGAATGGAAGATATCATTAACAGATAAAACCTACATGCAGGGAAGACTTCTCTTATTTGAAATCAAAATGTGCTTTAAAAAAAAGAAAATCCACCCATAATACAGTATCAGTACAGACAAATATAGGTGACTAATAGATGAAAAACAAAGAAATGTTCCAGTGTATTTAAAAAAAATTTACTTAAAAAAACCCCCCAAAACGAAACCTTTTTAGCACCTTCACAAAAAATACTTCAGATATTACGTTGACAGTGAAGAGCTATCTAGAAAAAAATTGCAAGAACTAAGAACCAAAATATGAAAGTTTTAAGAACGTGAATGTGAAGGTTCACGTTAGGAAGCCAGATCCCATGTCTTGGTCAAGTGACAGTGAACAATTAACAAGAAACAGAAATATTCCTTCCCAGATGGTAGAAAGGAAGATCACAAGAGGGATATTATTAATTGCCACTGAGTGCATCATTTTTCAGTTTATGTTCTCAATTTCTATTTCTGAACCCCCTACAAGAATGTCCAACCTTAATTCACCAGGGGAAAACTCAAATGCTACTTTATCAGAAACTGCTGTGCGGAAACATCCTAGAATTCTCTACCTGGCCTGCTCACAACAGTAACAGACTAGAAATTGCTGCTGGGCCATTCATAAATAACACAGCAGTAGGACAGTATTGTATGTTCAGTTTCAAACTGGAAAGCACCAATAAGACGTTTTCCAGTAAAAGTTCAAATACTTAAAATAATTGAGGGGAAGAAGGGTAATGTTTAATATTACTAACATCAAATAAAGCCATTCATATAATCCAATTATACTTAATTCTTACCTTTAGGCTGCTATTTAAGTCTGTTCTTGCTACAGAAGTTTCAATTACATTAGGACCTGCACAATATATAAGAAGGAAAAAAGAAAACAATATTGAAGTATAAATATTACTGGTAAGTAATGATGTAAATACAGGTTTTCAAAACACTGTACGAAGTCCCCACCTGCAAAGCAGGTAAATAGTATTGCAGGTAAATAGTATTTCAGACGTTTAAATTGAAGGGTAAATCACTTGGACATTTCAATATAATTTATAAACTTGGTCTGAATGTTCCTTTAAGCAATTCTGACATAGTATTTCTAGGTATGATTAAATAGAAGGTAAACTATAAATCAAGAATTCCACGTCAGAAGCCCTGAATGTGTACTCTACTACAACAAACCACATGGTATTTATATAAATATATCCCAAGTTTTTCATAGGAGTGCAGTCATGAAAGTACTCAGCTACAGAAAAAGCTGGCTAAGCACCAGTGGCGCTTTTGTTACAGAGACTCAAAGTTTAACAAGGGCTGCAGAAACCACCTGAAAAAACAGCATGTTTAATTGAACTATAAAGTTTGCATGGCCAAATTGTTACCATTACCTAGTTTAAATGGAGCACAGCATCCGTAACACACTGCACTCAAGGCTAGGGCACCAGGGCAAACACATCCCATTGTATTTGTGTGCAAGAAGCCAATGCCTTTTTATGCATGTGTAATGTACTTGCCCATACAATCACAGTAACAGTACTTTCTGGATAAAGTTGGATTTTCATTGCATTGGTCTGTTCAAGCCAAGATACCCACGTTTTGTTTAGCAACAGTTCTCAATTTACTCAGACTGGGCCCTTCCTTTTCTACAGAAATCTGGGGCTATGATACACGATGAATGTCATCACATAAATAAAGATAACTGCATAGAAGTTGTATAAACAATTTCTCCCAAAGCAGACAATCCATTTAATAGAGTTGCATGTCCAATTGTAGTGGGAGATGTTCAACTCCATACCAGACCTTTTATGCAACCATTCCTCCAATCATTCTGGATACGGACATGCACACGCTTAGCAGGTACTGATCCATCCACTCACATCCTACCTCTAGTTCTATATGCAGTAAATGGGAAGCAATCAAATCACAATTTATGTTAGAAGAGATCTCCAGAGAATATCTAGTCCATTCTTGTTTAATTAGGTTGCTCAGGGCTATGTCCAAATAAGTCTTTAACATCTCTAAGGACAGAGACTCTCATAACCTCTCTGGGAAACCTGTTTCAGTATTTAATCACCCTTATGGTAAGAAAAAATTCCTAATATCTAACTGGAACTTTCTGTGTCCCAGCTTATGTCTGTTGCCTCTCCCCCTATCATCATGCACCTCTGAGAAAGTCTAGGCCCATCTTCTGTGTATCCTCTGATAAGGTGGTTGTAGAGAGTGCTACAATTTCCCCTTAGCCTTCCGAGGTATGGAAGAACACATGCTACTGGGAAGAAGAAGAATGCACATGTTTGTACATACAAAAAACACGAAAGGACTAAACCAGAAAAGTGAAAGGGAAGAGTAGAAACAGATCTGTGTCTATATACTGAGGTGTGAACAAACACAGAGGAGACCTAAAGCAGGTAGGAACAAACGCAGGACATACATATTTGTATTTGGTCACCACAGGCTTCCCAACCACAGTAAGATTTTGCTGTCCAAATGGTCTCTCCCTCTATATATTTGGTCTGGTAATTTAATGTAATTTATTAACCCTCCCAATATGCTCTTTCAGCCATAAGCTCAGTATTAAAAAAATTATGCAAGAAAAGCAGTTTTTCACAAAGACCATGGACTTCAAAGTTACTACAGAGAAACAATGGAAAAGAAGGAAGTTTATAAATAAGCAACAGAGGATCGCTCTGTGCAAGAAATATTTTAGGTTACCTGTCATGACAGCTCTAAACATGTAGTACTGCTTGGGCTCCTACAACCACTCTAATAACAGTATTAACCATCTTACAGACTTTAAATGGAAAAATTATGAATTTCATCCATCATAGTCAAAATTTCATATTAGGATTGCAGTTCAACATCACTAACAGCCACCCACTATAAAGTCAGTTCCAGATCACTGAATTTTTCAGTTCTCAAGTACATATAAACAGGGCAGATTTTTAAAAAGGCATTTTTTGGTTTAAAAAGCATAACTCAATTTCAGTAAGTGTTCACAGATGATGTCATCATATGTCAGTAATCAGTTCTTGACAAAACTAAAATAATTGGCCTTTTTTATAAGCTTTTTTTTAATTGGAAGATATGAACCAATATTGGGACAGAGAAATCACAGTCAATTTTTAAGAGCAGCAACCAAACAAATAATGAAGTTCTAGTGCCATTAACTGCTACTTCTGAAGCAAGCAATATATAAAAGCTTTTTTAAGCAACTGACCATAACGATGCTGTGGAGACTAATTTAAATTGTTACTGGGGTTTTTTCAGTCTTGCTCAGTTATCAGAATCACAGCTGAAAGCAAAGAACCACCCTGAGGTGGTGAACAGGAAAACTGCACAGGTACAGAAGGAGTTCTGCACCTTGGATTTTCATTACACTTGTCTCACCCCAGAGATAACATAGATCCACTGGGACAAGGGAAAGAAAGTGAGTGCAACTTGGGAAAAAGATCAAACAAGTCTGCATCTGTCTTGGGTTACAAGAACTGAGGAGCAACTGCCACCATAGATTAAACTGTCTTGTTTTCTCAGATGAAAAGCAAGACTTCTGCTAGGCTTCCCAAACTGCAGGTAGAGATGTCGAGTATGGGCAGTGGCATATTCAGGCAGCATGGAAAATATGGATGTATCTCCCATGCTTTCATTTACTTAGTGGGTTTGGTGAGTTTTTCTCAGACTGCACCCTTTAATGACAGAGCATTCTACTGTTACTGCCCCTCCTTCTATTCACAGGAAGCAAGCAGCTGTCAACAAAAGTCACAAAAAACATCACAGTAAGTGTTCAGCAAATCTCCTCCCAAGGTAAACACCATTCTTTTAAAAATAATTAAGTTATAATAATACATGGTGTTCATGCTTTGTCAACAAAAGTATCTGGCAAACCAATCTTACAAGGACAAGAATCCCACAGCCATGGCAGTTCCTGAAGGGGATCACAGGCAAGGCCTGGGACCCCAGCAGGGTACAGATGACCAAGTGTTGCTTACAGCAGCCAAGTCCCCTGGGCCAAAGGTAACCACATCACCAGATTGCTCTGCACACAGACACAATGCAACACACCAACACAGGTTCTGATATCCTTTAAGAATGAAATGCTCAGTTTTCTCTTCCAGGAGCATTGCTTTTTGCCTATCTTATGTAAAACAACTTTCACTTCTTGCAACCCGGCAGTATAAATATACAACTACAAATATGGTTCAATTTTATAGCCAAATAGCCAAATTACAATAAATTAGGTAATTCCATTTTTTGCTCTTTATCATTCATATAAAATGCACTTTTGTAAATGTATTTCTACAGTATTTTAGTGGCCAAATAATGTCCTTCAGCATCCTTAGGCAAGTCGCAGGAATATCAGTGGTTAACCTTTATGAACTGAAAGTCTATCTGGACCTTAGGCTGCTACAATAAATCAAACTGCAGGAAAGAAGGTTTTATTTCACAGACAAATTTTATTATTTAATGCTATTATGAAAAATGTACTGCCTACAAGGCACAGATGGGCATAAAAAGCCTAGACAGCTGCCTCCAATTAATCCCCTCTTCTTTCCAAGGTAGGCAGGAGCAGATGACTCCCAGGCCTGGGCAGCCCTTCTCATTCTAAAGGAAATGAAGGACAGGGCAAAGGTAGAAACAATCCAACAAACAGGTCAAAAAGTGTCAGAGAGGGGCACAGGAGAACACATTGGACATGCTTGGTGACGTGGAAGCAAGCAGTAAAGTGGGGGAAGATGGTAACAACCTTACGTAATTCTTATATACGGGATGGGTTGCCTAATGAGTACAAGTCCCTCCCTTCCCCTCTCCCTGTCTGTCACTTCTGTATTGACAAAGCTCTCCTGACAGCAGAGTACTAGTATATTAACACTGCTGTGACAGCACACTGACTTATTTTTCAAGTATGTTTTATACCTGGAAAAGCTCTCTGGCATAAAATAAAGAGGGCTCCCATGCTTTTCAACTCCCTAGTGACACTGCATCTTTGTGGATCAAATCTCTTATCTCCAGGATAAGTACTCAGACACTAAGTGCCTCTCAGATCACATCAGGACTCCAACAAAGGTCTTTGAAACCAGAGAGCAAAGCTCATATATGTTTGACAACTGAAGTTCATATTTTTATAGTGCTAAAATATTTATTATTTCTCTGGCATTTATTACCCAAACATTTAGAAGACTTTACAAACAGTTAGCAGTTTCCTCACAGTAAACCAAGTATTAGCACGACCATTTTACAGACAGAAACACAAAGAAAAACAATTAATGTAGCAGTCTGCTGAAAAATTATGTTACAATGAAACTGGTTTTGTTTTATTTTATTGACTCCTCCCTGCAAAGCACTTTTAAATACCAAGTCGTTGTAGATAGTACTCCTATGAAAAAATGAAATGGAAGAAACACTTCCCTTCCCTGTCAGGAGTAATGCTTCCTCAGACATCTCAGGGGCACTAAGCCCATTAGCATTTAAATACATGTGTAAATACCACCAGGTTTAGACAAAGCATACAAGAACTGTAATCTTTTAAAAAGACAAAGTCCTTACCTGCTATTCCTATGAAGACTGTCAGACCAAAACAAACAAAGAATACTACAAAGACCAGAACAAAATGCCTTTTGGACAGTGTATATAATCGCATCGGTGCCAGCCTACAGGAAGCAAAAGAAAGCATAGAATTAGTTGTCAGTCACATTTCTAAAGGGGCAGAAAATAGACCCCATTCATTTTTCCACAAAGAAAATGAAACCGAACTCTGAGATAACATGTAACACTAAGAGAAAAATATTAACGCTGCTTCATAGAGCAAGGATAACTACTAGGCATTATTAGACATATGTATGTGCACACGTATCCGTGCTCCAAAACGTAAAAATTTTGCAGATTCTTCTTATGCTAGGGCTTTCTATTGTCCTAAGACTTCAGCATTTCTTAGAGGGATAAAAAGCTGTATTTTAGTTCACACATTAATAATTTAAACGTCCAAGACACCATGTCTCCTGTAATGGCAGCTTAATCTAAAGGGACTGACATCACTAACAACTCAGTTATCTGCACAGGATCTTGATAAGTTTTCTGCACTCTACATATATACTTCATCCCTTCAGGATCATCCCTAACAAGGAGTAATGCAGAACTCCAGATCTGTTAGATGTTCATGCTCAGGCTTTGAATTCTCATCTGAACTCCACCAAAGCTTGGGAAACAGAAAACTGAACTTAAGTTTATTATTAGACACTTAAATACAAATACACATACAAGCAACGACATTTCTTCCACAACTATTTGGTGCTTATCATTAGGTTAAAGACAAAACAGAGAGGGGAAAAGTACTGAAAAGACCAATTGGAAACGGGTAACTTCTAGTTCTGTTGGCAGGGAAATAAGATCAAATAATTAATCCTACATAACACATCTTCCTTTTTGTTAAATGCGTAATTTCTAAAAAAAACCAAATCCAGCATTTTCCAAAATAAAGCCAACATTTCGAGTTATGCCAGAACTGAGCCACCACATAACTGATTTTCTAGTGCTGTTCCAGAAGGTTTGATCATAGAAAGCTGTACAGTTTATATGGAAAAGCTGCTAGGACTGGGAGGGTGATGGAATGGTGCTGGTGTTTTTCAATAAAGTTGTATGAGCATCATCCTGGAAAGAAATGAAACCATAAGACTTTAATGGTAGTGCTCCCTTTTGGCTTGGAATAAAACTTCTTTTCACCAGCTGAACAGTGCTCTTACTGGTTCATCACATTAATGAAGAATTGCAGAAAAGGAGCTGAAATCCCTTCCACAAGCCCAGCCTGAACTCTGGGACCAGGTACCATGTGTCTGCATGCACAGCAGCCCTTATAAGCAAGGCAAACAAATCACCAATACAAGGATCTAATAATAACAACCTCTATTTTCTTTAAAAATCATTCTCTCCAAACAAAGCACTGCAAAAAAAATTACATTATTCCTTTCTTGTAAAGTTTGAGAGATCCAAACTTTAATTTAACTCACAAAGGAGGTGAGGAAAGGAGGAAAACCCTACAGAAATAATGAGAACTACAAGTAAGTAACTATAAATGTTACAAGTCCTGCACAAACTGGCAGTGCAGGACTCCAGGCACAGCACCTGCAAACACAGAGTAACTTGCCTTGCCACATGCCCTTATGTGCAGCAGAAACTCTGCATTACTCTAGAAGTCAGAATAGCTGATTGTACAGACAAAAAAGGCAAATCGTACATGAAATTATCACAGACATTTATAAATAAGATCAGATCTCTGTCAGAGATCATCACACAGAAGTCTCATGAATATGATTATAAGCTGACATTTAATAGAAGCTATTAATAGAAGCATTTCAAACCAGAACTTGTCTGCACAGCTTTTGCAGGGATATAACTACAGTATGTTTCTTAAATCAGTGTCTTAAAACTTCAGCCTTTATGTACTTAAACCACGTTAAAGCTATTACATCTGCACTAGTACTTAAATAACTAACTAACCAAGGTGCATCTTTTTACCAGTTTCAAGCGCTTCTTCAGTTCCACAAATGACCTGGTATTCCCTATCTACCTAAGTATATCCAGTATGAGATACTATCTTGAGATACTAGAGTACTGATCTTAACAGGAAAATCCTTGATATATAAAAATGGTGCCTAAAATGCTGACATGCCTAAATTAACTTATAAGGGTTCATCTGGATACCAAGTATTTCATGGCAGAGTACATACTGAGGATGTCTCAATACACAGAAATCGGGTCTGGATGGGAAAGTCCATGGATCAAGAACAGCTGACAACTGGACGAGTATTGTATGTTTGCAGGGAAGTTCAACATATGCTCGTGCAGTTCTGAACAGCTTACATCTGGGCATCCACTTAACAGCTACAGCTTGATGCAGGATACTTCTGACATGCTGTACGTATTCTCGGTTCTCTTCATAAGCTTCCTAATTTCCAAGTTTTTGCAGACACTTCAAAATTCATAACGTGAACATGAAAAGCAGCTCCCTTTCCATAGTCCTCCCTCCCCAGGAAGGTCACCAGAGTTCCCACCCCCCCCCCAGCCAACACAGGGTTACAACTATTGGCAATTATCACCCTCATTTGCTCATAATACCAGAGCACAGGTGGGCTCGAGAGCTTTCGAAGAAACATGTTCCAGACATTCTTTATTCCAGCTCCTCTCCAGCTGGTACAACACCTAGTAGTCAAAATGGGAAGGTGTGCACCTACCTAAGTGATGATGGTACCTAACAAAGACCAGAGACGAGGGAGAGTAGGGACATGCTCTGTGTTTTCCTTTCTTTCATACTGGTACTCCTCAAGTCTCATCTAAGCCGCTGACTGAATGTGCTGCTTTACAGGTCAATAAGGCAACATGGATACTTATTATTGAGAGGAAGTGTAAGAACTCAGCCAAATCTTAACTACATTTCTCGTGAGTGCAAACAACAATTTACAGCATTCCTGTCAGGTGACGTATGTTTCATTGCCCCTCGCTGCAATAACAGAACTTCCTTGTGTGGTTTTGAGTGCCTCATTTCACCTATCACCGGTTGACACACAAAGCAGATTAAACGGTCTTCCCATATGTTCATTGCTAAACATCTGCCTTTAGGAAAGACATTACATAAAGTTTCTGAATACACAGAAGTGCAAGTTGATGATCCTCCACTAACAGCTTCTTTCTCACATCTGAAAGGTCCAATAAAGAATAAAATGTTTGAAACACACTCATGGGAAAATCAAAAAAGGTTCCTTACTCTGGAAGCATCTGTTCAAATGAGTCAAGAACTGTGCTTTGCTTTACCAGCAGAAGATGCTCCCTAGCCATGGCAGTCGAAAGCTCAGGACTAGCCATCCAAGTGTCTGCAGATCTTTCAGGCAGCTTTTACTGCCTACATTGAGCTTCATCTTAACTCAGGAGTACTTTATAATTAAATTATGTCTGAAATTAACTGCAAAGGAGCAGAAAGCACTGAGATACAAACAGAGAAATACTACTTAGACATCTCAAATAGTAGTAAAAAAACTAAACTGCATTAATGCAATCTGTGGTAAGAGTGAACTTTGGAAACACACACTCCTAACATCTGCAATCTTTCAGTAACCATTTATATGTGAGATGTAAAGGTGGGTTAAATCTTGTTCTTTGAGCAAATTTGTGGCTCAAAGTTTTGGCAAAATGTTTCTCAGGCTATTCCTCATCTTCACCTCTCATGCCTGCACAACAAAGCCTTTGGTAAAGGCCATTTTGAAAAACGGAGCCTGTTATACAATAGTTTTCACTTCAGACTCTCACTTTACAGAAAGGAAGGCTGTGGCAAAACTGAGATTAAGCAGTACATAGGTACAGAGTTGATATTAAAATCAGAAATAACTCACTTTTATGCACAGCAGTTTTTCTGACATATTAGCCTCAACATCTCTGCCTCCAACTGCTCTTTTCTATTTTAGGCTTACTTCCAAATAAAACCATCAAAACCACTTTGATTTAAACGATTATATATCCTACCTACATTCACAGTACTGGGTCTATCCATACACCCTGCACTTCCTCATGGTTTAAAGACACTGCTCGCTTCGGTGTCCCTCAGAAGACCTTGAATTTCTTCTTGCAGATGTATTCCACAACGTTTAATAGCTAATGAGGCAGCACATGACTACATAAAAAGAGGCATAAAATTAACATTAACAGTATTATACAGAACTGCTATATGACAACTGACAGCTAACCATGGCTATGTTAAAGATATTTGTGCACTGGGTAGGTTTGGCTTTTTTTTTTTTTTTTTTTTTTTTTTTTTTTTTTTTTAGTTCTTGTTTGCTGTATTCATTTAAGTCTGAATAATGAGTTACGGTTATGGCTCTGTTTGTGCAAAGAGTTATCCAGGTAAACAAGTTTTTCCTTTAACAGACAATCTGAGAGTAGAGATACCAGGGGTGGGGGTTGTTGTTCTCCACAGAAAAGAACAAATCAGAACGTTCCTCTAAAGAGGTGGGCAGTCACTGAGTGGCGAACCACAGCCTCCGAAACATAAATTTAACCCTCGGCGAGCTGATTTCCTTAACGAGAGTTAACGTGTATAACCTGAATTCGATTCAGATTGCCCAGAGAGGTTGGGGAGTCCCCCTCACTGAAGACACTCAAGAACCGCCTGGACATAATCCTGTGCCATGTGCTCTGTGGGATGACCCTGCTTGAGCAGGGAGGTTGGACCAGGTGCGGTCCCTTCCAACCTGACCCGTTCTGTGATTCCGTGAATGACAACATTCAGGTCTTTACAGGGGGAAGAGCCTAAACTACCGCACCCGGCCGGAGCAAGGATTTTCTTTTCTCCTCCCCATCCCGAACCCGGACTCAGACCCAAGCAACCGGGCGCCCCCTCAGGCTCGAGCCCCCCCCGCCCCCCTCCCATCCCGATCCCGCGCGCGCTGCTCCTCCCCGCCCGCCACTCACGGCTCCATCCCGGCCCGCGCGCGCACTGCCGGCACCTCCTCCCGGCGCCGCCGCTGCCGTGGCACCACCGCCGGCGGCGCCTCGCGCCCGCTTCCGCGTGCGTCACTGCCCGCCCGCCGCGGCCCCGACACGTCACGGCCCCGCCAAGCCCCGGGCCGGGGCCCGAGGGCGGTGCTGCCGCCGGCAGTGGGGGAAGAGGGGGGCGCTACGGCGAGCCCGAAGGGACATCCGCCCGCGCCCCGGCGGGGCCGCGGGAGGGGAGGGAAGGAAGGAAGGAGGAGAGGCGTTGGCTTTGGTGAGCCGTCAGCTTTGGTGAGCCGTCCTGGAGCGCAGTCACGCGGCTGGTCCTGCCCTGCCGAGCGCTGCGGGTTCAAAATCACAGTATCACAGAATCACAGAATCAGTTAGGTTGGAAAAGACCTGAGATCATCGAGTCCAACCTATGACACAACACCACCATGTCAACTAGTGCCACGTCCAGCTAAACACGTCCAGGGACGGTGACTCCACCACCTCCAGTCCATTCCGATGTATGATCACCCTTTCTATGAAGAAATTCCTCCTGATATCCAACCTAAACCTTCCCTGGCACAGCTTACTACTATGTCACTATGTCCTCTGGTCTTATCGCTGGTTTCCTGGGAGAAGAGACGACCCCCACTTGGCTACAACCTCCTTTCTGGTAGTTGTAGAGAGTCAGGAGGTCTCCCATGAGCTCCTTTTCTCCAGGCTGCTTATTCACACCCCCAGCTCCCTCAGCAGCTCCTCATAGGTCTTGTGCTCCATTCCTTTCACCAGCTCCATTATCCATCTCTGGACACACTCCAGCACCTCAGTGTCCTTCCTGAAGTGAGAGGCCCAAAACTAAACACAGGATTTGAGGTGTGGCATCACCAGTGCCAAGTACAGAGGGACAATCACTGCCCTGGTCCTGCTGGGCTACACTATTTCTGATAAAAGCCAGGATTCCATTGGCCTTCTTGGCCACCTGGGATACACACAGTGCTGGCTCATGTTCAGCCAGCTGTCGACCACCACCTCCAGGTCCTTTTCCACAAGGCTGCTTTCCAACCACTCTGCCCCCAGCCTGTAGCGCTGCCTGGGGTTGTTGTGGTCAAAGTGCAGGACCCGGCACTTGGCCTTGTTGAACCTCATACCGCTGGTTATGAGGTCAAATGTGTCATTGCATCAGGGTAGCAGTAATATTTCCCACATTTCCAGTGCCCTTTTCAAACTTGAATTGAATCCAGTTTTAACCTACCCATTTTAGGTGAAAAGACCAATGTGATGTATCCATGCTGTACACATGCATGTTTAGTGCCTTTTAGAGGCAGCCATCCAGTTTGCAAATGGTTTTGTTTACTAGCTCTTTCAGTGGAATTAAAATGCTGTCACTGTAGTCACCTGCATGCAGCTTTGTTGTATTCAAGGGATGTGATTGATGTATCATGTTTGCAGAGAATTCGATCAGCCTGCAAGTGCCAGAAATTAAATCCTAGGAGTAAGCGACTGCTTTAAACACACTACTTAATAAAAATCTCTAGACAACACCTCAAACTGTTTTGTTCCTGCACAAATGCTAGGATAAAGTTGGATTTTTGTTCTGATATTCTGTTAAATGTTCTAAGACTGGGCAACAATGATTGTCAACTGATTCACTGGGTAGCAATGAAGAAGAGTAGACAGTTTTAGGGATTTAACCAAGCTATATTTTGTACTCATTTTTGATAGCTCTAATATTTGCTCATAGAAAGCCAACACTGCAGTTACTTTAATGTGGACAAACCTGGTGTGTAGTCTAGAATTAAATTCAGAGTAACTGCCTGGCTTTGGTGTTTGTCATGTACATAAGGTAGAGCCCCCTTGGGATGACCCCAGAAATATTTAGATAGATCAGTCAATATATAATTTTATAATTATCTCTTCAACAATCAAATACTTCTATTAAAAGCTTACTTAGATGGTAAGATGGTTTTATTTCATTTACTTTTTAAAAGTACTTAACTTTAATAATATTAATTTCATTCCATTGCCTTATGGACAGTTATGTCCATTACTGATGACCCATAGTCTGCTGTGTAACACCACTGAACCTAAAAGAAACATGCTGGAAATTAATTCAGTTGTTGATACTGGATTTATCCCATCACTTAGATCTGTGGTTTACAACACTGATGATTATTTAGTAATCTCATAAAAAGGCTGTCTTGAAAATATATAATACCAATTAATGAAGAAAAGGTGTTCATACATTTTAAATCAACAAGAATTTAAACTGTAGGGAAGAAAATAAAGCTTCAGGTAATCAGGACAACTTAACAAGCAGTATATGCTCAGAACCAGTTAGCACTGCTATGCCACACTTTGAAGTCATTAGGTCACAGGGGACTATGACATGCACTGTGTAGCTTTCAGCACACTTCGGGCTTCTCCAACAAGTTCTCCCTGGCCAGAAAATGATGGAGTGGTTCCTACAGCATCTGTGACCATTTCCAGTGTTCTGGGAAGTGCAGTTGCAGAGTTATGACTCTCTGAAGTTACGCTGCCATTTATGTGCACACAACTGAGCTGTTTGGATGACTGCTCCAAACCCTCTGGCACTCAGGTGTCTTCACAAATGTGAATTTATTCTCCTCAATACAAAAATACATTCTTCTTATTGAACTGGCAGAAAACTTGAAGCACAGAGAGACTGTGGTGGCATAGCTTGACATCCAGTTCACTTCAGTTAGCCACAGAACCACATTTCTCTTTGCCATCTACTGGCTTTCAAAGGCTTGTGAATACACTGTAAACATGTACATTGCACACTATTTTTTTGGTGAAAATTGTATCACTGAGTTTACAATCTAAACACTTGAAGGCATTGCAAGACACTCTCTCCCCACAGAAGCAGTCAGAGTCTCACTCTACTTTGTTTCTTGCAAAAGGTGCTACTCAGTGCCTTGTCTGACCTGCTCTGGAATGAAATAGTGCAAGAAGCTACTGTCTACCTCATCTATTGTAGGAACTGGGCAGTGTATGATGAATGAGGCTAGTAAGAGGAGGTTGGCTTATCTATGAATAAGCAGGCTCAATGCTAGCTCAGTGGGGATGCTGCTTACACTAACCACCTTAACACTAACGCTATACTTTCTTGACCAGTTTATACTTTCATGACTCACACGTACAGCTCCAGGTGACAAAAGGTGAAATCCAGCTTCACTGGAGCTCTTTGATTTTTGCCAGCACAAATGTTAGTGCAGTAGAGTGGTGAATCAAGTAATGGAAATTATCTGAGCTCAAAGTCACTCAGGAATCAGTTGCTCAGTCACTGTGCAAATACAGCACTAACTGTGGGCAGATGAGGAAGAGAGCAGAAATGTGTGACCAGGGAAATGAGAGCTAGGATGGCTTCTTCCAGCCACAGAGCCAGTTTGTGGGATCTTAAAGCAATCATGAAGCTACAGTGTTAGTCTCCTCCTTCTGTTTCAAGCCTTCTGGCCACAGCTCTGTAGTTCACATGAGGGTCATTCAGGTTCTTCCCCCAATTGCCAGGATCCAGCAGGGAGCCTTGGAAGAACAAGAGAGGGGTACTAGCTATGGTTCAAAGCAGCCACTGAAGATCATGCCTGGGTCTAGGCTGGAATTTGACTACAGTTCTCCAGCAAGGTCTTGTTGACCCCATGGCTTCTCACAGACTTGCACTTTGAGTACTGGGGAAAGATATTAAGAAGGTGGGAAGAAGTGTATACTTATCACAACAGCCCTCTCTGGCAACTTCAAGTTTCTTCTCTGAAGCACACAGGTACTGGTTTCTCTAGGGAAAAATTAACAGTTTCTCTTTATTGCCGAGCCAAACGGACTGTTCTCTGGTCTTTTTGCCAAAGGAGCAGAACCACAGAGAATGAAATTTTCCCACATATTTTGAAGATTGTCTATGTTTTAATGAACTGGAAACACTAATAGGAGATGGTGAGGAATTAAGAGTATCAGAATCATCTATATTTTACTTCTTCTGTTACCTGTATAGCAACATCAATCATTACTTAAAGCTGCAAGTCAAATAATATATTTCATCATGTCCTATATATAGTCTTTTCTTTTTGATGTACAAAATGCCATATTATTGCGTGATAGGAATTTAAAATGTATCCCTTATTTAAAGCAGGGCAGATGGTAGGTCTTTATCTCAAACACTGAGTGTTATTACTAAATTCAGGATCAACACTATGCTTCCCTGTGTAAGCTGATTGGCCAGGGGGACATGTTCATTAACCTAGAAATTGATTTTTCAGGAATACCATGTCATTATTTGTAGTTATGCAACTCTGATGTCAGACCACAATTTGGCCACCCTCCTGCTCTCTCCTCTCTATCAGGTAGGCACTTCAATTGCTTCCCTTCCTATCAAAATGGTTCCAGCAAGTTGAACTCTTTGACATTAGATAGGAGGTAGAGTTATGAAATTCCCATTGAAAAATAACTGCCAGCTGATTGGCCTGGTGTCTTCTGGTAAGCTTTGGTATCTCACTGCTAACATGTCAAACAGATAAAAATGTGTTTTGGTAACATTGGTACTAAGTTCTTTTCTTACCAATAGTCTACTTAAAACAGTCTAGTGCAGTGGGGGAGCCATCATCTACCATCCCTCCATCAGCTCTCCCTGCCCTACCATCCCAGCCAGGAGGCATGCTAAGGGAGGAAGAAATATATTGGAGTGGGAGGGAGAGACACCAGACAAATTAACAAACTGTTCATTCAAGTGGCTTGTTTGGAGCAATTTCTCAGTGGTGTAAATTAGAACAACCCTAAAGTTGCTGCAGTAAATCTGATGTGCTTTATGGCAGTCCCCATGACTGACAGAAGAGTGTAACCCTTCTGCCTTCTTGGAGCTTATCTACATCCCGTGGTGTAATACAGGCTAATCTTCAGTGCACTTGAGTCCAGACCAACCCTGTATTAGGGTTACCAATGAGGTTATTTAATATCACACCCATTAGTCTGTAAGTATACAGTCTCTTTGACAAGCACAACATGCAGTACCATGTCTGCTGAAGGGAACTATTAACCTAGACAGATGGCATTCATCAGATGGCATTCATCAGGCTGAGCCACAGCTAGCCCTGCTTTCTCCATCTCTCCCAGATGACTGAGTAAACTAGCACTTGCTTGTGGGGAAATACACCAGGAGGCACAAGGTAAAGAATATTTTGGGCTGTTGGGAAGAACAAACTCACTGACATAGACAACCTTTCCTCTCTATAGTATGAATGAGACTCCTGGGGCTCTGCTGAGTGAGGTTGATGTAGCTTGGGATGGCTGAGGAGTCTGCCAACCTTAGCTGTCCCCTGTGCCCAATGAACAGGTTGCTCACAGACAGCTGCTGAGCCACATGTTCAAGAACACTGTGCTCTAAAGGAAAACATCACCAAAAGATGTCACTAAACTGGGACAGCCTCAGAGCTGAATCAGAAATGACTCAGCCATCCATGCAGCAGAGGACAGTTATTTGGGATAACAGCATCATCTGTCTCTGAGCTAGATTATCCCCTTGTACTGAGTCCCCTGTCACTGAGAATGAGCATGAACAGCACAGCATACAACAAGCACTCCTGAGTCAAGAATCACAAAGGGGACTGACTGCTTGGTGCTTTTCCATTTCTGTATCAGCTCTGCTCCAAAGCTTTCCAGTTTTGAGTTTTCCAGTTGGCATTCAGAGAAGGCTGTCATCATAGAAATCAAGAATAAGATTGCAGCAGCCAGTTTTTTTTTCTAGGAAATACTGATTACAAGTACCTCATGGCCCCCAACCCCTTTCCCTACAGCTTAACGGAGTAGATCGCTCCATTTCTGAAGAGGCAATGGAAACCACTAATTGATAACTCAATGGCTTTGTTCCACCAACCAGAGAGAAGAGTTAAGGAGACAGTGGTTGAGAGGCTGACATCTGTAAATACTGTGTGTGAAAGGGAAAAATCACATGCTTTTATATGGTTTTACCATCTTTTCATTTCATTGGTTTGGTATAAGGTATTATTTGCTTTTAGTAACCTGATTATTTTAGAGAACCTCCTTGGCTTGAAGTAAAGAAAAGCCACACAGAATTTCCTTGGTCAAATTTCCAAAATTCCCTCTGCTGTCAGAGCAGTAAATCTCCACATTACATCTCTGTGCTCATTTATAACCTGATCAAACACACTGAGTAAAATAAAGAGGGAGAAGAGGATGAAGTATCTAATTCTCCTTCCTATAAGTGAGAGTTGGCTGTAAGAAGAATGCATGGTTGCATCAAGAAACCTTCCTCCTTACCAGGAATCTGAAAAGCAGGTGCTGTGGTTACATCCATTCATAATGCTGAAGGGAGACACTCAACAGAACAGCAGGTATGCAGTGGCAGTAACAGAAACTTATTTTATGCCAGTCAGTTAGGTTAAGATCTTGAGAATGCAAAGAAATACTAGCATGACTTTTAAGTCAGGAAATGTTGTTTCCTTGCAAAGAGTTCATTTCACTCTAGGTGACCTGCAGCTGATACCTCTTGGGGATATTGTCTCTAGAGAAATGGCAATCTAACACTAACTGTACAAGCTCATTTGATTTGGTGAGGTAGCATCTTTTCAATACAGAAAGTCCCTCTATACACCCTAAAGTCATAAAAATGTTTCAAGAACAAAATGTTGGAGAGCTTGAGTTTTGTCTGGAAATATAGCTGAACCAGATGCCTCTCTCAGGACCTTTTAGTTGTTAATTCAACAGGCTTATGTCTCCTTTCTTCATTCTAGTGCCAATATTCATTATTGCACTGCCAGATGCACACAGGTACATTTCCATCACTCCTTATCACCTCCCATGGCTTCTTACACCATACTCAGGTACAAGAAGCTGCTGTTTTGCCAGGAAGGACCATGGTTTTGTTAAACTCTGCCAAGCTGTCAGGCAGTGTTTCCGAAGTCTATGACTCTCTGTGGTCCTTGCTGTTGTGAACAATGAGACAAATTCAATCTAATGGGCCACCTGCCCCTTCACTGAGAAAAACAGACCCAGCATAGTGAAGTCAAAAGATTTAAACAGAACAGCTAGGGCACTGTGAACGAACAGACTGCCCAGATGCATAGAAAAATAGAGCTGGAAGAGACCTCACAAGGAACCTCATCTTTCCTTTTGCCTCGGGAGAGCATCTGCCAGATATAAGACTTTCTTGGCATGCATTTTTCAAAAGTTTTAAAAGGTGTCAATGATGGATATGCTACAGTCTCCCTGGATAACCCTTTCTATAGTCTTTTACCATCCTGCCTTTTCAGAAATTTTTTCTTAGTATCTAATATGAACATGTATTTCTTCAGTTAATATTACTCTGTAATGTTTTGTCCAAGGTGAAATTAAGTTTCTCTTTACAGAAATTCCTCTTCCTCCAACTTCAGTGTTTGTGCTTTTGGGGGACTAACCCCAAATTTTCCTCACCGCTATGTTTTCTATGCTTTCAATTATCCATTTCTCTGTCCTTATCCTCTCTTCCACTGGCAGACCCTTGAAGTGTGATGCCTAGAACTGGATATAGCTCCAACTAATGTCTGGAGTGGTGACTAAAGTAGATGGCTTAATTCTCACATCTTATGAACTGTGCTTCTGCTGTACACCCCAAATTATTACCGTTTTCACATGTATAAGATAATGTCATTGTTGAAAGAGTTTATTTTATAAAAGATTATAATTTCCATACTTTTTTTTTACAAAAGTGTTATATAACTGTTTATTCCCCAACCTGTATTTTTGTGGCTGAAGAGCATTCATTCTCTGCATAGTTCCTGGCATCTGTTTCTCCTGAATTTCATTGTACTTTTTCAGAACCTGTCACCAATTCAAAAATTCTTTTCTTTTATAACCCAGGCCTCCAACACCTCTGGAGTCCTTCCTATCCTTTTGTAATCTCAAACCATCGATATTCTCCAGCCATCACTGGTCAGTCATGGAAACAGCAGACAGGGCAAGGCACAGAAAAACGTGGGTGTAGCCCATGCAGTACATCTGTTCCTTCTGATCTCAACCTTTGCCAACTAGTCTGACTTCCTATCCTATTCTTATCCTATTCCAGTATTGTTTCACGGCTGCTCAATAGAACAGAATCACATTCCCCTGTAGAACAAATCGCCCTCGCTTGCTACGATAGTGGAAAAGGCGTAGCATAAAGGAACGCAGATGGAAATTGCCTGTGTAAGGTGAGGGTAGGAGGCACTGCCAGACCACATCCCCCGGGCAGAGCAGGCCTGAAGCAGCCCCGGGACCAGGTGGCCGCTCCCGGGCGCTCAGCCGGGGATGCTCCTCGCGTGATGCCCGGCACCCAAACCCCGCCCGCCTCCCGAGACGGCCCCTGCTCCCCTCCGGAGTCCCGGCCGGAGCCGCGCCCGGTAGTACCGGTAGTATCGGTCATCCTTGTAGGGGGTGAGGTCCTCCTGGATCTCCCGGTAGGTCTCCCGCACCCTCCTGCAGAAGCGCTTAACCTCGCCGCACAGCGGGCTCCCGAAGGCGGCGAAATCCGCCTCCATGCCGCCGCCTCAGGGCCCGCGCTCCGCCATGGAGCCCCGCCGGAGCCCGCCCGGCGCTGCGCGGCCGCGGGGCGGGGGCAGCGCAGGAGCCGCAGCGGCAGCGGCCGGGGCGGATGAGGGGGCGGGGGATGCAGGGACGGGAGATGCAGGAACGGGGGATATAGGGGCGGGGGATGCCGGGGGAGCGGGGGGGGGGATACAGGGGCGGCTGCAGCGGGGGCGGTGACAGCGGGCCGGGCCCTCAGCTCACGGGCCGCGCCCGCGGGGGCGGCGGGAGCCGCTTCAGCACCACGGAGAGGGGCGGCCGGTGCCGGGAAGTGAGCAGAGAGCTCCCATTACCTCTGCTGAAAACATATCTCTCTCCTTTTTTTTTTTTTTTTTTTCAATAAAACTGTTTTGTTCTTAAAAGCATGCCAGCTCCATGTAAAATAAATGTCCTGATTTTTATTGTTTCTCTTCCCCAACCTAGGAGATACGTAAAAGAAATTCTACGCTAAATCCACTTTTCATGGTCATGACTCTGTAAATGCTCCAAAACTAAGAATGACGCTGTTTACATTGTCTAAATCTAGAAAATCTGAACTGAGCTCTAGTCAATTTGCAGAGCGCCATGTTAGCTTCATTCACATTAAACTTTTCTTCATAAACCAATTCACATTTAAACTCTTTTAAATTATTCTATCAATTGAAGCCTTAATTTCCATTAAATAATGACAATGATGGTATCTATATTAAAGACAAAATCCCCTCTACTATGATATGCAATAATTGTTTCTAGAGGACATAAAGATAGGAGTCTGCGGTACTGCTCCTCCCATGTAAATATCTTCCCCGTTGACATTCAGGAAACTAGGCTGGGTTATTTCCCAGCCTTGCCACTAGTCTGTATTACATACTAAGACTGAAATATGCATTTTTACTTAAATTGATCTTTCACCAGTATTTGATGACAAGAGGTTATTCCTGGTGGTGCAGTGAGGGAGGGACAATATGTCTTCGGCAGCAGGTGGGAGAGAGAGGAAGGTTCACCTCTGACTGAGAATATCTGTTTCCTACTTATGAATATTTCTAAGCCTGAGAACACACAGCAGCAGGATAAAAGCCATGTGCACATTTAGGCTGGAGACTAGAAGGTTCCTTACAACTTCAGGACTGTTGCTCTGGAGCAGTCACCAAAGAGGAGCCAAGAGCTCAAGGGTAGAGACTGACCAGCTTCTGAATACTGCTATGAAATCCTGGGACAGGCTCAGCAGGTCCCTTGCACTTCTGTGACTATGTTACAACTTGCCAGCACAATGCTCGTTATAGTACATGTGGCTGATGTGGGCACTTAGATTTTCCTTGAACTGTTTATTTCAGAGGCCATGTTTCATTTGGGATCAAGATTTAGCCATGTTTTCCCTCAAAGCATTAAAAAATTCCCTAAAAGAATTAAAATTCTTTGTTATGTGTGATGAATGTGTTGCTTCCAGCTCTCATGCTCAGACATAGGCATTATCAATGGGATCTTTAAATATTTACCAAAAGGAAAAAATAAAACATTTAGGGCTTCAGCTGAGTAAAAACGTGTTCACTGCTGGGAAATATGCAGTCAGCATGGCAAAGTAATAAAAAATAGGCTTGAAGACTAAAAACTAATTACCATTTAATTATTTAGAGCTAAGTGACCTCTATTGCATTTATTTTTCAAAAAAAAACCCTCCACCAACACAAACAAACAAATAAACAAAAAAAAACCCAACCAAAAACCAACAAAAAAACCCCAAAACCAAAACAAAAAACAAGTTCTGGGGGCTTTTTTGTTTGGTTGGGTTTGGGGTTTTTTTTTGAGGGCCCAGAGCAGCATTATTTCACAGGTGCAATCTAGTTTCCTCCTTGTAGTGCTGAACATAGGCAGCTATCAGTAAGATAAGAGGGCATGGTCTTAAGCTCTGCCAGGGGAGGTTTAGGTTAGATATTAGGAAGAAATTCTTTACGGAGAGGGTAATCAGGCATTGGAATGGGCTGCCCAGGGAAGTGGTGGATTCTCCATCCCTGGAGGTTTTTAAGATGAGACTGGATGTGGCACTTAGTGCCATGGTCTAGTAACCATGACAGCAGTGGATCAAGGATTGGACTTGATGATCTCAGAGATCCCTTCCAACCCGGCTGATTCTATGATTCTATGATTATCCAGGCTGACTTCCAATTGTGTGTCTCTCCCTACACCTTGAATGCCATGGGACGGTCCCACACCTGCTGTGGAAGGCTGTCAGTCAGGCCTGCAGGTTACTCAGAGAAGGTTTTAGCATGACCACATATTAACCCACCAACCTCTGATATCAAAAAAACCAGACAGTGTTTCAACTAACAATTTCCAGACATTACAGGATTAAAATTACTAGACTTGTGAATAGTGAAGCTTGTGTGAAGACACAAGCTAACTGCATATTCCCATTGTGGTCCATATTAAATGCTCAAGGATTCTAAGAAGGTCAAGAATTCAGTTTGAGTCTCCAAAACACTTCAATACATTGATAAAACAAGCAATACATGGGGTTGCATGCACGTACCAGTGTATAAATCAGACCTTTTCAATGTGTGGCCTTCTCTACATGGGAAACGACCACACACTGAGAGCATACAGAGCTGCACTGCCCACACCTTTGGCAGCCAAGAAATGGGCTCAGGATGTTGGTGGTCTGTGAAGCGCAGCCACCAGAAAGTGACTTCGAGAAAATGATAGTCTATTAAAAGCCCGGCCTGCTGCTTTTATTAAAAGTTCTTTCCTTCAGTAGCAATTTCTAAGTAACATTTTTAAGGAGAAAAAATTAGCTTCCATGCAAATGTTTTCTTCGTAGAAATATCAGGTTACACTTTTTTTAGTAAATAAGCAAAGTATTAAAACATACTTTTTATTCTAAACAGGCAGAATAAAACTAATAAAACTGTCTGTCTATTTTCTTTTGTCAAAAACCTTATGAATGGAACATTTCAACTAGCCATTTCCTCACCCCTAGCCCTGCAGACACAAACAGATCATGCTTCTACCTTTATTGGTTGTCTGTCTTTCCTGTCCAGTGCAGTCACAGCACAGACTGGGCTGGCACAGAAAAGCATTTGGTTCTGCAGGAGGCACGACTTAAGTAAAAGGAGACCAAGGTTTCATAGACAGCTTTGCAAAGTAACTAACAAATTACCTGCACTGGGGCATGACTTGCCCGGTTCATTTCTGGACACCCTAACTCATTTATCCAAACATAGCACCTTCTATGCCAGCCTGGTTTTGCTGATTTTCACAGCACATATTAAAAGAGAGGCAGCATCATACCACATCTAAGAACAAACCAATCTAATTAGTATTGAGAGTCCTACAAATCTCAATTAGAATTTAAGCATCTGGAACTCAATCTCTTGAGTGCTTCTGGGCTGCATGAGGGAAAGAAAAGCCCCAAGAATCTAAGACTAAAATGTGATCAAACTCAACATCTGCTGAACGCACTGCATTATATCACGTAACATGGACAGAGTTTATTTTGAGAGCGGAGCTTAACAGAAGTCCCTGCCATCATTTTTCTTCCTGGTTCTCCCCCTGTGTATAGTTAGCCTTTTGCAGCATTGGCCGTGTGTACTAAATTGTGGTAATAGCTAAACACAAAGCTTAGCAATCCATATAAAATCACCAGGATTATTACTCTGGGCTCTTTCAGAAGCAATGGCAGCTAGTGCTGAGAAGTTAAGGGAGTAAATGCTGCCAACACAAGTACCCCCCTTTATTTTTTCAGCAAAAGAACAAACCCCACAAACCAGCAGAAGTCCAGCTGCTTAGTAAACACTTTCTCTTTCCAAACTGTTTTGAGATAGAGAAAGGCAGCAGTGGCAGCTGCTGGCTGCAAAGAGCAACTGTCTTTTTCCTTCCTAGTGGAATTAAGGACTGGCACACCAGATGAAACAGAAACAAGCACATGTCCATACTGACTCTCCCAAGATAAGAGCCTGTGCTGCTGTTACACAGCTGTATATATACTTCTGAGCCTCACCACATACAGGAATTGCCACTGAGTATTCCCAAACTGTATGAGGAGAAACTGTGCTGAGCTCCACATAAACCTCGTGACTTTGGTCCACCTGCCCTGATCTTCAGTGCTGCCTTAAATCTGGAAGCAAATAACTCTTGCCTTGCCCCAAGCCATCATGGGTTGACTGCCTCCTCCTGTCAGAAAACTCTTTGTCACAGCTAACCAGTGGTGTGACAACAAATGTTGCCATGCAGCCCTTGCTGTGCGTGTAGAGGATCACAGCAGCATGCTGGGGACAGAAAGGTGAGCGTGCTCGGTAGGAGCACGGTGCTCACCACGAAGCAAAACTTCTCATTTATTTGAAGAGGTGACATGGAGACATCAGCTGGGACAACCCCTGACAGATCATCCATAACAAATCATCTCTGAGCTGACAGGGGCTTTGGAGTCACAGCTGCTCTTGTCATCACTGGGAGGAATAAAGCTGTACACGGTTGGCTGCAGCTGGCAGTCCCGACCCTCACAGCAGTAGCAAGAAAGACTCATCACTCTCTTTGTGTCTTTGGAGATGAATCTTCCCTGAGTCTATCCTGCTTTGAAGAGATGTGAGGACAAGAAGATAAAATAAGATTAAAAATATCTTTTGAACAAAATTTAAGAAGAATCTCTTGTGAGGTGATTTCAAGGATGACGAAGAGGAAGCACTAATCACACCTGATTCATGCTCTGTGTACCTCTCAGTATGGCTGCGTTGCTCTTCTCTCAACTGTCATGTTGAAAGCAATGGGAAGATTGAAATGGTATAATTGGGAGGATGACTAGGTTGCCTGTCCTATATATAAATTAACATTTTATATGGTGTTTCACTGTGATTACTGGCTTTTGAATGTCAACTACACTTGGAATAATAATTACTAGTGGCATATATTAACTTAAATATCCCACTGGTATTAAAAGGAATACTTGTAAGGGAAATAAAAACTCAGCAACTTGTGGTATTTAGGTAAAAACTAGTGAAGACTTTAGACTTACTGAATATTTTTAACTGCTGCTTACTTCTTGTATTTTGGTTACCTTAGTCAATTAAATAGATCACAATCTTTACTTTTCAGTTCTCACACAACTTGCATATTGTTGCAAGTGTACTTCAGAGAAAATTTTAAACACTATGTTCAAACCACACAGATATATTTTTCTAAAAAGTTTTGTTATGTTTGAGAATATACATGTAATGACATATCCTGCCAGTTTTACTGTGCGTATTTTAAACAAAACACCTTCCTTTTGATTTTGAGGTGATTATTACTCTTCCTTTGAAATTCATGTCTCTTGTGAGACACAGCTTTATTTCTCAAGAATATTTAGGATTAATTGACTAATAATCATGCAAATTATACCACCTCAGGCTGAAAATGTGTGGTGGGTTGACCCTGGATGGGCAGCCAAACTCCCACCCAATTACTTGCTCACTCCCACTCCCTGCCCTGCAACCAGCTGGATAGAGGAGAAAATAAAAAGAACAGGAGTAAAAAAGCTCATGAGTGGAGATAAAGACAGGGAGATCCAATTCCTGTTGGGGGAAAACAGACTTTACTCAGGGAAATTAACTTCATTTATTGTAAATTGAGATAAATATTTGGGTATTGATTTGGATAACAACAAACAGACTTTGATGGTGGTGGGGTGCCTGCCCCACCATGGAGCACCTCTTCCTCTGACCTTGGTTGTTCCCCTGTTGTTTCTCTCTTTTTGTTCATTCCTCCTCCCTCTGCCCTTTCTTAAATACGTTTCCACAGAGGCACCACCAGCTTTGCTCATGGGCTCAGCTGTGTGTCCCATGCTCGTCCCTTTTGGAGCTGTCTGAAACCATCTTGTGTCCAATGTAGGGCAGCCCTGGCCTCTTCCCACAGAAACCACCTCTGCAGCTCCCCCTTGCCAGGACATACACCACATACAGTGTGTAATTATTCAGATAGAAGACTACATAATACTTTTCCATTATTTATAATATTTTCATTTCTGAACTGTTGTCTGTACATCTCAAGGGAAGCAATTAAAACAAACTTGGAAATAGTGAAAAGTGACAGTCCGGAAAACTTCTCTCATTTTAGAAGCAGCTTATTGTCTGCACACACTGTCACATATTAATAAGACCCTCTAGGTACTGCTAGATCTAACTAGAAATGTGCAGTATCATCAGAGGAGGGTCTTATTTTGTGCTTGGGAATCTCTTTTCTCTAGTCAGTCAGTTCTGGTATGAACCACAAAGTTGAATACCTAGTTATAAATAGCACATGACATTTTTACAAAGTAATAGAAAAAAACCATAAAAAATACAGAGTTTGCAGCATGTGTTTGCAGCCCCCTAGAATGTATTAGCTTTTTCTTGTGCAAAGTGCCAAGTGTCTCAGTCAGCCTTTTAGGACTACAGCTAATTTGCAGGATTTGGGCATATTTCTAAGCTCCTGGGCCTGGGCACACGTGTGGCTAAATCGTGGGCCCACAAAAGACAGACTGCTCATCCTCAGGCCCTCACTTTTCCTCCTCTTATATGAAAGAAACCTGGGCATGCAGGTCGTGAAGGATCAGGAATGTCCCCCAGTCAGACCTTGCCTATGCCTCTGGACACAATTCACCTTTGGTCATTTCATGTTTCCCACATTTACCTCTACATCTAAAGTGCATTTAACTGAAGCAGCCTTATTTGGAAAACTTCACAGGATGGAGAATCCACATCTTCTTTGAGCTTGTTCCGCTGTTAATAATTTTCATCATTAAGTGTGTCTTGCTTCCTTTTGTATTTGGCTTCAGTCCCCAGTCATTACTGCTTGTTGTACCTTTTCCTGCTAAATTTAAGTGCCTTCTGATACCAGTATTTTAATTAAGTTTTTTAAGACAGTGAAAATTATTTAATTATGCTTTTCTCTGAAATAAGCAGACAAATCTCTTGCTGTGAGGTGTTTTCTTCAGTTTTTGAACTTCATCGTTTTTCAACACTCTCCCTTCTTCCAAGACAGCTTAAAAGCCTGGCCAGCAAAAGCAGACCCAGTATTTTATCATGTGAAATCAATTCCCTCCTCCCACTGCCCTACTTACCAATCTAATGGTTGTACTAGCTCTTTTTGGAGGAAAATCTCAGGATTGCTAACATACTCCTCCGAGATGCCTACCTGCTTTAACCTGTGCCTCCAAATTAATCCTGCAGCTTTTAGAGATAAATTACTGATTGTTAAGATAAGTCCACATTCCTTGTTCCTAAATGTATAACTTTGCATTTGGCTGTATTAAAAAAGCATTTTGTCTATAATATTTCACTGCCTTGTCCGTAGTGCTATTTGCCTTCATGGCAGTTTTATGCCATGTCCAGATTCAATCAATCAGAGTCCTCTATTTGCTTTTGAGTCTGGTTTACTGTCAGATCTAGTACCTATCTACAAAAAAAACCAAAACGAAACAAAACATTCTACATCACAGGCTACTTTGTAAGATTTCTTTGTGTGTTCATAATCCATCTAAAGCCCACCTTGTTCACACTAGCTGTTGCTAATGTCTTTATTTAAACTTCAGGCAGTATTTCATCAAATGCCCTATGAATGAAATTTTATCTACAAATTGAGGTATTAGCCTCAAATAATAGTGTAAAAGGACACAGTGGGATAAGAACTCTTCTTTTTTTCCTCCATAATAACTTATCACCTAAAACTACTTTTTCATGGTTTACATCTTTATATTCCAATTTTTAACTGACTCCAATATCATCCTTTTATTTTGCCTACATGGCTGGCCTACTTCCTGCTGCCTATTTCTTTTTTTCAAATACTGTTAGATAAGTATTTTCTCAGGCTCCTGGGATATCTCCTGTATAAAATACGTTAAAAGTGCTCACCAGTTGGCTCGAATTCTCTTCAGCCTGCTCTGTGCCACTCTTGACAACAAATTAGTCCAGTTTCAAACTTTTGAAAAAAGAGTGGAACAGCATAAACTGACACAAGTCAATTTTGGTTATTACTGCAAGACATTAACTATACTGAGGAACAAGTTTGGCAGGACACTTAATTTTGTACTTAATTTACTCATATATTTGAGCAGAAAAGAAAGGAATGTGTTAACTGTACTCAAGTGTAGCAATATGTTCTCCAACAGTATGCAGTATGTGATACCATCTTGCATTGCTCAGGGTGACAAAATATAGCTAGTAGACTCCCACATTTTTTCTTAAAGTTAGCTCACGTATCTTGTACCTCATGTACTTTGGAGAGAGATGTTTTGCTTTAGAGCTAAAGCTGCAGAACTGGCTCTGGAACTTGGAATCTCTTGACACACTGCCTAAAGCCTCAGTGTACTTTTTGCCACTTCACATGAGAAAGGAATTTCTTTAGAAGCTTTTTATTTGGGGGCTTCTACAGTATGTTTCAAGCTATAGTAGGATTCCATTCAGTTATTGCTGTCCACAAGAGAGCATTAAGAATTATTAAAATTACAGTTCTTGGGATCACAGTTTGTACTAGATCCATATCCTGGATACTCCTCGTTGCATCTGTACTATGAGCAATTCAACACAACACAGTTTGCTTTTTCACATCTTGGCATTGCTCTCAAGACTTAAATTCTTTGCTGATCCAAGCTGCCTCTCCTGGCTGCCTGTGGGTGTACTGCCTAGTTCCTCAGGGAAGTACAACGAATATTCATCCTGCCAGTTTTCTCAAAATCCACTGCTTTGCAGTCCCACGTGACTCCTGTTGCAGCAAGGATCTGTGTTACTTTATTTTTGTGACATACCATAAGACACTGCTGCAGTCTGCAGTTCTCTTGTCTTCCTTGGCTTTCCAAAGATTATACTTGGTCTCTACAGCTGCAGTCTCTATCTTCTTTCATCACCTGCCTCATAGGAAAGCCCCCCTCTCAGTAAATTCACACAGGCATGATGAATTAGAGTGAGCCGTCCTGCCTTCCTATTCCTACCGCAAGTACATCACAGGAACCGGTGTTTTTGTTGTGGATGTTCCCTCTTCATTCTTGATGTGGTGTCACCAAAAGCCCCTGCCCACCCACCTTGCCCCCTCCCCCCTTACCATCACCAACAGACCAAATTCCTTTGAGGCTTGCTGGTAAATGTGTGTATCACAGCTAGAAAGCCAAACTGTTGTGCTGAAGTTGGTTTTATGTTGATTTTTTTTCTTTTTAATTGGCTTGATGAATAAATACATCAAAGAAAATAAAGAACAGGGCAATAAAAGGGAAGATATTAGAATGCAACACTGAGGAGCTGAAAAGATGGCTCATTCAATCACTCTGAGTCAAGCACAGATAACTGTAGTTATAAGGCTTCTCTGTGTCACTGCATTAGAAAAGTCATTGTGAGAAAGCACCTAGGAGGAAAATCCAGTTAACTTAGTGAGCTTGCTGTGTGTAAAGCTCTTGGGAGTAGCATTCAACTCACAGAGTTAATGAACCAAGGTCAAAAAATTCAGCTGCTGATTTGAAGAAGCAAACTTTAATAATGCCTTTTTGGAGACATCAGTGTTGCCAGATTTTTTTTCAGATCTTACAGCCTCTGGTAGTGTCGAAGTAATGATTAAGATTTTAAAAATGGTTCCTTGTCTGTTGGCAATATATTTTTGGCACTGTAACATTTAAGTTTCACATATTTATCAGTAAAAAATTGGTTATTTATACAATAAGAATTATATACATTTATTGTTTAAAAGCATCATAAACAGACAACACAGTGTTTTACCTTAACATGTTTATATACTATAAAACATTTGTAAGATTCTATTTCAAACAAAATAATTTACCTCTATTGTTTATAAATCTCCAGTGAAACTATGTTACTTGGTATTTCTTTTAATTTTAAATTTTCTGCTAGGCAGAGCTGCAGCTTGCACCTGCAGAGGGTTGTAGTTTACACCTCCTTGTTCAAACACAGGCATTACTGATCTGGACATGTACAATGACCACAGAGGACACACTTGACAATAAATGTGACAGGCAGCCATGGTGAAGATGATCCATCCACTCTCTGTCCAGATTCTCTGCCTCCAAATTCCAGTGTAATTGTACACAGTGCAAACTGACACAGTGCATGCCCAAAGACAGCTGGAATCTACTTTATCTTTTTTGGAAGAAAGGCTAATACAGGAAACCAAGTGGCACCAAGTATTGGCCATCATAGGATTTCATGTCACATATGTTTCAAAGACATCTAATGAACTCACCAGTTCTTGGTGCTACACACCTGCATGATTTTTCTATCTCCCAACTTGCCTTCACCTAACAGTGTTAACATCCCAAACAAGACACATAGGCTTGTTTCAACTCCACAAACATCAGCCTTAGGGGAGCATTTGACTTCATGGATGGCTGTAAATCTTATCCAGGCTTGTGTTCAAATCATCTGACATTCTGGCCAAGATATAAAATTGCTGCATCCAAGGCCAAGCTCAAGAATAGATATGTCTTCAGGGGTCATTGTAGGTGATTTGCACCCATCACTTGAGGCACAGACTGCACACAAAGAAGTCCACCAGATTTTCAGAAAAGAATGTAGGAAATCTGACTTCTTTTCAAGTCACTGATTGGCTCAGGGACTCACAACATGGGGATTTACACATAAATTTACATAAATTTCTGCCACAAATTCGATGAGGACTGAGTTTCTGATGGGATTAAAAACCTTTTTCCATTGTTATACAGTTCTGTTCTTGTAATGAATACATGCTTTGCACCCTTTGTTGCATCCCTCTGAACCTCTTTTTTTGCCACCTTTTGGAAATATCAAAAATCCAATACATTTTGCAGCTTCTGTATCATTTAGTTAGTACTAACGGCCTGGTGATGTCAACACTTAGCCAATACTGTTCATTCTTTAGATTAAATTCATTCTGTAGTAACAGAGGCAATGATGATGTTAGCAGGAATCACACTTGTAACCCATCCAATGTCAGTGCCCAGGGAATACACAAGGACTCCTCAGTCTCTCTGGGTTGTATAACAATTAATAGGTTTCCTAAGAAATTCCTTCAATGTCCTTTCCTGAGCACCTTCCAACTCCATTCTTTCTGCTGGTACTTGAAAATATCTTTTCTAATTGGATGTCTAGTCATAATGTTTCTTTGAAGGTGAATTATGTCTAAAACAATTCCTTCTGATATCATTATGTGCTTCTTCCCTGATTCTATAGAATTTGTTATCAACATCATCAGAGAGGAAATTGGCCAAGCACTAAACAAACTGACAGCATCTGCCTCATTAACACTGATGGACCTTCAAACTTTTCTAAAAAAAACTTCAACACCCACCTGATATTTTGAACTCTTCATGAGTTATCTTTAAATTAATCAGTTAAATCATGACTGTCAGTTGTTTTATATGATTACTAACTCATTCATATAACTAACACCTAACTTAAAATTTTTGAGAGCACATTTCATTGTAATCTTGTTCTTTGAATCTCTTCAGCTGATTACTTCTCAATTGCATGCTACAGGAAGATTCTTCCAAAAGAACATAGAGATCTCATTTAAAGACACTTGACATCATCAGTTGTCAAAACCATTTTAGACATCTGTTCTTTTGATGAAATTGTTTTCAACTTTGTCTCTTGCACTCAGGAATCTACACATAGGAGATGAATGCAACAGCTTTGGGCACATGATAAATATTGCCTTATCCTCATGAATTCCATGTTTTGGTCTTTCAGACCTGTCCAGATGCACATGTAGGATTTCTTCTTAATTGGCTTGCTTATAACTTCACAGATGCAATCAATCTTGCTATGAGGTTGTTCGTTCCTATTGTGCTGGATTCTGCACCTGGGATGGGGCAGCCCTGGATGTATGTACAGACTGGGGAATGAGATGCTGGAAAGCAGTGCCATGAAAAGAGACCTGGGGGTCCTGGTTGATGGCAAGTTGAATATGAGTCAGCAGTGCCCTGGCAGCCAGGAGGACCAAACATGTCCTGGGGGGCATCAGGCAAAGCATCGCCAGCCGGTCGAGGGAGGGGATTGTCCTGCTCTGCTCTGCACTTGCGTGGCCTCACCTTGAATACTGTGTGCAGTTTTGGGCACTGCAATATAAGAAAGATATTAAGCTGTTAGAGCGTCCAAAGGAGAGCAATGAAGATGGTGAAGGGCCTTGAGGGGAAGCCATATGAGGAACAGCTGAGGTCACTTGGTCTGTTCAGTCTGGAGGAGACTGAGGGGAGACATCATTGTAGTCTACAACTTCCTTGTGAGGGGAAGGGCAGGGCAGGTACTGATCACTTCACTCTCGTGACCAGTGACAGGATTGGAGGAAAAGACATGAAGCTGAGTCAGGAGAGGTTTAGGTTGGATATCAGGAAAAGGATTTTCACCAAGAGGGTGGTTGGGCACTGGAACAGGCTCCCCAGGGAAGTAGTCACAGCACCAAGCCTGACAGAAGTATTTGGACAATACTCTCGAGCACATGGTGTGATTCTTGGGGT
Organism: Corapipo altera; assembly: GCF_003945725.1. NCBI lineage: Eukaryota > Metazoa > Chordata > Aves > Passeriformes > Pipridae > Corapipo > Corapipo altera. Next base: position 24,437,476 of record NW_020884874.1, read on the forward strand.
GTATTGCAGAGGGCCAGGAGCTGGACTTGATGATCCTGATGGATCCCTTCCAACTCAGGATATTCTATGATTCTGTGAAATAAAGATATTTTCCTACTGGATGTGAATTGCCCTTAGTAGCAACATTTTCTACTTCAGAATATTTAGTCTTCTCACCATCTGCCATTTTATTTTGATTCTTTTCACATTTAATATTCACACAGTAAAAATTTCAACAAAAAAAGCTTCCATGGCCACTATGTTTCTAGTGATGATGGCACAGATAACCATAATTGTAGATTTTGCATTGATAGATCTGAATATACGTGATTTATACTTACACATCTCCTCATGAGTTTGTCTTAACTTTCTGTCTCATATGCTAGTGGTCCCCCACCCTGCAACAGCTTCCCTGACTTCCAAGAAGCCTCTGCTTTCTCAGTTACTACTGCCTTGCTCTTTGGAGAACTTTTTTATGACGCATATACTGCAGTATTCTGATGATACTCAGTCTGTGTCATTTTACTGTTGCTTGAGTTTTCCACAATCTCCAAAAGTGGAATCTAATTGTGGATTCTGGCAGTTCTCCAAATGATGCTCTCTCAGTTTATGGCCTGAGGGGATGCTCTATCAGCATCTGGGACTTCTGATGTTCATAGCAGAACTTCACAGTGTGAATTATATATATGCTATGGGTTTTGGAAAGAGGTCTTCTCTCTTTTCACACTTGCTGATATGTTCTGTTGACACAAATCTACTAAAACCTGTTTATTTTTTAAACTGTAGATAAAATTATTAGCATCATATAAATAGGAATACTAGCAGTGGATTTATGAACAAAACTGGGATCTTGGTTTTAGCGGCTCTCTAAGCCACACAAATAAAGCCTGTCAAAATGAATGTTTGCCACCTCAGATTACACTAGCTGCCACACTAGCTCAGGCAGAAAAATCTTAAGGTATGTTCATAGATCTGATGAAAACAAGGTTGCTTCCCTCATTAGAAAACATCATAAGTGAGATAAAGAAGTCACTTAAAAGTCAAATCGCAGTTACATGACTTCTGCAGATCAAACTCTCCATTTGGCTGTCTCTCTGTGAGGCAGTTAGAACACTCCCCAATGTTTAAATCACCTTTAGTATCTTCCCTTTGCTATAACTGCCTCATATAAACTCTTCTCTAAAATAAACATCTTTCAGATTACAAAAAATTTAAAAATACTTAAATGGCTTTGAAAGGAAAAGGAAAAAATTAATCTCACCTAAACCGTGCAACAAAGGAATCAAATAAACTCTTGTTTTAAGAGAGAGGACTATTACCACAGAGTGCTATGAGAAAGGAGAACAAAGAAATGTTACTAACTTTCCTCCTTATCTGTGGGGAAGTGATAAACGGAAGAAAATAATGTGGAACAGCTGGAAAGAATAAAACTGTCAGGAGATGCAACAAAGCAATATATTCCCCCAGAGGAACAGGTTTCCCTTTGATCACACAAAGATTTGAATTTTTTTCTGTTTTAAACAGAACAGAAAATGAGGATATGCAATAGACAGCTATAATGGATAGAAGCGAGACAAAAGGTCTGAGATGAATCGTGATTGGTATGATCACCCAGTTGGGAGTGACCCCCCCAGGTTGGGTTTTTTTTCTGATCTTGTACAACTCCTTCACCAAGAGGTAATTACTTAACTCCCTAAACCATTAAGATTGTATAATGAAAGCTGAAATGCTTTTGAAAAAATTAGCAGTAAGTAAAGATTGCCATTTTATTATTGATAGCTTTTTTGGTAGGAATGCCAAATAAAAAAATGGAATATGTGATTGACGAGAGAACATCAACAGCAATAACCTGTCTTGATGAAAAAGTTCATGATTTACCCAGCAGTTATTAAATCATATATAGAAACTTAAATATATGCATAGTTGTTGTATTCCCAGCTTCTTTTTTAAAAGCCCCTGCTTAAATATTGTTCCCTCAGTGTCTGCACATGTCTACACCAGGCAATGCTGGGCACAAATAGTCCTTGTGTTCATCCAAATCAAAAAATAAGACTGTACTATTATCAACAAGACCACAGTCATAAATAAAAAAGAATAAGTAAATGCTATTAGTCCCTCTACGAGGCAAGAAAACAATCACAGGAACCTTTCTAGGATATTTTCCTAAAGATCTACATTTTAATTTGTTTACTGCAGCCCCTGTTAATTGATAAATTATGCATTTGCATCACCTGCCATTTCCAGGCAGGTGTGTTTCAGTAGTCATCTCCCCCAAACCAGCCACCTCCCCATATCTGCTTCCTTTTATGCCTCCTGTCTCTCAAGAGCCAGTTAGAGCTCCAGTGTTCTCATTTACTCACAATTCTGTTCTGACATGTAGAGGAGAAGGTGATGCAACAGGCTTGAAGTTTATTTACAAACTACAAGTGACAACATGTGCTAAACTTAACTGGTTGCACCCAGCAGACAGGGACCTTCCAGAACAACAAACCAAACTGCATTTGCTCAGTTCCCTTGAGCAGTGCAGCCAGACTGTTACTGTGATTGAATCAATTACCAGTGCTGTAGCTGGCAGACCCACAGTACTCATTCCCTGAGTTAGAAGAGGACTTTTCACAGTTGCATTGCAAAGCATTCAGACATTAGGTTGGGAGTCCTTCCTCTTCTCCTCACTCCCAGAGGTTGAAACTCCAGGTTTAAGCTTGGTTTAGAAATGCTGGTATACAAATGGTGACAATCGTTCACAGTGAGATTCCAGTTAAGCTGTGTTTGTCTCCTACAATAGCCATTTGCAGATTCCTTGCGAAGAGTGAGAACAGAGCAAATTCATATGGTATTTCCCCTAACACTCTCCCAGTCTCTGACTATTTTCAGCTCAGAGAACTTTCTGCTCCTGTTGTAGTTTGTTTAATGCCCCAATAGTTATCTCTTTCATATCCTTTTCCAGTCTTGCTTGAATTCTTGTAAACTCCTTGTATCAGAGCATCCTTTGGCAAAGTGGCTTTGGATAGTCACCTTGTTGAAGAACTGCCTCCTTTTGTTTGATTTCCCATTCCTCTAGTATTTAACTTTATTTTCATTTTATAGTTCCTAGTTTTTCTGTAGGAAGAGGCAACAGTAATCCCTATCCACCCTTCAACACTACTATTCTGGTGGCTCTCTAGCTATCTCTTTTCCAGGGTGAAGGGTCCTACAGTTCACACTAATTCCTCATGTAGAAGTTGATTTGTGCCTTCTGTTGTGCTTCTGTGAATCTTCTCTAGATCTCTACCTTTTCTGAGACAAGGGGACCAGTACTGCACAGTACATGAAGAGTGGTGAATTGAAATTTTATATAGTGATTCTGCATTTTTTTGCTTTGCTGTCAGTTCTTTTCATTACCAATATTTTATTTTCCTCTTTTGACTGCTGCTGAGCACCAATTTGATGTTTTCAGACAGCTAGCTATCAATCCATCAAAAGGTCTCCCTGGAATAGTGGAGATCACTACAGAGACCATTACTGCAAATGTGAAGAAGTTAGGATTGTTTTTTTTGACCCATGTATCACTTCACTTTTACCTACACTGAGTTTCATCTGCCATTTTATTGTCAAGTTTCACAAAGACTTTCTGAGATTCTTGACCTTGCTTCACTATTTTGAATAACTTCATATCATCAGCAAACCCTGTATGGTGAAGAGGTGAGGATCCAGCACAGACTCCTGCACAATTCCAATGGCAAACTTGGAAGTCCATTATGGGGATCCATGCCAGGATTCTCTCATTTGTGCCATAGCTGGGATGTTTATTAGGCAAGTTAAGATACTTTATGACAGGTTTCATTTGTTTGTTTGTTTCCTCAGCTCCCAGAATACTTTTTGTTAAAAACCAAAGAATGAACACTGGCCATCATAGAATTTTATTCTTTTGTTAATGACTGGACAGAGGAATCCCTTGTGGTAATGTTAGGATTTCCAGTATATCAATGACAAAATGAGAAGTACCACAAACCCCAAAGGTGATTTCCTTAAAAATGAAAGCAAGCAGAGGAGAAATATCATAAGAATCAGCTGATATCCAGGCAGATAAGAACCTCATTACCACAAAATCCTTGCCATCTATCCTCCCATATGAATGACACAAAGTATGGTGGGCTGGTACACGCATCAGGTTCAGTGGAATTTGGGGACACAGTTATTGAAAAGAGAAAGCGTAACAACATCTGGCTAATTATTATTCAGGTTGTTTCAGCACAGATTTGTCATCTGCTTTAGAAGTACTTAAGGTGCTTGGCAAGATGCAGAATGCAACAAAAACAAATCAGGAATTTTCTAGTCTGCAAAATTTTATTAAGCAACAGCTGGACAACTCTTACAACTCCAAATCATCAAGGAAAAATAGGGCAATCAGTCCAATCTCTCAATCATGTAGACAGTAAAGAATCTGGACAAACCACATTTTTATAGGGAAACCAACAATACTTTCTAGGCACCTCCTGCAAAATCTATTACACAAGACACAAAAAGGCAGATCAGGGTAGTTTTTAAGTACAATGGAAACCAAGTATACCATGGTATATTGAGGAGAAAAAAACCCCCAAACGTGAGATTCAAAAAAATAGAATTAAAAAATTGTCTGGGTAAGTAAAGTAGACAAATGGTGTACCAAATTTTCAAAAGCCTTACGAAAAACATGCTGGGCTTGCTTGTTAAGAATGCATGCACTCTCATGACTCTGTGCTCATCAAATTAAAAAAAAAAAGAAAACAAACAAACAAACAAACAAAAGAAAAAATCCCAATTCACGTTCAAAGTTACAGTACCAAAATAATGCATTTATAAACAAATGCAACTCCCCTTCTTTTCCAGGAAACACTACAGTGCCTTTTCAATCAAATGCATCCTCATGCTATTCCACAACACCACATATTTTATCTACAATAACAACGAGATCTTGAACAGACACACCCTTCCGCAAACACACAACACACAAACAGAAAAAGAAGCAGTGAATGCAGAAATAGTGAAATGGATGTGAAAAGTAACCTAAGGCAACACATGTATCAAGCAAACAAAAGAAACAAAGGGAAAGCTAGAAAATTTCTGAACAAATTGCTTGAAACAACACAGATAGGAATTACAAGCTGTGTTATTCCAGTGAAATACTTGAAACTCAGGTGTCTGCACACTGTTCAAAAATGTTTCTCTTTATTACTTTAACCTTAATCCATATCTTAAACCATCTACTTGGCCAGTAAGACAAACATTTCAAAAACAAACAACATTTGTCAGGATTCAGAATTCAGATCATATTTTCAAATTGTAAACTGGAGGGCAAGGATTAAGAACAGACTGGGAGGCTTTAGCATCATACCATCTAATTGTTTCATTGAACACTCTGGATAGGCAAGTATTCGGTGTTTTCATGTATTTAATTTTGTCTCACAAAATCATGTTGTTTTGAACCTGCAGTCAGTAAACCTGTGCACTTGCATAGTGCTCCCAATCAATCAATTTGCCTTAAAGCACAAATTTCTTGTTACAGATTAATTTGCAAAATCAAAAGTTGAAGGGTTACTTGCTTTTGTCTTAAAAATTTTCTAGATGCAGCAACAATCAAACTGCCCAAACAAACTCCTGATACATCTTCAGAGATATCAGGCAACAGGGAAAGTGGAGTCTTTTCATCCTAAAACATTTCAGTGGGATTTTTTAAGAAGAAAATTAAATCACAGATAAATACAAAGACAAAATAATTCACATAGCCCATTGTTCACTAGTAATAATTAACCTTATTCCTTTGAGAATGGTGTATGTAAATACCAATTCTGCAAAGAGGACTGGTGGTGCCTACCTGCAGATTACTCCTAAGGGTAGCAGGACTCTAAATTGGTATTTGCTAATGAAGGATTATGCCTTGAAGGTGAAGGGACTTGAAAACAAGAAAACTTCGTCTACTAGAATTTTTACATTTTTGTAAGCAGTATAGCTGATTTGCTCTCTTATGGGAAAACCATTATGCCAGTCTCTAAGTAACATAAACAGCTTGCTCTCCTGTCCTGTGATGGAATCCTAGAAATGGGAATAAGAGTCAAAAATCTGAACTACTACTCTGTAGCCAGGATTTTACTTCTAGCATTCCTCAAAGGGGTTATATGGAACTGTCAACATAGCTGTTGGCTAAAATGCTTTAAAATTTTCTTAAGTGAATATATGGGTCATACAAGTAATTTTTACCTTATAATCACATAATAATGGGTAAATACATTTTGGATTGGATTCTGCTCTCTTATGTATCTTGGTGTAACCATGTAGTGAGGCTGGAAGTTGGTCCCCTGTCAGCATGCCATGCAAGTGTCTCATCTGTTACTAATCTCTAAGTCAGATTTAGTGGTCTGGAGTCAGTCAGGTCCTACAGAAATGTGCAATTTCCAGACTGTTGCTCTGGGAAACACGTTCTTAAAAGCTAGTGAAAATTTGTTCTGTCTTCTCTCCCTTTCCATCAAATCAGTTTTTGCACTTTCTGCTCTTTTCATATGAGGAATTAAAATGTTTCTGACAGGTAACGGCACCAAGATAACACAGGATCACACACGCCCGGCTGCAAAAAGCAAATGCACTGAAACTGTCTGAGGCAACCATCAGGCAAGCTCAAAAATCTCTTTGGAATTTCTGAGAGGACACTAAAAAGACATACCAAGGAAAGCCTGGACCTATGTAAAGTTTAGGCTCAAGCAAAGTCAGATATCCTTGTCTGACACCTGTGGACCCTCATGCGTCTTCATAAAAGCACAGTTTTACTTGTGGCTGCACCACAGGAAAATTTTCTAACTGAGATAAAACTGTGAGGATTTACTGACACTCAGGCAGCCCGCAGCACATGTTACTGCTGCCTCTGGAACTGAGTGCAAAATTATTAATGTGGTAATTCATTTTTTCCTCTTTCACCCCCTCCTTCTCATAGTTTCTTAAGATGTTGCAGAAATGTGTTATTCTTACTGTTTCAAGCTAAAATTTGCCACTCCATGCATAGTGCAATTCATACCAGACTTTAAAGATAAATTTTTAGACTCTCTTAGGAGACCTATTTTGAGGATATCAGCTTTGTTTTTTCGAAAGAATTGGGCTTTCAGTTGCGTCCCTTTGCAACTCCATCAAAGCAGATTCTGACTTCAAATGGCCACCATGGCCACTGACTGGCATCAGGGCTTTCTCTGCCCAAAGCTGCTGCAGCCAAACTCCACAGCAGCTTCATGCTGCTCTAGGAGCAGATCTAGAAGGGTGAGTGGAGGAACACCTACTCCAATAGGTCTCCTATGGAGCATCTTGAAGAGGTAAAGCTGCTGCAGCCAATGTCAGGGCTCAGCTCCATCAGCTCTGTGCAGCACTAGCTCACCTGTCAGAAGCACTATGGCTGTGTTGGAACCATCTGAACCCAACTGAAAAAAGAGTGTTATTAGTCGGAGCAGAGGAAAATGCTTCTACTGCCACACACTTGTGCCTCAGCTTATTCCAAGCTCATTTGCTTGTATCTCCACGTAGCACTGAATTACACCACTGCCAAACCCTACTGAACTATGCAATAAATCTCTTACAAACTGAGCCTACATCATTATACACTCTTTTATCACGTAACCCACCTTATTTAATATCTCAGGAAAAAGCACTGTACTAAGAAGAGGGAAAGCAAACCAAGGCTTCTATTTTTTAAACCACTCCCAACTGAAATATAGTTAGAAACAAAAAAGAACAGATTTCTGCAGGTTCCAAAGAAGTCACCTAGACTCTTCGTAGTCTACACAGTTCTCCATAGCAAACTCACTGTATCTAGCTGCCAAAAAATATATTTGCCTGCCTGCATTATGAAATTTTTGTACATTATGCAGCAAAACCAGGTTTTCCTATATGCATTTTTAATTTCTTGCAGCAAAACATACCTGCTAGCAAACAATTACTTACAAAGATGCTCTTTAAATATAAATAAGTGTGTGTAACTTACTGATACATAGTAATAAAATACTCCGTATATCACTTATAACATTACGCAAGAAAAATAATTTGTCTTTTGGACATTAGCAGGAAATCTACATTAAATTATCTTTAAAAAATCACTCAAAACTCCCTAAAGAAAAATCAATCTCAAACTAAGACAAACAAAAAACCAACCCAACAGAAACAAAATAAACCCCCTAGACTGTTACAGTTATTGCACAGCTGGGAAATAAAAGCTTTGGAAAAAATATCCTTAACTACCAGAAATTACTGCCTGTAGAAAAGAACTATGTATTTCTGAACACTTTGCTACATTCTTCCTAGAAGAATTTAGTTATCTACAGGAAAACTCTGTTTTACTAATGAAATAGAAAATGTAACATCTACCTTTTGGCTGAATGCGATAGCAATCTTAAGGATTTAAGTGATTATTTGGGGGTGTTCTTAAATTTGTTTCCTATATTGTATCTCAGTGGAAAATAAAACAACTTTCACTTGTTCTGTGTATAATTTAGAATCCAGTTGCACACTCAGACTTTTACATATTTCCCACTCCTTTCATTAAAATTCTATATATTTCAGAATAGTTTCTCTCTCTAATACTGGGTATTCTCTTTGCATTATAATCCTCAATTAAAGGGACTCTCTTAAATTATTTTCCAAAAGATAAAAGATTATCTTATCCTATAGAATTTCATGACAAGTAAATGGAAAGAATGATGGAAACAGCATTTATTTTCCTAATTTTTTATAATTATTCCTTCTGCTTTGCTGGGGCAGAAACCAGGGCTCTTTCTATGCCAAAGCCCTTTGTGAGTGCCATCAGAAGGATGCAATCATGACCTGGACCAATGAAGCCAACTAACTCTCCTAACTTGTTTTATGGGTTTTCATTTCTTGGTTCTCCATTAGCACAAAACTTCTGACAATTAGAAAAATTTGGCAATGAACCAAGTGAAAAGGAATACTGTTCCCTGGAATGTTAAAGAAACTGCATGCAGAAGTCCTTCTATTTAGATTAGATTTTCTTAAGAAAAGAACATTCCTGTTGTTTCCATGTACTAATAATTTTGGCTTAAAATTACAGGCGATGTTTCTTCCAGCTGAACATTCTGACATGTGACTAAGTAGCTCTTCCCTCAGCAAGCAAGCAAGCCAGCCCTCCTATGTTTCTCCTCTTATGGTGTTCAGTGTGTGTCTGTTAAACTCTAATTAGGGTATGACTGGTTAGCACAGACCTTAGGGCAGTGAGGATTCTCATCAGCCAACTTTCCTCCTTGTGTTTTGGGATCAGTGGACTAAGAATTCAACCTATTGCTTTTACAGTATATAACTCAATAGAGACAAAGGGCTTAATAGTGTTTCCTCCACATAAAAAAAACCAAGTGAAACATTTCCATTGATTTTTAAGGGACCAGAACCAAATCAATTTTGGTTCCTCTCTTACACACACACTATACAGGTACTTAACCTGCTGAATAAATCACGCATGTGAAAAATAACACAAACAGGCCCAGACAATTAGTGGAAAAAACCCCTAATTAATTAAAGCAAACAAGATGCCAAGGGGAATGTTGTGCCTGACCACTCCCATATACAAGTCTAAGCCGCTGAGCTTTGGGATACAAGCATGGTACCATCTACTTCCCTGCTCCTTTCTTTCCTACATCTGCTTCCTCTCCAATGAACCCATCTTGAAGGTTGTTTTTCCTGGACTTAACCCATGGGGTATTACCCCATCTGCTTTATCATCTCCCTTGGAAACCCTCTGAAACTCCTCTCTGACTGGCAGTGCTCCTCTGTGCTGTACAGCTCTAGCAGCCGCAGAAGACCAGAAGTTAGAAGCTCACTGCATATTATTAATATCTACTACAGCAAGGTATTATGTGATATGTTGCTTTAGAACAAATCAAATGCAACACACATCTGCCTTACTACTAGGATTCAAGAAAAAGAGAGGAAATCACACCTGTTCATCTTAAGTTATATCAACTTTTTCAAGTAAAGAAGTTAAACCATGGATGAAAGACAAAGCATCCACTGACATCTCAACTAGCACATCTTTCCCAGTGTGCCTTTAACTTCAAAAGATTAATTTCTGAAGAAAATCTGCAGTGATGTTTTGTAATCTAACGCCGAAATAATTATATGAACAGTTTTGGGGTTTGTGTATTACTGGGTGAACTACTTCTGTATCAAAACATATTCCATAGCAAAATGCTGACAAGGAGGAAAGAGAGAAAGCAAATAAATATGTGCACAGTACGAGGACAACACAGAAACTCTTCCGTGCAAGCAACTCTTCTGAAATGCTCAACAGGTCTGCATATCCGCCAGAAAGAGCTGCAGCCATGCTACTGTTATAAGCCTTCCTCTGTAACACTCTACGTAAACTTTGGCTTCCCACTCTTATCTGGAGCATTATATTCTCAAAATACAGCCACAAAGGCTACTCAAGTAGCAAGGTGATAAAAGCCATCATTCTGTCCAATTTTTCCTTCCTCTTTCAACTAATTTGTTCTCCAGCCAGCCATGGTGTTGTTTCCAGAAATTAACTTGCTTTCCTGATGAAACTGCTTCTTGTAATGACTTATTACATTTCTGTCTCCTTCCTAATTCAAGCACAGATACACTGTTGTAGAACTTGATTCGCACTGATTACTAAGACTGGGCCTTTCTCATACGCTGGAAAGACTTTGTTTATAAGGTGTAAACACATTGAAACACAAAGAGCATGCACAGGGATGGCCTCAGAGGTACATCTGATCACACTGTACCTCTCCCAGCTACATGTCAAATCAGACAATACTGCTGACCAGTGAGAATAAAAAAGCAATGCTCATAATTTATTTGCTCCTCTATCTTTTGTCACCTACTGAGAGATGTTTATCCCCAATAACTGCACACAAAACAAGCAGACATCAACTTCTTTGATACAGTGGGTTTTTAAACTGCTCTCCTGGTTTAGGCCAGGACACGGTTAAATTTTGCAGTAGCCAGGAGTGGGCATGGCTAGGCCCTGGAGGTTATTCCATACCACCTCAGAATAACCTCCTATACCACCTCATACCATTTTCCAATGGGGAAGGGGTCCCTACCAGGTCAGACAGCATGGTGTCGTGGTAGGGTATTGTCAGGGGTTTCCATGTGGTGAGCAATCACGTGTGAATAGCTTGCCTCTTGTACATTCTGTTATTAATACTGTTGCTGTTACTGTTCGCTTTCTTATTTCATTGCTGTTTCCAATAAATTTTTCTTATCTCACCCCTTAATCTTTACCTTTTGTGCCTCCGATTCTCCTCTCCAGCCTGCCGCATGGGAGGGGGAAGTGAGCGAGTGGCGAGGGGTTTGGAATGTTTCAGAGGGAACAATAAAATTGGGGAATACCATTCCTAAACCATGACAACCACTCACTGGCAACAATTTTTTCTCTTCTGAATGATACATCATTATTTATAAATTAAACATTGACCTACATATGCCTCCTTGGAACCTGTGGTGCTCAGTTATTAGCAGATCTCAGAGAAGAAACATATGTGTTCAAGTATTATAGCTTCTTTTTTTCTATTTTTTTTGCTGCTATCATTGATGTTTTAGAAGTAGAGGAGGAGGAGGAGGAGTATAAACTGGACCAGAAAAAAGCTATGTTCCCTGTTTTTAAAAGAACAGCATGATATAAGGCAGTCTATCAAAAAGAGCAGTCTGTTTTAATCCCCCCATGAGCTTACATCAGCTACTGTAGAACGCGTGGCAGAACCACCACAACAAGCCAAAAGCCACACTTCTTCATGTAACATGGAATGGCTCTAAACCCTTAGCTCTTTCTGAGACCCAGCACAACGCTTAAAAAGAAAAAAAATGGAAACAAAACAAGCTAACAAACAAACAAAACAGAAAACAGCCCCCCACCCTCCACCCCATGACTGATTAGAGTTAACGCCCTTCTGGTGGGCACCAAAATACTTTTCCAGTTTTACTGTCTTCTTCACTCCCAGGCATCTCTGCACACCTAAAGCAGGCTGCCCTGACATTTTCCGGTTTGGACTTTATGAGAAGGTTAACATTTTCTTCTCTCCAGTCTCTGCTTGTTCACTTGAGACGTTGAGTCACATTAGCCAGAGCAACAGCAAAGGCTTGTACTGCAGAAAATGGATACTGAAAGTCCAAAATGTAAGCATTGCCATCAATTCTTCCAAACTGCATCACCTGAGAAGCAGGGGAAGAGGAGAAGGGAAGGAAAAAGAGAAAAACATCAAAAAAAGTGAACCACGGAAAAGGAATCAGAGAAGAATAAGAGCAAAATCTTTTTGGTCCTTTGTACGAACACCTCACCTCCGGAGGTAATGTGAATGGAGCTACTCACAGAATGGGGTTTGGTGCTGAAGAAGAGTAAGAGCACTGTAATATGTCTGTATAGAGTATTTGACTGCAATATTTGACTCCATAGAGCAAACTGAACTTTAAAATATGTTAGACTGCATACAGCCTTGGTGTAAGTAGATCGTCACCAATTACTTCAGCAGATGTGAGGTACACCAGCATCATGTTTCCTGCAGGAAACTACCATTCTCTCTCTTGTAAAAATCCTGTCATCAACCCATCAGGAAAACAGATTCTGCTTTCAAAGAAAAGAACTTCCAGGGAAGGGGAATAACCAATTTTATCACTGTAGCACTTCATAGGCAGTAAGCTGTGCATTCTTTGCAGTTCTGTTTCCTTTTGCATTAAACTTCACTAGCACATAATTACACTGAGAAAGAATTAGTAAAGGGGTAGCGAGACCTGCTTGAATGCAGGGCTGGTCAGGTTGTTCATTATTCTTCTGCAGGGAATATCTGAAGTTTGGTCTATTATTACTGCTTTTTCATTCACTTCATCAGAACCCCAGACTGTATTTGCTCAACAGTGAAGCTCCTTGAGCTATAATGGAGACTGCCTGTGCAAGTCAAGTCAGGCTCTGTTCCCTCACCACCAACAAAACCTGTGGTTGGGTAATTTCGCACAGCTGCCCATGGGCATGTATCCACAGCCATTTAACTGAAGAAGAAAGTGGTATAAATGGCTCTGATCACTGCCTTTGAGCTTTTGTTACAGACAAGCAAAACCAAAAGACTACCACTGGTCATGCATGTTGGATATTTAAGACATCTAACTCCCAAGTTAAATCAGAGGAAATTGAGAACCTTGATCTCTTTAACAAACCAAAAGTGACTTACAGCTGGACAAGGAATTAAATATGAGTCTCCTGAATCTCAGTCCAGTGTCCTGCTGATTGGCACCACTTAAAAGGCTGGGTTTGGTGTAGTAGTAGTACTATCCCACTTGGCCCACGTTAAATGTTTTGATTTTTTGAACTACCTGTCGACCCTTCTACCCATGAGTGGTTCAAAAGTGGCCCATAAGCCCTTTGTTCTGTGGAGGGTCAGTGCCTCCCTCCTCTAGCATTAAGAACCAGCCCCAGGGGCCTGGTAACCGACAAGGGGAAATTCTGGCATGGAGAGAACCAAACCGACTGTCCATTGTCTCTTCCTTAGCTATCTACTGACTGGCTAACCTTTGTGAGCAGGGCAAGAAGGGAGCAGTGTTCACTAATGAGCTGCTATCCACAACCATCATTTATGGCAAATGCAGCTACTGTTGCAGAGATCTGTTGTGTTTATTACAACACTTTCAGTAGTGAAAGCCAGTGAGACTAAAGTTGGTCCTTATTCCCATGTCTGACTGTAGTAAGACTGAACATATTTTGTATATTTACTTTACAATTGAACTTCACCCATCATGCTGAATCTAGACCTTCGACAGCTGGGTTTTATCAACCACATGGCAAAACTTTTTCTCACAGAGCAGCTAAATCAAGCAGGAGGCACTCAGCAGCATGAGAGACAGAGCTTATTCCTAGCATGGCTTTCCCACACTCTGGCCCCCATTCCAACACGTTTGCGCCACTCCTTCTTACCTGTCGTCCTTCCAGCTCAATCTGAAAGTTTTTTGCCGACTCCTGGGTCACCCGCCCTCCGAAGTCCAGCTGGTAGACTTGCGTCGCTTCGTTCCACAGTGGCTGCTTGTTGGCCATCACGTACACAAAGCCCTGGCTTCCCAGTCTCCCATCCTCCTTCTCACTGGCCTTCCGGCACTTGAATTCATCCAGCTCACTGGCTGTTCTCAAACTCCTTTTGGTTTTCCAACCCTTTTTGCTGCCCTGGCTCTGGTTCATCAGTTCATCTCCACTGATAAAAAGCTCTGGCTCACTCTCCGAACTGTCCTGAAACTCATTCGTCTTGTTTAGTTTCTTGGACTTCAGCTGATCTTTCTGGCTCTTGACCTTCTTCTTCTCCCTCCCCAGCCGGGGGCTGGATATTAGTGAATTGAAGTCAGTCAGTGTCCTCGCCTCCTTTTTGACCTTGCCCTCGGTGATAGCCTGCATGTTTCCTTCCTCAGCTCGACTGTCCAGGCGTTTCCGGCTCTTCTTGCCAAATTTGTCTGTCCTTTGAGGAACAGGGCTTTCTGTCAAGGAGAGCACCTCCTGGAAAGTGTCTGCTGTCTCCACCATCACCTCTGTGCCCACGTGGCCCTGCAGCTCTGCTGGTGGGGGAGACATCACTGGCTTCTCCACCACGAGGAGTGGCTTGGGGGGCAGGGTGCCCGGGGGGTTCTGTACGGGTGGGCAGGCGCTATAGGAACTCCATGGGTGCAAGGCGATCGGTGGCAGCTGTAAACTAGAGCAAGTGCTACTTCCCGGGTACATGGGTGGCAAAGGGCAATAGGAGAGGTTGGATGGATAACCTGGCTGAAGGACAACTGTGGGCTCCTGCTGTGCAAACTGTGTTGGGGCCAGAGCTTCTTTGGGGGAGCAGGGGGCCTGCATTCCCTGAAGGGGAGGGGCACTGTAGCTTCCTGGGTAAGGTACTCCAACCCCGTAACTTGTCTGGAAGGTGGCAGTGGGACTGGTTGGAGATTTGGGGGAAACGAACGGCACTCGAGACATATCCAGATGTTGAGCTTGACCAATGATGAGCGGAGCAGGTTTTAGAGGATTGGGCACTGAGCTCTGAGATGTCCTTTCCTGAGGAACCCATATCTCTTCACTCACCATAGGGTCCCACTGGTATGGTGGTGGCCGTTTTACAGCAAGGGTAGCCTCTGTCAAGGACACAGGCGCATGCCGTATTGATTTCTCCACTGGGCAGTGCTGAGAAAGGGCCTCATCCTCTGTGAAGGCGGAGTTGATATAATCTGCTCGGTCACGGGAATTGTCAGGTGGGCTCAGCAAGCTGTAGGAGGACTGGGAGGCCAGAGGCGAAGTACTGACAGAGTGAGCAATCACAGAGCTGTGCTGGGAGCCACTCCCTGTGCTCAGATCAGGTCTCACGCCACCAATACTGGAAGTGCTGCTACTAGCACTGGCACTAGGGATGTTGCCCGCACCACCAGCACTTGCATTGCTGCTGCCAGCGCCACCACTGCTGCACTGGCTGCAGGTGTACAAGGCGGTGGGTACTCTCTGCTGGTACTGTGCCGTCACAATGCTGCTCTTAGGTTTTGGGGGAAGTTGCAAGGTGGCTCTCTGACCATCCATCAGCTGAGCCATTTTCAGGGCTGCCTCTCTGCTGTTCCTCCGCAGAGTAGCATGAATGATAGTGCTGTCCAGCCTCTGTGCCATGCTTCTGCCCTGGGACAGCTGGCTGGCAATGTCAGGGTAGGGCGGCGGGTCCCCGGTTGGGATGGAGTAACGGGGGACTGTGAGCCGGTTCAGGGTGGCGCTGGCACAGGGCTGCTGCATCTTCTTCTCAGCAGCTGTGATGCGCAAGGTGGCGGAGCTGCCAGGACCCGGCAGGGTGTAGGTGCTCTGGGCACAGAGCATCCTGGTGCGAGGCCGGCACACCTCTTCCACGTTTCCACTGCTGTCGAACGTTGTTATCCGCTCATACCCCAGGGGTGTCTGGTAGTGCCCTGCCGGGTAGAGTGAGAACTCCCCCTTTTTGAGGCAGAGATCAAGGGGTGGCTGCGGGGGGCCAGGTGGGGGCGGAAGAGTTGGCGGGGCAGGGATGGTGCCAGGGTAGGGTGGGGGCGGGTTCATCTTGTTCAGCTGCAGCTCCTGAGTGGCCCCAAAGATGACGGCGTCCCCTTCTACCAGCTGTGGCCCTGGCCGTGGGGCCTTGGCCTTGGGTGGGGGCTCATGCTCCCGGTCACTGTGGTCCCGCAGTTCAGCCAGGGCGATGGCAGGGGGTGCGGGGGGCGGCGGGGCCAGTGGAGGTGGTGGCGGGGCTGGGCGGCCCAGCTCCCCCACAGCCAGCGCCCCTGCCCCTGGGCCGGGAAAGCGGCCTGGCGCTCCCGGGAAGGATCCTGTCCCCTCGCCCCCCGTTTCCGCCGGTGGGTTTGCCAGCACATCCAGCTGCACGTTCTGGTTGGCCAGCAGCGACTGGACCAGGCCTATGCTCTGTGTAGGCGACATGGCCTGTGCGGAGCTGTGGATGGGGGCGATGGGGATGTTGACGGTGCACGGTGGGCTGCTGGCAGGGGCACCAGGGGCACCGGGCACTGCAAAGAACAACAAAGTGTGTCACCCGCTGTCTCGGCCTCCTCTCCCCATCCCAGGAATCCCTCCCATGGGATTGCAAGGTCTTTGCTGTGGGTCAGCCCCAGCCATGAAGGGACTTTTTGAACTAATTATTACCTTTGTGTACTTGCTTAAGCACTCTGCTGTATCTGGATGGAGTGCTATTGGTTCCCAAAACCTCAGTTCAGACCTCAGTTTGAACATGTAAGCCAGCCCATCTCCCCTGACTCCCATTGCACAAGAGCTACTTGTAACAGCTGCTGATAAACTTTAAAGCCACTTTTTCGGGAGTGACGCTTCAGAGGTAAAGTTCTGAGCTTGCTTTCAGGCTAAACTGCGATCTCCATTGACTTTCATGGTCTGAATTACCACTCACTCATCTGGTTTTAACTACTTCTACTCAAATCAATAAAAGTTTTACTAAATCAGGACTCACTAGTTTTCAGGAAGGTTTTTTTATAGTAAATACATCAACAAACAATTAAGAAAAACAAACAAGCGAACGAAAAAAAGAAGTGGAGGGTAAGAAAAAAAGTTGAAAACCTGGACTGCAGGCACTGCATAGTATCTTGTATAATGTTCCTAGATTCAATGAGCTTAGGAAAACTGGAGAATACAGACAACAGTTGGGAAAAGGGAAGTACTATAATCTCATGAGTCCGGTGTGTAACAAACCAACCTGTAATACAAAACCAAGGAAGCGGAAACCGAGAGAGAAAGGAATATGATGGAATGAAATGTGGACAAAACTTATAAAAGTTTTTAAAAGAAGATTGGTAAGGAAAAGATGTGAGGAAATATGTGGGAGGCCAGATGTGAAATGTAAGGAGAAGATGTGAGGAAATAGATGGGAAGCCAAAAAGATTCATCAGTGGGCATTGTAGTCAGGGTGACTTCAGCATCAATGCTGGGGCATGCTGCAATTTGAAATGTGAAAAGAAGCAAACGCACATAGGAAAAATTTCCCACATGTGGTGGTGGCAAAAAAGGGGCAGTGTGGCAAGAAGCAACTCTCATGATTTTAAGCAGAAGCATTGAGCATGCTCAATTGTTTGCAACCCTTTTGCAAAAAGTGGTGAGAGTGTTTTCAACAGGAACTACTGCTGAAAAGCTGAAGCAGGGAAATGAGGACACTGGACCCAAGTACAGGTGCAGAAGTCAAGATAAGAAGGAACACAATAGAATAATGAAGGGAAGCAGTAAAAACTATATTAGAACTCCCAAGAATATTGCAAGTTCTTTATCTTTCATTAATCTTCCTGTAAAAAGCCACACAGAAAATTATAAGTGGTGTGTACCAGCAAGTTTGTGGAAGGAGAACAGATGAGATAAAGGATCCTAAAGTCATATCCAGGATCCTTTAAGTGTGCCAAATTCTGTGGAGACCTCAGATTTGCAAGACTAGATCAGGCAAGAGATCCATTAGTCAGGACTCCTCCAGATGCTGCCCAGTTCCTAATTAAATTCTAATTAAAATTCTAGTCGTCTACCTATCCCCTATAATACATTTTCAATAGCATTATGTTTTTATCAGCATCAGAGATGAATGTGGTAGGTGTACAGACAAGACTGTGGTTATGCTGGCAAATATTTATGGTAGTTCTGCTAGTTCCTTTAGAAGAAGATGGACAGCTAAACTTAAATGACCCTAAGGCAGTGTGGTTCTGTGCTTGGCCGGCAGGCCGTGCTTTCATCCTGAAATTGCAGTTTAGCAATTTAGCTGCCAGAGCTTGAGGTTTAATTGTTAGGTTGGCTTAAGCAATCACGAATGTTGCTGTCATGGGTATTAAGTGCATTATCAAACAAAGTCTCATTTGTTGTGGTGCTGCTTAATATTCCAAAGTGTTTAAATCCAATGTTTTCTTCATTTCTCCAATGGTTTTTAATTGATTTGTTTGCATACTCTCTAAGTTAAATCAATTCACTGTGCATTTGTCTTTCCAAATCTTTACCGACTACATTAAGAAACATATGTCCCAAGGGTACCTCACTATGAACATTCCACTGCCCAAAAGCAGCTTTCTACTATGTTTTTTTTAATCTGCCATGTAATCATTATTTATACTGCAATATTTTTCCCACTAGTACACAGCACTTTTTTCCTTCATATGTAGACTTTAAAAAAAGATATCTCCAGAAATACTTTTGATTATTTAAGTAGCCACCATTTGCTAGGTCAGAAATGAATTTGCAGAAGAAACTAGAAAGGAAAAAGTGGACAACAAAAGGAAAGCTATTATGAAAGGCAGGGTACTAGGATTCTTTTACTAAACTTCTCAAAGAATTGTAACAAAACTCTAACAATTTTCTCTCTATATGTGGTATATCTGCAATTCTGACTACCATTTTATCTCTTCAATAAGATAAAAGGAAATTATATTGCAGATCCTATTCAATCTTCAGGAAGACATGCAAAAACTTTATATTAATTTTTTTTTTTTCTATTTAGTTTTTATATCACTTTCTGTCAGCTTGGACCACGTTTCATAACAGAGAATGTTGAGTGCTTCCTATTAATAAAATATATACAATCATCAATGTCTCTATTGTTTCTTCAGAACCTACAGGTGAATATCATGTTGACAGAAATGAGGCAAGCCAAGTCTCCCAAACTGTGAAAAAATGGGTTTCATTTTAAACATACAAGTATTTCTTTAGAAGTCCAGAAGACTACTCTGATGCTTGGGTCGGACACAAGTTTAGGTGCTTTCAGTAGTTGAAACCCTGGTCTGAAATAATGGGAGCATTTCCATTTATTTCAATAGACTCTAGCACAGTAAAGACAACTTTAATTGCTCTGCAGCGCTCACACTCCTTCCTTCTCAAAGGGTACTGGCATGATGGCCACTTCTGTAGTTCCAAACACCTGTGATTTGGCAAAAGGAATCCCTCACTGACATGAAAATTCTGAAAATGCATTAATTTATCTTCTTGTCTATTATTTTTTAGTTTTACCAGCATGATGATTTTTTTGATTGGAGGAGGTCCTGAATTCTTCCAGTCCTTTTACCTGCCACATCACATCAACTATACTGCTTGAATCTTCTGCTACTTTACATCTCAGTGAAATGAAAAGTTCTTCCTGATCCCACTTGTTGATCAACTACTTCACTATTTTAGCCTCTTAATATTAATAAAAGTCCAAATGGGCATTTATCACTTCTCAAAGGGTGGCTAAGTATTATGGGAACCTGTCCCCCAACCCAAGCTCTTTAGCAGGCTGTGCTTTGATGCCATCAGGACTCAAGAACCATCTGTTTGGGCTTCCAACATATTACAGTTCTGTCCTATCAAGATGCAGAATGCAAGGCTCCAGTTTATGGAGAATTCTTAACAAACTAAGATGAATCAGCAGACGACTACTTTTCCAGTGAACCTGGAACTTAGCAGCTCTACATGGATTATATTTTCCACATGTATCAGAAAACAATGCCTATAATATATATTAGCCTTATTCTAATTTGGTTTTACAAGACCCCATCAGACTAAGAGATTTTGATTTGTGTGTTTACCACGGGGGACCATAACATAAATGACCTGTCCTTCATCCAGCTTAATCCATAACATGGCAGACCTCCAGCTCTTCCTTACCTGGTAAATCATCTTCGTCTTCGCTGAAAACATTTGGATTAAAGACAGGCATGTTAATGTAGTCCATTGAAATCTTCCGCACTTCTGGGAGATATATTGTCATTTGCCTGGGCTGCAGATGCAGCAAACTGGTTTTATATATTACTAGAGAAAGAGCATAACAAGAAATAAAAAAAATCTGTTACACAAAGAGCATCTAAACCCAAGAAAGAATCAGTTCAAAGCAAACAGAAGGGCTATGAATATTATTATTTACTATATACATGTGCATGGGTGAACCATTATTTGTCAAATTACTACGTAACACTTTGCATAAATGGGATAAAAGAGATTATAACTTTCAGCTATTTCTCTTTAAATGGAAGCAGTATCTCTGTAGTTAAATAATACACAGAAATAATGAATTACTTCATCTTTTATTCACATCTGTTTTTATGGAAGGAAAATACTTTTTCCATTCTACTTCTGGAACTCTTCACCACAGGATG
The DNA here is from genome assembly GCF_003945725.1 of Corapipo altera. Lineage (NCBI taxonomy): Eukaryota > Metazoa > Chordata > Aves > Passeriformes > Pipridae > Corapipo > Corapipo altera. The sequence goes on from NW_020884874.1 coordinate 24,458,062, forward strand.
CTACTGACTTACATGACTTTAGGGGAAAACTGGAAAGTTTTCAGGAAGGAAATCTTTTGAAGATTACTACATACAAAGAAAACCCTCATGGCTCAGGAAGTCCCTGGTACCCAAACATTGGAGCCTGGGAGAACATTTGAAGGAAGTATCACTATACACTTACACTACACTTACATCCTTCCCTACCTATCTGTCACTGACAATGAGAGAATTAGAATGACTTTTGGTCATTCTACTACTGATAGCAGTCAGCGTAGCCACAAAAAGCATCTATCTAATTCTGCATCCAGGGGATCATTATGTACTCCTGATTTAACTATATAATACAACACAGGAAAACATAAGTTTTTCAAAGAGCTCATTAAACTGCTATACTTGCATTAATATTTCAGTTCAGAGCTCAGTTCTACTAGGTGGTACCCTGCTCTTTTCTCAGACTTCTTCCTTCCAACAGAACTATCTGGGTAGGACTGGCCTACCCAAAACAAGGTTGATAGCCTAGACAACTGCTACTTTTAATGAAGGCTACCAGATTACTGATGCTCCAGCAGGAGAACCCTACGATAAGGCTATGTACTGACCTGAAGAATCTTGAGCATGATTCTGTAAAAGCTTTTTTAACATTATTTTTGCATAATTTCTAGCTAAATTACTACAAAAATCTGACTGTTAAAAATATTTCTATTACAGTAACTTAATACCCATGATTGTTATACTTCTCTTGCAAAAACTTTTTTTTATTTGTGTGGGTTTTGTTCAAATAAACTGTAAAAATAAAGGTCCAGGCTTGAATGTTAATTAATCAGTTTATTGCAAGTGAGACTTTTAGCATTTTATTGATCACGTCATTATTGTATTTATAGATTTTGACCTCCTTTAGTTACAGTGAATTTCATAAAATCTAATTCCTATTGTCCACAGAAAATAAGTCCTTTGTTAAAGAAGTCTTTTGATCACTTAAAAAGAATGTCATGGCATAAGTTTGTTGTTTGTTAGAAAGAATTTTACATGTAAAAAAAATCAACAGAGTTCACTTTTACCTGCACCAAGGTTAGTTGGTAGGAAAGCAGCCAAACCCACAATTTTAAATTTGGTTCCCCAGATATTAGATGTGACCTGAGCAAGGTAGTTGTGCTGCAAAGCAAAAACAAGATCATTTTTACCTGATAAAATCTGTATCAAACTCTAATAAAGAACTGCAGAGCGATCAAGCTATTGCACATGATAATGCAATTTCAGCTTCTCTTGTTTTTATTGTATTGAAACAGCCTAATGTGCCTTTGTAGCAACTGAACAACACAATGCCTGCTCAGTGAGAGCAGGTCTGTTTTCAAATGCTTGCTTTTCTGTACAGCAAGAGCATGGCTGTTCTGTATTTCAGAAAGTAATACACCCTGCCCATTGGTTCTATGCTTGAGTCACTTTACAAAACAATAAGGCACAAATTAATTACTCATAACAGCAAACATATTTTTCCCTGGAGCTCCTAAAGCAACTTTCCAAACCATTGCTGCCATGGTGAATATATTATGGGTCTGAAAGACCAAGAGATTTTTCTCAAAGGCCAGGAGTTATGCTGTCAATACTAACAGCAGGATCTAAGCCTCAGGTCTCCTGCCCTATTCAAGGGACTTTTGGTCCTATCTCTGTGTAACTATCTAGAATTTTTCATAAAAAGGAAAAAGTGAAACAAGAGAGCAGAAAAAAACCAAAGCAAAGCAAACCAAACCAAACCAAACTAAAAGAATGCAGGCTGTTATTAATCAAATATGTAACCCAGATAGTTCTACAGCCTGCTAAGTTCCATTTACCCTGAGGACATGAACACCACAAAGAGTACAAAGTGCTAAATCCTTGCCTTCCAGTTAAGACTGTTCCATGTAATTATGAAACAGAGAACATTGAAGCAGAGAACTCTGAAGCAAACATTTCCTTATCTCAGCAATCCCTAGCAAAGCAGAGAATTACGGTGGTATTAAGACAGCTCTGAGAAACCAATGAAGCATTTTTGCATTTTTACAAAGCCAACAATATCACTTGGAATAAAACTTCTCACACGGATTTGCATTGACAAAAATTAGTGGTGATGGGATTTATCAAACAACACCTGATACTCCATTGGCACTTTTGAACAATAATATTTAACGGGAAGATGCAATTCTCTAGTTGTTCCTTCTAGTAACTGTAATTAGATGAAATTTTTTTATTGGTGAACATTGGATCTCTATCACAACTTGCTGCCTCTTGAAGAAAATCCATTTGAATCAAGTATGGTAACAATAGGCACAATACCTGGGTAATATCCTCTAAAGGAAACTCTCTTCGGGTCAGGCTTGGTGAACCAATGGAGGGTTTCCTTATTGGTAACCTTGGTGATCTTGATATCTCCTGCGCAGCTCGGGACATCTTTGGAGATTTGCGAGCTTCTATATTGATTCTGCAGATAAAGCAATAATTAGAATCATCAGTGGGCACGGAAAAATGCACAAAATTCATGTCTTTGAGAGTAAAGATGTAATGAAGACAACTGGTGTGGTGTTCTCTAGGTGGCTAATAAAGAGTCTACAGGACAGAGAATTACGGGTCAAAATAAAACATACAGAAGACCTGACATGCAGTAAGTCATATCTCCCACTATGCAAAGGGGGTCAAGAATATGAGTTCAGCCACCTGAAAGAGCTCACTGGTAGAAAAAGTAACAAACAGAAGTTGCATTTCAAAAGTATGCTCTTAGAAAACTAAGGGTGCAAGATAGCTGTTTTTCCTGAGCCCATTCAGGTTTAGGCTCAGGAATTGATGGTTCTTTTGTCAAGTTTAGTTCTTTTGCCAAACCAAAACTTTGGTATTTCACACATTGTGTTCACACATAAAAGGATGCATTTGCTCTCCCTCATACCAGGGCAAGTTCATAATACAGTCTTTGGAAAAGTGTCACCTGCAGCTAGAAGGCATCAGGGCCTTAATTCTGTAACATGAAGCTGTCATATAGATGTCAGTGCCTATGAAAAACACCACAGACATCAGTAAGGCTCCATGCAGGTTTGGGGATTCTGTCTATGCACATAATGAATATAATGAAGAGCTGTCAGGAAAACAACTGGACAAATTAATAGCTTGGAAGCTTGGTTTGCATATTGTTACAGAACCTTGTCAACACAGTGTTTAGGAGGGTCTGTTTGTTAAGGCTCCCTTGAAAGGCCACCACAGCATCAGTGCCACTTGTCAGGATCTATGCCACCTATGCATGGACATATGACTGAAAATATCTCTGAGGAAATAAAGGTTTTAACTAGATCAGGGACTCTAAGCACTGAGGGGGTAAAAACACAGTCTGTTTGAAGGACAAATATATTCCATGGTGGCAAGAGTTCATATGCGGCAAAGGCAGAGGTGGGAGAGTTTATAAAATCTTTCTTTGAGGCCTAGGGAGAAGTGGTGTCCTATTGTTTCCCAATACATTTTGCCCCAGAATCTTCCACGAAGTCCAACTCTACACCAATCTCTGACATCACCCCATGACTGCACACTGAAGAAGACCCCAATCCTATGATTCTTATCTACCCAAAGGAGTCTGCTTTTAATTTTACAAGGGGTCAAGACAATAAGAGATAGAGAGAAAGGGGGAAAGAGGCAAAGATAGAACGAACACATGGGGAAGAAGAAGAAGAAATATCCAAGAAATTATTACCTGGGGAGTTTAGGTGATTTGCTAGCTCGACTGATTTTTGGAGATTTCTTTGCTGCCCAGTCATCGCTGAGTTCGATATCGCTGGAGTCAGAGCAGTTGCAGCTGTCAATCACAGTGGAAATCAAGCTGTTTCCATAGATTTCATCTATCAAGACAGGCCCCAGAAAATTTAAGTGCCACTTCAGAAAACTGGTATAAATTACAACTCTCAGTGACCAGAAGCATAAACCCAATTGACAAGCAGTAATTGAAATAAAACTAGGCACAGAAAAAGTAAACATTCTTCACCCTGCCTAGTATGAACTCAAGTGAACATGATTCAGAGAGGTGAATAGCATTCAACTGACTTCAAAATTCAGACTAAAAATATTTTCTTCTAATTAGCAGTCTATTTTCCATTACAAGAAGTTCTCTTTTGTAAAACAAAAGGCAGCATGGTATAATTTCAGAGGCTTGAGTCTACGTCAAGCTAAAGGTTTTTTCACATAAAAAAAATATCAGACGTCACCATTTATGTTGCATATATATGTATTTTTAAACTCTTGAGGATTTAATATCAAAAGTATTTCTAAATCATTTCTTATACAGAACAACAACTCAATTCTACCTGCTTTTCCATCTGTTTTAGGATCCATGATGACAAACTCTGGCCGCAACTTGCTTATACGACGTCCTTTCAGGATAGGCACAAGTCCCCCAAGGTATTCCAAGTACAGGGTATAACATGGACCACCAACCTCTGGGTCATCTTCTGTCCGCTTCATTGTGCAGTGAAGCCGTTCATTACCAGCTGTTGGGTAGCTGACAAAGTCTCTCATATTGTTTGGGTCTGGGATAGGAGGCTTAATTAAATGAAGGAAGGAAAGAGAAAGTTTCCTATAGGTTATTGGTTGCTTTTTTTCCTATGGTGACTTAATCCCAACAAAACTAACTGAATTTGAACCCAGCTCTAATTTGATAGGTGAAGATTAGTACAGGTTACTCTGTGAGTTATGCAGGACCCACATGCAAGAAAGACAGTGTCTGTGTATTATTTGGTTGGGTCAAAAGCAGTTGTACACAGAAAACTACAACTAGTTACATCAAAAAGGATGGTTGAACCTGTGGTCAGAGGACTGAATTAGAAAACAAACCTGTCTTCAAGTTTTGGCTTGTATCATAGACATCTTTTTGAACTTGGGTAATGTGGTCAAGTCAAATATCAGAGTATCTTGTCTCTTGTAGGCCCTCCAAGCGTACCTGGCCACTCAGATTCCCACTGCTGGTTAGTAATAGTACGTGTAATGCCACTACGCTACAATGCTGTCAGCTCTGAAAGAAGCTTGTACTTCTTATATCACTTCCAAGCACATCTTTGCTGAGGGCCTATTTGTGTGCAATGTCAAGAAATACAAGCACATAGCTCAGAGTGGGTTACTTTGCCCTGCTTGCCAGCCACACTGTGTTAATCCATGAAAAACTTGGTTCTAAAGCAGTAGGACTGCTTTTGTGTAGGACAATATAGCCTGTATGACACAAATACTATTAATATATATAAGTCAACACAGTTTCTTTCAAAATGAAAGCATGAGAAAAAAAAAAAGGTAGGGAAAAATAGGCTTTCTTAACCTTGCAAGATGGATATAGGCAGAGGAGTGACCTATAATGTAGTCTGTGAACTGGAGGGGGAAGAGGAACGTGCACATGAAAGAGGGTGCCTTTGCAAGCACTGAAGGCATGGCTGACAAAGTAGGTTGAGCATGTGGTTGGGTGAGAGCCCAGGGTAAAGTATAAATAAGTGCTGAGGAAGCTCCAGAAACACCCAAGAAAGAGTACAAGAAAGGCTTCTGGAAACCCTGCTTCAGCCTCTCAGCTTCAGTCTCGCAGTCCCACAACTGTTACTCATCCAGCATCCCCTCTGGGAGGTGACAGAAGGGTTTTTGGCAACAATGTGCCCCTGTACTGCCTCTGCCCCTCTGAGCCCCACCATGGCTCCCAGCCTTGCTACAGCCAACTGCTGTCTTCATCCCCTCCCCTCCCCTGCCTTCCCTAACAGCCAAGCAATTGTCACTGATGCTCTAGAGAGCTGCAGGGCCAGTCTGGAGTAATGTGGAAAGAAGCATCCTGGAGAGAAGGAGGCATTCTAGAAAGAAGTGAAGACCACTGTTTTTTTTAGATGTTCTGCATCTTTGAGGATGGAGGTCTTATGGTTACAGCAAGGCATTTATTCTTCTTTGACAAGTGAAATGTTTTACAGTTGCACAAACCGCCCTGATTAGCAGTAGCCAAATGGAATCATGCTGAATTATTATTTTTTAGGCAAAATCTGTTCTCATTTAAGCTAGGCCAGCCCCACTGATTTCAAATTAGTTGTTCTAGCTCTGCATTGTTTTGACAAGAACCTGAAGCTGGCTCAAGAGAACGCTGTAGCATGTACACAAAAATCACAAAAAGTGTGTTTGAATGTTGAGCATTTACCAGCTAATGCTCTGGATTATAGGCTGTGATAAAAAGTTTGAAAATCCAAAGATGTTACTGAGGGCAAAACCATGAAACAAACACGTTGTGCAGATGGTTCTGCTCACGGTACAGGAAAAGATGTAATATCTGGTTCACTTTTCCATAGCACTGTTGGAGCAGTAAGGTAAGCAGAACTCATTGTTAGCAGAAATACTTGGGAGCCCCAGGTCTTAAGTCTAATTTTCCTGGCAATATAAGCACTCGTGACATGCAGGAGGCAACAGTTTTACCACTGTGAATCCCTCCTATAACCATGACACAGTATTATCATCAGCATGAGCTTCTTCACAAGTCTTTGTGAGTCACCAGCATATTTTACCCCTGCAATGTACTTGGAAAAGCCATCTCCATGGAATGATGCATGTGTGAGCCTTCTTTTCAGATTTTTCATAGGCACCAAATGCATCACAGGGCTCTTGAAGAGGACAGGAATGACCCTTAATCAAGCCTCTAAAATGATAATTATAATAATATCTTATAATTTAGCCATTGTCACTTAGGAGCACCGGGGGGGGGGGGGGGAATCTATTAACCCTTTCCTCCTCCTCCCAAGACACACATTTCTTTCCTTTTACCTTGATTGTTGGTATAAAGGCAGTGGTGAGGTACGAGCAGAGCCGAGGGGGCAGGGTGAGTTTGCTGATGTCCTTGTCATCCCGCAGACAGCTAGCTATGGTCTGCTGGCACAGCAGCTGCAGGCTGGAGACCCTGTGCTCGACTCTGACTACATACAATGCAGGTCCGGAAGCCATCAGCAGGCGTGAATCCCTGTGACCCCAACAGATGGAGATGATGGGACGCTGCATGAAGAGCAAAAGGATACTACTTTAAAAGAATTTCTTAAAAGATCTTTTGCCAAGACAGCTGCACAGCAAGTGATCACATGAATTCAGCACCGATCGCATTACCCTAAGTCTTGCAGAAACTTAAAAGTGCTTGCTACTGCCCACAAAAAGGGAGAAGAACAGGAACATCCAAAATCAATAACAGCAGTTGATGTTTATATGATGCTTTTTACTCAGAAGGCTTCATCACACAAGAAATCATCTACCAAATTCAGTACCTAGATAAGTGACTTTAAAGTCACACAGTGTTAAAAAAAGCAGGATCTTTTGATGCCCTATTCAAATGATTTTTTTCAGTCACCTCATCAAGCCTCATCCACTGGTAACATCTCACATTTTACAACTGAAAAGTTAAATTATATGCCCAGAAACAGAAAATGAGTGGAGAAAATCCAATCAGTTTTGTTGTCTTGCACTGACTTTTCCACTGCACAGTGTCTCTTTTGAACTATTCCCAGAGGAAATGAACTGTGAAAGAGCACTAGGAACAAAACAGAGAATGGCCTTTTGTCTTCTGCTTTTCTACACTCAGAAATGTCTAAATCATGACAGTAAAACTAGAAGGAGTGAGGGGCAACTGATACTACGTGTTACAATGCAGAATAAATTACTACTGTTTTAGACATTATTCCCTGCTTGCAAGGAACCCTCTAAACTTTCCTCCTAAATCCCATTTTTTCATGTAAAGTACCAGTCTGTTGGGACCTCTTATAGCTCTATCACCATTACTTTTGCCCTTCATAAGTGTTAGTTGCATCCACCTGTCATCTCTTGCTTTCTGAGTTACAAAGCACCTGTATTTGCATATATGCACAAACCCTGTGGTATTTCAATCCCCTATCTGCTATCTCTTTACAAATAAACAACATGGAGTAAAGATGAAACTCTCACTCCATGAAAAATACTATACAAGAGGCTGCGATCAGTGAACTACAAAAGGTTTACTCCTTCCTGTGAAGGGTTTCCTTATTTTCACAATCTATGACACTCAAAAGTTTAAGCAAACATGTTTTTCATCTAAATAATGAACTGTATTTACTGAAAGGTCAGGGTATCTTTGGAATATCTTTTCCTAACAGATGCACCAAACAAGAAGATAGGGTCAAGGCACCACCAGTAATAGCTTTTATCCACTCCTCTATTAGCAATATGGTACCCAGATAGCAGGGTTACATCAGCCCAGAAGTTACTAATCTAGTCTGGGGGAAAAGCTCTCCTTTCAGTTACGGATTCAAGATGCTTAAAGGTGAGAAACTGGGAAAATATGTTTTGATATGAATGATATGAAGCAAAATGCAGCTGCACAGCACTACCATCAAGATAAAGCATTTGATGAAAAACCTCACAGAAAAGATCTTCCCTACTACGTTGTCTTATCCTAGACTCAGATTTCAAGGAAAATATTGGTTTTAAAGTGGGAGAAATGAAGAAGCTTCGTTTTAATTACATCTAGGCAACACCACACAAACACAAACACAAACACACACACACACTTCCACGAAGGCACAAATCTGCAGGCTGACTGATATGCAAATAGAAAGAAGCAACATGTGAACCTTGTAATTTTCACAGTAATTGCTAAAGGCATTTTGTAGTGGTGAACTTCAAAAGAATTGAGAAACCCTTTGTGTACCACCAATAATTACTACATAGCTTGTCATAACCATAATCTGTGGGATACAGGCTTAAATTTAAGGAGAGATCACATAAAGTATCCCCTACTGATTGGTATTTTCATAATTTGTGAGTGTGGCTCAGCCCTCATACTGTCTGGCAGTAATGAGAGTTCAAGCTGCTTGCAAAATAAATGCAATTGAAAAGGCACTGACACAAGTTAGGTACCAGCCATGTCTCCTATATGACAGTCTGAGAATGGCACTAGTAGAAGTGACCTTCATTTTCCCCAAGGGCTAAATTCCAGCATGGGCAGAACTATTCACTTGACTGTTACGGTGGGATCCAAACGTCATTCTTCTAGTCACCTTGCATCAACTACTTCCCTAGCTTACCTATAAATATAGTGAGGGAAAAAACAAGTATGTGACTTGGTACACAAATGTTTATTTACTGTGTAGACTTTGATGCCAAAAGAGAAGTCTGATATCCCAGCTATCATAATCCAATACAGCACACCCAGACAGCCCTACCACAGTGTTGAGTATTGCAGCTATTATAACCCAATATATCACACCCACTGTGTGATACACACTGTTCATCCAAATAAGAGTCAAATGAAACCACTTCTTTTCTCAGGTTGCTCTGCATGCAGAGAACAGCAGAGATGCAGATAGTACCAGTGCAAGAACCTTTGCAATCTTAAACACAGTCTCAAGGAAAAGGTTTTTCAGAAGCTTTGAAGCACTGGGTGGGACCTCCAGCAACACAGCACCATGGAGCTCAGGAAGAGCAGAAAGTCAGAAGCTGAAAGACATTGCCTTCCTGCCTGGCTTCACCACAGTTTTCCAACGGGTAACCATAGTTCAGTCACCTTCTAAACTTCTGAATGTATGATGCCCTTACATTCTGTACTTTCATGCAAACAATATGTGAGTGGGTGCATGTTTAAGTAAAGACACAAACATACAACACCTACAAGTGTAGTACTGTTTGTAAATAATGACATTTCTACTCTTCCCTTTGTACAGTTCATATCCCCACACAGCTTGTATGTTTTAATATTTTCAATCTCATCAAAGAGCACTTGTACCACACTGGCTTGTCTTTGCTTACTGATTCACCAGACACACCTTGCCTTCCTTTTCTATGAAATGCTCAGACCCTTTGTACTCCTCAAGCCTAGTATTCAGTAACACTTCCTTTATGGTTAAAGGCTAAGATTTAAGAGGAGATTCAGGGAAAATTAGCCTGTTGTTACAGTCTTGGAGAAAGAAAAGATCACCCAAATGCCAGAGCTGACTTGACCTTTAAGTGTATTGCTCCAATAATATTTTTCAATAACTATGCTTCCCACTCTTCCCCTTGATGGACAGGGGATATGAATCAATTACTATAGCAAGTCAGTTATGAGCTGGCCACATCTTTCCTTTCAACCTCTACTGAGAGAAAACAATTGAACTCCAACATCCAACACAAAAGTATTGCTCCTCATAAAGCATCCACTTATTTGCACTGTTTTAGCAAAAAAAAGGACAAAAGTTGTATCGAAATTGCACCTGTTAGAAAGTGAACAAGCAGACTCTAGCACAGAAGAATTTTATTTTCCATGTTTGCATAGTTGTTTTTTTTCTGCTAGGAACAAAGAAATGCAGCTACAAATATAACATGAGAATTTCTAATCTCACTTTGCATATAAAAATCCCATCAGGTTTTGAAAAATCTCAGCACAAACTGTAAATACCTGAATGAATTCCAGGGTTTAAATACAAGCATGTAGGAAAAATAATCATGGAAAACCCCTTGAACTTGAACACATAGGTAGGATTCCGCTCTACCACAATTAAGTATTAGAAATAATTGGCAAAAGGACAAAAAAAAAATAGATGCTTTATCAGTAGAAATATTGACTGAAAACACATCTCGGCAAGTGTCCAACAAGGAGCTCTTTTGCCATTTTTTTCAGAGTCAGCTTGAAACTCAGAAACATCTACTCAAATCTGTACCCCAGCTGGGATGTTGGCTCCCCTTAGAAAAACATGCAGGAATAGATATTCCTGCTCAAAGCTCTGTGGTTGCTTCTTGTAAGTCACTCATCTGCCTCTCCTACAGGAGAAAACATAATTTATATACCTTCCATCACTTGTATGCAATTCAGTCAATGAAAACACTTTTCAAGCTGATTCCTGCTGCCTGCCTTGAGCTCAGAAATCCTGAGCCACAGGGCCTGCCTGCTGCTTGAACAAATCCCTTCTTTGCTGGCACTCGGACTCCCACTGGTAATGAAACAAAAATGGTATTCTAGGGCAGAAAGCCCAGGAACTAGCAAGACTTTTCTCAGGAGAGAAAACACAACTGCAAAACAGTATCTAGTGAATGGCACGTGTAAATATGTTGCTAGCTTGCTTTCACTTGAGACTGCTAACGTGGTGATGCACAATTTTCCCTCTGTTTTTCTCAAGAGACAAGTTGAAAAGTTCAATGGCTGCAGTGCCCACCTGGCTCTTGGGAATTGTGCGTGCACATCTCTGTACTGCCACAGCATTTGTGGATGGTTGCTGGAAAGGAACGTAACTCCTTCATTCTTCTGTTCCCCATATTTACATGGGAAAAATATTAACTGTTAAGAACTGATGGTGATAAAAGCAATAAAGACTACGACATGGTCAGAAATTACACTGCTGTGGCCTTACATGATTTTGCATATAATAAACTCTTATTTGACTTGCAAATGTTACTTACATGCTCTCTATTTCTACAATAATTTTTTTTAAAGAAGTCACTACAACAAGATTCAATTTTAGCAGAATGAGTCTTTGCTTAGACAAGTGTCTCCATTTTCCACTCCTGATCACAATCCATTTCTGCAGCAGTCAGAGATGATCTTATGGCCTATATGAAAAATATCAAGGTCCTTGTTGATATCCTAACGCATGTTTCATCAGTTAGTTCTAAACTGTTGCTTTTGTTTCTGTAAGAAAATAAATTCTTCTTGAACTTCTGTTGTCATCCAATAACAACTAAATAGGATTGATTTCACGCAATATAAATGAAAGTCAACATGAACACTCAGTCAACCTGAACGCTCTGTGTGAAATAAATGAAGATAAGCTCAGCTGAGTAACATAAAAAGCAGCCTCATCTCTCATAGCCTTTTGATCTGAATTTAACCTAAAACTGCACCTTCCTTCTCAGGACTGAGTAAAATAGCTTTTACAGAACTACAAGGTTTCTGTGGGATCACATAATCCTAATCTATTCATTTAGATGCCGGGACATTTCCAGTGGAGAAGTAGCCTGTAAAATGCTGACAGCAGCAGGTCTATAGCAAGTGGGTCTTCTTCTCAAAGACTTCTGGAAACTTCTCCCATAAAGATTTAGTGTTCACTACACCACTTTGAATTAGGGTTTAAAAATATTACAGACAAATACAGTTTTTCTGCATTTAATCTTGCTGTCTATACAACATGTGAGGCTTAGTTCACTGTCCTCCTCCTTGTTCACTACCCTTGAGGTTTAATCTGTCCTTACATCAGTTACACAGTGATATAAAATCATAAGCTAATGTAAATTTACTGTAGAAGTAAAAGTGTATAGATAAGATCTGCATTCTAAATCTGCGCTCTTGTTCCCCTCCCTCTCTGGGACATATAAAAAATTATAAAAAGTGAAAAAGGAACCAAAATATAAGGTACAACTTTGAACCATCAGATGGAAAAAATCACAAGTTAGTTAAAGTTGGAAGTTGGATAATTTTGTAGTGTAGGAAATTCCTGTTTAAAGTTCAAGATATGGGAAGATATGAAGCAGCTGTATCCACTCAGAAGTGACAGCAGGTACAGTTAGTTGATATAATAAAGACCTGTCTGCACATCAGATGAGAAATTCTGAAGTGACAGAACTGGGTTGGAGCATTTCCACCAAACAATTTTAGCAAGACTCTAAAATAGTCTTAAATGAGTTGATCATTCTCATCCCTGCTTGATGCCAGTGAAAGGTTTTCAGGACTTAACAAACAATGTAATAAATTAATATTCTTCCAGTAATAAAATTATGACCAGCAGGGCAGCCTGCTGTTGTAATCATATTTTCAAATTTTGAAAAAGCAGGACCATGGAAAAAACTGCCAGCTAAAATAACTGGGCATATTTTTGGTACATCAGATTGCTGTTCATGTGTACAAGGATAAGTCTAGTGCAAGAAAAATTTTACAGAAATCGACAGTACATTTTTGAACAGTCATCAGCTGATCAACAGCTCTTAAGATACGCTCTTTGTGTAAAGCAAATAACCAGTATCAACTCTGGAGTCACAGTACGGACACAGTTTGGTCTGGTGTGATATTCTGAAATTTCTTCCAAAATTTTTTCATTATTCTTTCCAAGTTCAATCCAGTTTTATTCTGCGTAGCAAAAATTCAGTATTGGACCAATCCTCACTGATGCTTTTTCAGTTCTTTCCACTACATTCTGCAAATATATTCTTGCAGTATGCCATGGTGGCAGGCTGAAGCCCCAGAGCAGGGAACAGGAGACAGTGTTACACTATGTTTATACCACTCTGTTTATGAATGCTGTTTTTCATGCAAAGCTACTGCTTTCATTTCAATACTTCTAAACAAGTGTGATTTCTCTCTCTGGGGTTTTATAGTCAGCAAACTAAGTGTATGAACTATAAATTTCTACACTGAAGGTAAAAGCTTAAGAGAGTTAATCAAATGAGACAGAGGATGCCAAAATCATACTAAAGCTGGAGGAGAAGAGAGCATATAAAACACCGTGAAGGGATCCACGACAAGAGTCATCATCAAGATGAGTTACCTGCAGTTCCCAAATCTATTCTACCTTTGGGGTTTGCAGTGATTTTATGTTCAGTAGCATTTCAGTCAAGTTGCATATTTTAGACTAAGTTCAGTTATAAACAATAAAATCTCCTGTTTCCTGAATATCCTACTGAAGACAGGACAGACAAACAGCAGAAACAAGAACAATTCAGTATATTTCACTGATAAAATTGATCTTCAGATAAAATTCATTTTCAGACATCTGCTTTACCAAAGAACTGGGACAGAGGACCATATGGAAAATCAGTTTTACACCTGTAATCCACCATCTTCTATGTTCATGGCTGTTTTACTTTTTCTCGCCTTTATGTTCAGAACAACAGTCATTTAGAATAAATGTGCCTTTCTGGTCACACATTTCTTCTTCAGAAGAAAAAGTTTTAGCAGAGGAGTTCAAGATGAGGAAATTCTTTTATTTTCTTCTTTTTTTTTCCTTCAATAACCAGTAATGAATTTTATAAAATCACATTGAAAGGCTGATTGTCATGGTACAGAAAACAAATTAATCTAGTCTGATGAATTTGTCATGAGACAAATTACTGGGACCACTGACTCACTCTGTCATTGTTGCATATACATCTTTGGAGCAGAGGCACAGCATAACAAAAGTTACTAGCAATTTTCTTTCGCAACAGTGGTTTTTTCTGGCTTTGTTAGTACACCGATTACTTAAAAATGTTCTAGCATATCTGTCACTTAGCTGGTAATGCTGCTAGACCAGCAATCAAATACATAAAAGAATAAAGTCCACATACAGGTGTCCTTCTGAAAAACCCCTCACTTCCTCCTGCAGCTGAGTAAATATGAATTTAAATGCACCAAATAAAGAGAATAAAAGCTAATTAATAAGAGAAGAGGAGTGACTCTAATTTTAGGTAGTTTTATACAAATATATTTATGTTTTTTATTAAACATAATATATCAGTTTGAATGTTATTTTTATCCTGGTTTCCAAAGGAAATGAGACTCCATGATTCTGTTATTAAGTGGTGATAGCCACCCCCCGACCCTCCCCATCCTTCACTTCCAACCTGGCTTACAACTTCCCAAGTTGTTGGCTTTTCATCTGCAGTTGACTATGTGGGAAGAAATCGCCATTACACTAAAATACTGCCATTTCCATGAAAACTAGCAGCTGGAAAGAGCTGAGACTTACATTAGTACTTTTACAATGAGAAATACTGCAATATAAACTTGATAGTAACCTGTTCTGTCTGGCCTGTCAGTTGCCCTAGAAGTACTCATATAATGGCAGAATGATTAGCCCTCACGTCAGCCACAGTATGTGCTTTTTCCCAGCTGATTAAGTAGAGGAGAAAGAAGAAGAGCTGAAAACATGAAGCTATATATGGAAAACTAGAGGAGATGAAGGTATTTAAATGAAGGAGAATTTGAGATTACCAGGAAAAAAACAGTAAGAGAAGAGCCTGCACACACTCATACTTTGAGGCAACCTGGCCTGATCTGATCATATGCTCAAACCACAGTGTGATTTCACAGCTTAACACCAGTGTTACACTGGTTCAACAGCTAATGTGGACATACTGTATTCTGGTACTGAAGAAAAAGAACAAGGTTTGCTTTTTACCTAGTCTGGGAAAAAGCAACACTCATATAAATGTTTTCTTCAGAACTGATCCAGAGAGGAAAGGGCTGTGCTACTTTGCTGAAGTGGCTATGTTTAAGACAATAAAGCTGTGTTTATGGGTAAGTCCTTTAGGTACCTAAATCAGCATTAGATGTCACTGTACGTATTTAGGTTGGCTTTAAGAGATCATTATTTTACACATTACGCAACTAAAGAATTCTACCTAAATTAGAGTGATAAAGTTAATAAGCACAGGTTAATGCTATATATAAGTAAACACAAAGGCTTAGCAGCTGGTTTACTATGTCATCCTTTTGTATCCATCCCAGATCAGGGTATACTGAAAAAAAAATAATACATGGTATCACAATTAAACATAATTAAGTTAATATATCTATAGCACTTTCCTTCACTTTTAGATTTTAATGCTATTATGAAGTTTCACTACTAACAGCCAGGAATCAGAACAGAGTCATCCCTATTCTGCAGAAAATTAAATAGAGATACATTCAGCTGAGCTCTGAAATATCAGTGAAGATCTATCAAGCATGTTGTGCTCCTGAGCAGCACACAAACCAAGTGTTGACATTTACTTGGCAAGTTACATGACCGAGGTTACAGTGAAAGTCTGTACAGAAGGTGGGAACAGAAACAAGACTTTCTGATTCATCCTTTTCCATCTGATGCCGTAAAAAGTAAAATACTGCATCAGACCAACTGATTGTACATTAGAAAACTACAGCAATAACAAAGACTGAAAAATGTTGTAGTTATGATACTGGAGTTGGAATATTTTTGTCCAGCTCTTGGCTCTGCTATAATCAATCATTATTTATAGTGCATTTTTATCTACAATGTGTTTTAGAATGAATTCAGGACATTTTGTAACCTTTTCCACATTGCAGTTCTATACCAATGAGCTAATGTGGGAAAGACATGTCATCGAAGCATTGAGAACAGACTTAAAAAGTACCTCCTACCTGCACAGGTGTCTCCAGAGTGTAGATATGTTCCCCACGCACATTGTAGAACTTGACAAGTGCGCTTTTCAACAGAGAACCATTGCTGAGGTCAACCAGCTGGTTTTGCTTTTCCATGCCTGCTACTGCAAGTAGGTCTCCTTGTGTGCACCACTGTACCACCACATCTGAAAGCACAAAGATGGTTTGTAATAATCACTGATCAGAATCAATAGGAACAGCATTTCCAGATTATGCAAAGTAACTTGAACAGATAAAATATGCTCTCGAAAGTTACTGAAGTACTTAGAAACCTAAATCCTTTCACTGAAACAACAGAAAATACACCATAGATGCATTTTGGAGAATGACTCTCCCTACTCTGCACATTGCAAAACGTGTAAAAACCATTCATTCTTCTCTCTCTGCGGTAAGTCTATAATGTAATCAGTGGTTGCTCCTAAATACCTGAGGACAAGAATTTACTAGAGATGTGGAACTGATGTGGAAGATCCTAACGTACAGCTTTGCGATAAAAAGTGGAATCAAGTTAATGTGCAGCTAAATAATCTCCCTAAGAGAGCAGCAAAGAGTATTTGTCTGGAAAGGCCTACAGCGAAAATAAGCAGAATATCTGGCAATGCCTCATGTTCTCACTATCTGCGAATATTAACTTCTCACATAACTCAAACTAGAGTTATAACTTAGTGTAACATGAAATTAAAAAGACTTGGACTTTTGTCCATAAATACATATGGCCTCCATGTCATATGTTTTCTTTTCCCACCATCATATAAAGATGATTAGCTGTCTGGAACATCTCTGTTACAAGGAGAGGCTGAGGGAGCTGGGCCTGTTTAGTTTAGAGAATAGAAGACTGAGAGGGGATCTCTTTAATGCATATAAATATCTCAAAGGTGGGTGCCAAGAGGATGGTGCCAGACTCTTTTCAATGGTATCCAGTGACAGGACAAGGAGCAGTGGCCAGAAACTAAAACACAAGAAGTTTCAACATGAGGAAGAACTTCTTTATGTTGAGGGTGGCAGAGCACTGGAACAGGCTGCCCAGGGATGTCCTGGAGTCTCCCTCTCTGGAGATATTCGAAACACACCTGGACGTGTTCCTGTGCTGACCGCTCTAGGGGACCCTGCCTTGGCAGGGGGATTGGACTGGATGATTTCCAGAGGTACCTTCCAACCCCAATAACCCTCTGATTCTGTGATTCTGAGTTGTGAAAATCTACTCACCTGCTTAGTAGGGGTTTGCCAGAATCACACAGGGCCTGCTTAGTCTCTCATATACACAGATATGAATATACATATCAGTTACTTCTCTTACAGGCACCTCACGATAAGGAACACCCACAACTTAATTTGGGGATGATAATTTCAAACCCTTATATCCTCTAGCTCTTTGTCACACTACAAGAGCAGCTGTAAAACTGTAGTTTGCATTTCTACTTGTGTTTCAGAGGCAGATTTGCATGTGCGAAGAATACTGAGCTAGTCTTTAAACCTTTTTACTCTTTAAACCAAAGGTGAAAGGCAGCTATTTTGTGCTGAGACGAAGTGAAGGTAAAGACAAAATTTCCGTGCTCTGGGATGCTCAATCTGCCAAGAACCTTTTGAAGACACTTGTGGGCGAGAAGCTGTCTTCAAATGAAGAAGCAGGAGAGAAATGAGAGTTGGCAGGAAGGATCTCAAAATTGTTTCAAGCTGTCAACTTGTCATTTTCAGGGACTTTTATGTGCAATTTAAAATGGTTTTGTATTATTTCAACTTTCTTACATTTCTCATGGGAATTATGCTTCTATACATATCAGAGGCAAGATGCAAGTTCCTCAAGATAATTTTTCCACAGCTGGCACGGTATGCTTCTTGTTTTCTCTTAGTTTTCAGCCCTCTGAGTAATCTACAATGGGATTTAATTCATCTTTCTCAGAGAGTAAAATGATAGGCAGGCTAAAAATAAATGAGGCAAGCTGATCAACTCCACTTTTGGTAACTGGATTAACTATACAACTAGCAAAATGAAAAAACAGTCTCCTTTCGATACATGTCTTCAGGTAAAACTTTCAGCTGATCCCCATACCAAGAGGAAGAGGAGTGATTACTTTGTCCAGCAGTTTTCCCTCTCACAAACTTCTAGAAATAGGCTGCTGCAAAGGCAGTGAAGGGTTGGATGTGGGCTGCAGCATCCTCCCAGGACAGTGTGGCTCTACTGCATGCTTGCACTGCCAACAGGGTCCTCAACAACTATTGAAACTTTATATAAAATAGCTTAACTGATAACTAGGTTCTCAGCATAAGTACAGAGATTAAAAATCAGATGGAGGTTTTGTCTAGGGTAATGGTCTGCAAGTAAATCAGTGGATCAGCCATCCCTCAAAACTACTTACCAACCACTAAAGGCATGTGTATCAGCAAATGCTGAACAGAGAGCATTGCAAATTTGCAATACCTCAGCAGGCAATAGTTGTAAATAACAAGTGCAACTAGTAGATGTAGTTCAGCAGTTCTGCAGGTACCAGTGCGCTGAGAATCACTGAGTTAAAAAGCATAAAAAAAAGAAAGGATACATCTGAACAGCTTAGGACCTCCACTAGGACTGACAAAATCACCAGTACTGTTCAAGCTGGATGAAAAGGAGAACTTTTATTTGGATAATCAAATTATCAAAGTTTTTCTCTACCAATTTCACTGAAATATTCCCAGTAAAACAACAGCTCTGCAAAGCTAGTTCAATGGCAAAAATATACTGTTACCACTTGAAATAGCTTTATAGTTGACTGCTTTAAAAACACATTGAGTAGCCTTACAATGGCCCATAAAGGTAGGGGTATCCACTGCACAGACCACAAAACAATACTTTGAGATTTTAAACAGAACCAGAGGAACAAGAACTTGCAGACAATACTGAAGACCATCCACTCTCAGCAGAATACCAAGTGCCTGGACAGGATGAAGACCCTGAAGTGGGTGGTTTTGTACATTCTTGCAGTAAAATTACAGTCACTTGAAACAAAATGTGATATGAAGACACAGAAAAACCAGACATCTATATAAAACTGTATGTAAATACTTTCCACTGTACAGTGCTTCAAAAAAACAGAATGATATCCCAGTCACCTTTCTCTGCCTCACACACACTCCCAATCCAGCAAGGTGCTGCACATTTTTAGTCTACTGATGAAAACAATGTAGTCCAGTTTATATCTCATAAAAATATTCCTACTCTATCTTGCACATTAATATTTCTGTACAGGAGGGTGACATAATTAAGGGGTCTTTTTTCCACTAGTGAAAGTCAATGGGGAAAGAGAAACAGGACAGACACCCTCAGCAAGAAAGAGCCCTGCAACTCTAAACAGAGAATAAACCAGGATTTGTTTCTCTTACTGTTTCCAGTTGAAAGATGGACTAGATGACAACTCAAGACTACTAAGTTTTCCATACTTCAGGCATCCTTTTGGCTCACAAAGATTTCTCGATCATAGGGTTGCCTTATGATGCTACACTTTGCCACTCATGCACTTCTTGTGGTGGCACAGATGAAGGAGTGAAAAAGAAACCTCAAAAGTGATTTTTTTTTTTTACATCCTAAGACTACTCTACATAATGGATCACTCAAAAACTATGGGGCTGGTGTTCATGCAACTTTTCACCAAAAACATCCCACTGCTCCAGAACAGCTAAGAGTCTGCTCCAACAACCTCATTTTCTTTTCATCTAATTTAAAACTAATTTACCTGTGCAGGTGCAAAAACATATTTAAGTTTGTGCCTGTGTGCTGCAGTGAATTAAAATGTCTCTGCAGGCAAAACACGGTAAATTGTACTGAGAGTGCTGGCAAAGTAAAAGACTTTTTTAATAGGTAAGAACAGTAAAAATTTCAATGTGAGTTAAAGATTTTACATGGAATACTGATCGAACAAACATTTGTGCACATCACTTAGCAAGATGTATAGTAATTAATCAATGGCATTTTCCTTCCCTCAGAATAACTTGCCTCTTGATAGTTAGTAATTCTAGCAAGTTTTCAATATTTGTGAGAATCAAAGCAGCATTGCAATTCATACTGGGTTACCAAAAGCATGGAAAACTTTGTGAATTAAACATGCAAAGGTAGTGTTACATAGCAGAGGCATTCACGCAAAAAAGCATAAACACATTAGTACATTCAGCTGGATAACTGCAAACAGATCGATTGCTCTACAAAATTGCCATGAAAACACACTCTCAAAAGCATTTTGAAACATTTTGCAAACACAAAAACTCCATCAGCCAAGCGCTGCTCTTCCTCCAGCAGGTGTCACTGCTCGAAACAGCAATAACAGCGGTCGAGTGCTTCAGGGTTAAGGAGAGACAATCACAAAAACATAATCTATGCACACATCACTAAGAATACAAGAAAAACAGAGCATAGGAAGAGGTGAAATGGCTTCTTTTTGTACCTTTCAACCCTGAGCGGATGATAGTAGGAGACAAGTCATCATAATTGTTCATTAAACTGATGTCTCCTGACGTGAAGCTGACAGTAAGCAGTGGCTTGGTGTTCTGCACCGGGACTGGATACGCAGCTGGTCCATCTACAAAACAAGGCTCTGGAGTGAGTAAAAGGTAAACAACCAAAGTAGCTACACCTAGGCTCAAACACACAGTGCTTCCGCCTACCATCATCAGGAGTGGTTGGTTCCTAGTCTCAAACTCCACCTGCTTACTTCTGCAACATCTAAGGGCAAAAGCAAAGCAGGTGTATCTACTTAAGCTTGTCTGTTTCTGTGACACTCCACTGTTTTTACTTTGTGAATTTTTACTGCAGCATATCCAAGTGACTTATTGCATATACTATTATGTTATATACTGGTGTTTTTCAATCTTTCCCCATTGCTAACTTCCTAAAGTGCCAAAAAATTGAAAAACAGTACCTCGTAAGGCTTCCTTAAAACCCAAGTTGAAAACCAGTGTGATGAACAATATAATCACATTAAAAATTATTTGTTTGACATACTTTCTTCTTGGGCAAGTGCTGGGGATTCCTCCTTAAGTCATATAGAGACATCATAAGAACTTCTAAGAGAACAATCCAACCTTTCACAAATAACTCCATTCTAAACGTTAAGAGCTAGGCAGCAGCATGAAGTTACCTTCCATTCTGTGTAACAGGATTCAATGCACCCAAAGGTCTGAGTAAGCCCAAATGGAACATGTGGCTTAAAAACCATTTCTGCAAAGTCTCTGCTCCTCTGGGCTTGTTTTTCAGCATTCACTGAAACTCCTTTGTTTAAATACTTCATGACCAATATCACCATCTGTAGCATTTGCTGTTTAACTCTTTCTGTTTACAGTTTCTGAGAGGAGATGCCACTGGTCCCTTATCAAGTGCCTCTCAAGGCCCAGCCAATATCTTTTCAGTCAATAAAAATGGCAGAGCCAGTTTAGAGTAGTATTGCTTTCTGACTTTTAAAAAAGCTGATCAGAAAGCATTTTGGAGAAAGATGTCTAGTAATTACCATCTCTATGTGTATATAATTTAAAAAGAAAAACCCAACAAACTTCTAGTCCTTCCTACACATCTGTGTGAGTCAAAGGCTCATCACCTTTGAGAGATTTATGCTGCATCTGCTCTCAAGAAAACACATCATGTTTGGGTAATCATTAAAATAGGCTTGTAGGCTTGTAATGAGTTCACCCACCCCCTGACTGACTCAGAAAAAGCTAACACATTCAGATCATTTAAGTTCTCATCCGTGTATTCTGCAGCTTCACCATCCTCCAACTGGAACTGTATTTAAAAACAAAAACAGCAAAAAACCAATTCAATGTTGTTGTCTGTCTTGTTTTAGAAGCTTGCTTTGTTGAAGTTTGTTTCTTTTCTTCTAAGATAAGAAATCTTACCCAGTACCAAAAGTGAGGAACGAAAGCCAAAATGAAACTCAGTTTTAAAATATGCTAACATTTTACCAGATAATCAGACTATCTTCTTTCATTATTTATTCATTGATTATAAACTAATCAACCACATCAATAGGAAATATTAGTATTACTTGAATAAGAAGAATGGACTCACTGTGCATGGACACCTAGGCCTCATGTGTTTTTACTACTGATGATTTTTAGAGTTTAAAACCAAAGCATTTCACCAAATGAGTTGTATTGAGACTTCAGGAGAGAAAAGGATTTCTTCCTGACCCTCAAACTGGCAATCTGCTCTGAAGCACGTGAATTAGTAACTCTAGACAGCTTTAGTCATCCTGCTTCTACCCGACATAATTGCAGGTAATATCTTCATTTTCGAGCCTTCTATAGTATTTATTGAACTCTTTATGTCAGGACAATTAGGGATGGGACCGAAATGATGAGCCTTACAGAAATCCTACAAAACAGAGATAAAATTACATTACTTTACACTATGTGGTGTCTTTTCACATGAACCTATATAGTAACACATTAACTTCTGTGACTGCACTCTGACTACCTGCATACATACGAACCATTGCAATACCTCATACCTGCTTATCAGTGAAACCTGACATGTCCCTATCTAGTGTTTTTCACTCACCCTCACTGAAAACTTTAAGCTTTGTGCTGTTATCTCATTTGTGCAGAGGTAGAGCAGCACAGATGAGGTACGACCTGCAGCAAGGCTGGTGGCAGAGCTGGGAACAAACCCACTCTCCCATACCAGCTCTCTGCTCTACCAGAGCTTGAAACTGTGCCCATCCTGCTGTTTTTGAACAGCATGAGAACTCCCTGTATTTGAGATGTCTTCATGAGCACTTGCAAAGCTGAAACAGAAGGACATGCACATAACACTACCTTGTGGTGGGGAATAGTCATCGGAGTCCGTGTCGCTCTCGCTGCTGTCCTCCACCAGGAAGCTGGGGTAGTTCCAGGACATGTTGAGGATGCCATCTGACTCATGAAGGAGCACATGGGCCAGCATTCGGCCATGACAGTCCATGACGATAACCTGTCCATCAGCAGTGCCAAACAGTACCTGGAAATAACAGAACAGGCCTTAGTCTTGCCAAATGTCAGCCACTGTACCCTCCTTCTTGTAGTTAACTAGCTATGCTGGAAATTAATTGAAAGCAAAGCAGTCAGGGATGTGAAATGGTGCCAGAATAGGACATTGCAACAAAAGATCTTTGTAAAGAATGAAGTTAAAGCAGCAGAGTCCAGAGCTAAGATCATAAAAATCTGTGAGCAAGTAATGTCTTGTGGTGGGTGCATTTTGTTCACTTTAATATGAGACACTACATTTTATTTGAACTTGGCCATTACTACAACTAAAGTGAGCAGGTAGAAAGGCTACCACAGATTCTGCAGTGTTCTTGGATTATACAGAAACATCCAAAATTGGTGGCAGAAACCGAGGTATGCATCAGTCATAACAGTATCAAAAGAAAAGGCACTGCTGACAAAAGTGAGGTCTTTGCAGAGATTTCAAACAGCTTGTAAGAAATAGAAAGCTGAATAGAGAAAGACAGGTTATTCAGTTGACAAGCTGAGAGCAGGTGGCAAAACAGAGGCAAAAGCAGTATGATCAGTCCAAGAGGAAGGCAATGTGCTACACATTCAGGAAGATGAAGAAGAGCTTCCACCGACCATTTCAAAAACAAAATGGATAACCTGAGTTTTTTTCTCGCCCCTAAACAACTCCATAGCCATTGTGCACAGACTGAGGTCAGTCTGACTGGAACCTGCAATTTCTTTTTTTATAAGCATTTTCTGTTTTAAGGCTTCAAGCAAGTTAAGATCCTGCATATTTGATGAATTTTAGAAAACCATCAGGAAATAAGGATGAATAAATCTTAAAACTATAAATGCATTAGCCAAGGTCATTGCTGCTATCATGTAATTCCGTAAGCGGCGAATACATTTTAAAGCAAGTTTAAAGGCACTCATCAATTTGAAATCTGGCCAGCATTAAAAATGCAGCTAAAACGAAGGCCAATCTTATACTTGCTCTTCAGTCTGCCACCTATTTCCAATACTTGTAAATTTAAGTTACTAACAATTATATGCTCAGATCAAAAATTCACCTAGCCTTGTATCTTAAAGAGTGGTCAAGTGTTTGGTGAAGAGTAAAAGAACAGGATGCACTGAGCAGGCATCTCCCCTACACACACATGTAGCTTTCAGCAAAAAATACTCCCTCTTCTTTGATAATTGATAATTTCAGTTGGTAACCTTTAGCTCTTAATACTAAAAGAAATACAGAATAATTGTTCCCTACTTACATTCTCAACATCAGTCACAATTTTACAGACCTCTATTATCTAATCTTCTAGTCATCTCTTTTCCAAGCTGAAGAATCATAGCCTACTTAGGATCTCCCGGTACAGTTGTTGTTCAAAGACTGCAATCACCCTTGCTGTCCTCTGCTGTCAGAGGTCTTCTTTTCCATCTTCCTTGTGAGGTGTAGTGTCAGACTTGCAGCATTCAAAGTGTGTATTGTATCAGACTTATACAACAGCACTCTCCTAGGAAGCAATTGTCATGGTTGCACTTTTGGATGTTTCAGAAACCGCGTGTGGCTTCTTAAGTCTTAGTCAATAAAAAACAGGCACTAAAATTTCTTCAATGATCAATATAATGATCAGTGAGGGTTGTAAACTAGAATGGCAATTTAGCAAAAGAACTCCAGTGAAGTCATTGAAATCTTAAGAAAAACAATGGACTTGTTTCACATTATGAAAAGTATTGAAAAAATCAGTATCTGGCTGCCTTAACTATAATCATTACATGTTATGAATATTTTTGTGTTAAATAGTTGCTGGGTTAAAACAGTAGCTAGTTTGCTACAAGCCTCAGATTACTATTCTCAGATATAAAAGCAAGAACTCCAGCTTTGTTCATCTCACACCACCTTCTCTCATGATTCTTTACTCCATTCTTCTTTCACTTGTATCATCTCATCTCCTTTCACACTGTTCATTATTTCAACTGTTTTCACGTGTAAAATCAGTGCACAGCCACTTTCACTATTTACTTTCAAAACACAGCCACTCTCCTTCAGATCTCTACAAAATAAACCTCTACAAAGTCAAAATCCTACTAGCTTTTCACATCACTTTCAATCTACTCTATAGATTAGTTTGTTACCAGTTTCCTAGAAGTTTTATAACTGCAAATACCTAGACAGAGGAGGTGAAACTCTCTATTATTTCTGACAATAGTAGCAATTTTAGTGCTTCCTAAAATCCTGTAGGATCATTTTATAATTGGGTACGAATGCTTGCACTCATCACCCAGAGTTCAGTCCCATCTCAATCTAAAGCTAATTCTTTTGAGTAGCTATGCCCCCAAATCATTCAAAATTATGAAGTCCTCAGTAATTTCCAATTCAGATCAGAACAGCTACATGTCAGCATCTTAATTCTTCACTGGAACCTCAGAGCTCTTTAGCAACCTAGAAATGTCAGAGGGCACTCTTCATCTCTTTAGCCAGGTAGTAGGTTGCAAGAAGCAGCTAAATTTTGGGGTTATTGTAGCAATACAACCTTTAAGATGAAAGCATTTATCAGGTTGATAGCCCTGCTGGCTGAACTCCTGCTGAAGCTGTAAAAATGTCCAATGGTGTTATCATCCATAACATTACTCAAGTTATAAATGCCACACTTAAGCTACTCATGTCAGATGAATAAAACTCTCTTGACCTTCAGACAAAAGGTTGAGCCACAGGGTATGCCTGAAGGATCTAACAGAGAAATTTAAAAAGTTGCATTTTAGCTGCCTAAATTAATATTTTTTTGGTTATTTGCAGACTTAGGAGGTCAGAGGGAATGCTGGAAAAAGGTAATGAACACGTAATAGTGTTTCATTACAAAAGCAAAATTATAATAATAGTAATTAAAAAAACCAAACCCAAGTACTTATTTTGAAGTGATTCTTTGGCCCCTTGTTCTGTTCTTAACTCATTTGCCTTTCCTTCATACTGTTCATTATTTCGACTGATTTTACATGCATTACCACTTGTAGAATTGCATTTGTAGAATATGCATAATCTGATAACCAAATACCTAAAATCACCCAATACATTCAAAGTGTGAGTCAGTACCACAACAAAAATACACTATGTCTTTACGAAATATATCAAATGTAACAAAGCCCACGCTACAGTGAAGCTGTAGCTGATTAAAGGTCACACAAATGCAGGGCTCCTGTAATGCCTAGATGTTGCATGCTTAGGAGGAAAAACTGTGGTAAACAGCATTAGGACAGTTTTCTAAGTCTACCAAGAGCTGAAAGTTGGGTTCAGTTCTGAAAGACACATCTTGGTTCTCCATGAAATCCAAGCTTGGGGTGATTCCTATCTATTATAACAAATCTGAATCACCCTTCTCTTAAGTCTGCTGACCTCTTAAGTCTCTGGGATAAGTTTCATAATCTAGTTTTGGTAAATGAAAAGATTTTTCATCTAAAGATTTTTAAGCTATCATCCATGAAACTTATCATTCAAGACTGCAATCCCCTTAAATGCCCCAAGATATCAAAAACTCTTCAATAAACAGTCTGAAAGACATATGGCAAGCAAAAGATGGGGTATTCTGCTCTGAAGTATTCATCTCATGAGGAGATGACAATTAGAATAGCCAAGAAGTTACAAAATTAATTTCAAGAGGAACAACTTGAATCTGTTTGGTGACTTTGCTACATATGGATCTGCTGTGCTGAACTGCCACTGTTCCTGTAAGATCTGTCGTGATGCATCTGGACCAGACAGAGTACTAGCAGAAAATGGTTTGACAGCACAGAGATCAGCAAAGCTACAATGGATTGGCCAAAGACCTAGTGCATTGAAGGTTCAGCTCAGGAGGCCCACCACTTCGTAAGAGAAGTATAATTTTCCAGTAGTGATGTTCTTTTTGCATTTTGATGCTATTTAATTTGGTTTAATGTGAGTAAATTGAACTCATCAACAGTAAGAATACTCAAGCTTTATGTTTATTTGAATATACCAGCATTAGAAAAGGGGGAGATCCTGCCATCTCACCATATCTGATTATATGCAGTACCTGAGGAAATTAAGTTGTTATGATTTTAGACTTAAGCCTATGAAACTGTCCTGACTTAAATCTGCAGAGAACCTAGTCATGGTCCGTTCCTGCATCTTTGCCTGCCCTCATTGTCAAAGAAGCTTTCCAGAACTGCAGTCACTTTGACTCTTATAATAAGCAAGGATAATCCAATACCAGTAATAATGTATTAAATGACTTGATGTATATATGCAGGGTAAAAGAAAAAATTGTTTCCAGTCTCAGGTTTTGGTTGTTTAAACTGAACAGTCAATACTGTTACAGAAAGATATTGATAAAACAAGATGCCTCTCTTCATGACATTTAGTACTAACAGTAAAGGTTTCTAATGTTGCTGGTTAAACAAAACTCCCAGGAAATCTGATCAATACATTTTCAGAACTTGGGCTGTCATTCTGCATCAGGGAAACAACCGAGCCTTTGACTGAAGCTGAAGTATTAGAAGCTGGATTTGCTATTGCTAGTGGAAGAAATACAAAGCCTCTGGAGGCTACTTTAGGGTAGCACTTCTAAAGTGAGGGGTTCCAGTATCGTGATGCTAGAATGTGGTAAAAAGAACATGTATCTGCTTTACTTCTGTCGGCCTAGGATTTTTAAAAGATCCCCTCTGACTTTTTACAATGAACATAAACCTGAAAACTCACAAAAGCAAAACAACTTGCAGACTTCACTAAACAGAATTTAGTAAACTCCATCCTAGTACAATTTCATTGTTTAAAACCCCAAATTTCCACATAAAGACAGAACTTGCCTTGTAGGCCTATGCAAGGTACATGAACAGATTGCCTTTAAATTCCTGGATACAATGAAATGTTCTGAAAACTAATGTCATCTGTCATGAAACTTCAAGTGCTCTTATCTTCCCTCAGCTACGGCTAAGTTGTCAATAACTCCATTGAGCAACTTCTCAAGTTATGGATCTTCCTTCTCCCATAAGACAGTTGGCAGCTGGAAGGACAAAGTGACCACACAAAGTTTTTCCAGAAAGCAAATGATCACATTAGAAAAGCAAAGACTTAGATCTATGTCCTAGAAGATGTTTACTGCGACACTCCAGCACACTGAGCTTTACTGGACATGAAATAATCATTCTACAGCTCTACAGTATTACAAAAACCTGTATTTAACCTGTAAATGTTGGTATCCCACAACAGTAAACATTTTAAATAGCAGTATTCTAAAATAAAGAAACAATTTAAAACAGGGTATGACATAAAGGCAAACCCACTGTCTCCATTTTTAAAGTGGAAATTGACTCCTCAGTCTTCCCCTTTATGGATTGATTCCTGGCCAGTTCTTCTCCCCACCATGCTAATCCATCCAAACATAGTAAGTACAGTATGTATTGTTATAATTTGCTGGAGTTTCTATACCTGCCAAATCCTTCATGCACAGGATGAAGGAGACTATGAGACTAAGCCAAAGCACAGTATTTCTGTCAGGAAATCCTAAGGGGTGGGCTACTTGCATTGGAATGTGTTGACTTTTCAGAACTAAATACATAATTTCTGCTATTTTTTTTTTGTAGACATGACTTTTACTGACACATGCAAAGACATCTGTGAGACTAGTGAATCATGATCTCCCTCTGGAAGAAACATCCTACTTAGGTCTTTTCAGACAAGTTTACAGTTGTTTCGTTATTCCATGTTCAGTTTTTGCTTTAACCAGTTGTGAGGTGCAGATGTAAACCTTATTTATACATCTCTTGAATGTTCCTAAACCCTTTTCTAAATGTATTGGTGCAAAATAGTGTTGCCTTTCAAGACTTAGGACACAGACAAGATGATTTCTGCTAGCAGCTGTATCGTACCAGTCAGACAGAGGGACTTGCTGCATCTCAAACTACCCTGTTCTAGGATTCTCTTTTAATTTCCTCAGCCTCAGTTAGGAGTCTCTGTAACAGTGAAGTAGTACCTCAAGGCAGAAACCTCATCAGCATCTTGTGACCAAGTAAATCACAAATGACCTCACAAAACCTCTAGATTTTTGGGTTTTAACATTCTCCAGTGTCAACTTCTAAAGTTTGAAGAATTCCTCTTGCACCTACCCAATTTGCAAACCTTGCACTTTCAGCATTTTGTTTTACTCTCTGCCTCTGTGTGTGCCTGTTTGGCACACACATCAGATGAAACCTTGGTACCATCAAACCAGGTAGTACGAATGCTGCCATTAACAACTTACTCTGCACAGCTCTGCATTTGCAGCTGCCTTCTTCAGTGTTCTGCTTCACTGACACTCCCTTTTTCAAAATTTAGACCTGTCTCAATGGTTTTTTTTCCATCAGCCTCCTGCCTTACTTCCCCCCATAGGAAAAGTAGGCATTGTACCTCAGAAACTACATTCTGCAAAAATGCTAATAAAGTCAACTGCATTTGCACTGTCAGAAGATGCTGAGCAGCTCAAGAAAGCTGAATTAGTTCTGTTTGCCCTGATTTAGCCATCTGGACAAACGTTAGTATTTATGATAGGAAAAGCCTTCAGAGTTGTCACCATAATGGCATCACACTAATAGAGATAAATCTATTTTGCTGATTCAAAATTAACTGGACTACAAAGTGATTAATACGCAAAATGATTTATCAGCCTTCTATTTATGCAGGTAGGCTTAGTAACATAGGAAATACTAGGAAAATTATTGCCTTTAATTATTTTCATTCATTAGCCTAATGAAAGAATGCTGGTCTTGCAAAGGCTTAGTTACCGCATTTTGCATTTATAGTATTAGCATTTTCCATTCCTTGGGCTCTTCTTGTTTACCACTTCTCCATCACAAAGCAAGAGACAGTGCAGCAGTTGCTTCTTAGAACACATTACAAAGTGAAAGTTTGTTTTGCCTCAGTGTGATATTTTTGGTTTTCCTTTTTTTTACCTCAAAATGCAGAGAGAAAGAAAGAAGCAGAGTGAGGGAGACAGCTGGTCTCCTGCTGCATGCTTTTTATTTCCATTAAAAATTCAGTCACTGTAAAGCGGTTTCTTGAACTGACACAAAAAGAGACATCACCACAATTCACACACAAGCTCAGAGGGAAAGTGCTAGGTTTTCTCTGACTGCCTTTATGTCCAAAAAAAACTGAGAAGAGTTTTTGTTTCCTCAGACATGGGGAATTACCAGCTCCTCACATGGATGGTACACCCAGGATCATTCAGCTAACTGCACATATACACATAGCAGTGAAATTCTCATTTGAGGCCATTAACGCTTTCAAAAGCAGCACTGGTTTAGTTACCTACTTTCAAGCTTGTTTATTCTCTCTTTTACATAGTCCATAGGATGTAGATAACTATTACAAAGCCCTATTACAAAATGAGAAAACAAAGTAAGTCCACTGGGGATCTTGGTGACAAATCCATTTAAAAAATAAAAAATACTAAAACCTGGAGATTCTAACTGCACTGGCTTTATTCCTCTCTAAAATAGTATAACATAGCTGAATGACTGTAAATAAGATACAGCCTTGAATGCCAGTTCAGGAGTCAAAAATGGAAGTATTCTTAAAACCAGGATCTCAAGCCATATAACTACTGTGGACATGTGGGGATAGAAGCAATTGTCCAGGCAGAGATAATGTTATTTGAAAGCATTCTGGCAAATCACAGAACAACTGATTATTATATGTCTCTGTAATTATATCTGGACCAATTCTGACCTGTGTATTCTAGGAATACACATTGCTGTATTCTTTATACAGCAATGTATAAAGACTCCTGAGATATTTTTCAAGGAAGCATCCTATTGCAATTACATTTTTAATTGAAAAGAGTTGTCCTTTACTGTATTAACAATATGCCTTAGTTTACTTAAGATGTGGACAAGAGTTGTACTTTTTTCAAAGGTGTGTCGTGTTTCAAATCACATTTGAAGTAGCATGCAAAATGAACAAAAAACCAACAGCTGAACACCTTCTACAGAACATCTTCAGTGGCAATTTACTCAGACAGGACTCTGAGCCTGGACCACTGAGCTCCCACAGCAGAAGTAGTCTGGAATGCTCTTTAAGCAGCACTGTTTTCTGATTTCTAACTAAACTCTGAAAGGAAAGCTCACACATGTCTATGAAAACACACATTTTTCATATATATCCAATTATATATAGCAACAAAAACAACATTTGGTGGGAAAACGCAATTAGTTTTACCAACAACTACTCAATCAGGCAAAGAAGTCAACCGATAATCTTGGCAGTTTCCCGCATTATTTCCAAGCCAGGTTTTAGTTATTTCCTGAAAGATATGTTGACTGCTGAAGCCAAAATCTCCTTCAGAGCTTTAGAAGTCTGAGAGCTTCTGCTGAGGTTTTGTGTTTTTTTGTCCTAATTGAAAATGGTATTACTTAGAAAAAAGGATGGCACTCTTGACCAGTGAAAATGCAATACAAAGCAGTTTAGAAGCAATGTCCTTGCTGTTTTGAATTTTATCATATAAAATCAAGAAGCCTCTAGAAGTTAGTCCCTTAACTTCTGCACTCTCCTTCTAGATCTTAGGTGCTGGTAGAGAGCGGTAACTCGGCATGGTCAGGAAATACATTGAATGGCTGAGGTCAAGTGTAACTGAGTCAACACAGAATCAGGCTGAGTAATAAACTGTTACTGAATGAGGCACTGAAGAAGAATGACTATTCTTCTAAAACCAAGGAAAGCAGGGAAGGATTAATCTCTTTTCTGTTGATGCAGTCACCAACAATCCCTCAACGTCTGAACATTGACAAGAAACTGGCTCCTGGACAAAGTAGAGAGTTCAAGTTGAATCCATGCAGGATGAAACATCGATAGGAAAGGTTTTAGAGAATAAAGAGATGCTGCTCGCACTTCCCACTGGCATACTATCTTTTTCTGTCAAATCAATGGAAAGACTACATGATATCACCTTCCAAAAATAACACCTTTCATCTCCATTTATTATGAAACTTGGCCTTTCTCTCCCAGACAAGACCTAGTGCAAAAACGTGCAAATATCTTCCTCCAGATTCAGTCACTCTAATCCTCCTTTCCTGCACCAATGTTTCAGACTATTCGCAAGCTTGAAGACATCTGACCCAAGTTCAAGATCCCATTTGGCTCCTGGTCTTCTTCTTAGCTTCTAAAAAATTGATGGATAAGTGATGATAAAGTTCACATCAACCATGCTGCCAGCTACATTTCTTTTGAACCGAAAAGAGCACAAAGCTCTGGATGAACCAAAGGGATCCTGGGGCTGAAGCATTCTCCGCCAAGTGGCTTTGGCAATGGAATAATGGACTGTTTCTGAAAAATGCTGTAAAACCTTGACAGTTTGGAGAGTTTTTCCTCTGTAAGAATTCCACTTTCACTCACATGCCCTCTTCTGACCAGTTCAAAACCCGAACACAGCAATTTTCCTACCTTACATATGACTTCTCCTTAGAAAGAGAGCACCTTCCCACAGAAAGTTTCATTTTTTCCCTGCAGTGACTAAAAAGCAGCATAGGTATATGCTGCTCCCTTGCAGAGGTCTGCTGCAAAACCTCATTCTTACTATTTGCCCCACAGCTGAGCATAGCACAGAGCTTTTGAAAAAGACAAGTTCAAGTAAGCACTCCCTGTCCTAAAGAATTGAAGACTTCAGGCTATTTAAGCAAAATCTTTCTGTACAAGTGCCAGCAAGGTGAGAGGAGAGGTAAACAACTTCTTTCTTCCTGACACTTCCCACACATCGACTGGTTGTGTTTCTATTTGTGCTCATCTTTACTTTGCTGACTCAAACACTGATGCTTCAAAAATGTAAAACAGCACTGGGTAGAAAAAAGCTAAGTGGACACATTAACTGAATAGCACAACAAGTCTTCAGCTCTCCCTCCATCTCTAGTTTGTCACTGCCATCAACATCCTTGTGTCGATGCCATGTCACTGCCATCAACACGGTAGAATGTGCAGAGTTTAACAAACTCCAGATTCCAGTCAACTAAAATAGCAATATTGTAACCTGAGTGTCATAGGGAAATATTTCCAAGGTACACTGCTAAGGGTGATCTCTACAGCCTAGTACACTGTGCATCCAAAGGGATGTAGAAATCCATTCAGTCAATCGCTTTTTGCAGTAACAAACATCAAATACCCTGTCTACAATGATGAGCGAAACATTAAAACAGTTGTATTACTCCTTTCAGGCAGAGTCATTAGGGGGAAAATTTCCTTGCAAGACTCATCTGAAACAGTGTTGACATGAAACACTGTAGGAGCTACTGAGAAAACATGAGCCATGATGCCATCAGCCCATAAACATCCCCCATGTTACAGCCCTCATGACTAGAACAAACAGCACCATCTTGTTAGCTCTCTCAGTCCCTTGCCTCCACAGGCTGGATGAAGAGCATCAAGGGAAAGATTAGGCGAGGCACAGATGAAGTGAGTGGGAAGAAGAAAGCACGCTGAAGCATCACCTTATTGCTCTGTTCCTTCAATTACCCACTCAATAACTGTGCAGTACAGGCTAGGGTTTCTGGCAGGAAAAATCTCGTCTGGAATAAACTCACAGAGAGATGCCATTGCAGTGTAGCTGCTCATTGCAGTGAGAAAAGGAGAGTGTAACTAAAAAAAGGTACAGTGCACCAAGCTATCTAACTCTTCTCCTTCCTTCTTTTTGGAAGCTGTATTCTCAGCAGAATGATGCATGTAAACCTACCCTGAG
Source organism: Corapipo altera (assembly GCF_003945725.1). Taxonomy (NCBI): domain Eukaryota; kingdom Metazoa; phylum Chordata; class Aves; order Passeriformes; family Pipridae; genus Corapipo; species Corapipo altera. Next base: position 24,491,788 of record NW_020884874.1, read on the forward strand.
ACAAAAACGCAAAGGAAAGACAATGCTAATACAACTATGCACTGATAGCAGAAAAAAGGAGGGAAGAAAAGAGAAATCCATAATTTAGGGAATAGCTGCATAATGCAGCTTGAAAACAACATAATAAAAAGAGATGGGAGAAAGAAAGGCAAAACAGCACTTAAAATTCACATTACTTTTTCGCACAAAATCTGTCGCTATTATGTACCATCATAAAAATCAAGTCCCCAAGCAAAGAGCAAAACCAAAGTGTTACTGAATTCCAGCATGTATAAATACATAAAACAAGAATACAAAGTCTCCCCAAAAACATTTAAACCTTTTAAGTATAGATAAAACCCCCACATATTTTGTCTATGAAAGGTTGCAGTAGTATAGTAAACATTCATAGGCCCCTTAGCACAAGCAAGCAGAAATCATTAATTTTAATAGCAAGTTTGCCACAAAGGTTTGAAATGCTTCTAAAACCAGTCCAAAATATTAAAGACAGTTAAGCTGTGGTAGGTTTTGTTTCTCTGTTTCTTTTATTTACCAAACAGATTTATCTTGAAAGACAACTGAACTTGCCTTCCCCTGTATTTTCCTCTTTTTACACTTTAATGCTGCTGCTCAGTTATACAGCATGCAAAGCAAAAATCTTTATACATGATTTAACCATTGTCTGCAGTCTTTGTGGCTTGAATAAACTGCCTACTTAATTAATGACACTTCTTCAATGCTATAAAAAGCCTCTAGCCATTTCCCCCAGTAATCTGAGTAATTCATCCATCAATGAAAATAAGACTTTCAGTTCTTCGTCAAAGTCTGTATCTTATAGTGCAATTCTGAGCGGCTCCAGTCATTGTAAACATGTATGTGGGGTCATTTGATAGTCTCTACATCCAGAACTGATGGGAGAAAATATATATCTTTGTATGTTAAAACACAAAAATATAGTTATTCCCCAGCATTTTAAAGGCTCAATTATGTGAACCAGTAAAAATCTTTAATAGGGACAAGAAATATTCTAATAAAGACCAAAATAATTGCTTACACTTTCAAATTGTACAGGTTGTAACCTTTTTCATTTTGTCCTTCCTTCTCTTCATTCATAATAATTAAGGTAAACAGCTACCTTCCCTGTACTGCCCCAGCTGCCTGTTTGTAGCTCCCTTTCATCATTCTGTCAACTCATTAAAAGGTGTCTTCAAGATTTTTTTCCACCCAGCTAGATGTCTGAGAATAATTAAACTTGATCAGTGTGACTACAACAATAGCAAGGACTGCCTGAATAAGATGTGTACTACAGCATCTGAATAAAATCAAAGGAGGGTGCACAAACTCCTCATTCCAGAGCTGCAGGCAAAAGTAAACATAGGTGAGAAGATGACAGCAGGGCCCAAACAGACATAATATTTTCAAACACTTACAAAGTCCTTAGTTGTAAGCTGTGTTCTGCAAGCTAGGTAAGGCTGCTACCCCTCCTCCCAGCTTAGGAACTGTTCAGAACAACATTTTCCTGAAAAGGTGGTAGCAAATGCAAGTTCACAGATGAAAATGGGAGGTCCAAAAGCAGACTCTACTAAAGTGGACTTAGGTAAATTCCTGCCAGGGACTAAAGTCATACCAAAATCAAGAAGCCTGAGAGACAAGCTCATGAAACACCCAGTGCCACCAGTAACCATCTGACAGCGTTTCTCGTTAATCAGTTCCTACCTCCCATGAGAACTGTGGCTACCTCATAGCAGCCTCTTGGCACAGCACAGCACTGATACTATTTAGGGACACGTAGGGTACTAGTAGCTGTACTAGCATACAGATCCCACCCAGCTACACTGCTGGACCCAGAAATAACAAGCATCCCCTTCTTCATGTGAAGTTCCGTTCTGACTCCTGGGCTCCACCCTGAATCACTGCAGGTGAGGGGAAGGAGGTGAAGCTTGCCACTGCCTCCTGCTTGTCACCAAAAAAAGATGCTGAAGCGTCTGTTGTTGCCATGGGAATAGAGATGGCGAGCACTGGGAGCAGGAGTACCAACATAGAAACTGCCTTCCTGCACAGCTACTGCAAGCTGTAAGAGTTTTTTTTTAAAAACAATATACAGAGCTCCCACACCCTGCGTTTTGAGACAAAGCTGTTCATCTACTACTGGTCTCATTGTTTGCTTCCAGTGCATTGTAAGACCCTTCAGTGCACAGGTTATCTGTTCCTAACGCAGTGTTGCTTTTCTGTTTCACCAAGACCATAATTTTGTCTGACTAGAAACAGAAGCAGCTGAATCTTGAGGCCTGTACTTACATATTCTTAGCACTAATGCATGTTGCATTGCAAGGGGGCCACATACAACAGTGTACCCAGCCAGATGCAAATCAAATTAGCTAACTGCTTGTATACCTGTTTTCACAGAAATCAGGAGGAAAAGCTGACAAAGTTCACACATACCTGTAGTCTGTCACATCCTAGCCACAGCAAATACTGGCCAGTTCCCGAATTTCCACAAATTAAAGCTTACAGCTGGAAAAGGGGAGGGGGGAGAAATAGAAATAGGCACTTACAGCTGTTGGAAAAGTCTAATAATTTATACTAGCAGAGATGCAAGGAATAAATATGGATTACTAGCACCTCTTGGGATAACCATGAACTAAAATATATTAATTTTCATCACAGCCTTCCTCTATTGGAGAGTGATTTCCTTCTGGTTCCCTTCTCACACACAGAAACAGCAACAGAAACAACCCCAGGGAAGTCCAAGCAGTTACACTACACTGTTATAAGCAAAATGATAATTAGACCTCTCTACAGTTCTTAGTTCTCTGACACTGTGTCTTTCTCCATCATGAAGAGAGATAGTTTTTCTAATGGGTAAAATCTGTGAGGAGAGGGACAATGTGTCCCAAAGGCGGCAGAAATTGATAGATTAAAAAATGTCACTAGGAGCTGAGCAAATACAAAGGAAGGGAGATGAAGTACTGGAAAGATGTTTCATATAACTTGTGGGCTTAGGAAAAATCCTCAATTACTTACTGACATTGCTTCTATAATTATAAATAAACCCTTTGACTAGACAAAAGTCATGTTTTTCTCACTTAGAAGTCATTCAATCTGCTTGGTATGTACACTCCCTCTTCGCAAAACAAGTGTGGTATGACACCACAGAACTGTCTCAATACAGGGTAGAGCATTTTCTGATATTTCAAATTTACTTTTCATTTAAAATATACTTTCCATCCTTACATGATCCTAGGTGAGCCTTCGCACCAGAAAAATACTCCACATGACTCCTATAGTCTCTTGTAGCCCTTAAAAACAGTGAAAAGAAGGTCTCACTCCTAAGTAATTCTATCCATCCAATTTTAATCCAAGCATGGCACTCTGCTTGAGAACAGACAACCCAGGCTTGTAAAGTCTTCCTTTTGCATATCCCCAAGAGGCCAGTAGGGTTTTGCCTTGTCCAGATGTCTGCTCTAGCTATAATGTACAGGAGAAAATGCCTAAATAAGCAGGACTACAGACATACAATGAAGTGAGAAAACTAACTTCTAGTCCTCTACAATAAACATGCAGAATCACAATCAAAAGGCCTGTATATTGAATTAGTTGAAGAAGGCCATAGCTCAAAGTCCAGACTCAAGATCTGTGTGTGAACCACAGCAGAAATCTGCCGATGACCTTAATGAGAAGTTCATCTGAGACATACGATGCTGAAAAAAAGCACTGCAGTCATCCATATGACTCACAGTAAGTTTGTCCCCAAAAGACAAGAAGAAATCCTGAAAAAAACAGAGTCACAAGAATGATACCATTCTCTTCCTAAAAGGAAATGCAGAACAGTTTCATCTAGTATTAATAAAATCAGCCAGTAACTTAATCAGGGCAGAGTACGTAACAAATAAGTTAAAAGATACAATTATATCAATTTCAGCAGGACTGTACTTCATCCTGGTCACCTCTATTGCTCTCATTCTATATCTGTGCTTTCAAAAGACCTGAGAAAGCTAACTATGGAGTTTCATCTACGGGTGACATTAGCCACTACCTCACAGGTGCTTTTCTTCAAGCCTGTGTCAACACCAAGGACACAAACCCAGAGGCCACACACACTGTCAAACAAGACAATGGTTGGCAATACTGCAGTATCCAATCATTTCTTGCCTCTAGCAGAAGGATGGTGGTAGAAAATTAAGATGGTGATAGGAAATTATCCTCCTTTTGTAGAGCTGCCACAGAGCTGTAGTGAGGAGTGACACAGGTGACAGTCTGCTGGTGCTGAATAGACAGATAGGAGAAGAGGAGATAGCAGAAAAGAGGAGAATGCGTGCAGAAGGGAGTGAAAGAGAAAGTTAAGAGAACTGAAGGGTGAGGTGAACAGACATACTATATTAAGCAATTTTTATGATGACAATGGAAAATTGATACTGAACAATACAATCCCCTTGGAAATTTAACTTTCAAAGATAATTGTGTTAAACTCATGGGACCATGGAGTGTCATGTTTTCCAAGAACACATTCAAGAACACCTTCACAGCACCAGAGCGGTGACAAAAAGAACAATAGGAAAATATAAATTTAAATGTTGACATTTATCTTTCACTCACTCTACTGACTACATTAAGCAATAGGGAAGATGCTGGAGCTATTCTAGACCAGAGTGATATTTTGTTCTCATTTGCACAGATACAAATCAGGAGAGAAATTAGGTAAAGAAATAAGCTAGTAAGGGTATTCATTTCCATACGCACTTATTTGTGTGTAATAGATGCAATGCCCTTCCCTCTAGTTTGCTATTTTTAGTTTGAACTGAGCATAGTCTCTTGCCTAGTACCTCTGTGATTCATATCTCTTTGTGCCTCCAGAGACAAATATATCTAAATATATTTTAGAAGATCACTTCTTTCCACCAGCTCTAGAGAACAGTAAAAAGATCCATCATCACTTAACATGAAAACCCCTGCAAACCACATAGTTAGGAGAACTGTGCAGAGCAATATCAAGCTTGTGGCTGGTTTGGGTCTCTATTTCAGTGAGTTTGTCAGCAGTAGAGTCTATAAGTCAAGCAAGTGATTTTCACATAGCTGGAATTAGCCATTATGTTTGAAAGCATTTATCTGGATGCTAAACAAGTGTTTGTTTCCTGGAATAACCACTTATGGAGCATCCAGATTAGAAAGTACAAACATATTGGCTAAATTGAATTAAAGGCAGTCAGCCACTCCAAATTAAACACTCAAATGAAGATATTTCCAAATACAGCAGCAATAACTGAGCATCACACAAATGGGGTAGCCTCACACTCAAAACACAGGACTGAGAGCTATTAGATCTACTTCTGCTGCTTGTCTCTTCCTCTTGATCTCAAGTAAATTATTCATTGTTAAGATTTACATTTCCCCAGATTCAAAAAGAAACAGTTAGACACACTGGCTTTAAAAAGCAATGTTGCAATAATTAATTCATTATTCTTTGCAGAGCCCTCTAAAATTATTAGATGCTGCTGCAGAAATGCATATTATTAGTGCTATTATATTCCACTAGAAATTCCCAAAATAACTCTATCTTGGATAAATTTATAGTATTCTAAATTTAGTGGTACCTTGAGTCTTGAACCAGCATCTTTTCATGGAGGTGTAAAATGAAGGGAGGAAAACAATCCAGCTGTGACCACAATAGAGTTACTCTTTGCACTATTCTATGCCCATCATTTCTTTCAGCACTGTATTATACACACATACACAGCCATAATGACAGCAAGCATGTGGAGGGGAAGACCAATCCAGTAAGCTCAGCAGTAAATGGCAAGGTGCCATTGTAAATTCTGCAGATGAAACCAGTGGCCTAGCTCAAGCCACGCTATAAATGGTGATGTGTCCAATATCATATAATTCTTTAGAAAATAGTAAAGATGATTTTTTTAAACTGGTTTTTTCAACGCTTAGCAAGATCTGAACTCAATGGTTGGAAAAATGGCCTTCTTTTAAATTATGTTGTTTGCATAATGTTGAGACATCTCTTCGACACTCAAGTAATTGGGTCCATTTGCTTATATGAAGGCAAAATACAACTATATCTGCAGCTGGAATTGCTTTTGCTGCAAGTGCAGACTGGACAGATCTACACAAAAATGACCAGTCAGATGTTTAATAGTCCAGGCTGTACCTCTGCTCAAATGCATTTTCAAGACAGTTGTACCAACAAATTAAAGGTACAATTACAGATTCCTGTCTCAAACAACTGAATAAGACTCTGTGTGAATCAGAGTGAAAAGTGATGATAGGTAACTTGGTACATTATCATATTTGCCTAATGAGAACAACAGGATGAATTAAATTTTCTTTATCAGCGGGAGCAGCAATTTCGAGGGAAACTGATCTTACCAAGTGACCATTTTACTTAACAACTTTTTAAAAGGTGTAGTCTATAACATATCAATGCAACTCAACTGACACCTCTAAATGCCCCATTCATTACCTGTTGGTCATCTGGAGTCCATATTCCACAGGTGATCTGACTCTCCAAGTTTATTTCTGAAGACCAGTGTCTTTGTCCACTGACTGAACCGACCAGCACAAATCCATCTCTATAGGAGATAAGTGCTTGAGTCCCATCATGGCTCCATGTAAAGTCGCTTACCTTGACATATCAAAGACAAGAAAACAGATATATGGGCCATGTAGGAATATTTTGTTGTTTTAATAAAAGGCAACACTGCACAGAATGAGACAGGGCACCTATTAACCCAGCTGTAGCACTGTCATGTCTATTAGAGAAAGCAACTGTGCTTTTGTGACAATTCTTGCATGCTCTCTTCAACAAAGAAATGTTTCATTTTCTCCTGTGCTTTTTGAAAGGTATAAAGCACCATTGATTGTCCTCTTCATTTTGCCTCTCAGGATGTGATCACTCTCAACTGCAGAGAAAACATGCATACCAACCTGTGCCCCACGATCATTCACAAGCTCCACAGACCATCTGCCTTCGTATTGTATCCAAACAAATATTCCTCCATCTGCATCACAGGTTGCTAATTTCTGGAATGGTTCGTTCCATCTCACCAGCACAACCTTAAAAGATTGCAAACAAATACAGCATTACCAAAACTGCATGTTGTGCTAACAGCTATTTAACAAGAACTGGTTAAACAATACCGCCAAATAAACATCATCGCATTTACATCCTAAAGATGTACAAAATAGCAATTTTCAGCACAGCATTAGGCATCTCTCAAGAACAGCTGGAATTGTTTTTTCATGGTTGTCAGGAAACACACAATCTCTCATCGTCAGACCTTTTTGGAAGGCACCGCACGCTTCCAATAAAATCATACTGTACACTGGAATGCAGCACTCCATTACACAAGCAGCAAACAGGAGGCTCTGCACAGACCATCCAACAATCCTTCAAATTATTCCCCCCACTGTAATCTCAGAGACTGTCAGACTCTACGTCAAATCATCACTTCTTGGTGACTTCAAATGAAGTTGCATGCACCGGTATCAGAGAGTGAATTTAAATACTCCTATTGAATACTCATATCCAAAAACACCCCAAAAGTCCCATATTATTAAAAAATAGAAATTCCATAGGAAAGTTGCTTTGGTACTGCATGAAGAAGGAATACAAAACAGCTTTAGGCTCTTCTCTCCACATTAGAGCTATCTGTGCTTTTCTGAACAATCTAATGAAGTCTAAACCTACCAAATTTCTCTCTCATTTTTAATTAATATCAATTTAATAAATACACTATCTCTTGAGACTTCAGTATAAAACAGAAAAAAGCACGTCACCCCAGTGCTTGAAGCAAAATTAGCAGTAAAACCATTTACCTTCTGTTAGTGACTTTTTCTTAAAAACTTTTTTCCCAAAATTAGTTGTATTTCAAAAATATGTTGATATATATGGGATGCTTACATTCATACACAAGTAAATTCCCCCCCAGCTATTTTACTGAGACACAGGGTATGCAAATGAAGTAAACATATATTAAATACTCAATCAGTAGTGTCATTTTAACTACTTACTAAGCATCCAGCTCTAATGACACTTTTTCATAAAACTATATAGATAATTAATCATCTAAAAGAGACAGGCAAGTTCTCCTGAAATATATTTTGCTGTTTACAGAGAGGGACTGCTCTTCCTAAAGATTCCAGCCCTAAGATGAGCTCTAAGTAGAGAGACTCTTTATGCTTCACAACAAAATTAGCAGTCGCTTTCAGAATTAGGATATAAATACACATATATACCTAAAACCTAAACTTGACAGCTGAAGGATGATCTTACACTTATTTAGTGAGTGTTACACTTATTCAGAGGGTCAGAACTTCAGAACATGTCTATCAGAGAAGCTCACCAGCTCAAAGCATCAACCTTTGAATGGTTAAATAACCACAAGAAAAGCATTTCTTTGTTCATATGCAAAGATTATGGGGAGAAGCAAGTATGACAAACTACCTCACTGTTGTTATGCAGCTTAGAAGAATCCCATTTGAGATTTTGCAGAAAAACACTTGCTTCTACTTGACTATAACCTTGCAGCTGCACTCCAAGTCACCAGTACCATTTCCAGTCAGGCAGATTATACCATGCCCCTAGATGGACTATATCACACACAGCTTTTGAAAATATTCCTTTATTGGAAGGGTAATAAATAAAATATTCCATCATAGCAATGCAATCAGATGTACTTTGTTGGAGGTTTTGCTCTGTCCCTTCCATCTAAATAAGAATAGCACAGATTTGTCAAAATTTTGTTTTCTTTTTAGGGTAAGTCTTATGCAAAGAGTCATAAAATTTCATCCACCCAGAGGCAAAATGCAACAGTGACATAACTGTACTTGCCAGCAATGCCTAACAATATTATGAAAGAACTGAAGAAAAACCCAAAGATAACACTGAAAATTTTTCTTTAAAGGCTGGGAGCTGCCAAGGCTAATGATGACTATTAATGAGCAGAAGGTACTTACCATTGCTAAAAAAACAGACCTTTAAATGCTTAGGCACTGCTCACATTGGATATTTCATAGATCATATAGAATGAATTGCAAGACAAAATTTCGGAACAAAAAGAAAACTAATTGTTCAACTAACATGGATTTTTTAGCTAACACCATTGAAATTTTTAGCTAACACCTTAAAATCACCAGACAAAACAGGGTAAAGATTTGAGAAGAGCATACAATTTTACAGATTAGACATACCAGTTGACTAGTAATATGAACTATGGGCAAAATGACAACAGTTACTTTGTTGCGGTTTGTTTCTTTTCTATTTTAAATAGGAATTTTGTTAAAACTTGAAAATTTTTATTCAAATTCTGTACAACCTGTCTTTTGTTTAGACTTGATAAAACATTCAAGGTACGTCTGAATGTAAACAAGATTAGCTATAGCCTCCCTCTACTGCAATTAGATACAAATTAGTAACTTCCAAAATAAACTTACTGTTTTATAAGCAGAAAGGTGAGAAAATGATTTTATATGCCTTCTGATAACAGTCTCATAAGGAAGCAAATTTGTAATTTGAAAATTCAAGTCCTTCAAACACAGAGCAAATGCTACCATTCTATGAGGTCATTTTAAAGATGCTGCCATAATTTACATTTAACATCTGACTACAGGTGCTGAGTCCACAACTGCTTTGAGTATTTCCAGTTTCATTTTAGACACTTAGCATACTGAAGAAGAGATAAAGAAAGGAAGAATTGCCTTTTGGCTTTTATGTTGGCTAAAATGTAAAGCATATGAAAACATGTCCCATTCATAGCACACTTAAATAAAGCATAAGCTGGAATTACCCCTCTGCAAAGAGGAATTTTATTGCTAATCCATAAATGCAAAGATATCATTACTTTCACTAACAGTTTCAACTCACAGAGGACCCATTTTTACTTCTGCCTTTATGGTCTCTGCTTCCTACTTAACATCTTCACACAGGTACTGAAGGACTGGACTGAACAGTTATATCTTGTATTCAAAGGAGTAAGAATGTTGGTGCACAAAAGTAAGTTGTCTGTGGACAATTTGTGGTCCACACAGCCTTCTTATATTGTCTAATTATTTTTATTTTTGTTTGTTCCTCGGCTATGGGTTTTTTAAAATTCTAGAAGAATTGCAAATTGTGTTCATTCTACTGTTGGAAAAAATGTACCACAGATGTTAATGAGTTTCTAAACTCTTTTCTCATACAAGATGTGATCTCCCATGAATAAAACTTCAAGGAATTCCTGGTCTAATACATTAAGTACAATATAAAGGTCAACATAATGCCCTCAAAAAGGATGGTTTCCATCAAGTTCAATGGGCTTTTGAGTCAAAGTCTTATGTTTTCTTTGAGCTCCTTTGTATACAAGAAATCGTGGTGAACAATTTGTTTCAGAAGTGCAGCATTCAGGATCTTCAATATCTCTGTTTTAATTGCCAACTTGATTTTCAGAAATTAAATTTAATTAATCCTAAAAGTGTTAGAAACAATACCCAAGAACTAATGGCATACTTAAATGTTGCTAACAATATTACTATCTATTAAGATTTTAGACCAGAAATTTTGAGTAACTGCAATTTTTGGAGTAGCAAAAATGTGATTTATAGTAAACGTGACCTTTTCCCAACCCGTAGTCAGGTTTGGTAATATAAATTTGTTACGTGCTATTGAAGCTTTTATTAATTTTTTTCACATTTTCTAATACAATACAAACCTGCTAAAATCTAATGCATTCTGAGAGCTCTTGTTATTCCTAATTTCATTAGAGTTTTTGAAAGAGATGACGGAAAATATGATACCAATCAATCTTCCAAGAGCAGAAGTCCTTAATTTAGAATACCATATAACAGTCATCACTGAAATCTTACTTATGTACATACAGTACATAAGCACATAAGTACTTATGTACATACAGTACATGTTGTACTTATGTACATACAGTTCATAAGTGCTACAAAGGCAAGGGACAAACATCTACAAAAAAATAAAACAGGTAAGTAACTAGGGCAATTAGTTCCAAGAGTTCCTTACCAAATTTAGATAGATTTTATTACAGATACACTGTAGTGAGTCACAGTGACTCATTTATTCAAATCTCTGATCCTCCAACCATTTTACTGGGGAATGAGCATATGCTCTGAAGATAGAGGTCTTCTCCAGCATTCATTTTCACACACACTATGGAGACATGCTTGCAGATGGACTATTGCAGCAATAGAGCAGAGAATACTCGATGCCAATATTTGATTACAGCACAATTTGCTACACCTGGAGGGCCAGATTCCTTTATGTGGCAGGAGCATTTCTGAAATGACAAGTAAATAGATATCTTTACAGGGTGCACAGGATGTGATGCATTATAACTCCACTGAGGATAGGGAATTGCTGGCCTTTCCCCCCAAATAAATCATACTACATTTCCAGTGCTATTGAAGGTGCTGAAGCACCAGCAGAAGGCCTAACTGTTCCTAGGACAGAATAATAAAGGAGATTAGTCTATTGCCTACAGTAGCAGAGTACAGAACTCAGCCCATCTAAAGGCATCTTTCAATACTGTGCTTTTAGGAAAGTACTTAAGCTTTTAAAGGAACATATATGGGTTGAAAGAAGGCACTGGCAAAAGGAACTTGACAATCTACCTAGAATCACTGAGCATCACCTATTTGCTCCATCAAGCAGTCCTATTATGCAATTCCTTAGTGAGTACATTGACCTTCACTTGTGGTTACAGGTATAGAAAAATGTGTGCATATAATACATGCAACATACTGGTACATATTATGGTTTATTAACAGCCACAGAGTTGAAAAAAATGTTTAAGTATATTTATCAAAGAAAAAGGATGAGTGCACAGTGGGGAATAGAAATGAAACACAGAAGTACAAGAACCAGAGAAAGCAATAGCCATTTTTACATGTTACTACAGTTCGGTGTCTCTCTCTCCATCATACAGAGAGATACAGATATATGTATATACATGTATAATGTGTATACACATTACATAAATATAATACAGGTATGTGCATTAATACACATCCCTACTAAATCCTTGAAGGAACCTGTGCTAACCTTGCACATTTGTTAGTTAACTAATTGAAGTTAGTTAACTGAAGTGGATTTTTATAACTAGAATATAATTTGAAAGTTACAACAGGTGCCCAGAATAAGCAGTAGGGTTGTAGTTAATGAGCTGTTCCTTCTCATTATACTTCATTTATAACCAATATTTGGTTATAAATGGTTCTGTATATGTTTAGTTCAGCAAAATGTTTAACTGTCTTAAATATTAGTATAAAGGTTATCTAAGTTCTCTCTCTCCTAATTTCTCATGCTGCAAACAGACTGTTTGCAATTGTTCTTACTTTCACCTTCACTTACGACCTTCATTTCTTGCCACGACAACGTCAAGATAATTCTCTCCATTCAAACTAATTCAATCACGCAAAGAGCATCACATAAATATTTTTCCTCCTAATAATCCTAGACAAAAAAAGAAGCAGATGTGGTAGACAGCTAGTTGGCATCACCCATCTTTCCTATCCTCCTTGTCTTATATTGCATGCTCTAATGATACACTCCCTATCTCTCCCACACCTGAAGAGCTTTGACTTTTTGTTTCCAGTGACATTACACCTGGGTGGAAGTGCTTCATTTGCATATGGAGCTGTCACTTTCCAAGGTATGATACCCATCATGGAATTATTACTCCTGCTATTAATAACAAACATTGTGCTGCAGCTAAAGAATGGCAAATTTATAATAGTGTTTACAATTCTTGAGAAAAACTGCCAATTCATAATAGGGGCTGCAGGTTACACAGTGGGTAAATGAATAGCAAATGAGTTCTGGGAGACAGAAAACACCAGCCCAAATTTTTTGTGTTTCTTTAGCCTAAATAATGAAAAAATGAGCTCTCCTCTAGAAGGACTGGAGCAGCCTCCAGATATCTCAGGGACGGATGTCATTTAATACCCCTTACCCCTGCCACAGGAGAAGCTGTGGTCTGCAGTGATGTGCACTGAGGGCACAGCAGCTGCTCACAGCCCCTGGGGATTCGGCTGCTGCCACCCACAGAGCTGCCCATTGCCACTCGTACATTAGAGGTTTGACACTTTATCCCAGGATCCTACATTTTCATTGAAAAAAAGTGTATTACTCTGCCAGCTGCTGTCATCTTGCTCATTCTGCTCTTTGAAAAGGAGTTTAAATTTTTGCAAATAATATTTAAATAAATATAACAACATTCTTGTATTGTAAAAATAAAGAAATACAAAAAAACCCCAACATACAAGGACCAAATTTGAACAGCTTTTCTTTTTTTTTTTTTTAAACTGACAATCTGATTTCATGGTATAACATTATCAATAAGCTAAGCTTGTCAGCTGGGGACCTAACCTTGCACTAACTGAAATCAGAGGTAAGGCTGGACCAGCAATAAGGTGCTGACCATAATGAAGATGAAAGGTCCAGGCCCAACTCTGTACCTTCTTCTGACCACAGACTTCTCTGTGGCCTTCATATGAAAACCGACTTCAAAGCAAATACATCCCTAACTCAAAAACCTCAGGTAAGGCTCTAAAGTTAAGTACCGTGTAGGCATACATCAGAAGCTCCATGCCATTTTGTTGAATACCTGCTCTAAGTTTTTCCCCTTTATCTTTGGCATTTGTTCTCATAATTCTCAGAGCACACACCAGGCTGACAAAGACTCAGATCACCTGTGCAGCTGCAGAAAGAGAAATGGTCAGGCAGGAGCAATGGAGTTCACCAGCAATAACCCTCCGAGTAAGCACAGAGGAGGTAACCATTCACCCAGCACTCATTCACTCTGTGTGTGAGCGGTTGGTACCCCCTGCAAGTAATAGTGTGGTTGCTCACCCACTGGGAAGAATGTTGATGCTCCCCAGCAAGTTTTGTTTATTCGCTTTACAGATGAATGCCCCTCATGCCTATTTTTAAAAGGTGTCTTGGGGTTGGCATCCAACCCACCACATATACCCATTTTTGAAAGGTATCATGCACTTGGCATCCAACCCCAGTGGAAGACAGTCTGACCTTTAAAAGCTTGAGGCAATGATTTTGGCAAAAAGGCAATAGCAACAAAAATTTATTTTGATAGTTACTTTGAAGAAGGAATGCCTTTAACGTAAGATGTTGTCTTAAAAATACCTAGACTGTCAATATCTCACTGAATACATTTAGGTGCCTTTGTATTAAACTGCCAAGATGAGGACTTGGAAAGGCTCTAAAGCTTTACAAATCTCCTTACATTCCTTAAATCATACACTTCATTTTAAGAAATAACACCCTCAAACTCTATTATTAGTCCCAAGGATTTGCCACATAACCATTTTATATGTTCACAGAACATAAAATGTGCTATCTCATCACTTACTTTAGAAGAGGAAAGCATCCCCAAGACCACTCACAGGTACCAGACAAGAAGTATAATGCTCCTATAAATGAAGTGGCTCACAGAGCCAGTTCCAAAGGAATTACTCTTTTTACTTTGAATTCACCATGTTTAACTGTGGCTTCAAAGAATCACAGTTGTGGGAGACATTAAAAAAAACAACCCACAAACAAACAAACAAAAAAAAACAAAACCCCAAAAGAACAACAAGAACAAAACAACCAAAAAACCCAAAACACAAGCACCGAGAGAAATTAGCTTATCCAAAGCATATCCAATAAATATGTTTGGGCACTAGAAGGTTTGACAGGTCACTTGTCAGAATGGAAAGTTGCATGTGAGAAAGAGGAATAACAGTTGATACGAATCTAACATGGATGACAAGATGTTGGTATCTGGCAATCAGTTCTCATTTGAGTAAGTTTGTTAACTATTCTTCAAGAGCTATTAGAGCAAATAGTTGGTTATAACCCAAAGTAAAATAATTAAGGCATGAAAAAAGTGAAGACTTGAACTGAATCACCCATCTGCACGAGACATCTGCTCACTACTACGTTTTTGTAAGGGGAACGGGTGGAGGTCTGTTCATCTCCCATCTTGCAGACAACAGAGTGACAGTGATAAAGTCTATGGTCTGCTTTTGACTCCCTTCCCTCCACAAGGATTCACAAGTCCCAAAAGCTCTTTCACAGAAAAGATAGCTGTCTCCACAGAAAAATCATTTTAAAGTTATGCCACACTCACCTCCAGTGAGGGAAACTCCTTTACAGCATGCACATTACTACCACAGTCTCTTATCAATGGTCATCCTGTACTCACATGTTCCATACGATACTTCTGTTTAATTGCCCATACATACTTCGTACAAATGCAGAGGCAAGTTCAAGCTAAATCAAAATAAATCAAAACTCAATGTAAGTAAGGATGAGCAAAGGATAAATAGTACTTTCACTTTGTTCTAGTTTCCATACAGATAAAACACCATAATAAAGAGAGACAACTGTTCTAGCTAATGATGAACGACCATTTTGTTTTAAGATCAAAATACTGAGAACAATATAGTTCCCACTTTTTCTAGCCAATCACTGCGGAGCACCATTTCAGCTAAAAGTAAGACACATGCAGTAACTGTGCAGGGCTGGCAATTCCTTGGGTTTGAGCATCTATGGTGAAATATTTTCCCACAAGAAAAAAAGCACTAGATCTAAAAGTCTCTGGTATTAAGCCTACATGAAATTAAAAGTACATGAGCCTAATGCTTATTTCACTAACATCTGGCAAAATTACATTACAGACAGTATAAATCAGGACCATTTGAAAAACCTCCACATTTACATTCACTTTTGGGCTGTGTATGAGAAGCTCATTGTAAATGAACCTCAGGCTTTAACAACAAAAGTAACACTCACTGACATCCACCTATGCATCACCAATGCTATATGAATTCAGAGACCACGCACAACTCTGTTAGAAGTTTCGGGGGGGTAAAAAAACCCAACCAAACCCCCCCAAATGTAAAACAGATTTAAAATACTGTCTTTTTTCCCTGGCTAAAAATAAAGAGAATACTGAATGCAGAGCGTACGGTTTTCTTGTGTCTCTTCTTCTTAAAAATATAAGGATAAAATAGTTTGGAACCATGTATTATAACCAAAATGATGGAACACCAAATAATTGCATTAAAAAAACACAACATCCTTCCCCCCCATTCCCCCCAAAAAAACCCCAACAAAACAAAACAGAGAAGACAGGGTAACAATAAACACTATTGAAAACCATTCCTACTTAAAATGAGCTAGCTCTACTCTGCTTTCTCAACAACAGCTACTTAGGAATTCCTATACTATCTTCCCACCTGATAAATGCTATCTTCTTTAGGAATACATCTAGGGTAATGATCTGCTGGAAAAAGCCAGTGAAGTGACTCTGACACACGCACTCTCCCTCATACTCAATCTTTCCCATTTGGTGGCTAAAAATTCCTGATCAAGTGTTCATACAATAGTGAAATATAATTTAAAAGTTTTACATGTATATTTCATGCACAAAAATATTATTCAAGAAAAAAAATCCACATTTCCACTACCAGGAAACTTTAAAGAAAACCCTTAAAAATGTAATAAAAAAGCTGTTATATAAAACTGTGTTAATTAACAGGAGGAAGGAGGCAACACAAGTTCTTCACTTTCTGGAGTCTATTCCGAGAGGTGCCAGAAAAATAATGGTGTCTCATGACCACATATGGAAAATCTCCCCATATCAAATATACTAAGTCTGTCTATATCAAACATAATAAGGTGACAGATAATTTTTTGCTCATCGGATATTCAAACTCATACAGAACAGCAATTAAGTAACATTATTCCAGGTTTCTGAATATCATCATTAGCACTTGTGGTGGAGATTTTTTAATCAGAAGCCAGCCAATTACTCTCTTGATGATTTTACAGGTTAGACTATAACTTAGCTTGCAACTGCTTAGCTGAAATCATCGTAACAGTCCACCAAACAAGTCTTATATGGAACATGACTGCAGCACAAGCTTTGTGCAAGCCCTCTCCAAGGAGACGAACCTCACCCTTTAAGAACTACAGTAAAAACTTGATTTTTGTCAGCCATGTAAACAGAAAAGACCTTAAAATTCACAAAGAAAATATCAAAAAGTGTTGTTCAAGTGTGATTATTTCAAGCAGCTACAATACTTCACCCCTACGTATTTTTTTTCAAACACAAGGAACTAAAAATAATCTAAACTTCAGTAGAAGCACAGATCAGCTCTTCAAATCTATTAACATCTCCCAGGTGAAACAGCTGTGCACTAATCTAATTAAGCTGAGTTATAAGGTGGATTGGAGACAGATGGTATAGCTGGGCATTTCACTGGTGAAGTGGGACTAGTTTACCACCTGAAATACCCAACTATCGTTATCCTGATCATCAAGTCCAACCATAATGACCTCTGCCTGAGTCACAAAAAATTTTAGAACATTTCTGGCCATCTGAGGAATACTGGTGACCTTAAATTAGTCAGAGATGCTGAGAAAAGAAAGCATTTGTATAATCTTTATTGGACTGCCTAGAATGTCTTTGTGTGACTCACAGAGACTGTGCACCCCTAATAATTTGTGAGATTGATGAAATTCCACCATGTTACTTTGCAAAGGTAGGACACCTGCTTTAACTTCCAACAAAAGGCCACCACCTGAACCCCCCACCTGCTGGCTGCCCCTGTATGGGGTTATTTGTATGATTTTCAGCTAGTGGCATTTAGGACAGGTACTGAGGTGACTGTACAATTTCTGAGACAGACACAGAAAACAAAGTGGAAAATTAAATAGTGTCTACTTCCAAAGAGGGCAATGCAAGAGAGGGAGCAGACAATTAAACAGGCAATGAAGGAAGGACAGAACAGCCATTTGGCACCCACACCTCTCAGGACAGAAAGGTACAAAAAGGAAAAATGAGATTAACAATAGCAAGAACTAAAAATCACAACATTTACATGCATGCAAAACATTCAACTTGGCCTATTAAAATAAATAAGACAACAGACGCCTATCAAGAATTACTTTGTGTGTGTGTATATATATATATAAACTCCATGGAGGCTCTGATTCAGGCTTGAGACACACTGGCCCACCTAATTTGCAAATTGTACAATACAAACTTCTGACAATGTGAATACCAGATAAAGAAATGCCACAGTCTAAGAAATGCCGAATAGCAGATTTGGAAAATGCCATCCTTGCTTCAGCTGGCCGGTAATTCTGCACAGACTGTGTTCAGAGCAAATCCCTGTAAGAAGTTTTATCTGCATTTTTTATTTCTTCATGAAACAAAAGCTATACCTTGATGCAGGTGGCCAAGTGATCAATAATTTTACTTGTTTGACCTCCCAGAGAATGCAAGGGAGCTATAAAGAGGGGGTTCGATCAGTTACTCAGACAGAAGGACTGTGGCAGGCAAAGTGAAAAACCCCAGAAAGCACAAATCTGTGCTATTCTTTTTTACTGCTGTGGTATCAAGAAGTCTCTACTAGAATTGACCCTCATGTTGTTTATGGACAAATACAGTCTTTGGAGTTTTTAGCCTTGAAGACAATGCAAAAGCAGGCCAGGGAAGCTCTGCAGGGAGGGTTAGCTCTACAGAACTCTAAAATGACTATATTTGCTCAACACACTTGAGAGGGCTGAACTATAGGTTAGGAATGCAATCCCTGGGCACCCCAAGGGGCTATAAGGGTCACCATGAGACTATCGGTTTGTTGGTGCTAAGGGTGATAGGTAACACACATCTAACTAAGGACAATACTTGACCCTGTCTAAAGCAAATATTAACAAATATATTGATTACCTGTGATACAGAAAGAGGTTTTCAAGGAACTGAGCTAAAGCTGACTTGCTTCTCAGAGACCAAAGAGCAACAATATTCAACCTTTAACAACCCAGCCAGTACACGAACCACAGACTAGAGATGGAAGTTGTTTGATCTGTATCCAAGAGCCCGAGCCAGCTAGCTTATAAGGACTGCACCACTGGAAAGTAATTTTTATAGTCTAGTTTATCCTTTGCTTCACTCAAAAAATGAGAGGAAAAAACCAATAAGAAGTACACACATTTCTGTTCTTTCTTTCCCCCAGTAAAATCCTTAAGAAAGTTTCACCAGGCAGAATGAGCAGATGTTTTCTATCCCAAGTCACTCGCTTGTTGATGAGTATCTGGAATATTTAATGTTTAAAATGTTTAAAATACATTGTTAGGATCATTATCAGTGGTACAGAGTCTAACTGGAGGCCTGTCACTAGTGGTGTCCTCCAAGGCTCAACACTGGTCCCAAAATTGTTTAACTTACTCATCAATGACTTGGATGAAGAGACAGAGTGCCACATCTGCAAGTTCACTGGGAGGAGTGGCCAATACCCCAGAGGCCCCAGAGGGCCTCGGCATGTTGGAGAGATGGACAGAGAAGAACTATATGAAGTTCAACGAAGGCCAGTGTAGGGTCCTGCACCTTGGGCAAGAATAACCCCCTGCACCAGTACAGGCTGGGGACCGACCTGTTGGAAAGCAGCTCTGTGGAGAAGGACCTGGGGGTCCTGGTGGACAACAAGCTGTCCACAAGCTGACAGTGTGTCCTTGTGGCCAAGAGGGCCAATGGCATCCTGGGGTGCATTAGGGAGAGCATTACCAGCAGGTCTTTGACTGCCACAGTCCAATGAAGTTCAAATTCAAAAGCAGAACACACTTACCAAGCATCCATAGCATTATTTCAGACTGGGCTGAAGAAAATACTTCCCTTCATTCTATGCACAATCTGGTTTCTATATGATACTTTACAGATTCCTAAAGTTTTGTCCTTCTTAAAAGCGTTTAAAAAGCATGTAAAGTAATCCAAGTTTTGAGACATTATATTAGAGACAAATAATAAAATAAAAAATGTATACTGGCATAGTGGAGTCACGCAAAGGGTCAGCAAGTACTGGAATGACATGAAAAAGCAAGGAAGGTAAGATATTATTAAATGTTACTGTAAGTAATAGGATAATATTCAGGAAACTATATTTTAGGTTAAATATCAAGTAAAGCTTTCAGAAATGAAAAAAATAATTTAACAGTCTTCTAAAAGAAAAGGTGGAATGAAGCCAACCTTTGGAAACACTTCATACAAATTTTCACATAGTATAAGAAGGTATATTGCAGGGACTTAATTTTTTTGGTGTTAACTGACTACACATTGTTATTGCATTTCAGTGGTTCTGTTATTAAAACATTATTTTCTTATTCACTATCTGAGATTTAAGAAAAAATATTGTATTTTATTAATAAACACAATAAATTATTTTAATTTTCTAATGTTTTTATAGAACAGTATCACTTTAAAGCTCAGTTGAGTGAAGAAGTACATATATGGAATCAAGGCATATTATTTCGGGATAAGTATGTGCTAAGAAGAAAGTCCTATTCTATATAGAACAGTACTATTCTACATAGGAGGCTGAAGGGGAATGATCTGTGTCTTTATGTAGCTACGATTAAATCATATTGTTGTGTCTGTCTAAAGGCTGGGAGTATAGGTGATGGCTGTCTAGATGGTCTGCCAGCCATTTTAATGCCTGCAAGCAATCAGTCATTCCAGTAAGTTTTGCTCTGTGTGTGCTCTTGTTACTCTTCCAAATGTTAGTTTGCTAGCATTTCCAGAGTACCACATTTCCTAAGGATCAACAGAGTGAAACAGTTCAGGAAACATTAACTTTTTCAGAAACCTTTAGTAATTAAGCAGTGACATCATCAGCATGATGATCAAACAGCTCCAATTGGAAGTTGTTCATATTAAGCAGCTAGTAGTCTTGGGAGGGAGGCTAATTGTATGGGTGGTTCTGAGTGTATATATCATACCAGAGAAATCAGAGGTTGCGAGTAAAGGGATCCCACAACCGCAGCTCTCAATCATTAGCTTATTCCATCACCCATTGTCCCAGAGCTTCAGTTGGAAGGTGGATATGCAGCTTATGGCAACCAATGCCTCCTCCTGCTCCGCCATCCCAGCCTATAAGCCAGAAGTATTTCAGCAAACCTCCATGTCAGCACCAACCACATCCTTGCAGTTATATCCTACTTTGCTACCATTACGATATGGTAATTCCTTTGAAGTATGTTTCTGTAGAAAATACCAACAAAAATGACAAAAATGTGCCTGGACATCTATGATGCCCACAGCCGCCTACGGCTCTGTATGATCCATGACAGGGGCATCCTGTCTAGCCTGCAACAGCATTCCCAACCCTCCTGACAATGCATGCATCACCAAAACTCAAACTCAGTATCAGAAGAATGATTTTGCTCCTAACATGCCGTTTGACAAAGCTGACACCTTTGTCAAGGTGAATGAGCATAAGTCAGGGAGCCCTGGGCAGTGTGTCCCAGTAGAGAGTGAGGGAGTGCAGAAGAGGTAGCTACTGAGTAACCCTGGTGCCCAGCTTCACATGATCTTGAAATATTAGATTTATCAGTACTAAAAATAAAACCATGTGATGCACACTCATGCACTGGAGAGTCTGTTGTTATGCAGTGAAACCACGACAGCTGAGATACTGTAACCATGAGTCAGTCATCTAGAGCTAGTAGTTTTATTTGCATTTATGATCCAGTTAGTTCACACTATTTATCAGAAATCATGCTAACCTTCTTAATGTTTTTTAAATTCTGTTATTATTACTGTATAGGCATGTGCACATACATATTACGCACTGATTCCCTCAAGCTCTCAAGTAGGGTGGTTTTTTTCCATACCATTTTACTTACTCCAATCAGCAGATTTGCATTATGCTTGCCATTTGAAGGCCAAATATCAGCATTTCTCATTAACATTTTGTAATTACCTTACCTTCTGGCAATTAAGCAGAGATTAAGTTTCTCTTTTTGCATATATAGCTTTCCTTTCTCAAGAGGATTTGATTTCCAAGGTCTTTTCAAATATCCTTCTCATGTCTTTAAAATCTGTATACAACATCATTAATTATTGTTTGGAATTTTTTGAATTATCCTAAAATATCATGTCACCTATAACGAGGCACAACTCAGAGAATAGCTATACCAGCACTGAGATGAATGTAAGACTGCAAGTACAATTCCTGAGGAGGTTACTATTAGGTAAAGTGGCATGACTACAAACTGACTGACTGATGTCTGGCAAGTATCTGAGTCACATTCAAACACACACAAATATAATTTAATACAACCAAAAATAATGAACTACTCATTATCATGTACTCACATACATATCCATGAAACCATGTGTGCTGGAGCTGCTCTAAGGAGATGTGCTTTTGTAGGCAAACAAAAATTTTCTTAGTTTAGGTTTGCTTATTTAGTTTGACAGTTTAACTGAAGACTTCAGGTAAAGACAGTGGTTGCTTACATCATGCCTTCCAGTCACTGCAAATGAAATGAACTCCAGAACACAAGTAAAGAAAGATCTCTTGCTTTAAAGGCATTTTAAGTGATGAAAATCTTTTACTCATACACATAATGCACGTGACCCAAAAAAGGCAACTCAACATCTTCTACCGAAATTTACAATGAGATCGGTTCCTGATCTCATTACATTTCTGGAATTCTGTACCTGCACCCTTCTGTTTAGCCACAGATCTTGGTGATTTCAAGACATGTTGGGAACAACCCTTACCTGGGATACTCTCTTCAGCCAGTGCCTGAAAACAGACCATGCCACTCTGAATTCAGGCACCACCCACAAAGAGGTGCTCTTCAGCATGTTACTGAGAATCAGAACTAACTTCACAGCTTGTATACAAATTTTATACGGATTATATCACTAACCTAACACTTTAGGTTAAGAAGAATGACAAAACAGAAAGTTTTGTGACTATCTGTAGTCACTAGAGATAGTCTTAAAAACTCAAGTTTAATATTGCCTTCAAAATTGGTCAACATGGATTATGGCAGCTGTAAATATTTCTGACATCCATTAAAGTGACCTTTAAAACCTTGCTAAATTCGTCAGCACAACACCTTACTGCTGTTACAATTTTCAGAACTTAATCACAGATCTGAACAAGAATTTCCTTTTATAAGTTTTGGAATTTGCAACCTTCTGATTTCTTTGAATATTCATTTACTTTAATGCTTTACGACAAGGCAAACAGAAACTACCTCAATCTACCTTCTCCATTACCATTTGCTGGTTTACACAGTTTTAGCATGCCTCTTCTCTGACTCATCTTTCTAAGGTAAGCAGTCACAATTTTCTTCAGTTACTCTCCACAACTGAGATTTCCCCAATTCTTTTAAAGCTTCATCTTATGTTCCCAGAACTTCCACTAACTCTTGAATGCTATTTTGAGGTGATACAAGGGTGTTCTTGATACATCGGCTTTTACTTCTGGTAACATTCTCCATGCTCTTCTTTATTACTTTTCCTTTTCCTAATGGTATGTTTTCA
Organism: Corapipo altera; assembly: GCF_003945725.1. NCBI lineage: Eukaryota > Metazoa > Chordata > Aves > Passeriformes > Pipridae > Corapipo > Corapipo altera. Next base: position 24,515,115 of record NW_020884874.1, read on the forward strand.
AAATTACTAGGATTTTTTTTATTACCTCTGTATTTTTCAAGTCAGCTGCATACCGAAGAAGAGCTTGCTATTCTCAGGTCCAGGTCTTCCTATGTGGAGGTCTCCATGGAGGGGTGTAGGACTTGACAGCCTCACAGCTCTCCATGCTCAGAGATCAGACACCATTTAGACAGTTCCCAATTCTGCCTTTCAGCAGGGCTAATGGGGCAGGCAGAATCGCACAACAGTGCTGCTTCATGCCTCTAAGAACAGAACAGTCCCCACCAGTTTAAAGTGGGAATTTATCAGTATACTACTGTAAGAAGGTCTAACTGGTTAATGTGCCTTTTGCTTCTGTGTTCAATACAGGTCTTGAGTCATGCCAGCAAACTAACTCTTATCCTAGTCATACCATGTTTCTAAATAAGCATTTGTGTAGGACAACAAAACTTTCTAAAAGCTTTTATCAGTTAAATCAAATGATTTTCCATATCCCAAAACCGCTTCCTCCCCTTCAGTTTGGCATCATTTTCTTCTGCAACCTATGAATTGTAACCTGTCAGTAACTATTATTTCAGCTAATTTGCCAACGACTAGTATAGGCTTACTGGGCTATTAATTCTCCAGGTGCTTTCTAGAGCATTCTAACATGTTTAGTTCCACATTCTTATAATTTCTAATAAAACTCTAGATATATTTTGTCCAACAGCTCAGTCACCTCATACTTGAACTCTCTCAGTAAAACTGGACACAAATCTGCAGTGAGGATTAGTACTAATAAATAATTTAACATCTTTGCAATATTCTGCTTTCTCGAATTGTTCCCTTTGTGCATGGCAATCCACCCTGCAGGCCCGTAAGTTCTCTCACCTACTTCAAGCTTCTCATTCATTTAAACCATTCTCTGTTATTTGTTCCTTTTTTTTCCTTCAGCTGTGTGCTCCACTGCCAGCATTTCAGTCTTTTGGGGTCCATTTTTATCTGCCGTAGGATTACCTTAGGGGTTTACTTTCCTTTGAGAGTCCTAGAGCTGAGCACCTTGTGAAGACAGTGGTTCTCTTCTCTTCATGCAAGGTGCACATAAAAACCACCCAGTTCTTGTATTCCAACTGCAGTATCTCAGGGCAGAGGTACTGCCCAGGATCTACTGCGGATGAAAGAACAGACTCTCCCTTCCCTGCTTCTCCCACTTACAGGACTACAGGGAAACATGCTCTTGGTGTGTAAGCTTGTGTAAGGAATCAATTTTACCACAACTTTCCCCCTGCCTGTTAGATCTCAAAACACAACAGAAGGTTACAAAGTAATTTCATTTACAGTTTAACACAAAAAAAAATTCAAGTATTTTAATGCGGTCATCAGGAGTAGAATCACAAACATTAACAGTTCAACAGACAAAAAGTTGAAAAATTTAATATTTTAAAGTTAAATTTGTAAATTTTGGGTCTGAGACATGACTTTTGAATACTTGTGTAAACAAACACTATAGGGATTTACTAAGAAACTTAAGATGATTAATGAGATGATTTCCTATAGACCATATCTCTTATCCTACAGACCTGGTCTCTTATCTTTTCTTATGAGATAAGGAGAGTTAATAGCTCCACAACAGATTCAGACTGAATCACTGTGTCTTAGTCTTTGCCCTACTCATCACATTTATATAGTGTCTATATGTATGGTACTCCAAACATAAGATAGTATCTCCTCACTGCCTCTAGCAGCCACAAAAGAAAAATGAGTATGTTAAAAGTACAACATGTACTAAAAAAAAAAAAAAAAAAAGGCCCATTGTTTGATCCTTTTACTCTTCTCAAGAATAACATGCCTTTATGTTCTGTGTTACCTAGGCTGAACTGTAACCAGGCTCAAAATAAATAACATTTGACTTGCTTTAAAAACATAGGGTATTGCCTTCCCTTAAAAGTAACCTGAGCTGACAGATGCAGTATGCAATACTCCCGTTTTCTAAACAACAAGGCTGTGACTCTTCAAGTACTTCTTACCATAGCACTAAACAGAATGAACATGGTACAGCTGTAGGCAAAACAAGAAATGTGTGAAATGGTATGACTTGATGCGTTGCTTGCAACAAAAAGTTGATGCTGTAGAATAGTGCCCGTGCAGTGTTTAGGATCTACAGAAACCCTCCCAGGTTGGTTGAGAGAGCTCTTCCAAGCGCCATTCTTTGTGGGAGACTCAGGAAGAGCTGCTGTATAAATTTTCTTCAGTGAGCAAGGCTCCCAGCTCAGCTGCTTGTTGCCACTCCTGGTTCCCATCTTACCGTTCCTTCATTTGTGTCAATGCAATTGTGTGAGTGGCCACAAAATACTTCAGATCGCAGAAACAATCTCTCACAACTATTAAGTTGTTGCTGAACTACGGTGCAGGAAAATAAACTTTTTGAACAAGTTGTGACACCACAAGGCTGTCCATGAAACTGCATTCATGCCCCTTTGGTACCACGGCAGTGACAGAAGCAGGCTGGCTGTACAGTAGAGCATATTCATCTGATGGTAGTGGCCTCTGCTGCCCAACACAGCTCAACTTCTACACTGAGTTTCACCTTGTTGAATCCCAGAGCCAAAGAAAGGCTACAGTCCTACAGAGCTCCAAAACCTAGGTGCCTTCTGGAGGAGCTTTCAGCAGGCCTTGCCCCCAGCCAAGATGAAGCCTGATGATGATGTATGGCCCAGGGTAGCACCAAGCACTGGAGAACAAAACCGGAGATTTCGGTTTGTTTTTACAGCCCAGTAACCTTGACAATACCTAAACATAGAGGTCATCTCTGGCCATTAAAGGCTATTCAAAACAACAGGAAGACATTTATGAGTTAAAAGAGGATGATCTGCTCTTCTCATCATGAGGCTCATGCACGCTTCAAGACTCTCTGCTTTGCTTCCTAACTATAATTTGAGAAAATATTCAGATCATGAGTGAGACTGGCGAATTTTGGGGGATTTTAACACTTCTATTTTGGGTGCAAAATTATTGGCATCTTGCCCCAAACTGGCATCACAGCCCAAAACAGAATTCATGATTGAAAGGTTTATTTTTCTTTCTTCCACAGTACTCCGTCTCCCACACTTGCTATAAATAATGCACAACTCTCATGTGAAGTGAATTAAAAAAGGTTGAAGGCCAGAAATACATACTGTACAAGTGGGTCCTAAAAAAACCTTTCTTTTTGGGCAGCTATGTGTTCCAGGCTAACTTACCCACTCACCATGTACCCAAATCTAGAGGATATGATAATTCATCCACAGTAAAGAGATTTTCTTCCAAATTGGTTTTTGTGAGCTAAATCCATGCTGTTCTAAGACTCAAGCTGTGCATACTCTCACTATTCAACAAAGCTCTGATTTGAGACTCATCTTGGCTTATACAGCCCCACCATTTGATGTCTATCTAATACTTCTGACCATTTCTGGTGACTCTCAGAGTCCAAAACCTGACTCTCTGGATGTGGGATATAAGTAATTCTCATTTTTACCACTATCCAGCAAAATGAGAACCGAGTTCTAGAAATAAGGGTAAAATTAACAACAGCCACTTTTTCTAAAGAGCTGCTACTTAATGTACAGTCACTATGGGGACAGCAATGCTATTCTTAAGAACAGAAAGGAAGATTAAAAGGCTCTCACAGACCACAGACTAAGATTACTTTCTTAACCTTTTTGATTTTTTTGCCCTTTTGCTAAAACAAATCCAATGCAGTTAAATCATCTTTTCTAATTATATTCTCTATTCCTGAAGCATATACTAACTGTTATCCACAGCTAATAGTACTGTATTTTGTTCACTAGTCAAGGTATCTCATGACTAATAATGGTAGATATTGGAGGTACTTATTCTAGGACAAAAGTTCTCAACTTGGGAGTCATAATTGCATTCAGGAATTACAGCCACACTCTTTTCTGAAAGTAGATGAGAGGAGGTTATCCAAAGAAAATGTTTTTGTAATGAGAAGTCAGTGTACAAAGAAGACTGTTCTACAGTACTGTACCGAACAATTTGGAGTGGCTTAGGGTCTACTTTCAACCTGCAATGCATCGAGGCAAATATTATCACAACAGGTAAGTATGATAAGAGCAAGCACATCAACTTGCCAGGGAATTTTTAAAGACTCCTAAGCATAACTGCAGGCACCTTGGAATAAATGGGTTCAGCCACAGAGCCAGGCTTGTAAGGAAGAACTGTGTCATACAGCACAAACACAACAGATCTCTCAAGGTAATGCTATGCTATATGGAAATGCAATATAAAATGTAGATTTACTTAATATATTTCCAATATAATGTTTTATGAAAGTTTCTTTTTACTGAAAAAAAAATTCAGCATCTGTACCTCTTCACTCAAATTTGAGACAAAAGAATGTCAAAATACTTTTATTCAAGTCTTGGCATGTGTTACCTTACGAAGATAGGTTAAAGATGAGAAGCTAAGACAGAAACAACTAAAGAAAGAAGTTGAAAGGAATATTGCAGTTGAGAAATATATCAGCCTCTAAAGTTCACAAGCATTTCATTCTTCAAAACCAGCTGAATCGGGCTTGTTCCTGAAAAGAACATATAAGCACTTAAATCTGCTCTCGTACCAACTTCCCAGCAGGGTTTGGAGGCTTGGTTGAGGACCAAGCTTGCGAAAGCTGCTGGGACCAAAGCAGCAGCACAGATTCTGGGCTGCAGAGCCAGTCTACAGCCTGCTGGCTTCCACCTGGGCTGACTCTCAAGAAGATAGAATCAAAGAATCTTAGAATGATTTGGAGGTTGAAAGGAACCTTGAAGGCCATCTAGTTTCATCCCCCCTGCCATGGGCATGGACACATTCCACTAGATCAGGCTGCTCAAAGCTCCATCCAACCTGGCCTTGAACACTTCTAGGACTGGGGCATCCACAACTTCTCTGGGCAATCTGTTCCAGTGCCTCACCACCCCCATAGTAAAGAATTTCTGGCTATTATCTAATCTAAACTACCCTCTTTCAATTTAAAGCCATTCCCTCTTGTCCTATCACTATATGCCTCTGTAAAAAGCCATTAAACCTCGAGAACAAAAAGAACAATAAAAAACAGCAGGACAGAAGGAAAGATTCTAATCTAATAGGAGAAGTGGTGTTACTGCAAGAGCTTAAAAGAATTAACTCTGCACTTTTCTCAGCCTTTTAAGCCTGACTATTTTCACAGACTCCCGTGGATTAGGCAATGCACTGATTGATACTTCAAAAACCAGTAGTAAATAAGACATTTTCTTGATGTCTATGTCACATATGATAGCATCTTCTCCTCTAACAACAGGGCATACCAAAAGCTTCTGACCTGAGTGTGCTCCTCAATTGCAATTTCAACAAAATGACAAGGGTCAGAGATATGCATAACGATTGCACTAAATATAACACATAAACAACTAAAATGCAGTTGCTTCTCAATGCTAGATACCTATGACATTGACACAGATTCTCATTTGAATTCAAATCCAAATTCATACATACAGATATATACTGTAAATCAGCATCTGAATCATCTACAGCACAGCACTGAGGTGCCTTCTCTGCTCAAAGAGAACTACAAGTCATAAGAAGAGCACGAATAAACATGAAATAAAAAAGCTACCTCATTCAAAGGAAGGGCAGCTGCATAAAGTTCTTCAAACATTCATGTAACAATGTATGACAATAAAATGCTATTTTGCCGTTTCTTCCTTCCCAGTCCTGTCTCTCACCTTGCCACATTCCTGTGGCGCTGCCTGATCCCACAGCCCACAAGATCACAGCACAAGCAGCACTATCACAACCGCCACAAAACGAGTACTCAGTGCCAGGGTCCACATTGCTCACAATTACTTAACAGAGCCAGATTCTTCAAAATGATTTCACATAAACTGAGTGTCATTATGGAGGCCTGTATGTCTTTGAAATTACTCCCTATAAAGGTTGAGCCAGTCCAGCCTGCAGACACAGATGTATCCAGTTTTGGCTGAGCAGTGAGTCTGGATAATAAGACAAAGTTGTCCCTGTTACACTATACCTATTATTCCCAGCAGTTTCTTTCTTTCTTCTCAGTTTCTGTCCTACCACAGTCACACAATGGTCCAAAGAGAAAAAGGAAACAGCAACCAGTTAGACAGAAAGAAACTGTCATTAATAACACAAGCAGCATTTCTCAGCTCCTCTGTGAACTGTGGCGTTCAAGAGCTCAATGGCCTCTACAGAGGGTGGTGAGAAATCATTATCCCCAAATTACTGATGGGGAAAATAAAGCATACAAAGGTGAATTAACTAGTCTAAGATCATACAGCCTGTGAGTGGCAAACTTGGGATTAAACCTAATCTGGAGTCCCAAGCCACTAGCATCTCTAACAGGGTGGCAGGTTCCTACCTTAACTATACAGCGAGAATAAGGAGGATCTGACACTGCTGAAGAGTAACAGAGGGCAAATGCTGACCTTTCAATAGCACAAAGTTGATAAAGTGGTCATAATTCTGCTGATACTTTCAGGTTCTTCTATGTCTCATTGGGTCAAAAGAACCACCTAAATTCTTCCAACACAATGTTAGCAGCCTGCTGTTCCCCTAGTTCCCCACATCTACACAGTGCTGAGAGATTTTACTGGTGGCTTCACAGATATTTGCTGACAACAGTGACTCATGAATGTTGCTTATCACAGCAACACCAGGCCATGGTGTTTAAAACTGTTTTCTTCTTTCTCATGCCATGCTTAAATTTCCTTAGCCCCTTTATATCCAAACCGTCCTTGGGTCCCATCCTATTTCTTCTACACCACCAGAACCTTGTCGAGTCTCATTCTAATCTCCCTTCCTCTGCTTCCTCATGTCCTTGTGAAGAACCATCCCTTAACCATTTCCTCTATTTCCCCCTGAACTTTCCCACTCCCAGTCTCCTCAGTGGGCTTTCCATTTCAAAACCCTCTTCAGCTATGCCTTCCCTCACCTTCCAGTATCCTTTTCCAGACAAATTCACTTGTCTTCCCTCACCACAGCTCTTGAACTCTGCTCTCCCTTCCCAACCATTCCTGCCTTCATAATGTAAAATCACTTTTATCTCACCAGTGCTGTCTGCTTTCCTTATTCCCACCCTCAGCTTGTTTCTCTCAATGCAGAAGCAACAGAAGAAGAAACAGTCTGATCTCATCCCTGGAGCATGAGATACCATCGCATTGAGCCATCCATCTGTGAGATGGATGCATGTGCAGTTTGACCAGCACAAGGAAAGATTTAACTGCTAAAATTTAAATTGCTTCTCTCAGATTTCAAGGAGTTATAGATTCGTCTGAAAGCAGATCCGGGGAATCCATATGGAGACAAAAATCCCTATTCCTCCATACAGAGATAACAGAAGCATTCAAAGGAAAAAGAAGTATCATCTTCAAACTAGACAAACAACTAATAAAAATTTCAGCCCAAGTGGTTCCAGCTGACAAAACTGTAGGCACTGGAAAACACAGCCTCCCAACAAGAGACGTCAGGCCAACTCAGTAACAGGCAAGCCTTTTAGGTTTACCTAAGAGAGTACCTTGCTGCTTTACCCAGGATGCTAAGATAAAATTCCCCTCCCAGCAAAATATATGCTGTTAACTCAACCTGTACTTATTCTAAGGAACAGTAGAGGACATGTCTGCTGCACCCGCTCCTCTCTGTGATTCACACACTATACCTTACAACATCAGGTATGCTTTGCTCCTGAAATACATCCTCTGCACAGAAAATTCAAAATATGGATTTTTCAAGCTAAACGCAACTGTACCAAAGCAGATCTCTCTGTATTATATTCAGTGAAGTTTCCATAGCAGTATAGGTATCTGGTTTACAGACTATTACTGTACAACTGTTTGTTTTTAGAAAGATTAATTTTAAAACTGCCTAATGATAAATCTTTCTGAAATTAAAATTACTTAGCTTTGCTTTCCAGACAGTGTAACAACCACAACCTGAGAAGAAGAGACAAAGACCCTTGTTTGCTGGCAAAAGTTTGGTGGAGAGAAAGAAACACTTTTGAAAAATCAGTATAATGATCCCAATGCAGTTTAAGTATTTGATGCAGTCACATCACCTATTGTATTCTTTCTCTAGGCTGTGTTCCTGCCAAGAACCAAGAAATCAGAGACTTTGAATCCTGCTCACATTCTTCCCCAGCAGTTTCTCTCTAGTAAGCAGCCAAAGTAAAAACACCATACACCAAAATAATTCAAGAAAATTTTGTTCCTGAGAACTCAGTAACTATGTACATGACAAAACCCACCTTGCAAGCAGTCCTACTCCTGTCATGTTCCTGCTGTAAATCAGCTAAAAATAAACAAGAAGGAAAACTAGTATTGCTTGGCTTTGTACATATGTATGTAAAGATGTTTGCTTCCAATTCAATATAACTTTTTTCCATTATGAATAATCCATTTAACTAATCAACATCTGAATTACTCTAAGGAACACTTAATTCAATGTAAAATTAAATATAAAAAGAGAGCAAAAAGTAATTAAAGGAGGACATTATTAAGATGTTGATTTACTCATTGCTTTTTGCTAGCATAACTATTAAGTAAGTTCCAGCATTTTCTGGTTGTAGATCAAAAATTAAAGCTATGCAAAAAAATATTAAGAGTTCTCAATTTACCAGTTCAGTGCAAATTAATTACTTTCAAAGACAGTATTACAGAAGGGTCTTTCTCGTGTTAAATTATAGGCTATGTTTTGCTCTTAGAAACTCTCAGAATGAAAAAGTACGTAAAAAAAAGTAGACACACTGATGAAGTTAGTACAGGGGCTTGGGATTTACACCATGCAAATAAAAACAATGCTGGATTCTTCCTTTCCAAAACTAAGCAAATAACCATATGTGTGCTTTTTTTGCTGGACTATTGAGGCATCGGTAGTTGTTCATTCAACAATATGCCTAAAAAAATAAACACACAAATCCAGAAATCATTCAAGTGAGGGGCTGTTCTTTCAGATACCAAAAATACACTGAGCAATACTGCCTTGACTAATAAGACAGTACACCAGGGTTACTATAGGACAGCCCACAAACAAGTTCAAAGAGGAGAAACCTTGCTGACCTGCAGAAGTCCTGCTTGACCACCAGCATTACTGTTAGAAACACAGAATACCTCCTAAGGGAACAGCAAGAACAGCAGCTGCTTTCCTTCATCAATACCCACTCTCCCCACATTGATTTTGAACCAAAGAGCAAAGACATATTCGGCAAAGGTGCATAACTACAAGGCATGCTTCTATTTTCTTTCAAGCTAGCACCAAATGACAAGACAAAGACAAGGAGCATATCAAAACACAACCACATAACATAGTCATCCAAACATCTAAGAAACACGAGGAGATGGGATGTCTCTAAAATGTGCTAAATGTTTAGCAATACATAGGTGCAAAAATAAACCTGGTATTGTAAGTTTAGCATTTCAGTCAGAATGGTTATGACAAACACTATTCTACTCTATTTTAAAATTTATTTTAAAATCTCACCATCTTAAAGACCTGTCCACACTGCAGTTTAACTGAATGATCCCATCAAAGGTTAATCTTACCCCTGAAGGATTAGAGCTATGCATGACACTTCACTTTTCCATTGTGTGTTTATAGCTCAGGGTGACAATACACTTTTCAGGCTTTTTTTTTTCTTCCAATTATTGTGATGGTTCCTTGCAAAGAGGGAATTATAATTAGCTCTACTTAAGTTAAGACAATGGCAAATCAAAAGATTAAAAACAGTAATATGAGAATTACTCCCTTCAAAGTGTAAAGGGCAAACCTACTGAATTCAATCATGTAGCTATGCAAAGACACCGGTTTCTTCATGCAATGACTCCTATGAGACCCCTGGAAACCAGCTTTGGAGTTTTAACAGTCTTCAGTCCGTCAGTTAAAACGTGGTACCCTTAATTACAAAAGCTTATTATATAAAAGTGCATCACCCGCTGCTCTGGCCATATGTTAATACAGTCAAAAGTGACTCATCATTATATCAGAAAAGCTCCAACAACACAGACTGGGAAACAGCCTACAATGGGATCACAGCTTTTAATTGCCATCACATGAGAAGCAACAGGCTCAGATCTATGACTTTCAGGAAAATGAGCAAGGAAAAAGGGCAAACAGGTTAAAAGAAGAAGAAGGCGGCAAAAAATGACAATCATACCAATCCCTTTTCACCATGAAGTTGTCTATAGAGAGTCACATCTAGATTAATTCAAGAGTCAGCAATGCATACTTCAGTCTTGGTTTATGCATCTGCTGTTTGAAGCTGCTGAACTGACTGCTTGCAAGGTCCAGAGCATGAAAAGGCACTAACCAGAGACTTTTGTGTTTCCTTAGCAGGTGAGAACCACAGTTTTCCTCTACATTAAATTAGCAGTTTAGTAACAGTTTAATCAAGTAGAGAAAATCACCTACCAAAAAGGCAGCCTACTGCCTTACAGGAAATCTAGCCAAAGGGATCCTCGTATTTCCAAAAAGTGACACTATAACATTGTTTCACTGCTACAATCTAAGACCAGAGACTTCCTTGTGAAATGACTCCTCAGGCATCGGGACATCGACTTCCAGCAACTTGTGAGCTACTCCATACAGGCTAGGAGGAATACCCTGATTACCCAGATAATTGTGAGGTTTTCTTTCTTTAACACTGTTCACATTTTTTGTGTCTAAGGTATATATTATACATTGTATTGTAAAATAAGAATTTTATAAATAAAAACACATTTGCTTTTACCTTAACTTGACTTTATGAGAATTTCAAAGCAATTTAAAGGAACACATGTGAAGGGAGATAGCAGACAATATCTCAACACATTTTCCAGGGAATTCCAGGAAGGTGGTTCATAGAATAAGTCACTGTAAACTCCTCACGTGCAACCATGATTAGGAAAGTACCATGGCATTCAAAATACTTGGGAAAACACCTTCATTTCCAAAGGGTGTAATAGGCAACACATCCTTTTATTAAAAATAACAGCATATAAATTCAGAGGAAGAGCAAGTCATTCCTCAGTCCATTACTAGCAGACCAAGCAGATTACTCTCGAGTTACAACGGAGTTCTTCTTCCAGCTACAAAGTATTACCCTGATGTTTTAATATAAACTGATATTAATTTAAAATTCAAGTTTCTACATCATGTGTATTTTCCTCACCTTTGTTCATCTACTTCACACCCCTGACACTTCATCTCTTTTATCAGTGTATGTCTCTATCAATTCTGTACTCCTGCCTTTCCTCCCTGTATATTTTCCTTCTTGCAATGATTTCAGTGGTTTACTTGCTTTTCAGCACCATATGATTAACTACAAAATAATTTCTTTTTGTTATCTGTGCCTATTTAAAAGCTCCAAAATAGCAAGCTTAGTCAAAGCTGATGAAAGGACCAGATGGATGGCAGTCCCTCCGCCAAGCTCTGGGCGAGTGACCAATGGGGCATGAACCACATGGTGGGATGCGGACATGGGGGTCTCTGCTGAGCACAGCCCAGGAGCACAACCTCAGAGCCATAAAGCTCTCTGGAATCAGTTGCTTACAAACATATTTTTAGGAGATTTAAAGGAAAAACAAAATCTGCAGTCCCTTTGTTTTCACCATAATATCTTATTCCATTACTCAGAAGTAATCACCCTCATGCTTCAGCCCCACCTCTACAGGTTGGTGGGTGCATTTTTCTGTATCTTCTACACACATGACACAGTGTACTGTTCATATGGATATCTGGCTTTCCGGGTTGGTAAGCAAATAAGAAATATATATGAGAGAGAACTAAAGCTCTTACAGACTAGGAAAAGGACGAACAAAGTGAGTTTACACCTTGCTACAGGGCAGGCTTTGCTCTCTGTATTTGGTCTCCTTCAGGAAATCCTGAACATCAGATCCTGGAAATACTACGTGTAATACCACTGGAAAAGTGAGGTTTGAGAGCTGAGGACAAGTGGAAGAGCAGTGTCCTGCAGTTGAAAGAAGGGCTCTTCTATTCTCCATACTTTTGTTTCCTTCTTGAAACCAAGGCCACTTCTGCCTTTGGTTGCTAAAGGCTAGGAAGCTTATGTTCAAAGTTAGTGCAAAACTGTATCAAATTTAAAACGTAAATCTTATTGACATTGAAATAAAATAAAATTTCTGCATCTAAAATTTTTTTCTTTCTGTAAATACTGATATTATGTCATTAAAAAAAAAAGTGGATTGCCCATGATAACTAATAAAGATCAGTTTGCTACATACTCCTCTCTTCCAACAACTGCCAAAACACGCAGTTGGGTCAATGAAAAGCTAACTTCAGCATCCAGATTTTGCAAATTCAGGCACTTGAGCAAATGTGTATTTTGCTTAGCATCTGAAAAATGTGGATTTCAAATAATAATCACCACTTCCACTGTAAAGGTGCTGGAGTTAATGTAATTTTCTTTTATAGGCTTATTACAGTTGGGCACACATTCAGGGAAGGTGTTCTCCAAAGCCTGACTGCAAGTCTGAGTCAACTGTCTCAATCAACTGACCCTTGAGGATTAACATTATCTAACTGGCCAAGTACTAAAAACTGAAAGAGATGAGAAGAGTGAAGAAACAGGTGGAAAGCCACTGGTGGCTTAGAGAAAATGTATACTGAAATGCATTCAGGGGAAAAGCCTTCCTATATGGGAAATTAGCTTAAAAGTGTAATGTAGAAGAGTGACAGACAATAAATACACAAGATAGAATATAACATATACACAGCTGTAAAATTACTCAGTTTCAGAGAGTTTTTTAGCATTTTTAAACCATGGAGCCATATTAGAGAACTAATTGAACTCTCAAGAATTAGATTATAGTAGAAGCCAACTAGAAGAACAAACTTTTCAAGCAGACAATTCAATTGGGTTACCAATACTGTAGTTACAACAGACAAAATTAGACCCTTTAATACCAAGATAAAAGTACAGTTAATGAGGTGAACAGAAGATGACTTTTCACACACTACATAGGTTTGAATTTCATGCATCATCTGATTCACTGTTAGGAAACACTGATGTACCTTCAGCATCTCTTCCAGCTAATGACTTAGGGGCAATCCTAATCCAAAAAGTCTTTCCATGGAAAAGCACTGTTTATAGTCATTACGCGCAGCATACCAACACCAGTATTTGTGTAAATGTGCCTAATCTTACACATATGGGCACTGTGTAGGCACTGACAGATACAGTTTACTTTGCATTTAGAGCTCCGTCCATGAGGAATCATGGTCGGTAGGTGTTTGCGGCCCTCTCAGTGTACCATATGCTGAAGTTGACTGCAGAGTTAGAAGCAAGTCTCAGGTTTATCCTACAAATTCAGTAACTGCAGTGGAATTTCAATATATTTGTTGGGGTTTTTTTAAATTTCCTTTCATCTCAATTAAAAGTAACACCCAGTCACAGGCTCCTACTCAAGAAGGGACACTGTGAAACCTGATAAATATTATGTTAGTTACTCTGGTGTCCCAGTTCTGACATTCAATGCCATGGGGGATATATCTTTCTTTGTTTTTTACTATTCGTAAAATCTTCAAGGAAGTAGTGAACCACCTCTACATAAACAGGGTGTGGTGAATTTTTTCCATTCCAGGGGGAAATTTTCTGTATGATATTGAAAAGGCAACCAGCTGGGGAAGAGAGCACCATTTGTTACCCTTTTTATCCTATTTAGAGGTTCTCAATAAACTGCTCTTTATAACCAAAGTCCTGGCCACAAGGCCATTTGATTTCATTAGGAATAAATGGAATGCTATATATAAACTGCTTCATCTGTTTTTCTAAAGAGGTCTGCCTGTGGCTGCCCTGGAAGCGGACACAGTGAATGCCATCAGCAAAAGAGATTAAAGTATCCCACATGACAGCTTGAGAAGCAATGCTTCGGAAAAATAATTTAAGGATGACAAGATTATTGCACAGGCCTGCTGCAGCCTTATTACTCTTTCAAAGGCTTTATGTAAAGGGTTTATGGCATAAAAAAAAATATTACTGCACACATTATAAATAAATGACACCTCTTCATATGCGCATAATAAATTCCTACAGTTCTATGTAATATTATAATAATAAAAATGAAAACATACTCCTAGTCAATAGCAGTAAAACTGACCAAAGCCCATAGGGTTACACAGTTGCACCTGGATCCCAAATGTAGCACTTTCCACTAGCATTAGGAAAATAAAAGGGCATGAAGACAGCAGAACTGGCAATTGTCCATCTGATTTCTCTGATTGAATACTAACCAGGTTTAATATCTGTAAAGAATAACAAAGGCACCATTACATGAAAACAAACATACTAATGACTCTAGCTCAGTACTGCACTTAAATCCAAATGTAAGTTGTGCTTACTGTAGTAAGACTGAAGTATATACTTTAATGCTTCCATGGAGTGTAGACCATAAAACTTGACTCTTCATCTCACTTCCTTTCCCATACTAAATATTTCACACCACATACTGTGTTATTTGGACTCACGGAAGTTGTAGAGTCACAATTCTTGGAGATGCTCAAAATCCAACCACAGTACTGGTCTGCCCCAGGTGACACTGCTTTGGCACAGGGGTTGGACTAGACAATCTCCAGAGATCCCTTTAAACTCCATCATTCTGTGATTCTGTATAGTTAGAGATTTGGGTAAATTAAGGAGAATGAGGCTTTATCCCATTCAAATATTGGTGTAAGAGCTTTTTTTCAGAAATATAATCAGACACAAAGAAAACCACTGAGGTCACTCTGCTCCATTATGGGCCCATACATAACTAGACATCTCATGTTCATGCACACAAATATGAAGGAGTTTGATTCTGGCTTTTTTTTGGGGGGGGGGGAGGGGGTGGATATTGGTGTTCATTGTTAAAACATCCAATGCCTTTTTATATCAGAACTGCCAAGCCCTCTATACCACTATAAAAGATATACCTACATAAGAGCACCAGACACTGAAAAGATCTGAAAAGGAAAGATATTTTTTTCTTTCAGTGTATAAAACTCTTCATTATTTATTTCTGACAAGGTGCAGTCAAATACTGGTTGGACAATATTCCAGAGAAAAATCATTCTTCGTTAAATGCTTCACGTAATTTCTATTTTTCATGAAAGTTTGAAAGAGCACCAATTACCTGGTTCTCTAATGCAATCAATAAGTAAACGGAGGACAAACAAGATTATGTATGTCTAAAAATATTCTTAAATATGGGGTACTCAAGAACATACACCAAAAAAATGGCAATAATCTACTTTCTTTTCTCCCACCTTATCTTCAAAAGTACATCCAACTCAGGTTAATAGCTTCCTCAGAAAAAGTCTAGTTACAGAACAGCCTTTAACATGATGGTGTTACTAAACCTCCTAATGTTGATGTGTCTGTAGAAGCACACATAATTTTAACCAAACACTTTGTGAGACAAGATGACAAAGCCCCAAAGCACTTTTCCCCTTTTTTTCTTCCAATTCCTGATGTGTAAGATCAGAATGCCAAAGAGGCAGAAGGACATTTCTGACCTTGTGCTGACCTAACCTTTTCTCCTCTCATCACGCCCATGTCAGTCACACAACCCCAGTGCATCAACTGCCTATACCCATCACATGTATTATTCAGGAGGTGTTATCAACTCATATGCGTGCCAACATCAATCCTGTAACTTCAGTGGCTGTGCATTTTCCACACTAACAATGTACTCCTACAGCAATGCCCTACTATGGTAATATTCTGCATTCTAAATTTAATATTATAAAGCCAAAACATCTAAGTCTAAACAGAACTCTCCAAAAATACAGATTTTTCAAGCCTCTGCTACAAGATGAAATTTTTAACTATATTGTTCCTAGTTAGATCCTTAGTTACCGGGCTTCATTATGTCCCCTTAGATCTGAATAACACAGCCGAACCCATCTAACTGCAGGCTACTCCTGAATGGAACTGTTCCTGTTCAACTTTTTCTCCTAGCACTCACATAACCCCTACTTCAAGGGCTAAGCTGGCAGGAAAGTGAAAGATAAAGCAAAAAAAAAAAAAAAAAAAAAAGAGAGAAAATAATTGGAGGAGGGACAGGAACCTGCTTTTTGCCAGTAATCAGCCACTAAATTGGCATCACTGTACTGGAGATCATATCTTGTCTTACAGTCACAACTGTCATCATCACCCTTGACCACATCTCTTCTACCAAGCCTTGGAATTATGTGACTGACCATAAAAATACTAAAGGTTTATGGAACTATGTATCTACCTCTTAAACTTAATTTTCCTGAAAGTATTTTGTAACCCATTACTTAATCCTAAATGTATGCTTTATTTTATCATACTTTGTCCTCAAGTTTTTCATTTCAACATCCATATACACTAGCAAAGTCCATCACCAGCTAAATCACCCCAGCAAGAAAATCAGTAGGAGGAGATGATGATAATTATGGGCTAAACTACAGTCGATCTATCAAGCTCCTAATAACAACAGATAATCCATGTCTAAGCTCATTAATACAATAATTGAAAGATGCCCCAAGGTCTAGAGTACAGAAGACATGACTGAATGTTTACAATGGTCCTTTCTAACCTCAACAAGCCTGTGCACCTCTGGCCAAGAAACAATCCAAAAGAAAATACAAAGTCATAGTTCAGGCCCAATGACTTCATGAGACTACAGAGGGAGGAGATAAGTTGTGTTGAAGAGAGAACTGTAACAGCTCGTGTTCCAGCCCACCAATGGGTCCATCTTTTCCACTGGCAAGCCTCTACCACCGGCTGCCCTGCAGACGTGGCTTCCCCAGTCACTCTGCTGCCTAGAGGTACCTGTCAGGGGAACAGAAGGTACTGTTTCTGCTGCCATCCTGCCTCTCAGGCTTTCCAGAAGGGAAAAGGAAAGAAAAATAATTTAAAAACCCCTTGACCTTTGGTCATTAAGGCAATGCTAAAACAACCATTTTGATCACCTTTCACTTGGATGAAACCACTGACTGGTATGTGGAAAATTCCAGCCATGGACAATCTGGCACCAATTCTTCATTTTCAAAACCTTTAAGCAGTTGCTAATTTACTCGATCAACTCCTGTATTACATCTGGTTTGTACTACTCCTAAGATGATCATTATTATTGGTAACATCCTTGTCACATCCATTCCCTAGCTAGTTTTGGGCTCCTTGTTCTGCCTTTTGACTACTTACTAGCAGTACTATTTCTACAGTTGTTCTGGAAACATTTTGCAAAAAACATCTATGGCCATGATCTGCCAACATTTTCTAAGCTGCCTTTAGATAAGCCCAGCTCTCTTTTCAGTCACAGTCTGTGCATGTCCCACCACTTATAGCACTCCTTACTAAAAGATATCCCAGCACAGAACTGAGGTGGGAAGGGATCTCTGGAGATGACCTTTTCCAAACCCCTGCTCAGAGCAAGGTCAGCTGGAGCCCCTGCTCCAGTTCAGGGCTGTGTCCAGTCAGGTTTTGAGTATCTCCAAGAATGGTGACTACACAGCCTCTCTGGGCAATATCTTCCAGTGTTTGATGACCCAAGTGACAATGGAAACACAAAATTGTGCTGCAGTATCCAGAGGGCTAACTTAATAGTGCAGAGGAACAGTAGGTACTGATGGCAGTTATTAAATAGCAGTAGGCGGGCACGTTCATTAAAAATGTTATTCCTAGCCTAGACGGACTCCAAATACTCTGCATGCACGGTGTTGCTTTTTATGTGTCAGCGTCATGGTTTGAGATAGCCCCAAAAATCCAATTCTCTAGCTCCATCCCCCCTCCCACATCTCAACCTAATGTGAGATGGGTTTTTCCAGACAAAACACAACCAGACTCAGAGTGGGGGAAAGGGAATATATTACAATGACTGTACAAATAAATACTATAACACATTATACACACGATCACAACTATCTCTACCATGACATATAGTATTTACAATGGATCAGATCTCTTCTCCCCTCCAAATAAAAGTCCAGGAGGGAAAGAAGGACAGATCCCTTCCAGTCTCTCAGGGCAGCAGCTTCTTCTAAGGCAGCAGGTTCTCCTCATCTCATGCATGCAGCAGCTGATAGCTGGATCTCTGCCAGCACTCATGAGGAGGTATCCAAGCCTCCTCAGCCCCGTCGTCAATCAACCGAAGGGGTCTTCCGTGGGCTGCGTTGACCCCAGACAAAGGTCGCTCCACCACGGTCATATCACGAAGACGCAGGGGGTCTTCATGACGGTCTGGTATCTCCAGGAGATTCAAGCTCCTTGCAGGGCCTCTGTGCCCTGCCTCAGGCTGCGAGCTTCTTTGTAGCTTGCAGCAAGGGAGGGCCCCCAAGGCCAACCTCCCACACCGTCCTTGCTCAGCTCTCAGGACGACCTGAGCTTCTCAGCTCCTCTCTGCAGTGCATGTTGCACTTCAAGGCTCTTTCAAGTAAGAGTCCATCATCTTCCTCCTTCCAGGAGGTCTCAAAGGAGTTTGGGGGGTCTAATATCAGTTCTTACCCCCAGAACTCCGTAGCTCTGCTGCTAGCTTCTGCTGCTAGCTTCTGCTGCTTCCTCCGGTTCAGTTCTTATCTGTCCTGGCTCTTAGCCATAACCTCTGGACGCTGCCGCCGCTTCTGCTCTGACTCTGCTCACTCAAGATGGAAAACATCTCCCAGCTCACAGCTACAGACACATAGTCCAGCTTAACACTGTTCCAAGTCTCTGTAGCCCCCAACTGGGGCTGGGGGGCCCCAGAGGCCCCGAGGGGCTCCGGGCCCCTTTCCTCGTGAGCTCCTACAACATGGCTACTTCTTCTAACCTACCAAACTACCACCCTTCTCTTCCGGTGCTTGTGATATGTTTTCATTTCTGCAGGAGCGCTCATTGGACAGAACTTCAAAACTTCCAGGGGTTTCCATCCCTGGGGGTTACCACTTTTCAGCCTCTGGGGGAAAACAAGGTTCAAACCACTACAACACTCCACCCCTTGCTCCTGCGAAATGTCAACATATCACAACAACTGAAAAAAACTCTAATCAACATTCAATCTCTATAAATCAGAATATAATCAAAATCTCTCTACTACACATCAATATAGCATTATCACAAACTTAACTCTACTCTTAGTACTTAACTTACATTACTATAGCCTTACTCTCTCTACAATGGTACAGTCTATGTTTTGTCTGGAAAAACCCATCTCACATTAGGTTGAGATGTGGGAGGGGGGATGGAGCTAGGGAATTGGATTTTGGGCTATCTCAAACCATGACAGTCAGGCATTTCATCCGCAAACAATTCAGCATATTTCAGCTTTGAGCCTCTAAAGTCTCACTGAAATAAAAGGTACATGATCCTCCTGGTTATCTTTTTCTTGTCAGCATCATTCCTAAATTATTTTACAAAAATCTTTACACATTACAGAAAAGCATAATACAGAAAAATGTAAAGGATATCCAGCCTTTTAACCCAAACCATGGGGGTTTTGTTACCCTTCTAAACAGTAGACATTAACTAGTTTCTATTTTCAGTTCTAAATTTGGAAGGCAGGAAAGAATATAAATACATTGGTTTTACCTTTATTGCTGCTCATCATTATGCTGAGGCATACTGTTATTTGCCAGGAGGTAAAAGGAAAGATGAAATTAGCGGGAAACAAGTCACATAAATGGAAGAGATAACAGACTGTGAAGCACACTAGCCAAAGACCAACTATATACATAGCACGCTTTCTTTCTCCAAGACAATCATTTTCAGATGACCTTTCTCAAATTTATACCAAGTGCTACAGAACAATAATCATTTAACTTAAAGGGATCAGCAAAACATATGGGTTATGCAAAAAGCATGTCCAGAGATTGACTATTGCAAGTACTGCATGGGAAGCTCTACAAATTCTATTTATTAAACAGATTAAGTGTGGTTAAGAGCAAAAAAAGGTTGACTGCAAGTTTAAGCTAATGTATAATAATGCAAGTACTAGGAGATGCCAACCCCTTAAAAGTTCTTGGCATTTGCTTAAGTACATATTTTTAGTATTCTGTGCCATAAGACAAAATAGTCCAATGCATCCAAAAATTATTGCACGTAACCTCTCTCTCAACATTTCATTTCAGAACATCAGATTTAACTTATAAAAGTTACATGAATTCAGGAAAAAAACCCTGCTAAACTGAAAGAATGTAACATTTCCTGGCTGAGGAAAAATGTGCCTTTGGAACAGCAGGACTGAGTGTGTCCGCACCTTCTCCTGGCTGGCCTGCCTACAGGCACTAAAGGGTTCTTGCCCAACACGGCATAAAGCATTTGGAGGCACACCACTGGACCCATCAAAGTCAGTAAATGTCTTAACTTTTCTTTCTTAGCCTGCACCACTCAAAATGTGTCCTGCTGGAGGCAAAGGATCCAAAAACCTATGAAATATACTGTCTGTAATCCGATATCCATACTATATAGGAAGAGGAAAATTTGAGGAAGACTAACAGCCTTAGTTCTAACATTACTTCTCAATTTTTTGATTTCATATCCTTACTTTCTTTTCAAATAAGCAGTTCTGTGTTTCTCCATTTTTGTTTCCTTAATTTTTCTTCCTACAGAAAAATAGAGAGCTCTTCTTCCTTCTTGACATGATGAGCAACCAGGACAGCAGACCTGAGTCTGTATAATTTTACGTATGGACAGAATGCAATGTAAAGCCTACAGAGCCAGGTGTGTAAACTTACTGAGGTACATTCCCATAACACCAAGCTTCTAAACGACAACTCAAGTATGGACACAGTTAACAGAGCCTAAGTTTCAGATAACTCAATAGAGCAGTACAGCTACCACAAAATTGAAATAGGCAAATAACTATTTGCAGGCTTCTCTGAAATCTTAGTCTCTAAGACACTTTCTTCTTTTTTTTCCTCCCCTTCCTCTTTTTTTCCCTTAGTTTTCTGCAGGAAAAGGACCTGTACCCAAGCTAGAAAAAAAAATGTTTCCACAAAATATTTCCATTCATTTGGGTAATGTTTATTCCCAGGTAAACAGCAACGTTTAGTAGCAAAAATGCAGGCATCTATCACTTGATTTTCTAGGCACTGAAATTTTCTAGGAAATATAAGTCTTTATATGATTAAATTCATATAGGACCATTAGCCTCAGCAATGGTAGATGCAGTGCTTTGTTCTTCCAAGGCATTCAGCTTGCTTTTTTCAGCTGCAGATTTTTTTTCAGATAACCCCCAGCATGTACATCACAATTTAGCCACAGCACTAACCTGTGTATATCTGTTTGGATCAATTCCAAAAATGTTTTTCATCCCTTACTCTTCCATATTAAAAGATCTTAAGGATCAAATTCAGGAACAAAGACAGTACATCTACATACAAATGAGCAGTATTCTAATCCAGTAGCTTCATTGTCTGACTCCTTTGGATAATTCAGATGCTATTTTTATTTCTGCGGCAGATTATCTCTGTCTTTCAAATAAGTAGATATATTGAAGGTCTGCCCAGGTGCTTCCCTGACAGATTTTATCCACCAGATAACTCATATTTTAGCTCAGCTGGAGATCGTGCCTTTAAAAGTAAGAAATGAGGATGATAATGAAGTGAGACAAAATCTGAATGGCAAATTTATGAACTGAGATTATAAAAAGGGCTAATAATCTGAAAATGAAGTATTTACTAACATGTTTTGTCTCAGCAGGCATTAACCAGTTAGTTAATATTTCAAGATTTGTCTATAACAACACAATTATGGGAGGGGGAGGGTGGAGAACACCTATATCTATCTTCAAGAACAAATTTCAAGTTTTGATTTTTCTGATGCTGCAGAAATACCAACTACCATTTTTATATGTTCCAAGTATACCAAAGATCCAGTGACAGTTACATATGAAGAATACTGTATACATTGACATCAGTAAGTGCAATACTTGTGACAAAATGCAGAAATTAAAAGCAGGTTACTAAAATGCTGAAAATCTTGCTTTAAATCATTCCTGTTTCCCAAGGGATCTTTGTGCAGGGCTCTCACACATACCATAAAAGCTTCCTGAAATCTCATGCATCATTCAAAAATTCTGACTATTTATCTGTTTAAGGATTAATGTCCATGTCATCTTCCCCCACTCCTTCTAAATTAACAGGAACTGATGACTTTTGCTCTGTAGCAGAAAATTCCATTAAGAACCATACTGCAAAGGGATGGCCACATCCCAGTGCACCTGAAGGAATAGTGATGCAATCTGGCTTCAGGAAAGATGACAGCTCCTTTCTTTCAAATCACCGTTCTCCATAAGGGAAAAATATGTCAGATGGAAAGGCTTTGCTAATCAACCTGTAAGGCTTTCTTTTTGTTCTCTGGCTATAAACTAGGGCGGGGGGGGAGAGGGGTGGAAATTGACAGAAAGTATAGACTTCTACGTGTTTTAATTAATGAGCTTTATCTGAACTGGAATACAACACTATTATTCAACAGAGCACTATTATTCACTAAAGCACATCACAGAAGACTAGTAGTTCCTGCATTTTAACTACGTATTTCTGAGCTTAGAAGAAAGGCAAATACATTAAATTTAACATTATTTACAGAACTTTTCATGTTTGGGGGTTTCTCTCCT
Source organism: Corapipo altera (assembly GCF_003945725.1). Lineage (NCBI taxonomy): Eukaryota > Metazoa > Chordata > Aves > Passeriformes > Pipridae > Corapipo > Corapipo altera. Next base: position 24,537,632 of record NW_020884874.1, read on the forward strand.
TAATGTCAGGCTGTATTGTTCCCAGTCTTTACAACATTTTTGTAAATTCACCTAAATTAATTGCATACATTCTGAACACAACTTTCATCTTAACGAAGGCTTACACTGGGAATATATGGTCGAAAAATTAACTCCCTCATAAATTTAACTATTGTTCTGTTGAGTTCATATGATAACAATTTCCTGATTAAAGCCTTCAGCAGTCTGTGGGGTCTTATGCTAAGTACCGACCTAAAGAGCTCTCTTACTTGTCATAAGGTTTGGGATCAATAGGGAATGGAGCTTATTATTTCTGCCACTACTTATGATAGTGCTCAAAGGCTTCAGCTAAGACAAGGATTCCACAGTGCTAGATTTTGTGCAAATACACCACCATAAAGAATCCCAAAAAAAGTTTAAAATCTACATATGAACAAAAGGGAGCTAAAAGGGAATTAATGTTACTCACATATTATAACAGGAAAATCAATCCAGAAAAAGATTAAATGATTGGCCAAAACAGTCACAAAAGACTGTACAGTTGGAGCTGGCACCAAATCATCAGCTATTGCTTACTGAAAAGACTGTCATCCTCTTTTGCAAGCTTTTATAGAGAATGTTGAGGAACACCAGAGGTGCTGAGAACTCGTGGTCAAGTTCTATATGGGAAGAAGCTTTCTTAGTCATAAAGGGGCTTTCAGAGTGCCTAAATGAACCCAAACCTTTTATCCCCACATAAACCTACCCATGAATGAAACGAGCAGAAACAATTCACTGCAAGAAAATGACCAAGAAAATGTCTCAATCTAAAAGACATTAAAATTGAGACTGGAAAAAGTGAAGTTTCTCCATTTCCTCTAAAAGCCAAATCTGCTCAGTTGAGTGACACCAAAGATGCAGCTCAGACAAGAGCACCTACCACAGCCATCAAATAACCAGTACCTAATGCATTTATTATTTTGGTTTTAGAAGAGCTCCTCAGCCAGCTATTTTGCTACCACATCTCAGAAACAATGCCACTGGTCCTAAGTCCTAAGACAACTCTAATGCATACAAGCCTCATCTATCCTATGATTACATGGGTTTAAATCAACAATTCTACTATCTCCTTTAGCAATTTAGTTTATTGGCTAACTGCCCTTGTATTTTTATTCCCTGCATCCTTAAAGTTCATTTTTCTAGGCTGCAGTAACACAGGTTCATTATTTCTTTTACCCTGAACAGCCAGAACAAGCAAGATCCCTACTCTTATATAACTGCTTTCCACATAGAGCCTTCCTTAAGTTCCTTTCCTACTTTTCTCTAAAATATATGATAATTTTGTGTTTCTCTTTCCTCCTCTAATAGCATTCAGAACTAAATACAAACCATGTTAAAACTCAATTATTGCCACATAAAACCCACATGAGAAGCTTTGCAGGTTAATCTTTACAGTGTACAAGACTGAAGTGCCCACAAACTGCTACTCACAACCCACAGAGAGAAAGAAATAGTGAACAGTTCATATACACAATAATCCTAATATATAAAATGGACAGCCAACTCAGAAAAAGGAAGAAATGGTACTAATTCCTCCACAGAATTAGTTTTGTGGAGTCTCAACCAGTTCAGTTGACTCTCCCTCCAGCAGCAGGTCTGATGCAGTCTTATGAGAGCACAAGTGCTTTCTTGCCCCTTGAGATCATTTTACCTTTAGTGTCCGAGAATAGTACTCAAGACCCAATGACTTCAGTCACTAAGTTCAATGAGCTTACACAAATTATCTAATATTTGCTGCAAGCTAAGATCACACACACAGAAAACGACCATAAATCAGTGTGATGCACAGCAACTCTTTATTTTCCCTAATCTGCTCTTGTGTCGAAGCCTGTGCAAACACTCACCACATTGCACCATTTAGGGAATACAGCTCCAGCCCAGTCACTGGCTCCAGGAAAGAGATCATAGCAAGTATCTTCAAAACTAAGTCAACTGTGAGATTAAAGCCTATTCTTGTCCTATTATTATTATATTATTATAATTATATTGTATATAAAACATTATTTTGTATTCTTTTATATTATATTATACATTGTATAGTGTATTTTATATTATACATTATACATAGTGTATATAATGTATAATACATAACACAAGAATATTTTATATTAATAAATTATTATATATTATAGTATATGTGCATTATATCTTATAATGCATTACTTTCTATTACATTATTATATTTTCATTATCATTATGAAACTGTTATTATACTCCATTACTACCAATGCTATTCTAACCCTTCAACACTTAGGTTGATTCTTCATCATTAGCCTGTACTTACATTCTTTTATGTTTCTCTAAGTATAACACAGGGTAGAAAACACAGTTGTTTCAGTTTGATATGTGAAATGGGCATGGTTCTCTATAGCTACAAATCTCTTGACATAAATTTCTGTGCTTATGTGCCACAACTCTACTAACTTCTAAACCTTGTTAACAAACCCTTTAGTGCACGCCAATCAGGGATTTAAACATTAATTTTTAAACAATTTGCCAGGAATCCTAAAATATCATAAGCAACTGGTAGTGACTTTAACATTTAACACAGGTTGGTACTTTTCCTGCACAGAGTTTTCGAGATCTTTTTACTTTTGAGCACCAACTATTATCACAAACAATAATGCCAAGTTGGTTTTGGAGGCTTCCAGAGCAAATGCAAGCAAACCAGATATTCTGCTGTATGGAAGAGAGGAAATCCCACTGTATGGTTGTGTAATTAAAGACTTGTTCACGAAGCCTGTGCATAAAGTACAGAACTTGTGTCACATAGCCAAATTTAATTCAGGAATTTTGTGACATTTGGGCACTCAGTGTTTCATCTGCTATAGTGTTCTTTCATACTTTTTAAAATATATTGTACCCACTCATTTCAACACTAGAACAGGTGCAACACGCCAAGCAATAGCCTAGTACAATCCCATTTTAGATAAAATGAAAGCATTTAATGACTGAGAAGCAGGCATACCAGCACAGATGCTTTCTACTTCAATACACCAATTACTTTTGGGCATTGGACTTTCCTCTCAGTTAGAATAAAAGATAACCAAGACACAAAAAAGCAGCTCATTCCAGAGCTGCTGCTTCAGTAGTAATATAATTAGTGACAACAGCCATCTGTCATTAATATGCTGTATGCAACAGAAGATTATATAATAATATAGCAATATTTCTTTTATTACTAACTCATCTTCCTGAAGAAAAATCATAATATACAACAACTGTTACACATGATAATTTTTAAGGCTATGCAGCTTTTCACAAATACATTATTTATTGTAAAGCTAAACCCATGACTGATTCCATTGTAATCAAAAGAGAATTTTAATTGTTTTCAGTGGGCATCAGGAGCACAGGACATACTTCCTGTGCTTCTGAAGCCAATTCTTGTGTCTTGCTTGGGCACTGTATGTTAAGAAAGGGAGAAAACCAATGCAATTCTTTCTCTTATGCGTAGCAACTGTCACTGCACAGACTGTGCAGAAGTGGCCAGTTTAGCACGGCCCAAAAGGAGACATGGACAGTTAACTTGATTTACAGAACTATTAAGCAGCCTTCAATCCTAGTGGCTTCAGTGATGTGGCTGCAGTTTTCCTGAGAGCAAAATTTGTCTCTCTTTCTCAGAGCCTGCCTGCCCAGGACTGCAGGAGCTGGAACTGCTACAGAACTGCACTGTCACTCTTCTGCTTGAATATGAACCAGTGGTGACAGGCTCTGAAGTTAAGTCCCAGCCTAATGCTAGAGTGAGAAAGAAAAAAAGAACAACCAATCCATAAGAGACAGTAATAGAAATGCATAGAAATGCTGTCAAGTTAACACTCAAAAATTAATAACTTATTTTACACTATTAAAATGCATGGTAGTACTGTTCCCCTACAGGCAAAATACAAATCAAGTTTAAGAAGGATGACCAAAATTAAATAGATTTTCACTGAGCTCCACACAAATGAGTTCTTTGTTTAGATTTAATTATTTATTTTCTTTCTTTATAAAGTGCCTTAAAGCATAAAAATATTGTAGGTGACAATCTCTTTACCTGTTCTGAGCTAAAAAAAAAAAAGAGCAACATATAAAACAAATCAACCAACCAATTCACGCAAGTATATACTTCCAAGAACAACCATTATGCAGACAAGTTTTTTCTTTATCATAGTCCAACCTGAATGCATTAGTTTTCTAGGAACTTGAGATAACTTAAGTGATTTTCACACGGTATGTTGAAAAGATATAACTCAGCTGCATTGCACTTGTATTTTGATTTCTCCACAGTCCATATACAAGTCAAAACAGACACCATGTGTTGAGATGTCTTCTCACATAAAGGATTGGTTTGGGGTTCTTTTGGTAGCAATTCAGCAATCACATGAGACACTACTTCAATTTCCCTTTGCCCAAAGGAAAAGACTGAAATAATTGATTTTGTGAAATATCTGCAGTGTTCCATTAGAACAATGACAGACACTTAAAAATACTTCTGACAGTACGAGGAAGACAATACTGGGAGTAGAGCATTGGTTATCTTTGCACACAGACATGAGCAGACCGCCTTCAGGTCTCATTAATTCCTACCAATTAACCTGTCTCAAGTAGCCCTCTGCATTTCTCTTGACAACTACATATGAGAGAGTTAGTATTCCAATAGTACTTTGAAGCAATTACAGATTATTGATGATGTTGCCACTAGATATTTACTTAGAGGCAAGAAAAAAATACCACAAGGACTTAAAATTTTCATTTTCTGAATTAAATAGAAATTTGCAACTTCCAAGAGAAAAGATATGGAAATTTTTCAACTGCAAGAGAAAATTTTTATCTGATACAAGTTGTGTGACCCATGTTCTGCAGTGAGCTTGGTATTAAAGTTTGCAACCTACTGGTGGCCAAATTAGATGGTGCACTGGTCCACTGTTTCCTACAGATGTGAAGATTTTAATTCTTGTAACTCACAATGTAAACACTGACACAAGGATTAAAAGAACTCATCATCATTGTTTGCACTGACATGCTAATAGCTGGAAATACTAGTACCAAATTAATTTTGTTTTGATGTAAATGACAACCTGCAGAGCACATCTACATTATTCCTCTAGGAGACCACATAAGCCCATTGACTTCCATAGCTTTCAATCTTTCTTTACTTTTTTTCACCAATGTCTCTAATGTTTGCCAAAAAACAGAGTTCCTTATTTGTTTGTTCCCTACTGGACTCCTAGAAAAGAACATTCAAAAACAATACTCTACAAATAGTGACAGAATTGATTACTGCTGGCCATCACAGATCTTCCAAGAAAATTAAAACCACCTAGTGTTAAGCCTATTAACCACCAAACAGCTTGGTCTCCTGACTAGAAGTTATTGCAGCTTCAAGTCATCAACCAATTAAAAAAAATAATTAAAAACCAAACAAACAAAACTTTTGAAACAACTGAGCAGAAGTTTCCAAAAACATGGAAAATGCGAGTACCAAAAGACAATGCATATGAAAAACAACCTACTTTTTTCCAGTGAACTAAAAAAGTAAAGCATGATGAACAGGTCTTAACAAAAATAGTATCTGCCTATAAAAAGAAACATCCTGTCCCAGTCATGAGCAGATCTATTTACTAACTATCGAAAATTCCTGGAAGACATCTGCTGAAAAGAAAGGCCATTCCCGGCTCGGGTTCAAACACAACATCTTAATACCATCAAATGGGAGGAGGGACAAAAAGAACAAGGGACTTGCTGAATATTTTCTCTCTCATTATTATTACAGTGCTTTGATCTTTCTTCCTCTGCTCCTATTCTTCCATCTCATTTCTTTCACCGCACTCAGAACACTGTTGCAATTGCACAGCAGCCAGAAATAGTATCCTGTATGCTCCCCGAGCAAGTCAAAGCATTTAACTACATGATGCTTGCTACCAGACTTCTGAAGTGAAGTTCCTGCTGTTAATAGCTTCCACTAATGGACATTACTATTATCACAATTTTTTTTTCCAAGCAAACATATGTTAGACTCTCCAGAAACACTTCTTTTTTTCCATTCACTGAAGCAATCTAATTCCAACTGACTGGCTTCACTTGCACTTAACTTTTTGAATATTTTCCTTTTATGAAACAGTACAGAACTGATAATTGAATGGCTTCACTTTTAAAAACTGTAGACAGCATCTTTTCCCATAATGCTGAAATCCAAATGGGCCAACTAAATAGTAACCAAGATCTTGCTAAATCCAATGGAAAGCTAAATATTCTTTCCTTGTTTGTTTGGTTGGGTTTTTTTGTTTTGTTTTTTTTTTTCAAATAGTAAGCTCTCCTTCAGCTTCAAAGGCATTTTCTTTCTTTCAAAGAGACTTACAAAGGCAAAATCTGGTTTCCTGGACAGCAAAAAGCAATATTCATTTCATAAGCTTAAACATTCTTTCTTATTAAAGTATTATTTCAAGTTGCTCCATAAAAATAAAATTTAGCCTGTAACGTGCAACAAGACAGCTGAATTGCATATGGATTTGCATTCATCAGTTACAGTGATATGAACAGGTAGTATAAGAAGCAAAATCCAGTATCTTGAAAAACAATAACTTCTATATCAAAGCAAAGATGCAATCTAAATTTCATTAAACTCCACAGTCACAGAAGACTCAAGTGTTATGTAAATCTCTGATATGGAGAATGAGATACAATATATTTGATTAGTGATGTGTCACATGTGAGGGAACTAAGATAGCATTTCATATTAGGTATGTGCTTTGGTTTTTTTTCAAGTAATAAAAAGATACTTTTGGCAATTCAGAAAAAAGTAAAGAAATATTAAAATTCAGATTTAAACATTGGGAAACAATTTGAACCTTTGAACACTATCAAAAACAGGAGAAAACTAACTAAAATGTGAATGCATCCCTTAAGGAAACCAGCACTACCAAGAGTCATTAAGTGATTCTGAGAAAAATGATGAAAAATTCAGCCTTGCTCTCAGCTAAGTCACCTATCCCAAGTAACACAAGCTGTAGATATGAAGATAAAGGGAAATCACAGGGAGTGTGGAACTGGAGCACAAATTCATGCAAGTAAATAAATAAGGAGCAGTGGTCCAAAGATATAGCACTTTGCTCTTGCGTAGCTTCTTTCACATTCAAAGCACTGAAAACATGAATTAACTAAAATAAATATTGTGCCATTAAAAAAAGGTGTAATTCAGCTCAAGCTACATTGAAAATTACAAATGCAAGTGACAGAATGAAGTTCAAAGAAGCAGACACAAAATTTCCTCTGACTGGAAGTTACTCTCTGCTTTTCTAGCCAAACCTCACAGAAAATGTGGTAAGGTCAGCCAATTGGGTTGTAACTGTCTTGGATCATACAGACTGTTCTGTGTTTTTGAAAGTAGGCTTTTCCTCTACATTCCTCTCCAAAGTGCTTTACCTTGTCTAACTTTGTATGCCTGGTACGTTTCTGTCCCTCAGTAAACCTTCAATCAGTATTTTTTCATATCCCTCATCAAAAGCAAATAACATTCTCCCCAGCCTACAGCTCAGACTGAAGGATTGATTTTAAAACGGTATTTCTTCCTAAAGTGACTCATCTTAAAATGCCAGTGCTTCACATTTTAGTATCAATGTCATCATAATTTTAGACCAAAAGCTAGTGTCAATGGATTTATACGTGAAGCCCTGTCAAATAATCATATTTGGATGGCAATTAATCTCTCATTAATTTTGCACTTCTACTTTAAAAAAATAATTTCTTGAACAAAAGGATTTAGATCTCACCCTAAGAATACATTAGTTAGCATCCCAGTGAGTCATAAACACCAAATACTCAGTGCCGCTAACAAGGTCCCACCAAGGTTGTTTCCATACATTATTCTCCATAATGAGATGTTTTATCAACAGTGCTATACAAAACCTCCATTTTGCACCTAGAGGATATAGAGCCCCAAATTTACACTGTGGTCTGAAGTTTCCCTTTTGCCTTATCATGGAAATATAACAGTTTTAAACATTTATTTGGTTGTAAGGCTCATTTTAATGTCTGAAAGTGAATACATATTTTTACAAGTGCCCACTACGTTGGCTGAGCTGTTTACATCATCTGGTCCAAGCCCATGCTCAAGCAGAGTCACAGCTAGAGTTGGCTGCCCAGGACCAAGCCCAGGTGGCTTTTTCAGTATTTCCAAGGGAGGTGACTCCACAACCCTGCTGGGCAACCTCTCACAGAGCTTAGTCACCCTCAAAGTGAAAAAGCATTTCCTGATGTTCAGATGGAACCTCCTATCTTTCCATTCATGCCCATCATCTCTGAGCCTGTCACTGGGCAAAACTCAGCTCTCTACTCAGACAAAAAATAAAAATTAAAAAATCAGAATTTACAAATTCTTAAGGGACAGTGAAAACAAGTGCCTCTGACATTTTAAAGAACATTTACGCAATAATTAAGGCTGTGAGAACTTCATTTATGCTAATGTCTGCATTCCCTTGCTAAATTTTGTTTTCCATTTCCCAGTACAATGACTCTGTTACAGACTTTAGCTACCATTGTGTCCTAGCTTTTTTTCTGTTCTTTCCAAGTCTTTATCTTATGGCAATTTTGTTCCTTCGTACATTTGCTCTAGTTTGTAGGTGCCTACGTCCTTCACCTACTCTTTGCATGTTAATATATTCTCAAGAGAACATGCTTATTATGTTGCATCATTTCCATATATTTGTTTTGCTGCATTCAACAATACTGATACTAGACATTTAATATCTTCCTCACTAAAACTTTCAAGAAAACTTTAAAAAATGTTCCCCATTTCCAAGGTGGACAAATGTTACTGAATTAACTAATCTGCTAGCTGAAATTAGAGTATGCACTATATGCAGCATGATCAAAGCCAGGAAGGTGGACACCTTTAATAAGACCCATAAGTCTTTTCCTCAATGTATGAGATCTTTCTGAGAAATGCAACAACAAAACCTAGTTGACAGAAAACAGATTAACACTTCAGTACATCAGTATTACCAAGGACCAAGCCTAGCAAAATAATACATACCTATTACCTGGCCAAGAGAGACAAATGAAGTATACTGCCTACGTATGCAAATTTTTAAAAGAAATTTTTAAAAGAAATAAAGATGATCTCATTTCTCATTACAAAAGTACAAGATATGGATAACTGATTATATGACAACTTTAAATACATAAAGGCTACAGATGCCAGAAAGAAGAATCTCTCAACATTTCAAATACATTTATTTCCCTTAACTCAGTAGGTGAACAGCTGCTTTGAATTGACAACTGCATAACAAAAAAACCCCTGATCTTCTAGTCAACAGGTAAGTAACTAGTCCTCAGCTTCAAGGCTTGATGCCATTTTAAGAGATTTCTCCAAGGTACATAAGATGGCCTTCCTGAGCACAGGCACAGGATCTCCTGTGATCCCCTCATCACAAAATCCAGTCAGAATTAGGTGCCTGGGAGGGCTCATTCTGGAGGAATGAGGGATCACACCCTGTATCCTGTTCACTTTGTGCTTTCCTAGCATAACTCCCCTACATGGAAAAGTTGCCTGTGTTCCTCTATTGGCTTCTCTGCAGAGCTTTTACAGCCTGAGCAAAGGTACAACAGTGACAGCAGCTCACCTGCCTACTCACCCCTCATTGAAGCCCTGGTGCAGCGAGTGGCTCAGGAGGACCCCAGGAGCAGGGCCAGGGCTGCAAAGGTGGCTTGATGCCCCAGAGAGGACACAGTGCACAAAGGCTGCACATCTCCAAGAGGCAAATACAGTTTGCAGGAAAAAAAAAAAAAAGAAAAATTTCAAAAAGATATTTAGGGCAAGCTTCTTACAAGGCATGTGAAGATACGGTCACAGCAAAGCCAGCCAGCTGCTCTCTGTGGTAGTCTTGTCAAAACAAGCTCTCTTCACCCCCATGAACAAACAGATCTCACTTTCAGGTCCCATCTGTACATACAAGACTCCAGGTCTGCCAGTGTGATTTTGACAGACTCACTGACATAGCTTTTGAAGCCGTTCAACTTCTTTTATCTGCATGTGTGCATGCTGAATGCAGCCATCCTTCATGCTGAAAAAAATAAATACATATCATCACTCATCACCACTGTTATGACAAATATTACATGGAACAAAGCAGCAGGAATTGTACTGGGAGCCCATGTCAAGTCCTCTATCCATCAGCAGTCAAAATGTTCCCCACTAGACTTTCTTTCAAAGAAACACATCACCCTGAACTATAACAAGTGGCAACTGTCATTATTACACTGGCCTCCATTTGCAACTGTAAGGACGTGGGGGAGAAAAGAAAAACAGAGACCAACAATATGGCACAGTATGGGTTTTCATTTCTATTACATGTAGTTCTTGTTCCTCTAACCTCAAAATGAATATAAGGCAACTCCAAAACACACTGAGAACAGGGAAAAAACAAGGTGACTCAGATGTATGGACAGACTGGATTCTATACATGCACTATTCAAATCAGGAAAATAAATCACTATAAAGGGATATCATATGGGTCTATTAAATCAGGAGTGGCATGGAAGTAACAACTGTTACTGCCATTTCCAGTGTAGAAAAAAAAAGAAGGAAATCAGAAGTATGGATATTCAAACAACAAAAGAACACACTTTTTCCACACAACCCACAGATAAATTGTACAATTCACTATACAAAACAGGTCAAAATTTTACACAGATGCAAAAAGCAATTGGACAAATTCACAGAAGAAAGTCATAAAGACACAAATTCACAGAAGAAGTCGTAAGGACACAAAGCCTGGGTACCTGTCCCAGAATGCTCCTGAGCTTCAGACTGCTGGATCTGTATCAGAAAAATGTGAATATAAGCTTACTGGTGCTTAAACTCTTTCTTATGTGTTGATTACCAGCCACTGCCAGAGACAGGACACTGTGCCATCTGAACATTTGATTTGCTACTCTACGGATGCTCTTAACCACTGTGGACAAAGCCTTTAATATGTAAAATTTCATGCCATCCTGTCTCAAACTAGAGACAAATTAATCCTAAAAACTGCCAGTGCCAGTAGTAACCTTTTTTTCTCGCTCTCTACCTCTGGTAAAGTCTGTCCTGTATTTCTTTTTCACTCCTCAAAAGATCAATATTTGAAGTTTTAAGTGTCTTTTTTTTCTCATCACATCAAAAAGTTCAATTGTATAATTAAGTTAAAATCCTGACACGGGACATTTTAAGAACACTGAGCAGTATATCCAGAAAGGTCTGAAGACTGGAGTATGTTTTATCACAACCATAAAACCAGTACTATAGTAATAGTTTCCAGAAGTCTCACAGTATACTACCAGTGAAGAACAGGAATTGAGAAATGCTAAACAGCAAATTATGTATAAGGGTCTCAAACTCCTTTCATCACGCTCCTTTTACCTCCCTCCCTGCATATCGGGGCATAGCATCTATTTGAGTGTGCATTCAATGCTACAACGAAGAGGATGCGGCTTCATGTGGGTATGACAAATTTGGACTTACAAAGTCAACTGCAGTGTCTAAGAAAGCTTCAAGAGTCAGAGCTCTGCTTGATGAGACACAAATTACTACTGTACATTTTTTTTTTAGCTAATTCAATTAAATGAATTTTAAATTAAAACAGCCATTCTATTTTTAACCTACAAATACCAAACACATTTTAGTAATTTGCAATTTAGAAATTTGCAATGTCCCACTACTTTTTAAACCTCCAGCCATACTGTATATAACATCTCTTCAATACTGGTTATAAACCAGCAGGGTCAAAATTCTCCAGTTTATACAAGACTGTAGATAAGAATTCGTAGCATCTTCCTAGTCACCTGCAGACTGTCTTTGGTTACACTTTTAAAACAGAACAATAATGAGTGAAATCTTCCAGTTAGAAGACAATTATACATGTGCTCCTCATCCTGATTTATAGGAGATTCTGCATAGGAGGCACCCCAGCATCAGCACTGGGGATTGCACCGGGACTGCTTGCAACAGGTGAGCATAAGCTTCGAAGGTTGAAAGAATTCTTACAACTGTCGCATTTTTCCATATCCACTCTGACTGGCATCTCTCTGATTATCCTCCAGAATAGTCAACTTCTAGCTTTCAAAAGCACTGATTTCGCTTTAAGAGATTCAAAATGAATAAAGGGCAAAATATGGTAACTTTATTATTAAGATATTTTTATGCAAAAGGGTGAGACTGCAAGAGGGCAGGGAGAGAAAACTACAGAAATATTACTTTCAAAAAAGTAGCAGTAAAATTAAAGATATATTTTAATATTATTATTTTTATTTATTTATTTGTGCAGTTTAAACAAATACCTAAATGGGCTTGGTAGAAAAAGTAACCATCAATAAGAATTCCATGAAGTGCAGCTATGCAAAGCAGAAATCACCTACAGGTTGCCAGAAGGTATAATAAAAGAGCTGCACAATGTTCAGGGAGTGTTGTTATGAAATTCAGAGCTGAGGGCAAGGATGGACTCTACCAAAGGACAAAGTAACATGATAGACTTTTTTTCTGCCCTCAATAATTTAACCTGTTTGCAGACAATAATTTGGCACAGGTAAAAGATGACAATTCAGGTAACAAACATGGCAGCATCACAGATTTCATTTAAATGATTTTACAACAAGTAACATCCATTTATGGAGAAATCTATCAAAAAGGGCATGTTAAAGATAAGCCCTTGTAGTCGATCTCCATTTGCCTATAGGATTCTGATGGCTACAGAAGGTGGGAAAGATGAGAAGAAATCACCCAGACCAGTAACATCCAAACCTCAAAAGGATGCATTTTTTTACAACTTCTAGGCTCCATCCTACAAAACTTGGGTCTTCTCTGGTTAGTGGGTGGATGAGAGCCCTAATAGTGTGATTACAACCAAAGCAAGCAAACTTGTGTTTCGGAAAAGCAGATTTCCCACTTGTATCAGCATTGCCATTTCCTTTCTTGCAGCTGGCCATCCATGGGCAGGTTGAAAAGGCCAGGCAAAACCAAACTCCAGACAGTAGTCTGTGTGTCAGCAAAGCCCTCTGCCTGTTGCAGATCAGATCCTGGCCCGGGACACCCCATTGCACCGTGACTTCCACTACTGTATAACAACTCACATTTTTGTGTTAGCACTTCAGCACGCACTTCTGTTCTTGCCCTTTTCTGGCTGGCTCTACTGCAAGACTTGTTTATTTCAACTTAGCTATTTTTATCTATTTTGGGGTCCCCCCCCTTTGCTCTTTTATCTGCTACTCATGTTTTTTCCATTCTTTTGAGTAACAGGGAATTAATTCCTTTGTGGATAGTTTCCAAAAGGTCTGGTGGGCTTGTGCCTGATTATTTATTTATAATCTTGCCTGGCTATATATTTTATTTGGCAGTTTTATGTAGAGATTTGGCTTTAGTGTTTTGTATCTGTTTTAATTCAGGCCATAGAGGCCTCACAATAGGAAACTTAATAAATGAGCTAAAATAAATAAAGAAGATATTTAAATACTTTCACACCACACACGGGTAAGAATAGAGTTCTTGCAATAAAGCATTTCAGTGATAAATGAATTCACAGGCTCAGACAAGAAGTAAGCATCTAAAGGCGCCGTTATCTAATGCCTTTCATCTGAAAGGACTCTGGATGACTTTATTATATAGCTTTATTTATAAAAGGGAGATAATAAAATAGATTAACAATTTTAAAAGATCCAGCATGCTATTTGTACTAGAGTTTCTCATATACTTAGAAGTTTTAACAGTTTTTTGATGTCAGATGGTTTGGCATCCTTGTGACTGAGATATCCTGCCTCAGTCTTTTATGCTTGACTTGGTCACTTACTGCTGGGATCCTTCACTGACAAAAACCCTGCAGAATGGAGGAAGCAAACAAAGAGCTTCTGCTACAACTCAGCTTCAGGAATAGCCTGTCTCCAGGGACAGATCAACTCCAGCTATCTTCAACACAGAGTGCTACTACTATAGACATGCAGCGGCTCTCGCAGCTGTGTAAGGCATAACAATTTATCAGGGCTGGCAGCAACAACTCAAAGGAGACAGGCAGCCGGATCTCATTCCTTAGTATGGCTCATTCCTTAGTACCTGGGCTCCACGTATGTACCACTTTGAGCAAAGCATAGTAATGAGCATATTCTACAGCTGCTGCTCAGGTAACTGAGGGACAAATATAACCCACTGGTACAAGCTACCTGTTTATTTTTACTAGTTCTGACAGTAGTGCCCCACACAAAGTCCAGTTGTGGCAGAGTAGGAGCCAAAGGACTCAATTTTCTCTTAACACTTGAATAAGATATTAGTTCATCTGAGTAGAAATGCTGGCCATCACTGGTCTAGATACACTGCACTTCTCATCAGTACCTCTGAGATATGTGGTATAAAATAACAGGATAATCCCTTCGAAAGACACGCACTGCTTCCAGAGACAATGACAAGAAGTGACAGGAAATTTCAAAACAGCATCCAGAATTATTAGCTTGCTAATAACCACCCAAAAATGAATACAAATTGGTGAGCAGCCTTCCATCAAACAATTATGTGATTGTCATGACTGGAGATGTTCCAAAAATTTTCAGTTAATCAAAAAATCATCAAAACCAAGCTTCTTATTTTCAACTTAAACTATTACTGGCTCACAGAAATAGAAAATCTGTGCCTTCAATTTTATCTGAAGTATTTTCAAGGTTTCCCCCCTTACTTATCCAAAGTAGTGAATGAAGAAAGCAGCAGACTACTTTCTTTCAGTAGAAATACAAAAAGATGAAGAGGAGTGAGTAAAATGGCTTTTGAAAACTGTATTTTAGGTGAAAAGTTCAAATACTCTCGATCTGTTAAAAAAACCCAAACAACACAAACACAACAAAAAATCACACACCAAATAGAAAGCTGTCATTATAAACACACTAGCTTAATATTTTACATAATCTAACATGTTCCACTAAAAGCAGTACCATCCTCACGAATATTTTAAAAACAATAACCCAACGTTCACTATTAATGAAAATTTTGATTTCACAAGAATAGTAGCAAATCTATACTGACTGAAGTTATCCATGAGTGCCACAGCACAGTATGATGAAATTGTTATTGCTAGACACTTGTAAAAACAATTTAGAAAATCAGCCACCAACACATAGGACAGTGAACCCAAAACAGCATTCTCTGCAACCAACTGGAAGTATAAAAGTTATTTAAAAAGACATTTTAGCCCCCTTTTTAAAGCCTCCTGTACATTTCATGCACCTTCTGTTGAGTATTTTATGGGCCTCTGCCTCATTCCGGCAATGTAAGGGCTTTAAAATGCAGCCTTAAGGATGATTTATTTAACAGTAGCAACTGTTTACTCAATAAATTTGCTCCCCATGTGTATTCAAAACTCACCTTCAGTGACATTCAAGATAAAAAGTTAACACCTCAGAGTTATCACTATAAAGAGAAAAGATAACATACTTTTTACTGCTTTCAGAACAAAAGGAACATCTTTACTCATAAATGCAACAGTTTTTTCCATTAAACTCACTCAGACCTGCTGGAAATACCACGTTGGACAGATGATATAGGAGAACAAACCTACATTAATCTACCTTGATTACTCATGAGGATTAAAAGCTCAACTCGATTTTTCAGACCGCGGTGGTATTTGCAGTACTGGTGAGAATACAGTAAGTTGGCTGATAAACTGCATTTCTCAAGCAATTCTGGAGTTAATTGACAATAAGAAGCTTCACTCCATTTACTATCTGACTTCCTTCTAGCTTTCACACCTACCCAAGGGAGTCACACTACCATGTTTCAGATTCAATTAAATGCCTGTGATTCTCAGTCTTAATAATTGCTGCCGCATATAAGTACCTCACAGAATTTTTTTTAGAGCACTTTAAAAAGTCAAGCTCAAAAGGACAAGTTAGATCTGACATCTCTAATGTTATCATCAACAACACTGAACTCAATTATTAAAGCCTTCCATTAACAGGAATTATGTTATACATCCTCTGGGCACAATCCACATCCTTACAATTGTTCTGAAGCTCCGAACGGGTGATTTCTTAGCTCATAAATTGACTGAATCACAGAGAGCTGGATGTAAAACCTAGCTAAAAATCTCCTTACTCCAACTGTTATACACCTAAGTTTTGAGCTTTCAAGGTAGCTATGCTGTTCATCGAGGAATCCCTCAAGATCAGTTAGATATATACCAAAAAACCCCACTATATTGATGCCCATGTGCTGTGGGGTCAAATGATCATGATCAACCTCTGAAGATGAGTCATGAAAATTTATTTTTAAATTGGCTTGTGAAACCAGATTCCCAGAAGAACACCAATATTAGACTGACATGGGTAAATGCCAAGAAATGCTGGCTACCTCTGTGGAATTATAGTAACTGATCTTTTAATGAAAATTAATTGATTCATCTTCACAGTTCCAAAGATAATAAAATGATAACCACCATTAATAAGAAAATGAGAAATACATCCTGGTTATGGTGAAAAGCTATGTTAAAAAAACCCCAATTCTCCACAGCAACATTCAGCTGCCTAACCATGAGACTTGACTTTCCTTCATGCCATTCACTGCATACTTATTGTCTTCCAAAAAAAAGTAATACAGAACTTATTAGGGCAACTTTCCCTCATCCACAGGCACTGAACAGATGAGAATTCCAAGGAGCCAAAAAGGGGAAAAAAAAGTATGTATTCGGGTAGTTGAAAACTGAATCAAAATACGCATGCACTGACACATTCAAAGAAATGAACCGGCCTGGTAAATCAATTGCAGCTAATGCTGACATTTCATAACTTCTGATAGCCTAATCTTTCTATCTGATACTCAATGGCTGTCTGACAAATTGCTCAAGTTTTACAAAAGAAATACAAAAAACCTATGTGTTGCTCATGACATCCACCATCAATCCACAAAACGATGAGCAGGACTGATATCTACTATCTACATTTAACCAGGAGCTATTAAAGTTGTCATCTCTGGTTTGGATCACTACAGAGGATGAAGCTATTTTGGCCACATCTGGTAGCTGTTTATGAATTCAGGACATCAGAACCATAGGTCCAACCTCAAAGCCTGGCAGAAAGTCACACAGAAAAGCAGCAGGCAGGCTTGCTCTCTCTCTGCCTCCTATCCCCTTGAGGTACTCCTGTGTCTTGCATCCAAACAGTCCCAAATTCCCACCCTACCGACCCTTCAGGCTCATATCCATTTCTAACTAAATTCTGAGCTGTTTCCCTATTCTCATGAAGGCTGCTATCAATTAACATGCAATTAATTACATATTAGAAGCCTACATCAAATTAGTAAAACCCTCGGCTTGAACAAATGCCAATAAAAATAATAATGGATGCTCACCATGTAAAACCACCTATTTTTCAACAGCACACAGTAATAATATTGGAAAGCTTACAATTTCTAGAGAGTGAGTAGAAATAATACTAGAAATCCAGGTGCTACTAGTATTTGCACTAGTAATTTAAATATAAAATTTTAATAGCAAGGTATTTCTAATACTACTAGCAGTATTACAAAAGACAATCTAAGAAACTAGAGTGACTTCAGTATTAAAAAGCTTTCAAATTTTTGTCCTGAAGATTACAAATGTAAAGGTCAGAAGAAACTTAAAAATAACAGCTGCCCAAAACCATCAAGTTTAAAATCTTTTAACTCTTTGTCTTATTATTTTCAAACAGGAGACACGCTTGCAACTAAACCTCAGTGTATTTCAGTGTAAGAATCCCATGCTCAGAAACTACCTTGAAAAACTATCTCAAATTAAGTAATAAAATGCCTAGTGCATAGCAAGAATTTTTATTCTGTGTATATGTAACAAAAAAGTGCTTCTAGTTTCATTTCAGCTATTGTCATTAATTCTTCATGCACCAAAAAAGGGGAATTTTAGGAAAGAAACACTGAAAGCACTGAACAGCCACAGTAAAATCAGATTTCATTTCCTTCAAAACAAAACAGATGAATAGGCAAAAAATTAGGACAAAAAGTTTACTCCTTCAATTAGTTTGTGAATCGTTCCTATTCACAGCAGATTTGAAAAACTGTTAACCAGAAAATAAGAATATTCAAAGGTCACTAAAAAAAATGCTATGCTCTCATTTAAAATAGTATCCTAAGTTACGGCATGTCTCATCTATTTGCACTTTTATCAAGCTTCATATGAATTTTAGCTCAATAGAGAACATTTGTTTCATACTTTATTAAGCTAGATGAAACTAAAGTATGAAACATCAGAAGACTGTAAGAGGTCCCTAGATCAAATGGTTTAATTTCTTGTTAGTGTACTTTTCTGTGGAACAGAACTTTTCTATGGTTGTTATTTTTTCAACAGCTTTACTTACACGATTTTTTTTAATCTCACAATATATATTACAGCTCTTATATATATGTAAGTAAAGTAGAATACTAGATGGTTGGAGTTGGAAGGGACCTTTAAAGGGGTTCTGCCTGTCATGGGCAGGGGCACCTTCCACTAGACCAAGTTCCTCAAAGCTCCATTCCACCTGGCCTTGAACACTTCCAGGGCTGGGGCATCTGTAACTTTTCTGGGCAACCTGTTCCAGAGCCTCACCACCCTCACAAGGGAATTTCTTCCTAATATCTAATCTAAACCCACTCTCTTTCAGCTTAAACCCATTACCCCTTGTCCTGTCACTGTATGCCCTCGTAAAAAGTCCCTCTCCAGTTTTCCCTCTTCTCTCTTTAGGTACTGGAATGCTGCTGTAAGGTCTACCCAGAGACTTGACTTCTGCAGGTTCAACAGCCCTCTGACCATTTTTGTGGCCCTCCTCTGGATCTGCTTCAACAGGTCCATGTCATTCCTAAAACATGTAGAGATGTAAAATTCAACTTCTTTGTATTATGTTTTCTAGTCTTATGAACATGTTGAAGTTCTTCCAATCTGACAAACATGTTCTGATTATTGTTACAGTTATGCAAAGCTGCATAAAGAGTAATTAAAATAAGAACGAGACATTATGAAAATATTCTGTACGTACAGAATCAAAATTACATGTATTTGTCCCAAATGGTAGTTTAGGATCATCTGTTTTTAGAGAAGGCATCTCCCTCTCCCATTTCAGAGATTAAATGGCTCATTTTAGTTGTTAGCAGCAACTCAAGAACTTCAGGATGGAAAAGTGACCTACACCTGTAATTACTGACACCTGCTTGCCTGCATTAAACATAGTCATCTCCCTGGCCAGTGTAATCACAACTACATATCACTTCTTCACTCTGAGGCAACTAGGGGAAGCTGGCTGAGGGAGACAATTATCACACATACTCAGTGACCACAGAGATTAGAACTGTTACCACAATTAACCCAATGAAATTCCAGCCTCAGGCAGGGCCTTTAATAATACATAATAACATTGTGTCAAAACCTAATTTTAACATGTTTATAGGACAGAATGACTTTATGGCAGCCATAAGACATAATAACAAGGTTGCATAAGTAGTATGTATTAAAACGACAATACTCTAATTTGTTAAGCTCCCTGCTGGATTTGCTTCTTCTGGAGAAAGAACTTGCAGCAGGACAAATTTTGTCATTATGAACAACTCTTAATTTGAAGCACTGCTTCAAAAGACTTCTGATTTCCCTCAAACAAGAACATCTATGTCTATGCCAATACATATTTCTCAATAAACAAGTTTGCATTTTTATAACTTGCATAAATATTGCTAATGTTCAAGAAAGCTTATGACATGCAGACTTCTCTCTCATGTGGAGTGTGGAGTCTGGAATCTCTAAAGAAGATCTGAAGAAAGTATTGGGGGTATTATTCTAAATACTGGAATAAGTAAGAATGCTGGAAATGCAATAAAGTTTAAATGAAACATGTAGATGATGATGATGATTTTTCATAAGAAAACAGCAATTCCTACTCTAATATCTATGATCAGTGGGGTCTCTCATGGGCAAAAGCTGCATTGCTAAGATGACACGTAAAAAAGCATTTATTTTATGCACCAATAAACATAACTTAATGACTGACTTTGTACAGTAAAGCAATCTGAGCCTGTAACCGAAACACCAAATGCTCTTCCATTTCATACACTTTATTCAGTATTGGTCCCATTTAGGTCATGAAGTATATGCCTAACATACTACCAGAACAAGAAGTGACATGTAGTGTCAAAATGCAGCCTTTCTTAGACACTTAGTCCTCCGCATACTTTTAAGACACCTTATTTCAAGGAACTAAACATTTTGATCATCCATTCCTTACAACACTCTTTATTAACTAACCAGGCATTTAACATTCTCACTTCTGTGCAGCATCATATGCTCCCAGAATACTGCTCAACTGAGGAGCAAGGTATTTGTCTATTATCAGGCTCAAAAAACACTGCACAGGACCAAATTAGAATTAGGGGAAGGAAAAGAAGAAACAGGACACCTTTTCCTTATGATAATTCTAATATAACTGCCTTGTCATATCCCTTATAAACTAAGCTCTCTAGTATACAATCAACACTCCTTTTACCAAAAGCAGAGCATCAGAAAGCAGTTTCTTTGCATCCTCGACCGAGCCTTCTGGGATATCTTCACATGTGCATACTTTACAGATAAGGTCATTCCTCAAGGAAGGTCCTCACTAGGGTAGCTAGAAATTATTAATACCTCCATTTTTAGTATTTTGTAATCAAATAATCAAGACTATTTGATTCTCCTTCACACCTCTTTTTTTCCACTGACATAATTTTCTATTGTGTCTCTACCTGAAGAATGACCGTGATATTCCTTTCGGGGAAATCCTTTTTTCTGTGAAACTCAATCTCCCCTAAGTCCTCCAGGTTCAAGGCTTGAGAGCTGTCTCTTCCCTGGGTGGGAGAACTCTCTATCATTTTTTTCACTTTACTCAGAATTTTTTCTTCAACAGACTGAAATATTCCCTCTTTCTCAACTTCTCCAGGACCTCTCGCAGGTCCTTATGTTTGGCCCCCTCTTCAGGGCACCACTCAAGACACTAGCTTCAGGACGTCACCATACTGCTGATAATCAGCTTTCTGCTGCTGGCCATTATCCTCTCTGGAAACTACATCTGTGGAACTGATTGCTGCCTTCTGCTGGCAGTGAAGGTCAGATCCTCCACACATTTGCTCAGCTTCACAAAAGCCAGCATCATTCTCTGCTTGAACAACATTTCCGAGACTGGTTGTACTCCAGCTACACCTGTTCCTCCTGCACATATTCAGGTACATACTTATCGTAGTGTGCATCTGCTGCTGCAGGTTTCTTCATAGTTTTGCCTTATCTTTCCTCGATGAAACAGTTACTTGCCATTCTCTCATTTTATAAGCAGATGAGCCAACTCAGTAATTAGGGCACTGCTACTTTGTGATTCAATTTCCTACAGAAGTCTCATTTTTCATTGTCTACATTTAGCATTTTTTATCACTTTGTTTTAAGCAGGGCTGTAGATTTCTATAGTTTACAACAGACTTATGCTCTGCAGCTGCTTCTAAAACTTTTCCAGCCGCATGGTTTGTGCCACCTAAACAGTTTGTTCTCTTCTTCAGATCAATGACAATTTTCCTTCCTAAATTCTGTTTCTCTTGTGAAGTTACCCTCACATGCAACAGCTTCGACTTTCTGCTTGACTACTTGGAAAATCATCTGGATTTCTCCTCAGAAAAGAAGCTTTCTCCTTCCTCTAGCACATCAGTTTGTTCTCTCATTTTAGCCAAGCTTGAATGGCTTCTCTATACACTTTTGTATATTCACCACTTCCTGCCTGTCTTCAAGAGCTGTTGTTTTGCTATTGCTTCACCAATCCAGGTGCAAAGAATTTCACTTAGATTTACAAATAGATTTGTATTACAGAGTCACAGAGTGGTTGGGGTTGAACCTCTGGAAGGTTCAAGCTCCCTGCTCCAGAAAGGGCACAGAAATGCTTGCCCAGGACTATGTTCAGATGGTTTTTGAATAATTCCAAGGATAGAGACTCCACAACCTCTCTAAGCTACCTGAGCCACCTGCCCTCACAGGGAAAAAATATTTCCTGGTGTTCACAGGGAACCTCCCACTGTTTAGTTTGTGCCCTTTTCCTCTGTCACCAGGAACTGCTAAGAGCCTGGCTCCATCTTTTTGCACCCTCCTTTCAGGTATTTATATACATTAATAAGATCTTACTGAGCCTTCTCTTTGGCTGAACAGTCCCAGCTCTCTCAGCCTTTCCTCAGCAGTGAGGTGCTTCAGTCCTTTAATCATCTTTGTGGCCTTTCACTGATCTCTGTTGTACTGGGAACCCCACCACCACCTCTCCCAGAACCAGATACAGTCCTCCACATGTGGCCTCACTAGTGCTGTGCAGAGGGGAAGCATCTCATCCCTCAGCCTGCTGACAATACTTCTTCTAATGTCACCAAGGACACCATTTGCCTTCTTTGCTGTAAGGGTTACATTGCTTGCTCATGTTCAGCATTCTGATTAGGGTAAACAAAACCATATTTTCTTCATTACTAAAGGCATCTATGTACATATCATTTCCTTAAAATGCATATAAGGATACTATTTTCCAGCATACTAGTTTGTCAAATATTTCCAGAACTGAAACATCACAATAAACCAGCACTTCTTTTTGAAAATTCACAAAACTTTCCCCAATTTAACTTTATTTTCATTACTTCCCATAACATTTTTATTACACAAGTGGATTACTTCCCTTTAAAGAAGTTCCTAATGCAAAGAGAATACTGAGAACTCCCTCAGAAGTTCACACATGTTCAGAAAAGATTGCTATCAGAGCAGAGATGGTGGTTCCCCAAGGATAAGTGCCTACAAAATTTTTTTTGTCTGTCCTACTACATTCTAGCTATAGTTGACAAGTAATTACTTGATGCTCTACGTTCCATTATATTGTGAAATGCTTATGGTTTGTAATGGGTATCTTCAGACTATCTGTAACCTGATGAATTCCTTTGGGAACTGTTTAAACCAAGGCAGTGTCCTTAATGATTATTATGCCTCGGAAATGCCACCATAAAACTCAATTTCTCCATCATTCGGATGCTCAGTATGTATGTATGCCTATACAAAGTCTTCAGAATTACACACTGAGCTCCTGATTCAGCACCTCACTGTGAAAGTGCTCATATTCCAAGTTTAGGTATCAACTGTCTAACTGGTGAGTAATCTCACCTATTCAGTGCATCAACAGGTCCACATCATTAAACTTTTCTTAAAGAAAATGCATTTATTTTCCTTGAACATAGAAATTATCATGCTGAACAATTGCTTCTATCCAGAGCAATAGAGTATCTTCACCCTAATTCAAAAACAAGAAATGCCCCTCAGGTGTATCATTATCTTAAAATATGCATGTTGTTATCTTTCATCGATTTAACATGAATAAAAGCTTAGGGCTAATTTCTGATAAAGGTGAGCCTGATTACACTTCAAACTTTTTTGAGTAGAATTACAGAACAACAAAACTGTAGCAACTTGTTACGGCAGGGTAAACTTTAAAACTGCATTGATGACTCACTTACAAATATAATTGATTCTGTTTAAAAGCTGACAACACTGGTTTCATGTCATATATTCCTTTTTTGCCCAAGTTCGAGGGTGATTTTCTAGATGCTTATTAGCACAAACCAGGAAAATTCTCATTTGAAAATTTCCAAGCTGATGATCCTTTACAGTAAACAAACTGTGTTGCATGACCTACAAAAATAACTTTCAAGAAGCACATCAATGAAGCATTACCAACTCTCATTACTCAACAATTGTAGCAATATTGGATGGTTTGCTTCAAAGCCACACAACTGCATAAGAACAAATATAATCCTGTACCTTATTAAGAAGAGACTGCACTGAGCAGTCAATGCCCCCTGAATTTGAGAGCTCCTACAGAGGCTCGAACTCTGAGGCCATTGAGAAAGGTGGATAGTCAGACAGAAAGAGCCAACTATTTGTGAAAGTAGAAGCTGAGTGTGGCTGGAAAAAAATAGTATCACAAAGAAATAAGACACATTGAAAGTGGTCGCACTTCTTAGAGTAAAAAAACTATGCAGAAGGTGTACTGGAACAGTTTAGGCCATACCTTGGCATTTGTATACCGATATAGGGCTTGGAAATGGGAAGCAGCAGGTCTGCTATTTGTCATTTAAGGGGAGAGGATCAATCCTTTCCAGCTTACTGCTTCATTTATTTTCTTTGCTAATTCTCTTAAGAGAAGGCTATACAAGGCACTTTTGCATGCCACAGGACATGTGTAAGCTTCATCAAAAGTTGAAAAGATTGGTAAAAGACTAACAATGAGGTTTAAAATGCATTTTGGCTCTTTTAATACTTACTTTAAGAAATTAAAGCGCTCGAGCACCCAGCCCAAGTGCAGAGCAGACAGTTCATGAGGGTATAATAAGGAACCTACATGAAATCCCAATGTTTGTCCTTTCTGAAAATATGCAGTCAGAAAAGTCTGGCAATACTAGTCATGATACAAATAGAACAGAGCCAGCACAGTTAGGCACAGATCTATTGTCCTACAAGTCACTTCCGACTAATTCTGCCTCTCTCTGTAGCACTATTTTTCTGTAGCCATAATAGTTTAAGGACAGAGGAAAGGTATGGTTTGTAGACAGATTTAGCATTGTCTCTGATAGGAGGGTTGTAAAAACTAGTGAAGCTTTCAGAAGACAAGTCCTTCTTCAGAACCTTGTATGCCCAAAAGCTTGCCTGTCTTTTCCAATTACACTAGCTTGCTTTAACAAAGAGATTGTATTTCTGCCAACAAATATCTTGTCTTCCGTGTACAGTGACAGAAAAACAGAAAAGAGGATCTGCAGTACCACTGCAGTTTACATCAGTGTATGTCTTGTACCACTGAGGCTTCTACAACCAAAAGGTATCATTGTGGTATCACTCTGCCTCAAGTAGATATTTACACTGTTCACCTGTAACAACTGTTACAGGTGTGTCTGAAGGTAACAGTTGATACAATAGATCCATGCTGACAAAACTCACATGCTGACTTGATTTTTCTGTCCAGGAATCATAATAAAAATCACATTTAAGTTTCAAATACAAGTTACATTAAAACAAAGTTTAAACAAACAAAGTTTTCCAGTACTGTTTTTCTGTATTATTACCAGTGACCTACAAAGCAAGAAACACTACTGAAAAAGGGGTTTGTTTGTTTGTTTGTTTGTTTTTAAATTTATTTCCCACACAAGCAATAGACTTCTGGAAAGAATCTGCTCTGCCAGATACATACAAGCTCAAAGAGATGGGACAGCATAAAGAAAAGCTTTCTTTTTAAAACATGAAAAACAATTCGTAAGCTCCTTCCACTCTAAAACAAAACCAAACCAAACCAAGAACTGTGCAGACTTCCATAACTAATGCAGTATGAAAAGAAACATATATTGAATATTTTTAAAGGACAGCATCCCTTTAAAAAGGTGTAACTAATTCATTTGACAGTCCAGCTGAGATATGTTTACATCCCTATCTACTTCTAAATCCTGTGCTAAATGAAACAGGGTGGGTTTTTTACAGGAGTAGACATGCACTTGGAACACTCAAATAATGACAAATGTAAATAAATTAGCAGTTTACTTTATGTTTACAGTAAAAAATGTTATATATACTCAATAATATATTCAGCATGTTACTTAATTCACTGCATCTGAATTTGCATATTCTTGGAATACTTTTCAATGCTTCAGTCCAGGAATTAGCACACTGAATCTTATTAAATATATCAAAGATGTCTTTTCAGTTAGCACAGTCAAAAGAAAATGTATACGTGCAAAACATTTTTTTAAACACTAATAATTTAAGAAACATTAAGTGCCATAGAAATTGTTACCATCTTAATACACTAGACACAACAGAAACCATTAAAAAATACCTACAACAGCACCATCCAACCAATTTGATTTGCAGACATTTTACAAATATTTCACTGGAAGGGAAGATCCCTATAAGGGTCATTGAAGCCCCATAAAGATAAGTTTGGGCTTTTTTCTAATTATCCTTTACAGATCCCCTTGAAAATCTCTCCCCAGAAAATTCAAGATGGATTAGATGCTGAAAGCTGGTGTCTCTGCCGTACTACAAAAATTATTCAGCCTGGTACTACTAGTCACTCTAGGTAAAATACTGGCCCTGCTAAAGTGACCAGCTATTTTTCATTTTATATCTAATTTATTACACAAATAATAAGTCATAAAAGGAATGTGCTCTATTCCTTTTCAACAGTTTCCCAGTGCAGCCAAGGAAAGTCAAGTTAGGTCAAAATCAAAGAATTCAAAATTTCACTCTTAAATTTCGACAAAGAACTGCATTTACCATGCGGGAGAAAGGGAAGGTATTTTAGATCACCAGGCCTCTGCTCCTTGACTGCTAATTCACACATTGTGGTACAATGGCACATCTTCCTGCCCCATAACCTTTCTGCCAGACAAAACCCCACAAAATGCCAGCTTCTGTCAGTTTGTTCTTCTGGAATAAATGAAAAGCTCCAAAGCCAGACTGAATGATGTGCCTCTGCAGTCATTCACATCTGCTCCATCCACTACCTACCCTCACATAGAGATGCTTCTTATCCCATTGTCAGAGATGCAAAGTATTCCACCTCCTACATGTAAAACACACGGTAGCTGCAGAATTGCTGCATAACACACACCTCCCCTTCCTTCTGCATCGAAGTTTCTTCTGCCTTTGATATGTGCACATTTAAGTTTTCATTTTTTCAGAATGCTGACCCTTATGTAAATGAGATCCAGGATTGTAAATGCAGTGCCAAAGTTAAAAGAAAGATTTATCAAAAAGTACATTTTTTTCACCTCTTGTCACAGAATAAAGGGAATATGCTTATTTTAACTCCTGTAATTCTTCTTAGTAACTACAAAAAAAGAAATGAGGTTGTTGCAAACTCTAAAAACCAACCTTGAAGCAATTGTAAAAACATAAGTGTGGCTCACACTACAGCACTTATAATTCTCAATTATTGTTCGACATGATGAGTCATTCAAATCCATCACTATAATATGCGTGTCAGTAATTCAGTCCTGGGGATTCTTCATTCTTGTTTATTCTGATATGCTACAGATATGTTATTACAGTCAAAAAAGTGTCCCAAAATAAGGTTTCAGCGAATCTCTTCAGCAATCATAAAAACATTGCAAAAATACATCACTAGTATTCACCTTCCTGACCCACTGAAAAATAGTTTCACATTCTTGCCAAAAGCACAGTGTTGCCACATTACCTCTTCCAGATTTTCACCCTAAAACTGAAATACAATATATGTACAATAAATGAAACACAAGCTCTGCTCATGGCTTGCTGTTAGTTACACTCCAAATAGAAAGCATTTAGATTCTGTATTTTCACTCTTCCGCTCTGTTCATTTCCGCATTTTATACTTTATAATCAAATGCATACTGATATTGAAGTAGCATTGTACGACTGAAAAGCAATAAACTTGACTTGCCATCCTAGCTTTATCGTAGAGAAAAATATATATAGGTATAAATCACCACTTCTAGAAAACACACAATATAATATTCTTCTAGAAATGGTCAGTGAATCAAACAGGCTCTTAAAGTTTTAGGTCAATCACATTCCTTTGGGCACATTCTGTACAACACACATGGCTTTAATCAGACACATTTACCAGGATATGCTTTCAAAATTAGCATTTTACATTATGTAGTGTGGTACACAGAAGAGACAAGGTTTTTGTGGCTTGCTTTTTAACACTAGAACGAGAAAACAAAACATTTACTACTTCTTATGCAAATATGAGCAATAAATGCTGCTGTTCAATATTTTCTTCCAAGAATCTTTCAGCAGATGGACTTAGAAGGAAAGGTGTTTTCAAAAGAAAATAATCTTGCTGTCCATTCAACTACATACCTTTAACAAGTAACAAAACTTGTATTACAGTTTCATTCCTACTCAAATAAGCAGGATCCTCCTATAAAAGGATTAAATTTGGTAAGCCTGGTGAAGAGTGTTGTATAACACATCATCTTGTAAGAATGAACTTTCACTTAAAATGATGCTCAAAAAAACATGCCAGCAGGAAAATCTGATGGCAGCCACAGACTCATCATGGAAAGCTACTTGCACCGGAGCCACTTCTCTCTTCCTTCAGTAAGATCCCACCATTATCAGTTTAGTAGGGCCGTAGAGAGAAATAAATTGGCAGTCTCCCCTCTGGTCATTCACATATTTTCTACTATTAGGAAGATTACTTACAGAAACACAACTCTATTAATGACAAGCTTGACCTAGCATATTTTAAGGGCCCAAACAACAACAAAAAGATTCAAACAGAACATCTTGCTTTCATTTGAGAGTCTCTCTCATGCCAATCACTGCTAGGTGAAAAGATGCACAAACAGCACAGCTCAATCTGCACAGCAATGATGCAGTGACCCAGAAAGAGAATCTAATGGTGAACTGAGTAAATGAAGCAAAACTCACCAAAACCAAAGGGCAGCGTGCATATGAACACGCTTAACTGCCTACTTAACTGGGAACATACTTAAACTTAGTCTCATATTTCCACATTCTGCAACAAGAATTCACATTCCCATAAACAGCACTTCCTTCATTGTTTCCAAAACATCTATTATGCAAAAGAAGAAAAACAAGTGCCCAGGTTCACAGAAAAGTTAGAGAACAAAATACGGAGAAACAAAAAGTGATTACTCTATCACACATTTAAAAAATAAAATGAAATTTGTAATTGTTATACTGACAACTAGGTATGGTTCAAACCAAAATGCTGGATTCAAACATCATTTTTCCTGAAAACATGGCTGTAAATTTTTGAATGAACCTGATAAAAATATATACATGAATCTGTCTCTCATCTATACATACAAGTCTACATAATTTACCATACACTCACACACCTCCATACACACAAAGCAAATATTTCAGACTAAGTATTTATCTTCTGCTCCCTTTTTTCATTATAAAGAGGATTGTTATTAATATTACACAAGAACCAAAACCACCCACTTCTGAATCTTTGGTGCAGCTTATGTCAAAAGGGTAACATATATCAAAGAGGTCACCCAAGAAGTAGCACAAAGGGCAAGAAAAAAAACCACATTGTATCTTTCATTTTCATTTCAGTACATACAATGTCATTCTACGCACTAACCCAACAGCAAAGCTTTTCAAATTCAGATTCTTTCTAAAGAGCACATCCAAACACAACTAAAAAGCAGAAACAAAGCCCTCACACTTGCCCAAGACACTCAGTATGCCACTGGGCATCACTTGCACTTTCCATGAAGCATTATACAGAAAAAGAGATGAGTGCCAAGAAGATGATAAAGCACAGCTGAAATATCAGTTTATACCAACAGATTTATTCCTTTCAGAAAACACAAATGGAAAAGTTTTTGTGACATTGTAGTCAGAGCAATGCCTTGCACTCTGAAGTTACAGCATTTTACTGTAGGGCATCTCAGCATTTTTCTGAGAAGTCTCACTTGGCCCTTTTTCTAACAAAATTAAACGTTTTCCTAGAGATGACAGCTATCTCTTGCCACAGGCCGTTGCAGCTTACAGCTTCTGAAAAACCAGCAGACTTCAATTGAGCTCTTCTCCCGCTCACCTGCCTTTCCATTAGTCTTCCAGGCCAAACTTTAGTACTGTGTAAAAGCAGTCAACTATCACAATTTTTAACTCTCTTAATGTCTATTTATTGAATCCGCCTGGAAACTGGGAGGCACTGGGGAATGAATAGGCCAAACCAAAACCAGAAACATTTCCAGAGAACTTCTCCACAATCAGTGTCATATGCTTGAATTTACTAGAAAGACTCCAATAAACCCCAATTACATTTGGATTAGTCTTAAGCCTCCATCATACCACCCTGTCAAATTTCAACCAGAAATACTAAAAAAAAAAAAAAAAAAAAAAAAAAGATATCTCTCATTTCCTTTAAAGCGTAACACACATTTTGCTTACCTCACTGTTGTGGCCCCTCAAATTGAAGTTGATTCTCTGAGGGGTGTTCCGGTCCCTCCTGCAATGGCTGGAAGTAAAAGTGACGCCTACAACTCCTCTGCCATTGCCTGTTGCCAACCAGCCTTCCTCATAGTACCGCCTCCTGCACACTGGTTTCTCCTTCTCACTTTTGGGGACTCTCCCTTTCCAGGAGAGGCAGAGGATGTTGGAATCGCTGCAAAGAACAGGCCCATGTTCCACTGCTGCATACATGCTTTTAAAATATTTTATTTTTTGACATACGAAAGTAATATGTCTAGTGCACAAAATTTAAATCAATTTTTTTTTTTTTATTGATAAGACTGACCTGGGATAGATCATTTAAAGGGAGGAGGATGGGGTCAGTGTTTATAAATATCCACCAAATGCATAGTGAAAAATTCCTCTATAAAAGATGATGGCAGTTGGCTAAGAAAAAGTAACACTTAAAAAAAAATTCAGGTTCATTTTTGTTTTCCAGTCTGTAGAGTGAGGGTGCACTTATCCTTTGGAGAAACAGCTACTTCATTAGAGGCGCTCAAGAAATGGTTAAGTCATCTTTTTGCTCAACTTGATATAATCTTTATACAGCCTGAGATTCCAGTTTAGTGTAATGCAATTCCAGAGACAAAGAGTTGCAAATGTGTAGGTTTCAAGTAACTTAAGGCTTTTAGAATTTCCTCCAGTCAGATTTTCTTCAAAAGTTCAGTTGCAGAAATTGAAACACACGCACATACATATATATGTATATATATGACATTCCTCGTTTCCAAGCTGCCCTCTGGCATATCTTTTCCATCTGATGTATTTCTGCTGCTAAAGCTGAAAGAGATTGCATAAAGGGAAAAAAAGGCACACAAACCGTGTGAAACAACAGACCCGAACTTGTGCAGGCACTGGTGTGCCAGGCCAGTTGGGAAATCCCTCTTGATTCTGAACCGCTTGTTGGACTCAAAAGTTTTTGCAATCCAAAGCCAATCCAATTTTCATTGCAGCACTTTTTTTCCACCAGAGACCCAACACAGCCTGAACTGTTTATCACGCTATCTTGCCTGCTTTCCCACTTTTTGCTGCCACACACGAATGAAAAAGAACCCTCTCTTCATTTATAGCAGAATCAAAAATGCTCTAAAGCTTTTTGCGTTCAAAGTAGATAAGTTTGCCTCAGGTGAACCATGAAGTTCTCTCTCCTCTGAAACAGGCTAAAATGTCAAGCTGGCTTTCCTTTACTTTTCCCTTTTTTTCTGCTACAAGGAATCAAAGACTTTTCATTCTACCATAAAAAACAAATGCCAGAGTTAAAGCACATCAAGTAAGCACTCTTTCAAAATCTTCTAAAATTCAAGGAAGGAACAAATATAACCATCTAAAAAAGAAAGAGAAGCAGCATTAAAACTCTGACTTCCTGGGTTCACTATTTCTCTAGGTATTTTCCTTGCTTGTTTGATCGGATTTTTCCTTCTTGATGCTTGTCTACAGCACAGATTCATAGTTCCAGACGCAACATTTGCAGCTGTACAAGAAGGAAACATATGAAGTATTCCAATCGTTTTATTTGAATAACATTTATGAGCTCAATTAATTAGTATTTATATCACACTAAGTGAAAAGGAAAAAGGAGAGGGAAAAAGAATATGCAAGTTTGATGACCTGGTTAACTCAAGAAGGGCAGTAAGGTTTGCTCAGTTCAATGCCCAAACTTGTCCCATAGTTCCTCAACTTATTTACTTCTAGTCATCATTACTCAACATAAGGTCACGGTTTATTAGTTCATTCACAAACTATTGAGCCCAAAGCAAAAGGTGCCAAAGACCATACATTACTCCTCTGCTAGAACAAAATCAGTTTCCTCTGCCCACTGTATTCTTCTGTTTCCCTCACAGCTATTGATTTAGATTGTGGAGGTATTTATTACGCTTTTTCTGTGCAGAGGGTGTTTTTTCTTCCTCTTCTTGCAAACTTTTTTCACCCGTGAAGACCATGTGGAAAGTTGAACATTACTGGCAGGTGTCTTTCCATGGATTACTGATTCCTGCGCTGTAAAGGTGCTCCATCTGGTTCTCAAATTAATTTTCATCAATTGCAAAGCTCTCAGGAATATGCCAGAGCAAGTCTATGTGATGACAAAAACATGTGCGTTTTCATGTACATGCAGTGCACACACCAATCTGGTACTCAGAGCTGCATCTGCCTTTTCAGTTTAGCTGTGGTAATCTTGTAAGATGCCCATTACTCAAAACTTGAAATCCCTGGATTCTTCCAACTCTGCAAGGCAAAGCACACACACACACACAAAAAAAAAAAAAAAAAAAAAGGAAAAAAGTGAATAAAATAAGTCACAAAACAACCTAAAGATTAAAGGACTACTGTTATAGTAATCAAAACATGACTAAGGATTTTATATTGGACTCCTATAAAGTATCTATATTACATATAGATAAAGACATTATTCAGAAACACGCATATGTATTTGATATACACACGAAGACGAACTACAAAATTTTCTTTTCCACTTCCAAAATTCCCAAAACTTTGACATGTATAACTAATAAAATGTATCCAGGAAGGATATATTAGGAGGGAAAAAAAAAAACAACTTTCTTTTGGTCACAGTCTTTGGGCCAAACTCTTAAAGATTTCACAACTTTGGAGTGAGGATAGGCAAGGGAGATGTTAATGACAGAGCAGGCACAGAGTTAGATCCTGACGCACACAAACAGAGTCACAGAATGGTTGAGGTTTGAAGGGACTTCTGGACATTATCTGGTCTAATCATCCTACTCAAGCAAGGTCACATAAGTCAGTTGCCCAGGACTGTATCCAGGCAGCTTCTGAATATCTCCAAAGATGAACACTTATGAACTCTCTGGGGAACCTGGGCCAGTGCTCAGTCATCCTCACAGTAAAGAAGTGTTTCCTGATGTTCAAAGGGAACCACCTGTGTTTCAGTTTGTGCTTATTTCCTCTGGTCCTGCCACTGGACACCACCATGGAGAACCTGTCTCTCTCATTTAATTTCCTCCCATCAAGTATCTGTACACATTGAAAAGACCTCCCTGAGCTTTCTATTCTCCAGGCTGAAGAGTCTCAGGCCTCAGACTTTCCCCACTGAAAAGATGCTCCAAACCATGAAAGTACAGTGCTAAACTTATCAGTCTCAAAGAGACTAGGAAGATTCCTCCAGGGCTTAAACTACTACTTTAAAGAGATCTAAGGTACTTCAACATTAAATCTTAGAAGTTCGAATAAATACAGATGAATTTTAAAGACTATTCAAATCCTGCATAAGTCTCCATTTGAAAAAGGGGAAAAAAATTCCCTGAAGTCAGTTTTATACAGAAGAGTGTAAATAAAGCAGGAGAGATCAAGAAAAAGGCTATTGAGGATATTCCAGAAGTTGTATCTTAAGTGCACACATATGCACAGTTATTGGATCTGTACCGTTACTGCTAAAGAGAGGTCATTTAAATTAAGAACTGCATTCATAACATTCATCAAAGATGTATATATATTACATACAGCACTATACCTCATGTTTCGTGTAATCAACTACTTATTTCAGTGTAGCATTGATATACCAATAAGATTTTTTTTAAAGGGAAAAGATAAGAAAACCAATTTAAAGATATAAAGGCAAAAAAGTACTTTACAACACTATGCAGTTAGATTACTTATCAGAAACACTGAGGTTTGGTGAGCCTCTGCCAGACCTTTTCAGCAAACAAACCAGTTTACAACAAACTGAAGTTTTAAAAATCATGGTTGCTATTAATTTCTTCTTCATCACAACATGATGAAGATATGAGAAATGTCACCTAGACTTTACAAATTTCTGGTGCTTCTTGATTACAGACCAAAGAAAGTTTTTATAAAGGAAAAGACACAAAAACTTTCAGAACACAATGGCTTGAAGACAAACTTCTGCGCTTATACCATATGCAAACTTGATCCTCTGAAGGATCAGTGCCATTAGTTCCATACTCACTCATGTCTTCCTAAAAGACATCTGCATTCAAGAGTTGACATTTTATATTAGTATCATGTGTATTATGATGCTAGCCTTTACTAATCCTACGGAGAAACAAACAAACAAAAATGTTTACTGAGAAAGCAGAGAGTCTCTGAAACATCAGTTAAGAGCAGCACGAGGTAAGCATGAAACAGAATTGTTTGAACTGTGCAAGAACCATGACTTTACAAGTGAATTATAAAATACAGGTAACTATACGTGCAGTGGCTTCGCATAAAATCTGTATGCAATTTCTGTCCTTATTCACTGCATATAAAATTAACTATTATTATTATTCACTGCATAAGAAATGCTGGACAGGGAGAGATGAAAATCTAAAATAACTACAAAAGGAATAAAGTCAGTCATTATTCAAACACCTTTCTCAATATGATACAACCTTCAAGGATATTCCACCTTTAAATTGTTGAGGGTCAACACTTCCTTTATGGTGTACTTATATTCAGACACAACGAAAAAAACACTTTTAAGACTGTAGTGTGAAACACTCAAAATACATATATTATATATTAAGACTTAACTCCTCCCATTTCCCTCTCCTTCATTTCCACCCACTCTGTATTTCCTAAGAAATAACCTAATTAAAAGATACCAATGCTAGTGTTCTCTCAAGAAAATCAGTAATTTAGACTCCCCTTCTTGTGTCATTACAGCCATCCCACAGTTCTGCTCCTTTCCATATGTTGAAATCAAGCTTCTTGTCTTGTTTTTCCTCCACCAAGAAACACCATGTCTTCTAACTCTATTGTAAAGCATGTGTAAGAGCAGAGGATAAAAAGCATTATAGAAGAACTAGGTGTTACTTGCACAATCTTACCACTACTGCAAATTCAGTTTGGGTTCCCCATAATAAAAAGAACTTGGTCTTCCAGTGGCAACTCATCCAAACTAAATTTTTAACTGCAGATTTTTTATAACCAAACTTTATGCATCTTTCCTTTCAGAGCAATGCAAGGGCTAATCACAGAAGTACAATGCTTTCTGGTAATTTTTTTCTAACGCTATTTGTACACTAAATATCAATGAATTGCAGTTACCTACTTTTACTCTCACTTAAAGGGTAACCGAAAATATCTTTGCTCTGGATTCTCACTTCAAAAAAGGGAGATGATATTTGAACTCATCCTCTAATACTGTGTTAAGTCTATGCCCAGTGATATAAAACTTTTCTTAAGTACAGATACCTAATGAGACAAAAACATTAGACCTGTAACACAGGAAAGTAGGATCCACGAGTATTTTATCTCATTTTGCTTTAAAAGCATAGCTCTTCGCCAATGCAAAACCCAGCAGCAAGTTATGTTTCTGCAGTACAGAAAATTTAGGTATTAATTTTAAAAAATTAGCTTTCATACTGTAATGTCAATATTTAACTCATCATTTTTATCTCCTGTTTCCATTAACTTATATAAAAAGTGTGTTAAGCCACTGTTGGAGAAACAGAAAAATATTTGCTTGATCGCATGCACCTTTCATTGGGGTGTCTCTTTTGTTGACAGAGGGAAGTCATGCACAGCCAAATGTACCAATACTTCAGCAAGATCTTCAGCATTTTATGTTTATTCAAAACATAAATATTTTTGAATAGCTCAAGTTTCAACAGTTCAAGGCTCCAGAGCAGAGTATCTGAAGGTAAGGATAAAAGGGGCCTGGGAAGGGAAGGGAAGGGAAGGAAAGCAAAGAAGGAAAACTGAAGTGAGTACACACTATTTCTACATTATTATCTTAAAAAAGTCAAACCAAAAAAGGACTCACAGTCTGCTTTTGGAAGATTCTGACTGCCCAAACTTCTTAAGGAAACAAATATAAGCTGAAGAGTCTTTGGAAATATTTCAGGACTTTTCAGCATAACCAGATTTCCTTCCTGTCAAACCTGCACAAGGTCAAGGGAAACTGTAGTTTTCCCTCCCTTTACAGTCTAAGAAGGAAGAAGTGTACACCAGTATCCATGAAGATAGCAAGAGGTTTTAGAAGTGCTGGTCACAATTGGTTCAGCACAAGCTGATGGCAGATGATCCCACCAGCTATCAAATGGTGACTGTGGAAGCAACCCTCAAGGTTACTACTGAAAACTACATTACAAAATTGGCACACTATGTAATATAGTTACTATATTACAGGCTAAATACTGTAGAGCTAGAAGCTGATAAGATGATACAATTTGTTGTTTATTTAGTCCAACTTATAAAGTAACATAAATTATTAAATAATCCTATCCAAAAAGAAAAAAAAATATTTAACAAAACTAAATACTTAATTCCTAAAAAGCCTGAAGATAACTCGTTTAGAGGTAAAAGATTTTTTCCATTAAAAACAGGTTAATTCCATAGAGAGAAAATGTAATTTTGACCTGAATAGGTACTGGTTTTCCTCTTCTTTCATTCATATCTTCGATTTATCTTTGGTTTATTCACCTTCCATTGTGCCATAACTCTTTCAGGTTAACACATTTCTTGCACATTACACAGCAAGACAAAATTAATTTGGAGGACGTGATTGCAAATAAATACCAATAAGCTAAATAAGGGATGCAAAAAATGTTCTTTACTCCAAGAAAAAATGAAGGAAGAGTGGAGAGAAAAAAGAAGTTAGAAGATGCTTGATTTTTGTTCCGCTTGTTCTTTCATCATTTTCTCTCCACAGTATTTGTCCTTGTGTAATTCTAGAAGCTCTTTCCCTGCTTGGGGACAGCTGCATGGCCTGGGCAAGACAGTCAGTCATGTTAATCAGAGATGTAAAAAACCTGTAACCACAGCATAGCTGCCCAGAAACAAATAAGTGGCAAAGGTGTAATGCCAAGCACTGTAATGTTAACTGCCAGCCCATTAATACAGACACTGTAATGTTAGTTATGTGCACCTATATATCATTAAGCAAATAAAACTGACAAAAATTATTTGCTGGCATATTGAGAGAAGTGAAGCTTGTATCAGTGGCTGTTCAGTAGACATTCATTGTGAGTATTGACAAAATTTATCTCATTGCAATACTCTGACAAACTTAAAACCATCTCCTCCCCAAATTACACTCTCTGAGAAGTGAAAATAAAAAAGAGTAGTAGCTGATTGGCATTTCTGATGTGCTGAGTGACCCTCCTGGGTCCTTATAATAGCAGAGAAGGCAATATATGTATGTGGCATACATTGTTTAAAGTGCAAGATCTTTTTCATGTATAGTTCTTATATGAAAAATAAAGGAAATATTTGTATGATTTCTAGAACTATTATATATACTGCACTTTCAATTCTTGACGTTACACCATCAGATTAAATGGTAGTTAAATTAAAAAGTATTTAGAAGTAATATGCAATAAACAATTTTAAAATGCCTTCAGGAAAATATTTTTCAAGAAAAACACCAAAGGTCTTTAAGCAAACTGTAAGAAGCCATTAATTGTGAGTTGCCAAATTTATATACATTCTCCAAAAGGCAGAGGCTTGAAGACATGAAATACAGCAGATTGTTAAACACCCTATCTATGTGTAGTGGTTTGAACCATGACACTACGGAAGAAGTGAGGTAAATAGTTACACTGTTCACGGGGAGAAGAAGTTAGAAAAGGTAAAAAAATCTAAGGGTATTTGAGATACCAGAACTTGCAAAAACATGCAAGAGAGAACAACATTCAATTTGTTGTTGTTGTGTTTTGGTTTTGTTTTGAAACTCTTTCTCTAACAACGATATACCTTTTGATGAATAAATAATATATCCACTTGTGGAAGAACTGATGCAAGTCCCTTTAATCAGTTACTGGTCAAACATGCTCATGGGAAATTTCTGAGTCAAATAATGCTAGATCTGTTATGCTTATATGGCAGGGAAGCAAACCAGAAAATTAACTGAAGGTTAGACTTCACAACACAAAGCTTTCAGCTGTAAGACAAGCAGAAGGTACCTCTGCTCCCATAGCTCTGATCACTTCTTTCTCAACCCCTAACACAGCACACTATGCCCTTCACTTAAGCCAGAATGATCACTCAAGGTGCTACAGTCTGAACTACATCAGAGAAATTGTCCAAATAAAAATTTTAGAAACAAAGATTTGTAACAGCTTAACCAATATATATCTGGTTTGCTAGATTCAGTCACACTCTCAGCTTCCCTTGTGACAAACCATACCCTCCAGCCTCTCCTAACACAAGGCACCAGCACTCTTTCAATCGTGCGGTTCAGGAAGCTCACCTTGCCAAAAAACTTACCCTCTAAAAGCAGCAATTGATTTTAAGAGAGTTTCCCTTAGTGAACTCACCATGCATATGCAACAACACTACTGCCAATATAAGAAAGGGGTTGGGAGGTGTGGCTGGAGATTTTAATCAGTTTGAACTGTGCCCAAAACCTTTTGTTTTTTTTATTTTGAATCAACCCCTGACACAGCCCCAGTGCTGTCCCACATTCAGCTGCGCTGGCAAACTGGAAAAGGAGGAGCTGTACAACGCTAGTGAGAAACAGAAGGAACAAGTACTCGCAACTAGTATTGCCACCTGAAGGCTACTGATGACAAAGTATGGGTACAGAATATTTCTGGACTCACGGGTTTGTCCTCAGAAAAGAAGGAAGCAAAGTTTTTCTCTTGAGGATGAATTTGAGATGGCTACCAAAATGTCCTGGAGCCAAAGCTACCCATCAGCCATGAAAATATGCCTCATTTTCAAATAAACGGAAGTGAGCAGAAATACTTCAGACAGATTTTGAAAGGCCTGTTTCAGAAAATAAAATATATGATTATCATATACTAGCCTTTTAAACAAATTACAGATTCACACCACTTTTAGAGATTCAAAGAAATGTGAAGTGTGACCAAGAAATTCCTTTCACTTGAAAGTGTAGATCTTCTCTCTCAAGAAAGGGCTGCAATCCTCACAGCACATAGAACACTTAGACAATGTATACTTCACCAGACACTTCCTTAAAAAGCGGCAACAACTGTGTCTCTCTAATGACATGCAAAGTTCTTCAAGGGAGGGAGCCCCAGCTTTCACCATCTCTTTTCCATCCAACTGATTGCACTGACCTTGCCTGTAATTACAGAGCAATTTCTTCCCCGTAGGAACGTTCTGCAGCCTGCAAACATCCCTCGAGCCTGCAGCAGTTCCAGCTAGTTCCTAATTATCTCCAATATCTACCCATAGGCTCTTTGAATACTTTCTTATGAACACACACTGATGTTTCAATATTCTCCTCCAAAATTCCACTACACCTTTGTATGTCATACAGGCACTGCTACACTGGAAAAAACCCAATAAAATAAAAAAAGGAAGGGAAGATGTAGGGAGAAAACGACAGAAGTCACCAGTTTTCAAAATTCCAAAAAGCCTCATAAACAATAATTATTTCTGTTGGATAGCAAGACACATTTAAATCAGAAATCTGATAATCGCTGAGAAGCAGTTTGAGTGCTGCATCAGCCTGTGGGGAGGGAGCTCCTGGTGATGCCTCCAAGCTGCACCACAGGTGGGAAGAGGACTGTGGGTATGTGCAGTCCTATGCTCACCACAGGCTGCTTGGCTAGAGCTACGAAGCATGGCACTTCTTACAAAGACCTTCAGTGGGCTGGAGATATGTGTCTATATGTATTTTTTTAAAATATAAAAAGACAAGAGTTGCATTTTGCAAAGAACTTGGGTTTCTCAGTCTTTGGCATCAAGAACTTTACTCTAGTCCTGACTGTCCTCAAATGTGCCACAACTGAAGATCTCAGTCTGTGTTAGAGGACCTGTACTCACCTCACAACCACTGCTTAGAGGTCTGGATGCAGTGCACAGATACTCCTGCCCTTGCAATAAAGAAATGCAAAGCTAAAGAACAGCTTCATCTCCTCCCCATACCTGTTGTCCCCTTTTGCTTCAAGTTACGTGGTTTTTTTCCTCAAGGTTCTGGAAGGTTGTGCCAAGGTCTCTGGGTTAAAGGACGCATACAATGTAATGGAAACATACTAACTCAAGGAGTGGCCACTTTAGAGGCAACCTTGATAAGAGAGAATCACTGCAGAAGCCTTTGTAAAAGCCAGGAGCTTTAAATGAATGCTTGGAGCACAGCTAAGACTTCTGTACAGAAATGAGTTGTTTCACTACCACGACTCTCAGAAGGCACGAGATCAGCTGCATACACGTGTCTTCTTGGTAAATGAAGTTTTCAATCTGCTCTGTCTGCAAAAACATGCCAAGTGTTGACTGGCCACCTGTCCAACAGAAGCAAGAAGGCCAGCAGGACACAGGTGTCCTCTAGGCACAGTCATGTTCTGGTGGGTGAGCTGAAGGCAGGAAGGCATATCTGCACCTATGCAAATTCACAGAGCAGTCTTGTGTCCAAGTAGTATTACTTTGTAGAGGTCTTCACAATTCTGATTCTCTCCTCATATGAAATACCTAGGTAGATAAAATGTAAAATTTTGAAGTGGGGATAAGAAACAGCAGTATGCTGTAGTCACCAATAGCTCAATCCCTCCTCATGCATGACTGTGACACTACTACCTTTCTAGGAAGAAATAGGTAATAGGTAAATTTTACCTGTAATAGGTAAAAATCGCCAATTACAGACGTATTTGGTGGAAGGATGGCTATATGACCGTGTCTTCTATTTTCTTAAGCGTGAAAAATAAACATGTGTTAAAATGATCAGAGATGAAAATGAATTAATAGAAGGAGTTTCAGAAACACTAGAAAAGTACCGTCAAGGAGAAACAGGAGTTAATTTAAGTAGGAATTCTGAACATTTCACTTTAATACTCTCTGTACAACTACCAGATAGTGCTTGCTTCTAACTTTAATCTCTACAAAGTTATGAAAATGCTCTTCCATTGAACAAATATTCAGGTTTCATCAAGAAAGTAAGCAAATGTTACAAATTTCTGTGGGGTGTTCTTACATCAAAGTAATATTCTCATTACTTGCTAGTTAGGTGCTATAATTTTATTCCTTTTTTTTTCCCCAGGAAGTTATATAAGTGCAACAACTGTTAAACTACTTGGACCCAATTGTTTCTCCTCCTCAATAGAAAACTCTCAATGCCTCTTTAAATACATCTTTACCTAACCTATCAGATTTTTTTTTTAAAGCTCAGATTCAGAATCTACCAACAGAAGAATCAAAAGGAAAGATTCATCATCACAGTTAAATCTGTATCTTTTAGATATATACTCACACTGAGGTAATGCATTCACATATAATCAAAGCTAAAGCTATGCATGACTAAACAGGAGGAAAAAACATTCTTTCTTCAGATTTTCTTCTTTTCCATTGCCAAGTTTCACCTCACTGCCTTTTCCAAGGAGCATGTGGATCTTCAGATGAAGAGGGTAAACTTTTCAAAACAGCCATAGAAAATACTGATTTGGCTGAAGAATGTCAGCTTCAAACATTTTCTACTTCATTTTGAAAACTTGGATTTGGGGAAGTAATATGATTGCACTTAGTAGATGCTGCGCTACTTAGCAGACAGCTTCTGGTAAATCTGACAAATATAGGTCATAGTCCTGCAATCATGCTTTGCTCAAGCACGCTTTGCCTTTCCTAGACAAAAGTAACAATAAGAAGATAAAAGCAATCTGAGGTCATTTCATAAGTAATTTTGACCTAAAATTTTATAGTTATCTTACCTAGCCACTCTTTTCCTTCTATGCCTAAATTAGATAAACTTGTTTTAGTAAAATATTTTTTTTATTAAATAAGTACTTCACGAAGTACCTCCAGAGGCACAAAAAAGCCTAATGTTTACTATAGTATGAGCTACTTCTGTA
Source organism: Corapipo altera (assembly GCF_003945725.1). Taxonomy (NCBI): domain Eukaryota; kingdom Metazoa; phylum Chordata; class Aves; order Passeriformes; family Pipridae; genus Corapipo; species Corapipo altera. The sequence continues at coordinate 24,579,378 of NW_020884874.1, forward strand.
TGTCTATGTGAAGGGGTGAAAAAGCAGAATAGTTAGAGAAAAGAAACAACATATAATCCACCTTGATAATTCCCTTTGTAAAACTCAACACCTGTACTGAAGGTTCCTATTCTGTATTAAAAAAGCTTGCTTGCAAACTATTCAAGGAAAATTCTACTGCTTTTGCTGGTAAGTAGCTTGGCAAGGTAACATCATAATCTTGCAGTGTTAGTCGTCCCCTTGAGCTTGCAAAGTCTGTTAAAACAAATTACATGAAAACATCTTTTTCAGGATTTCAATTCAGTAGCTTAAGAGGATCAGTATATTCCAGTTTCTTCTTAGATTCAAGGAACATAAGACAGTATAGTACTTCAGTGTCTAAGGCTGCACTGACACCTTAATACTTTCTCCATTAACTGTGTATTATGCAGAAACCACATAAAAGGAGGTTACTATGAGAAAATTATATACTTTCTTGTTACCTTTTGTGGTGAGGGGAAACAGTTTTCCCCCTGAAGTTATAAAATGGTAAAACCCCAGGGGGTGGTGACCCTTGAAGTTTTGAGGTTTTACCCAATGAGCGCTTTTGCAAAATATAAACATATCACAAGCAGAACGGAAGAGAAGGTAGTTGTAGTTGTGGTTGAAGAAGTAGCCATGTTGTAGGAGCCACGAGGAGAAACAGCAGCAGCCCCACTGGGGGCTGGGCCTCCCCAGCCCCTAGCCGGGGGGCTGCAGGGACTTGGAACAGTGTTAGACTGAGCTAAGTGCCTGTAGCTAGAAAGCTGAAGGAGTTTTCTCCACCTTGAGTGAACAGAGACAGAGTAGCAGCAGAAGCAGCGTCCAGAGATTGTGGCTAAGAGCCAAGAGATAACTGAAGAAGCAGCAACAAACATGCAGCCAAGGAAGACACAGTTGTCTGAGAGCCGAGAGAGAGCCAGCAGCACAGAGAGAATTAGGCTCTACAGAGAGAAAGTTGAGGTAAGAACTGAAATAAAACCCCACACCCCTCTGAGACCTCCAAGAAAGGAGGAGGATGATGGATTCTTACTTGAAAGAGTCTTAAAGTGCTACAGCACTTGCAGAAAGGAGCTGAAAAGCTCCAAGAAGGAATGCGGAGAGGGTGACCTTGGTCCCCCCGCTGCTTGAGACAGAGCACAGAGCTCTGCAAAGAGGACTTGAATCCCCTGAAGATACAGACCGCCACGAAGACCCCCGTGCTTCATGGTATGACCGTGGTGATGCGACCGTTGTCTGGGTGAACGCAGCCCACGGAAGAAGACCCTCGCTTGAAGACGAGTGGCCGAGGGGTTTGGATATCCCCTCGTGTGTACTGGCAGAGATCCAGCTACAGCTGCTGCATGAGAAGAAGAGAACCTGCTGCCCTAGAGACATTGCTGCTCTGAGAGTGGAAAAGGGATCTTTTCCTTCTTCCCTCCTGGACTTTTATTTGGAGGGGAGAAGAGATTTGATCCATTGTAAATACTTATGTCATGGTAGAGATAGCTAAGATTGTATGTAATGTATTGTAGTATTTATTTGTACAGTCAGTGTAATATATTCCCTTTCCCCCACTCTGAGTCTCGTGTGGTGTCTGGAAAACCCATCTCACGTTGGGTTGAGATGTGGGAGGGGGTTTGGACTAGGGAATTGGATTTTGGGGTTCTCAAACCGTGACAATTAACTAGATTGTATGAAATCAATAGTTCAGCATCTGCTGAAACAGAAATTACATTTGATCTGTAGCAGATGGATGTACAAAACAAAGATTATCTAGAGAAAAAGGTAAAAATACACTACTTCATAAAGCTGATACAAGGCTTCTGAAATTAAATACCCCAAGAACATTTAAAAAAAATTCTACCCAAATAAGTAAAATTATAGATTACTTTTCATTTACTCTTCTACTGAATGACAGCATGAAACAAAGACAGATGATGAACATACACAAATTACAATGTCAGAATACAAAAATTCTATTCCTAAGTATTAAAAGAATTAAATATCTAAATTAATATGGGAAAATCTATTACTCAGTGACTCTAAAACCTCAAATAATATCTGACACACCTGCTGGTTTAATTGAATTGTCAACCCACCAACTCAATATTAGGTTGCTTGATGTAAGATATAAAACAAAAAAAAATCTATTATACTTCATCTATAATCCAAAGATTATATGTTTGCCTGAAATCAGCCTATTTCTTTATAAAAAGATACAAACCAAGACATTACATGTAAATATACTGCCTTGTTTATAACTGCAGACCATCACAACACCGTTGTTTTACTGCCACTGCTATTTCTCCTTGCATCTATATTGTAATGTATTCTCTCGTACAAGGGGTTGTGTAATGCTTGTGTCACTGGTCAAAACAGAATACAGAAAGTTGCTAGGATTACCTGGGACAAAAAAAAAAAAGAATAACCCATTCATTGCATTCCCAGGATGAGCAATTCAGTGCATTAATAAAACTGCAAAGGCAGTGTAAGGAGGTGCCATAAACTGTTCCAAGTATGTTAAATAACTGTAACATAGAATTGAATGGATAAATGTTCCACAATACGCTTGCAAAAAGCAAACCTCTAAAGACAATTATCATATAGGAACAATAATTTTACAAATTAACGTACCTGAGAGATATGTAATATGCCACTTTTATCTTCCAAATACTCCCCACACTGTCGATCCTACAGTAATCCTTCCAAAATCTATCACTAAGATGGGAATAAATAACATTTTACTGATGGATAACCACAAAACCCATAAAACACATATTCCATCCTTTCCTGTCCATCCCTACAGGACACAAAGTCCTTAAGCAATTGAACTGCAAAAGATCCTACACATACATGACATTTAACGGACCTGCTAACAAAACCAAATTTTCTTCTCCTTGCTCTAGAGAATGACCAAAGTATAGCATCAGGTTTAAGAACTCTCTAGAACGTCTTTCCTGTTTCCATCCATGTAGAGGGAGATATTCAACCCTTGGTATTCCAAGACAGCTACAAATCATCTGCAAAGCCTTTCTGGTCTGTTGAATTATCTTGCCTTTTTTTTTTCGTTATTTCTATTGGGTATGTAGGTAGGAGACAATATTTACAAGTTTTATGGACTTTCCCCTCCCTTTAGGGGCAAAATGTCTATAAAATAATACAACATCCAATCCATATGATTTTATCTGCTTAACTACAGTTAGCATCTGAAGCAAAGTACTTTCTGAAGTCTTACAACGAGTGTAATCAAAAAAGGCTGGAAAGCTATATTATGTTGATTAAAGCTTGAGAAGCTAAAGCTCACATTCACAAAATAGTTAAATTGGTATATCAGTTGACTGAAACCAGTAACAAGGCTTTTTATAAATATAACTCACAAGCTTTATTTTGCACTTGTTATGTTTACCAATTTTCATTTCAGATGAAGAAATCCATCTCACAGAAGGCAATATGAACCATAAAATAAAGCAAGACAGTGCTAGATTCTTGACAGACACATTAGAGCAACACAAAGCTACAGGGATCTGATTACAGACTATCTTCTGCTAGGCAGTCAGTCTCCTGCTGGGATGGGGAGCACATACGCTGGGATGTTCTACAACAAAGCAGCGTTTGTTTCCTGCATAGAGCCTTACAGATGTCACAGGATTATTCCCTCTCAATGCTTCAACGTTTTATCAAAATTTTTAAGCAGAGCATAGCAAGGCACTTACTGTTTAATAACATTACTCCATGCAATGTGTTCTGTGATTCTTGGATCTGTTGCTCTCCTTGCAAGAGCCAAAAGCCAAAGCACAAAGCAACTGCTCTGGGTTGATAAGGAATGCCCTTTATTGCTGCTTCTCAGAACAGTACCAAGAACATCAAGAGTTCTAACAGACTTCTGGAATGTAACATGCAGATGCAGACAAAATCAGGTGCATGCAGGTCATCTGCTCTGTTCAACAGTTGTTTTTGTTTTTTTGCTCAGAAGCAGAGCTACAAATAACTGACACCTTATCAATTTTCAAATGAAGCTTCTATAATTACATTGTTATGCCCTACGGAAACACTACTGGGTTTCTCATAGCAACCTTCAATGATTCAAACACGTAGCCCCACTCTAACCACAAAATTACTAAGAGAGCTTCATCATTCTTCAACAGAAGAGTCAACATGTGCGCTGGCAGTTACCAGTGTCAATGGTAATCCAACAGCTTTATCCAAGTCTTGTCTCCTGAGAAATAAAGCTTTATGGAAAAAGTAGTAGTACATTCAGTATACAGTAGGGCAGGATTGCTTCTATAAGATCTTTATCACCACTTGCAATCCCTTGAATGCCAAACTACAAAGTCTTTTTAGCAACTCTGTCAGATAGGTAAGTATGATTCCTTCCTAAAGGTACAGGCCCGCAAGACAAGCAAACCATTCAAAGCAGCCTATGCCATAGAAAGACTTCTTAATCTCTACCACCCCAATGGCCCACTCCAATTTCCCTTCCTAGATCTGGTTGGCCCTCATCCCCCTTTTCATTGCTGGGTGCCTGTCTGACACGTCCTTGGGCAGACTCAGTTTCCTAAAACACCAGAAAATAAATATTAAAAAAAAAGTGAGAAATACTCTGTGGCCTTGGGGAGCTGGATTAAAACACTGATGGGTCAGATGAGTGTTGGGGTTGAAGTTAAGGAGCAGGCACAAGACTTAGGTGCAGGGAGACATTTCAGAAACAGAAAGATGTTAGCTCAGCTACACTATGGAATTTCCTCCACAGGACAGAGCTGGAGCACCTTTCTTAATACTGAAGGGAAAGACAGCATCAAAATATGAAGGCAGAATTTACCATTACTGTCTTCCAGCCCATGCTACCATCCTATCACCATTGAGTGTAGCTCATCTGGTATTTTCCTGTCAATTTCTATCTTGCTTCAAAACTTTATTGTCCACTTCTATCTTTCATTCAAAAAAAAGAGTGGTTAAATGTTCCTTCTCATTTTCTGGACCAGATGTTCTCCAAACTGCCATCTGTGCCCCACTGACACACTGTATCTGCATACATAACACTGCAAGTACTCAAGGTACTCTGAAGTGTTGTAAGATCCAGCTTAGAACAAGAAATACCACTGACAACAGCCCAAAATCCAGTGTCAACAATGTTGCTGGGGATAACAAAACAAAACCAAACCAAAAAAACAAACAAAAAAACCCCCACCACAATATTTTAAAGGATTGCATTTCAGGATTATCTTCCAAAATTCACAACCATATAAAGTTACTTTCAAAGGAAACTAGAATTCCATTTACAGATATCCAAGTTTTACAAGATTTAGAGAATGTTACTAATAAAACTACACTAGATTTTTGGACTCATATGCCTCTATTAATCATGTTTTTCACTGAAAATTGAACTATTTCTTTTAAATAAAACAAAGAATTATCATTAGTTTGTGAACTGAGGTGACTTTCTAGATGCTGCATCACTTCATGAGTAGAAATAGCTGATCTCAACATCACATTTCAATTTTATTACATTGTGTAGGAAGAAAACAACCCTTTTCAGTTTCTCCTTGAAAAAAAAATTGACAAACTATACTGAAATAAACACAGAATTTTTCATCTATGCCTACCGAAGAAAATCTGTTGCAGGCTGATCTGCCCCTTCAGCAAACTGAATCCAACTATTTACTCAACAACTTCCCTCACTTTAGTGGTCTGATACACTTTTAAAACTTCAGCAAAAACATTTAACCAATACATACTCAGATTATTTATCAGCAAAGATATTTTATTTAAATTTGACAACACTATAGGCTAAATTTACTGTAATAGACTAAGATAAAAAGTTACACTTAAAAATAGTATCTTTTCATATCCATTTTTAGCCACCCTGTAAGTGCTCTCTGACATATAGTAAAAACAAGACTTTTGGCAATGGTATTGTCAGAAAGGTTTCTCCTCCATCAGGGAACCCACGATTTTGCATGTCCATCGCAATGCAAAAAGGTCCCAAATCTCAGTTTAAAAGTTGATAATTAAGATAATACCAAGCCAAAAAGCCAAATTCTAACATAAATTGCATGAGGTACAGGCACACATTCTCTTCTAATCATCCAGCAGTAGACTGGTGACAGTCTCTACCAGGTATAGCAGGAGAAGACATAGCAAACTGACAAGGTCAGACTTTGTCAGTCTGACATTTTGTCTGCTTTACAGACTAAAAAAGTAGACAAAAAATAGACGTATTAGTTTTACTTATTTAAAACTTCAGGAAAATATAGTCTTTATAATTCCAATCTCAACATCTACAAGATTTCAGATGGATGAATATGGCATGAACAATGCATATGTCCAGTTCATAACAGAGGTGCTATGCAGAAATTGGTATTTCTACTTCCCCTCATTCAAAGCCATCTACATATGCACATGTGACAAGAAAAATTGTAATGGTTATTTGCCAAATCCTGCAGTCATATGGCAACAGTGGGTCAATCTTTCAAAGCTGGTTCCAATCTGACCGGTGACTGATCTGCTCCCTTCCAGCTGAGACATCAGGTCACGACAAACATTATCCCAGTCATGCAGCTAATGGCAGAGCTGGAGGGAATCCCTCTAAGAGGAAAGCAGAGACACAAGGAGCAAGTTTCCTTCTGGGAAAATGGGATGAACTAAGGCTGAACTAAGGCTGAGGATGAATATTGAGAAGAGGCAGGTGGTTCACAGGGTAAAAAGAGCACTAGATCAACATGAGGAATTCATGTAGTTTTATTTTGAAGCCACGATGCTACAGGTCTTGGGCAAAAAGCCCAAACCAGATTTCAGGCATGGTATTAATTTCCTGGACTGAGTAAACAGGTCAAGAGCCTTAAATACATACTAGAGCGTCATCTGCCATCTAGTACAAGGGATGCTTAATTAGCTTAGTAAAGATACAGGGTTTGGGGAGGAGAGAGGTGGCAGAATCTGTATCCTTCAGACTAGTAATAGCATTTGTAGGATATATTCAAAAAAAAAATTAAAAAAGGAAACAAACCCAAAGTTATTGAAGCATTTTTTTATTAGCATATCAATTAAATGCTCAATTATTTGACATCAGAAATTACATGTTCATAAAATCCACTATGCGAGACAATCCTGTCTCAATAAGTTATATAGGAGTGTTATTAAAAAGAAATGTGCAATCAGCAATTAAGCAAAACAGAGACAAAATGCTGATGAAAAAATTAGGAAGGCAGTGATTCCCTTCAAATTATTACCGTAAAGACCTAACTGATAGAAATATACATGTGTCTGCCTTAAAAAATTAATGCAGATTGCAAACTCCTGAGAGAAGAGAGTGTTATCCTCATGCTGGACTGTTCACAGACATATTTTTGGCTACTACCGTAATCACGTAACATGACAGGGGCTGGGGGAACAGAACACGACATGGGAAAACACCTCCTTGATAACCACTATACCTGTCTCAACCCAAAAGCTGTGTAGCTTTGCTTCATTTTTGTTTCTGTGTGACAGAAATATGCAACAAAACCAGTGGAAAGCAGGAAGCAATCTTTTCAGCAGATCAAAGCATAGGTTCAGCAAAATATGTTTTTATATTCTCAAGCCATAAACACACTATGATACCTTGTTGATTGTGGGTATAACCACAAAGAGTCACGGCATTTGACCCAAGGATGTTATGACTATGCTATATACAATCAATTTCTATGATACTAAGGATCTAACAAGCCCCTGACAATAAACAATACTTTTCTAGATGAGAAAGCAAGTTGCTGCATGGCAGCATTTTCAGGCTTTCCACTGACATCATGCTAAGAAAGAGGTAATTGTCCCAAGGCAGATTTTGACTTATCACCAGCATGAGGGAATGCCTTGTTTACAATCCTTAAAGATTTTGAATCTAGAGGAAAAAGAAAAAAAGAAATAAAACACAGATTACACAAACCTATCAGAAAAAATTTAAACTTTTGTCCACTTAGATTCTAAACACCAGAAAAACTCTGCAGAAGATACTCCGTGTGAACGGGTGCTAGGGCAAATAACTCACAACTTGAAGTATCACATTTATTAAGCCTTTGAATCTTCAAATAGTAGAGTATGGCACACCTCTATATTAAGTCTGACAACCTTAACATAAGAAGAGAGACTATAGGTTTCGGAGCAGTAGCCATTTTTTGTCTAAATAGTGTTTTGACCAGAGTTCTGGGCCTGAAATTTTCCAAAATAGTGAACAAAAGCCTGTCAGTTCACAGCAAGAGTGCTGCAAAGTGCACTAGATAGCCTATTGCTGCCAAACAAGCTGCACACTTCTTTGAATCCAGCATCTCTCACAACTCTTCCCTCCCTGTTATCACTTATTCATACTTTGAAATATCCTGCAAGAAAAGCTTGAAAGAGAAGGCCTGACTACTATGGTACAGGCCACCTAACAAACATCAGAGTTTAGAGAGCAAAAACCTTAACGGTCTCACTATGAGGAACTGTGCACAGTATCAATCACACAGCCACAGGAGCCTGTCCTGAAAGAAAAACTCAAAAATGCAGAGGGAAAAGAGAAGAAACATGACAGTGCTATCATCTTTTGATGAATTTAAATCCCTGAGAGACCCCTGAATTCATTCAGCTACTCAAAGAAGGCAAGTAAATCTGTGAAGACAAAGTATAAGCCCTTCAAAAAGTAGAAAGAAAAAAAGATAGGTGAACAAGACATGTTACAAAGAGAGGTGGCAAGCAGCTCAAGATGAGACACCCAGGGAGCTTCACACCACAACTGGAGAAACCTAGTGAAGAAAATTATTACAAAAGAATGCAATTTTGTTCACTGCATTTTTCATGGCACGTTTCATTTTTTTGGTTTAATTTGTTCAGAATAAACATTTGCACCAGAACACTGATAAGCCTCAAAACAAGGACCTTCTTGAGTTTTCTTACCCCACTCTCTGACCTAAGAAATTTTATATTCACCTTTTTATCTGGAAGTACAGTTCTCTTCTTCACAGCGTCTCTACCTATATCCAGATGCAAGAAATAACGGTCCTATTACCAGTTAACTGTTAACTGTACTGTTGCAGTTAACTGTTAACTGTAAATGATTAACAGTTTGTGAGAGCAAACTTCATACCTGCATCATGAATTTAAGTCTCACTTTCTCAGAAAAAAACACTAGTTTAATGTAAGCACTCAACTTCACTTATAATGCAGAGACAGTGCTGTGCGGAAGTTTAGGCACATAACCTTAACGTTTAATTTTCATCCTAACATCAACATCAATAACTTGTATTTGGTATATTATATACTACACTGTTCAAAAATAAATCTGGGGCATCGTAGCTGAGTTAATCATTAAGGAATTAAAGAAAAATGTTATAGGAATTAGTAATCTGTCCTCCAGAAACAATCCTAAGCAGGTAGGATAAGACTTTCCAACAAAAGAGCAACCCTGCTTTATTTGTACTGCTTCAATAAACACAAACATTGCTGTGAAAATGAAAACTCCCACAGCCTTACATAAATATCTGCAGCCAAAAAGCATCTCTATGGATAAAGCTGAATACTCTGCAGATGTATTTTCTAATACGCAGGGGAGATAGAAATGCACTAACTTTTCATCACAAATACACCCTTACCAATGAATGAATGATAAAGACTTCTCATTGCTAACTCCCAAAAATCCCAACACACCATACTCTAATCTAGTGACACTGTGGACTCCTTCCATGATTCCCTATCCAGTACAAGCACGTGGAGGAATCCTTCAATACAAGACTGCTTTAGTGGATATGTCCAAATACATGCCCTATGTGGATACCTCATCCAGGCATGCACTTTTGTCATTCTTATGGTTTTAAAGTATTGTAACCTTAGCATCATTTCTGCGTCTGATGGTTTACAACATTAAGTAACAAGCCAAAAGTTTACAGCCTCAAGAATCAACTAGAACACCAGGAGATAAAGACTCGCATACCAGTATTTATAGCTTAGCCTGTCCTGTTTCAGTCCCCTCTCTTTCTGGAACATTTTTAGTTTAACTGGTACCCAGTCTAATCACTTTCAGTTGAGTGAACATTTGACTCAATTCCAACTACACCATGATTTCTTTTAACATGAGCCTGAAATTTTAAACCTTTTATCCAATGTCCTAGGAGTGCTTTACCAGCCTCAGTGAATCCTACAAGAAGTAGGAAAATAGCATTATTCTCATTATACTGCTGAGCAAAAGAAAATTAAGCATCTCAAGGCAATACAGAAGCTTATGGTAGAATTGAGAGAGTACAGAAGTTCTGACTCCCAGCCTGCTGCTGTAATCCTCAACTAATGCACAAGAAAAATAAAATCAAAATTCAACTGTTACTTTAGACTGACACAGGTTGGTTTTGGTTTTTTTAAATCACCATTTCATCAGAACACTCATCTACATCAGGTTGCAGTTGCCTTTTAATTTGCTGTACTTATACGGTAGCAGCTTCCTACAGCCTACTTCACCTTTCCAACCACAAGACCTGTCAGAGTAAACACCAAACAGAGGCAGAATTTCCAACACACTAGGAATTACTGGAATACCTGGGGTTATCTGAAGATAAGCATGGCTTCCCTTACACAAATGATTCTGAAATCTGATCCAGAGGATGCATTCATTTATCTATTACTAAGGACTGGAAAAGATGTCAAAATTCATTAGGATGTCTCAAAGGAAAAACTCTGGATCATTAAAATTAAGTAAAAACAAGACAGAAACCTTTTCTAAAAATAGATCTTGCTGTGCAGCCAAGTATGCCTGCATGCAATTGTTATTTATTTTTAAATTGGGGCAATTTTCCAGGTAGATTTTTAGATCAGCTAACACAATGAGGTGTTTTAAAACTAAACAACCAAAAAAAAAGAAAAAAACAAACAAGATTTATCTCCTGATGATACTTGTCAAAACTGTGACTACACAGCACCAGAGGAAAATCAGTATGATCCAAAATCTCACGACATATCTGTCCCATTATATCTTCCTTAAAGATGATGGACAACTAGTAGCAGATCTACTCCTGAAGACACTATAAAAATCCTATTGCTATTTCCAATGCAAAGGTCATTTGATCATTTTAGGAGGATTTTCATTAAAGCAAATGCTGGCTAATTCTTGGTTTCCCCGTGAATCCTTGGATGACAAGGATGGACACAAATTCAAATCCAAATCAGGGATCAGAGTTTTCCTAGTATTTCTGAAGCTTCAGTGAGCAGTGCTATTTTAAAGTTCAGAATCACAGAATCAGAACCACAGAATATTCTGAGTTGGAAGGGACTTGCAAGTATCACCGCATCCAACTCTTAACTGCAAGAGCTTGTTCTGGCACTACAGTACTGGACAGTTAAATCACAAATATTTTCTCTCCAAACCGGCTAGAAGCTTCCTCACTCTAGAAATATTTAAAGCAAACTCTAAAGGGAGAAGGGGAAGACAATTAACTATCCAACCGTTGGAATATAACCTCCCTATGACAGGGACAAAAGACTTTACTGTCGCATCTCATGGAAATAGGAGGCAATCTTTTGTGAGATCTTTCAGCATCACTGGTCACTTTTAGCCCAGAATAACCACTATTCAGGTCATCTGTTTTCTGTATTAATAATGACTGCAAAACCCACCAGTATAGTACTGAAAATGAAACTGTATTATAAGAATTTTCCATATAATCTTCTTCCTCATCTCCCTAGCTACATCATCACTATCTAATCAGTGGTCTTTCATTTAAATCCTTGGAAGAGAGAGCAATTTCCAATTCCTTTGTTAATAAAAATAAGTACTAGTTTGGTTTTGGTTTTTTCCCATTATTAACTTCTTGTCCATAACAATTAAGAAAACAAAGTCCTCTATAACTCCTTAATAGGATTTAGAAGATACCATGCAAAAGTCACCAAAGCCAGACTCTAAAATCCTTCCTTTAAAAAGCCATTGTGAATCCTGCCTCTAAGAGTCAACATGGTTATTAAATCCTCATACTGCTTCATGTCAGCCCTGTCCATGTGTCTTCACTGGCTTCACCATATCTCTGTCATTCAGGTATTGGATATTTATCCATTGGATATGGGTATTTTTTGACTGAATATGTTTTCCTAAAGAGGAGAGTAAGCAATTTGCTGACGTAATAGGAAGTACGTAATACACAATTTTTGTCAACTACTTACATTATGTGCATGAAATGTGTCTGTACACATCATCTTTGCTCTGTTTCCCTTATGTCCTCACTCCATGTCCATTTCCTCTGTAGAAGAGCAGACTAGCATCTTGCTAATAAGACTTACAGCATGTAAGCTTAGACATTTTCCAGGAGATGCTGTCAACGCATTTACCCAGCATGAGCCCCTGATGCTTCTGCGAGGAGGGACTAATACTGTACAGCCATCATACTCCTAGCACTAGTATTGAGCTCAAATGATACTTTTTTTATACAGTACACTTTTCTCAATCTCATTACAGCTCCAGTGAACAGACTTTCAAATTCAAAAATTCTCTTTGTAACACTAGGAAATAACTTATATTGGATTTAATACATGTTCCACAGGGTTATTCTGCTGGTATAAAGGAAGAGAGAATGTCTCCTCAGTGGGCTGGCAAAATCTGGTAAGAATCCACCTCTGGAAGGTCTGTAACTCAGAGGAAGAGGACTTAACCACTTAATCTTGTGATTTGTATTTGCTTTTAATAGAACCCTGTCGATGCATGAAAGTTTTTTTTGTTGAGAGAACAGACTAATTCCTGCTCATAGTGGTTTATTACAGTTCCCAATAAGATGATATAGATATCCTTAGAAGAACTGTGTCCCTGCCTCCACTGCTCTAATCTTTTTTTTAATCTTTTTTATATCTTTATCTCCACTTTGGAAAAACATCAAATGGTTCCAAAGTGCATACCTGTAACACAAGCTGGTATAATTTTATCACCTCATTATTCATGCAAGGTAGCAGACTTCTACTGCATAGCTTCCCATGTCATTATAAAATTCAAATACATTTATTTAAATCTCTCCTAGAATCAACCACTTTCACAGTTTCAGTTAATTGAATTAATAAACAGCTAATGGACAATGGAAGCTGTGGCCCCATTTTCTGTTCTGACAAATTAAAAAAAAAAAAAATATTTGCCATAAAGGATTCTTTGCCTTAGACATCATTAAACATCATTAAAGATCTGCTAACAAACCCTAACATTTAAGAGAAGGAAGTAGGAATCCAAACCAGGGATAAGTTCATATCAAACTGCAAAAGTACTCAACAGACTCCAGAGCAATCCAAGTCTGGAAATGCACATCAAACCCATTTGATTTATATCATTGTTTCCTCACAGATTAAGTGAAAATTTGGGTATTGACCATGTCATGGTTAGGCTTTGCAAACTAAGGTTTGGAAAGGGCTCTACCCACATTTGCTACAAGCATGCTGGTGGCTAAAGAGGCCAACGCGAGAGAGACAAGTCCAGTTGCAAAAGGCACAGCAGAAAGACTCCTTGGATGGTATTGGCAAGACACGATTCTTTCTGCATTGTCTTTTCTTCTCTCGGTTATTGACCATAGGAAAGAGCCATTTCATTAACATAGTGTTCTGTTTCCAAATTATTCCGGAATGCCTTACTTTTTTCTTGAATGACCATATGACAAATACAGATATGTGTCCTCTGCTACTCAATTACAGAAAGTTCACACCAAAATCTCCATCAAAACTTCCTTTATTCTTGTAAAAAATTACAAACCTGGCAACTACTTTTCAAAGGTCAGCTTTTTATAGGTAGAATTCATATACAGACATGAACACCATGGTCTTTACAAAAAGACACATTGCTAAGAGCAAAACTGGCTATAAGCAGTTCCAGGTTCCATGTTAAGATAAATGCAAGGCGTAAATAAACTGGACTTTAGTGGAAGTGAGATTTTATGAAGACTTCTTTTTTTGTATTTCTCAGTAAACGAGAGTTTGCACACAGGGCCTCACATTCCATATGTACACATCAAGAACTCAACTTTATCCATTAAAGTTTCGTATAAAATTTTACAAATTAAAACCAACTTGGTTTTACACCATATAAAATGAAAGAAGTGGAGGATTGTAACTCTTACAGTGGTAAGTCTAACTAAAAATGGACACTTTAAACTTCTGTCATTCTTCTGTCATAGGATGTAGCAGATGCTAAACCTATCGCAGATTCAAAAAAAAGATGCATAAATTCATAACTATTACAACCCATGTGATTAATTACCAAACCATCTGCCCAGAGACCCCTAAACTGCATCCTATTAGAAATCAGTGATATTTCCCTTCAGACACTCAGGTATTTGCACACCCTATGATACTCTTCCCTGGGCATTTGCTATCATTCACTGTTAAAAACAAGATACTAATGTAGAAACATCTCTGGTCTGAGCTGATACACCATTCTTAGGTCCATATTTTTGTGCCTGGGAAAAAGGAAGGTACAATATCTAAAGCTGGTTCAACACCTACACTGTTCAAGTCCCTCATTTCCAAACACTATGTAGGGCACTTGTATGGCAGCCAAGATATTTATATAGTAACAGTTCTTAATACACTTACATGACTCGTGAGAGTTGGGAAAGACACCACAAATATATAACTCTTCCTCCTTCTCCCTTAGTTGAATTCACTCCCCCTTAAAAGTTTTACTTAACACTTAAGATAGCTTTATGAGTAACATTTTTTATATTTTTATACAACATTAACTATTATCCACACCTCCTATGATCTGCAAGACAGGATTTGTGTTAGTCAATCTCTCTTCCGGGTATTTTATTCAGATTTTAGACAGGTAGATCTCTAGGGTTCTGTTTTATTTTTTAGGTATTTACAACTGAAAGGATTTCCTAAAAGTCATCCCACCTTTTCATTAGAATAGAGAGATCTGTTCTTTATAAAGCACAGGCAGCAATAACATTGCTACTAATGCTTGGATGCCCAACAGATATGGGTTCCCACTGTACTAAATACTGCACCCAAAAGAGAATAAAAGTGAGAGTGCTTTCTCCCTCTCACAACTTGAGAATTTTGTTAGTTATGGTCTTTCTGCAACTAAAGAGCCTCCTGTGGACTGTGATCCATTACGATCACAGCAGGCAGTCAACCTTTGCTTTTTACAATAACTTCATTTGCGACTTATCTTCAAAAATACTGCTCTTCTATCATATTCTTACTATACATGCAAAAAGATTCTCTTTTCATATTGTGTCCAACATTCATGGCTCCTTTCTATGTTTTTGTCTGCTTAAATGGCACCAGGTACCACTGGTAAAGAATTTTCTTTAAATGGCTATGTGAATGGATTTGGCCTTCTTTGAAATTTTACATTGCGATTACCGTCCAAACTAGTGAAACAATAGATATATGAAGACTTTATTTAGAAAGCAGTTAAGCTGCAAGATATTTGCTTCAACAAGTATTTAGTGAAAAGACTGTCTTCAAAGGAGAGGAATCTATTCCACTGCACATACAAAGCAGAGGAAGAACTGATAGGACGGATTGATACGACTATTGAGAAATGCTAGATCTTTATATTCTAATGGGAGAATCATTCTTCAAGTAAATGTTTTGCAAAAAGTATTTTGCACTAGACAAGGATGTTGGAGGCTGTTCACACCCAGGAAAGTGTATGACTACCAGTTGGGTCTGCTAGCTCTCAAACTACGCAGAAAGCAACAAAGGACCTCCACACTACACAAACAGCCCAGCTTTCCAGTGGGAGATTCCTAAGATCAGCTTTGATATAGCTATCAGTGGTATGGCACGTAGCTGAATAATACTAAGGTCTTTCACAGGTATAAGCACAAAGTGAAAACTATTACCATTTAAACCATACTGAAGTTTTTAAGTACTGTAAAATAATGTAAACAACAACATTAGTTAAAAATTACACAACATAGAAATAATGGATCAAATACAAAATAATGGTTCAGTACAAAGAGTCATACAAAAACAACGAACGCAGCAATAGGTAGTTTCTTGAAACTGGACTTCTCAAAACATTTCCTCTTGGACCTTTTTCCAAATAACCTGAAACCACGCAAATCTAACTGAAATCTAGATGCTAGCCTGACAACAAGCAGGCACTGTTTCTACGGAGATCCAACTCAAATAACTGACTACACCTAAAGAATTCTAACAAACACTTCATTACAGTAGGTAAGTCTTTGTTTCCTTAATAAAAGGTTCACAACTTTAAGAGTAACATTTTTGATATTTTTATACAACATTAACTATTATCCACACCTCCTATGATCTGCAAGACAGGATTTATGTTAGTCAATCTCTCTTCCGGGTATTTTATTCAGATTTTAGACAGGCAGATCTCTAGGGTTCTGTAAGTTATCCAAGCTTACATTACTTGATAGCATTATACTGTTTAGCAACAGTTCTCATATTATTTAGTATATAGAATCACAGAATATGCTGAGTTGGAAGGGACCCACAGTGATCACAGAGTCCAACCCTTTGCCCTGCACAGGACCATCCCCAAGAGTCACACCATGTGCCTGAGAGTATCATTCAAATGCTTCTTGAACTCTGTCAGGCTTGGTGCTGTGACCACTTCCCTGGGTAACCTCTTCCAGTGCTCAACTACCCTCTGGGTGAAGAACATTTTTCTAATATCCAACCTAAATCTCCCCCGACACAACTTCAGGTCATTCTCTTGGTTCCTGTCACTGTTCCCCACAGAGAAGAGATCAGTGCCTGCCCCTCCTCTTCCCCTCACAAGGAAGTTGTAGACTGAAATGAGGTCTCCCCTCAGTCTCCCCTTCTCCAGGTTCTGAACAGACCAAGTGACCTCAGCTGCTCCTCATACGGCTTCCCCTCAAGGCCCTTCACCATCTTCATGCCCTCCTTTGGACGTTCTCTAACAGCTTAATATCTTTCTTATATTGTGGTGACCAAAACTGCACACAATATTCAAGGTGAGGCCACACCAGTGCAGAGCAGAGTGGGACAATTCTCTCCCTCAACTGGCTGGCGATGCTTTGCCTGATGCCCCCCCGGACACAGTTGGCCCTCCTGGCTGCCAGGGCACTGCTGACTCATATTCGACTTGCCATTGACCAGGACCCCCAGGTCCCTTTTCATGGCACTGCTTTCTACCACCTCCCCCAGTCTGTACGTACATCCAGGGTTGCCCCGTTCCAGGTGCAGAATCCAGCACTTTCCCCTGTTAAACTTCATATGGTTGGTGATTGCCCAGTCCTCTAATTTGTCAAGGTCTCCCTGCAGTGCCTCCCTGCCTTTGAGAGAGTCAACAGCTCCTCCCAGTTTTGTGTCATCTGCAAACTTGCTCAGTATCTCTTCCAGTCCTGTGTCCAAGTCATTTATGAAGATGTTGAAGAGCACAGGGCCTAAGACGGAGCCCTGTGGAACCCCACTAGTGACAGGTCACCAGTCTGAGGTTACCCATTCACTATTACCCTCTGTGCTTGACCATGAGCCAATTGCTCACCCACTGCATGATGTGTTTGTCCAGCTGTGTGCTGGACATTTTGTCCAGAAGGATCCTGTGAAAGACAGTATTGAAAGCTTTACTGAAATCCAAAAACATGACATCGACTGCCTTCCCTTGACCAGCTAGGTGGGCTATCTTGTCATAAAAGGAAATTAGGTTTGATAAGCAGGACTTTCCTCTCATAGTTCCCAAACTATAATCCTTCCCTTATCAAACCTTTCATACATTTCCTAACTTGTATATTATCCCCAAATAGCAATGATTTAATGTATTGTCTTGAACTTAAAAAAAGACTTTTTGTCCTATTTTGCAAAATAGCAGCTGAGTAGAAGACTTCAAGACCTAAACTAAACTATTTACATGCACCAATAATATAATTAGCAATAATCATCTGCGCACCCCAACTGATAGAGGTAGTTGGAAAACAACTTAAGGGTGCATACTTCACACCTCTAGCATCAAAAGTTTGTTCTGCTACCAGAGCATTACAAAACTGGAACACTGATTGTGACTGGAACTGGTGGTTCCAGTCAAAAAAATGAAATGTAAGATTCTGTACTATTTCTACCAGCTCTACATGGTGGAGATGAAGGAAAACAAAGAAGACATGAGGATGCTGGCCATGTAACCTCACACATTCACACACACTTTTCTTCCTGATAGATATCAAGAGACATATATACTAACTCTCTTAGCAGTCAAGCTCACTGGTAACTGAACTAGAGGCGTGCACCACTACTACTTCGATCACCTTAACAGGAACTGTCCTGAATAATTTTCTAACTCATCAATGAATTTGGTTAAGCCTTCAGCAAAGTCTCTTCTAACACTAAGAGAAGTCTGTTATATGTAAAGCACAGGCTTAGCTTCCAACACTGGCATGGAAGGTACAGTAAGAAATTACCTCAGTCTTCATTAAATGAAATAAAAATGGTGCAACAGAAAACTGTACAAAACAGAAAGGTGAGTTTGTGGGGGTTTAGTGTAAAAAAAGGATTAAACAAAAAAATCTGATTTTCTTATTAGACCTTCTTATAGAGTTTCTTATAGCAATCACAGGCAGACAATGATCTCTTTATGAGCACTAGATAAGATGATAATAATTACCCCAAGATAAGAAGAGAATAATTACACTGAATTCTTTTGCAAGGTGCTTTGAGACCTAATAATGAAAAGCACTGCTAAAAGCTGTGTATTATAAGTATGCTTAATAATTACATAAAACAAGTACAACTTTTTCTAGAGGCTAGGTATAAACAAAATTGATTTTATTTGAAAGTTCAGCTGAATCAATCTTTTTTTGTGATAAAAAGGAATCAGGTGCACTAAAGAGCTTTCTTAGTGCAAGGTTATAACAGAACCATTTAAAGCTATTCATCGCCTTACTGAAGGAAATATATTGAATATTTTAAACAGCCCATCATGAGCTCAGTATAGTTCAACATGAGCAGGGTTTTCATAGAATAATGAAACATGTTAAGGGTTTTACAATAAACATCTGTTGACTAGGTGAGAATTCTGCAGTTGTCAGAAGTGATGTACAAAAAAAAAAATAATCATCGTTCTATGAAAATCATTTATAACACTTATAATTGTCAGTTTTGTAAGCTATTTTTAATCTTATATATCTATCTATACACACACACCAACCCACTATCTCCTTTCAGCCCCCAAGAAACTGATAATGACCTTCTTATAAAATTCCACCGGGGGCGTGGGGGAATATGCAGTTTTTTGAAATAGCTCTACTTTGCTTGACATTCATATTGCCTGTGAAAAATGAGGCCCACTTGTGCGAATGTTCCTTATAAGAGCAATCTTAGGAATTACTGGCATGAAGCTATTTCTTGAATTAGGATTGAAAGATCAAGTTGATAGTTAGCATCCCCAGGAATCACTATGCTTTTGCTATTGTGGAAACATCTGTGATGGTATTATCGCAATTATTTTACCAGAAGTCTTGATGTATTGAGAAAACAAGTTAACCCTTTAAGCTTAAGTATAAATAGTTAAATGTTAGGGGTTCATATAATCATCTTCAAAGCTGTCAATACTGTATTTCTAGTAAAACATCTGATATTTTGACACAGCTCTTACTATACTTTATTTTATTAAAGAGTTATTTTTAGTGTTAAGATTTACATTTTACAAATTATTTGTAAAAGCAGACATTAAAAAACAATTTTTTTATTTACAGCTTCCATATGTGTAGAAAATATCCACTGCAAATATCCCTTACCTATTCAAAACACAGGATGTTGCTCATGAATCAGTAATCCTTGGACAGGTAAATATAATATAGGCAAAATGAAACTACCTATGACAATAACATGATCACAATTATATTTTTTTTAAGAAAAAAACTTTTCTGTATAGAGGCCTTTGCCTTGTTCTTTTTTGAAAACATGTATATCTAAATTATGGAAGAAAAAGGACTCTTAAATACTAAACCATCACATTTGACTCAGGCAGTCCCTTAACCTCAAATTGCTGGAGGCCTGGCTGTTTTCCCAAAGATTCACAGCACGCTCACCCTGTTGTTATGGTGTTTCCTAAACATCTGCTACGTGCCACTTGCAGAAACGGGAATCCAAACAAGACGGACCCTTAATCTGACCCCATACAGCTGTTTTAATTGTATGTTCTAATGTCTACGTCAAATTTAAGCACTGAATAGGCAAAGGATTCGTACACTTTTTTCGGAAACGTTTAGGAAGCAAATGTGCTGGAACACGTTCGCACATAGACACTTATTGAAAGGCACGATGAGAAAACACAACACGAAAGAATGCGAAGGAGTTGCGCTCCTTGGGCGAATTTTACCATATCGTGGGGCACATTTCCGAACCGTGTGCCCCCACACCTCCCCGCCCCCCTCCCCGTAAGGGGGTCTGGAGAGACGTCGGAGAAAAAAAAAAAGAAAATAAGAGAATAATAAGATGGAAAAGACAATAATGTTTACACATCGCAGCGGTACGGGCGGTGCGCGGAGAGTCACAGGTGCTGCCGGAGCCAGCGCTCCCCTCGCCGCCGCCCGCGGCTCCCGGACCCCCGCCCGCTCCCGAGTCTCTGAGAGAGGGCGGAGACCCCCCCCCAGCTCCCCCGCCCAGAGCCGCAGGTGCGAGGGAAGGCCGGGGGCTCCAGGCTACCCCTCGCCCGCCGTTCCCGGGGCTCATCCCGGCCGGTGCCCGCGGGGCGCGGGGGAGCCGCCGCGGGAAGGACGCGGCTCGCGGCACACGACGGACGCGCCCGTCCCGGCGGCGCTCCGGGACCCCCCCGCCCCCAGAGAGCGGACCGCCCTGCCGGCCGCCGGCGCCCACCGGAACAAAAGGAAAACAGCCCCGGAGCCGCCCGCGGCCCCGCACAGCGCCCGGCCCATCGCGCCCCCCCCCTCCCGCACTCACCTCGGCGCGGCGGCAGCGGCGAAGCGGGCGGCGGCCGCTCGCGCCCGCGGGCTCCCTCCCTCCCCCCCACACTCCCTGCTTCCCTCCCTCCCTCCTTCCCTGCCCGCCCTCCCGGCTCCGTCTCTCACCGCTCCCGGAACGGCGGCGGCGGCTGGGCCCGGCTCCCCCGCCACGTGACCCCCGCCACGTGACCGCCACACTGCCCCGGCCGGCTCCGCCCCCGCCGGGCCGGGGCTGCCCCGAAGCCGCCCCCGCGGGAGCCCGGCGGGGGGAACACTGCGGCGCGGCCTGGTGACAGCGCGTCCGACAAGGGGAAACAGCCGCCACTGTCTCCCCTCAGCCCCTCACCCCCCTCTGAAACAGGAATCACAATGGCCTGCACGAAATAGGGGTTATTTGACAACAAAGCACCTACGGCTGACTTATCCCTCCTGCCTTTAGGGCTGAGAAAGAAGGAAAAGAAGTTGGTGCCGGTATCTGGGGCATTGAGCCTCGTCATGTACCTCACACTCCTCCCTGCAAAAATCACAAGCGCTGACACCACTATATTCCTGAATTTGGCTCAACCCAAAAGCTACAGTGAGTGAAAGTTAGCTGTGCTGCCCAGTGTTCCATGCTAAGTGTAACCTTTGCTCCGAGAAAATCATGCTTACAGTAACGGGTTAAGGGAGTGTCTTGCGGGAGAGAATGCCTCTATCCTCAGAATTCAGAATACAATCTAGAGATATCAACACTACAAGACCTGGGGGAGCCTCGGTAAAAAAGGAATTGGTGTTGGAAACAAACTTTGATGCTGTATTCTGGTATCACATTCAGTGCACATTCACTTTCTTCAGAAAGGACCAACAAAATGCCCAAACAAAAGAAGTGTGAAGCACTTAGTAGTTTAAGGAAACCAGGAGCAAACTGTAATTATCAGCTCTAGAAAAGCCATCCAAAAAATAGTACACTGAGAACAGGAAGCGAAAAGGCCCAATACCCTGCTGGCTTTAGGAATTACAACTTATTGAACATTTGAGAAACTAAAAGGGTAAATATTTTTCACACCATTCCCCAAAGTTCCATAAGAATTTTATATTACAACCTACAGCAATAACGAGCCAAATTTTGAAAAGGGCCAGCTAAGTGTGTGAAAATCTGGAAGACTTGAAGCCTGAGATAATGTATTAGAGTTAGGCATAAATTTCATCTGTTAATATAATCTTCATTTAGAAAAAAAAGTTGCTTTTTTATTGAAGATTTTCAGTTACCGTACACAGACTAAACCCTGAGGCAACTCTTAACAGATTCTATAGATAAAGTGCAGTAAAAAGTTATCAGAGAGTTAGGGCTCCATTTCTAGGTGCATTATAGCAGTTGTTCTCAACTGGTGAGCTGTGGAGACCAGGGTCCCTGAATTACCCACTAGATATCTGCAAAAGGCAACCACCACCCCCAGTAGGTCTACATTTTGTATATTTGAATTACTTCTTCAGCAGAAAATTTTAAGGAGCCGAAACAGTTAAAATCACTCAATTCCTGTGTTTAACTTAGCTAGATTCCTAATTTACAGGCCATCATAAGAATTTAATTTCGGTACTAAAACAAAAAATATCAGAGAGAAGTGTGCAAAACACTGCTGCTGCTTTAACCTCCTTTGTAACCCTGTCCTTTCCACCCAGGTACATTAACTATGGTGCAACGGTATTGCCTATTAGACCCTTCTCTCAGCTGCATTAGAAGTTGTATCTGGGTTCATAATCACAAAAGAAAACTATGTGTCCTAGTTGTTCACCAGCCTCTACAAACTATCATCATGACTGAGTGATACCTTACAGGAGTCCCACTCATTCTGCCCCCTTACATGGTGAGGACTGAATAAAAATGCACAGAAAAATGCACGTTTACTATTGCTGCAGCTCACTCTATCAACATAATACGTTTATGGTCTTGTATCTCTCAGATGTAATCATTAGCAGGTAAGCAGAAACATATTTAATGTTGGCATGTGGTTAAATCTGCAGAAGGCTGACTATTACAAAAACTTGACAACACCTTTGAGTTCCACAAGCTCAATTCAGCTACGTGTGCTATACAACTGAGAAGCCTAAAATTGCCTTTAAATGTTGTAAAAAAAAAAAAAAGAGACACAGAGTTCCCCTTGCAGAACACTCCCTCACAGGACCTAAATTAGAATAGGTACTGAAGTGTCTTGTGTTACAATGCAACAACTGCTTTTGTAGATTCCTCCGTTATTCTACTTTCCTTCTTCACCTCTCTCTGAATTTACAGCATAAATGACTACTCCATTTTTAATGCATTGGAGAGTTTTACATGCAAACTTACTCATTTTTTCCCGTGCAAATCTATTCACTTGTACTTCTTCCATATACAAACTTAACTAATTTTTGTTAGCTTTATATGCTCAAATGATTCCAAAAGGCATTTCCTTTTGATGTACCTCACCTTGCAATTTTCCTCCACCACAGAGGAATACATCAGAGAAAGAGAAACAAAGCTTGCTTGGGCAGATTCCCCAATAGAGCAAGGATTTCCTCAGTAGCTGAGGAGAATAGCCAGGCTGAATGAGGATTAACTAAACCCTCTAGTGGACTGGCTGTTCACCCCAGCTTTCCTTCTGCCTCATTTTGTCGTGGAAGCAGCTCCAGTCTTCCATATATATTTTTGCTCTGCTTCTTCGAGGAGCTTAATGCAACCTGAACGGGGAAAACAAGATGTCATCCCGGGATACAAAAAGAAGTGACATATTAAAAGCACCAATAATCTTTTTAAGTCTATCAACTCTAGCATATAAAAGAGAAGAGACTGTACCTGTATTGAACAAAGGGAACAATAAGGTCAAGCTCAGAATTATCCATCTGGTGTGAATGACACATAAGGATTTGAAAAACATTTTTAGAAAAGAACAAAAACACTTTGGTAAATGGGAAAATGGGGCAATATAGACTAAGTTGAATAGAAATGCATTTTTCTTCATCAGATGACTGATATCCTAAACAAGGGAAATATATTCATGTGGGTTTGTTTTTTGCTTTTTTTAACTTGACATAGTATTTCACATTATGCCACGCAAGATATTAAGATGAAGAAATGAGGATTAGTACAGATGGCAAGGGATGGGAACTAAAATGTGGCAGTGGATGGTGCTCCAAATAGAACAAACTGAGGAAATACAGTAAATGGAGTCCCTGAACAATCAGCCATGATACTTGCCTTTTCAATATTTTTGTTAGGTGACCTTAAAACAAAAACATGAGTGTGGTAATAAAGTTTGCTGACAACACAGACTTGAGAATCAACAATACAGATTAAAATAGATATATCATTCGGAAAAGAATGGATGACCCATGGAAGCAGACCACTAAAAAGAATAGGATTTAATATGATAGTACAAAGTTAAAAGTGATTAATTGAAGGACTTACAAATGTTCATTTTCAACTGAAGACATCAAGTAAAAAGAGAGGAGAAAAATCTGTATCTTTCAGTCAGCAAGAGAATACCCACGAGGCATCAATTTGATGAGATCCTGAAAGAAGTTAATATTCCCAGAATTTCAAAGAGAGATCTGCAATGTAAAAGTGTTCCAGTGGTATTGGGAAGACTTCACCCAGAATTCTGCATAGAATTGTGATCAATTACATTAAAACATAGTAAATTAAACTTGAAATGGGTACTGAGGAGGGCCAGGAGAGAAAGACATGACTGTCTATATGTTACTCTATTAAACAAACACAGTAATTTTTGCCTATTTTATTTGGTGCATTGGGGTAGGGTCCCTTCTTATGCATTTCATGAAAAGTTTAGCATTATAAAACCCTAGTTGTTCAAAGTGAGACCTTTGAATATGTCTACAATATTAAAAAAAATCAATTCATATAACTTGCTCAGCAAAGACCACATTAGAATATTAAAACAAATAGCAGCTGGTGGAAATACTTCCAAAGTCCCGAGGCTTTTCAGACAGGTGCCTTAGTGGCTGAGATACAAATTTATATCATTTTTAGCTTAAATCTACAGAGACCCCTGCCATATGTACTTTCTTCAAAGCCTTTTATCATTTCTAAGTGTGGTCTCATGAGGAATTTAAGTAAGAGGACAGCACAGCAAAGCTTAAGCAGTCCTTTTTTGTTGTTGTTGTTGTTGCAAAGTTCAATGGAGACAACATTCAAATATAAAGAGAGAGTTCTTGAAAAATGTGAAAGAATAAGGGAAAATCCATCAAAATATTCAAGGTCTTAAACACAGTTTATCACTAGAGTCCCAAATTACTTCCCTACTATCACCCTCCATAATAAAAAATACAACAAATACAGAGGTTGCTGCAAGATCAAATGTTAATTCTTAAAAAGAAACAAACTAAACAAAATAACAAAAACAAAACCAATATAATTACAGCATAATGCCTCCATTACTGTGTGTAGTTCTATAAAGGAACATGATCAAATATTTAAGTCCTTTTACTCCACTGAAAAAATAATTTCAACCTAGACTTAAGTATAGAAAAATACACTGCAAGAATATTACGAATATACTGAGGGTTTTTTCTTTTTTTCTTATGGTTTTCACGAAATATAGTACAATGATAGAATGCAGCTCTAGGTCCAAATAATTTCAAAAACATCCCGTACTTTAACGAATACCTGATTAGGGATCTCACTGATCATTTTAATCCTAGTTTTAGGAGGACACAAAATGAATTCCAGATGTGAAAGGTCTGGTTAGCCTTATTAACACCCTGGTTTCCTATGTTTGTTCCCCCTTGAAATCCCCACCACCTGCTTAAGGCTTATAATGCTACTCAGCATAAGGACTCTAAAACATCCCTTTCCTCTGTAAATTGTAAGAAATATTATTGGACAATGAAGAGTATCTTTCTTACAGCATACTGTAGAATCATACAATCATTAAGGTTGAAAAGGACCTCTAAGATCATGAAGTCCAACTGTTTACCCAGCAGTGTCATATTAACCATTAAACCATGTTTCCCAGCTTCCCCATCCACATGCCTTTTCATGCCTTTTGAACACTTCAAGGGATGGTGATTTGACCACTTACCTGGGCAGACTGTTTCAGTGTGCCTGACGACCCTTTTGGTGAAGAAATTTTTCCCAAGATCCAACCTAAATTTCCCCTGGCACAACTGAAGGCCATTTCCTCTTGTCCTATTGCTTGTTATTTGGGAGAAGAGACCAACCCCCAACTCACCACAACCTCCTTTCAGGTAGTTGTAGAGAGTAATAGGTTCTTCCCTGAGCCTCCTTTTCTCCAGGCTGAACAACCCCAGCTCCCTCAGCCACTCCTCATAAGACTTGTGCTCCATTCTGTTCACCAGCTCTGTTGCCCTTCTCTGGACACGCCCCTCAATGACTTTCTTGTGGTGAGGGGCCCAAAACTGTACCCAGTATTCGAGATGTGGCCTCACCAGTGTTGAGTATAGAGAGACAGTCACTTCCCTGCTCTGGCTGACCGCAGCATTGCTCATACAAGCCAGGATGCCATTGGCTTTCTTTAGTACCTGGGCACACTGCTGGCTCATGTTCCTACTGGCTGTAACATCTCCGGGTCCTTTTCTTCTGGGCCACTTTCCAGCCACTCATCCTCCAGCCTGTAGTGCTGCATGGAGTTATTGTGAGCCAAGTGCAGAACCTGGTACTTGGCCTCACTGAACCTCATACAGCTGGCCTCAACCCACCAATCCAGCCCATCCAGATCTCTCTGTAGACCCTTCCCGCACTGCAACAGATCGACACAGCTGCCAAACTTGGTGTCACCCACAAATTGACTGAGGGTGTCCTCAATCCACTTGTACAGATCATTGATGGAGATATTAAGCAGGACTGGCCCCAGCACTGAGCCCTGGGGATCACCATTTCTGACCAGCTGCCAGCTGGATGTAACTCCGTTCACCGCCACTCTGGGCCCAGCCATCCAGCCAAGATTTTACTTGGTGAACACTGCACCCAGCCAAGCCATAAGCAGCCAGTTTCTCCAGAAGAATGCTGTGACAGACAGTGTCATAGGCTTAACTAAAGTCCAGGTAGACAACATCCATAGTCTTCTGTATTTGTTTTTATGACTTGCTTTGGTTATGATATTCATGTAACTGTCATGATAATGAAAATTGCACTACATGAAAGCCTCCTTCACTGTTTCAAATTTAGAGGTGTAGTGGGTTTTGTCTTGTTAGCAATTCAACCAATAAAAGTTCTTTATATGACCTTCAGAGTTCCCTTTGTTTTGTAGTACGTTAAAAAAATGAGCTAGAATAACTCTGCATGTTGAAAAGGCAGTCTCAGCTTGGTCTAATTTTTCATACTTGTAGCAAACAACTTCAGGAACCAACTTCTGAAACACATACACCCTCAGAATCCTTCCTTCCCACTCCATACAGCTCATTCTGACACACAACAGGCTAAAACGGCAGAAATAGCTTTAAAAAATGCTACTCAAAGCCAAAAGGGGAAACATTTACTAATTCCAAGGCTTCAGGTTTTCAGGACAACATGACAGAATTGTTCAGATGCTTAGTTTTGCCCACACATCTTCCCTATTCTGTTTCTCCCCTTAAATGCTGTTTGCAGCTCCCTCTGCCCAAATGCTGACCTGGCCAGTAGCAGAAAGATGTCACAGTCCTCTATCACACTGACCTTGTCATGGCTGTGCTTAACAATATCCATTCCAAGTATTCCTTAAGAAACCACGCCTCTTTTGTCTTCAGTTTTATACTGACTTTATAACTTTCCTAAAATGAAAAGATAATGTTTGTTTTGACCAAAAGCAAAATCAAATAGAGGGAGCATGCTTCATTTTACAGCTGAAGAGAGATTCTTCTTTTGTATTTTACTTTCAAGCTTTTTGATGATACACAAGGCCATAATTATTCCAGGGTTACTCATCTCTGCTGAATCTCTAGCTTCTGGAATACCTGTATATCTAATGATATACATGCAACACACATGCAAAACACATTTTATGCTCAGGAGAGTTGCCAGTGTTGGAGAATGCAAAGATTAAAAGGAAGTAAAACTACACTATCATTCCATGTGAAAAAGTGGTCCCATCCAGGACAGGTAAAATAATAGGCATAAAATTACAAAAACTTGCACTCCCAGTCCTTGTGTTACATTGGCTTTGATGATAAATACAGGAGCTTTTGTAAACCAATTAAGTTCTAGTTAATTGTAAGTCTATTTTTGGATACAAAATTAAAATTAATTGAGTGTAATCTCTTAGTCTTTATGCTCCTTCTGATTTTGTTCAATTTCAGAATTAACAGGAAATAATAATTGCAATCCTAAAACACTCTTCCCCTCTTTCCTGCCTTCTTGCAGTTTCATCCTCTGATCTCACTCCTCTAGCTTTGATACATCAGGAGCACAACACACAAAACGGTGACAGATCATAGGGCCTTGTTTGGTATGTGCATCTCTCACTACTAACAGTGTATCACCTATGCCAACATTGTAGAAATGCAGAATACTTCCTTATCTGTGAGTGGTCTCTTCACAGCTGCAAGTGTACCCAATGTTCTGCGTGTCCTATAATTTACAATGACGTCCATCTTTTCTGTAATAGAAAAATGAACAACTGTATAGCTCTGACAGACAACTCCTTCAATCTATAGTCATCCGGCAATATCGCTTGCTGTTTCTTTCATGAGGGGCTAGTTATGTGGCTAATCAAATATCTGTCAGTTTTGATGTTGGATGGATTTTCTTTGGTGTGTTCAAGCACATTCCTGCATGGGTGTTATGAGTCTGCTTTTATTTTGGAAAAAGAAAAATTTTAATTTGAAAATGACATTTCTTTCAGGAACCTTATACTTGTTACTAACAGGTAAAATTGCTCAAGTACAAAAAGCTAAAAGCTTACAGTAATACTCTAAAATTTTCACTTTTAAAATTTGTTCACTGACAGCAATGTTATAGTCTGTTTCTATTCTGTAGTTAATTTTCTTATTACTGCTATGCAATCAGAAGTGAGAAAATTACTTTTTCTGTTTATGTGAGAAACACAATCACTAATATTCAAAGCCTTGAGGTTCTTTTCCCCTTCTTATTAAAACTTAATTGGTATGTGTAGTGGGGTATTTGTTTGTTTGTTTAGAGAACATACTGAATTTTACATTTATATAGGTGTAAACCAATACAGCTATTCATTTTGGGGGGGGGGGGGGGGCAATGAGGGAAGAACTTTCCATGTGTCTCATTTCCATGTAGTATTAGCAACACTGTAGGGATAGGGATCCCAAATCTTTGTTTGCGAAGCCTAACCATGATGATGAGGGATAGGGATGCAGAAATCCCCAGCGCAGATTGAAATACAGTAAGATTGAATGTTGTATATGTCTTCCATACAGTATGGTGCTTGTGCTCTGAGTAACAGGTACGCTACAATCACATGCATTTTGTATTATGAGGAAATAAAGAGGGGGAAAATGCATAAATGTTACTTCTTATAAGCAACGTCTTCTTTTGATTTGCACCCACTAAAAATTATTTAACTTAGAACAATTCCTAAAGTAGGATCTTGGTGTGGAGATACACAGACCTACCAGTTAACATTTGAAGGGAAGACCATACTTCAGACTCATCCTTTTAATGTAACATGACTGTGTACCTAAGTACAGAAAGAAAACATTGGATAACTAAACATCTAAGAAATTTCTGAGCTAAAAATACTACATTCCAAAATCTCCTACAGCAAATAATTTTTTAGAAGGATCCTTTGAAGTTGAATGTTCATCTCTAGCTGCCTATCTAATGCTCCAAAGCACCATAAGTCTTTGACTAACCGTAGCCCAGGCTGCAATTCTTTTAATAGCAGCTTAAAATGTTGGTAAGAGCTCCCCTTACTGGTCTGTCTTCAAATTGTCAACTGTTCAGTTCTGAAAACCTGAAACAGCAATGTGTAGAATACTACTTCTATTCCACATAAAACCACCCCAAAATAAACAAAATACCCCAAACAAACAAAAACTCAATCCCCCCCAAAAAAATCCAAAAAACAGCAAAACAAAAAAACCCAGCTCCACATCACATTTCTATCAGATATCCTATTTTTTAAAGTTCTTGTTAGTTGTTAAGTCATAAGACCAAAGATAATGACTTAGTTTAGGAAGAATTTGTTCTTCCATCACCATGACTTTCAATTTATTGAATCCTTAATTTTGTATAATCTAATTTCGTAGGCCTTGCCACAGTCTGAATTACAAAACACACACAAGACACCCAATTCTGACATATTGAGTAATGCCACATTTTACAGTAACCACTACTAGCTTTAACAGGATCATTTGTGGGATAATCAAGGAATCAGGGTGGACATTTGTGTGGAACTTGGAACTGCAAAAAAATTTATTACAAAACTTTACTGTTTTCTTCAATTGCTTGATTGGAAGAGCAAAATATACCTCTCAGACTGTGTTGGTTTATATGATGAAAGACATGTTGATTTATATATATATATATATATAAACATATACACATACACATTACATACATTTATATATGCTTTTTAGAGTCCTACTTTTGCAAGTTCAGCCTAGGGGCTGACTAAAATTGGACAGTTTTATGGTGATGATGCCAACTAAGAAAGGTTAACACAAGTCACTTAAATGATACCATGAAATACCATTATCTTCAATTCAAAGTAAACAATCCTGTTAATGCATAAAATACATGTTCTCTAGATTGTTCTTGCATATGTGAGGTGGCCCTGCAGAGTTGAGTGAGAAAAAACAGTAAAAACTGTTGTTATGGCACATTACGGAAAAAAAGAGACTCAGAAGATATGCTTTTGAATGCACCCTATAAACCTGGAAAGACAGCAGAATAGGATTTCTTAATGTACAACAACAGTTGGAGAAGGTTTAGTGTAGCACATCACACAGCCACCTAGATCTTTTTGTGCTAAATAGCAAAAAAACCCCCAAACTACCATTATAAGGACATTAAACAAATTAACAAAACCACTGTAATTTCAAATGGATTCAGATGCCTCTCATTTTCTGAAGCAACACTGGCAGTTTAGCTACAAAATCAAATCCACTCAGCCTGGGTTCTCTTAGATAAACTGGTAGAATTCCCTGAAGCATTCTCTATTTTCTTTCAGTACAGTTTTCTTTCTTGATGCAACATCCATTATCTCTAGTGATTGTTGGTTATTTCCTCCTTTAGTTCACTGGACAATTATTCTTCCTGGGCTAGTTGTTGTACCAGAGAGAAGGAGAGGGGACTTATGAATTGGGCACAAGTAAACTAAGTTATTATAATCCCTATCTATACCAAGGAACCAGGATCATATTCATTGTGCTGCCAAAACCCCTGCTAAAATAACCCCCTCTCCACAATTAGCTGATCCCACAATTTGTCTAAGTATCTAAATATATGGCAGCATTTAGGCTTATTTGCTTTTTATATGGCTTTCTTTGAAGCCCATTAATAAACTTAAAAAAAAAATAAATCTAAGACTTGAACAAAAACCTCAAAATGCTCAATAGTATAATTTTCAATAAAAATGAGGTGCTTTAACAGGAAGCTGTATTTTCAGTTTCCACCTTCTCTTCCCATATAACATACTTTGTTTGAATTATTCAAATTCTCTTACCCTGCTTTAGAGATCTCTCATCTTTCTGTCAAATATTAGTCTTTAGCTTCTGTATTTGTGTTAAGGAAAGCAGTACTTATGACCATGTTCAAGTTACAGTAACTACCCAAGTGCAACTTGGCTTACATCACAAAAGGCAAATAAATGAACTTGCAATCTTTTTTAGATTTAAGCATAAATAAGTAGCGAGTAATAAACAAAGTTCAAATAAATGTCCTTTAGGTAATTGTTCTAACCACACTCTTCTTCCAGTAGACAAGATATTTTCAACTCAGACTGAAAGCAGAAAGTGAGATAAAATTTGGTGCTTTAACAAGCAGCAACAAGAAGTCTGTCATTCAAGTTCTCTTTTCATTGCTCAAGCAAAAGCTGAGCAGAGTGAAGTTCCTGTGCTAGATATTAGCAGAAAAGTGAGCTTATTAGTAATGGATACAGATGTTAAATTAACATAAAATATTCAAATAGAGTGAGAGCTGATTTTCTCACCATATCGACTCTATAACCAAAACATGTATATACTAACAAAGATCTCCTTCACTTTTTTATTCTCAAATGCTTCGTCTTTCAAATGTATTCTTAACATGTTTCACTCCAAGCTCTACTCATCAATATTTCACACCTAAATGAAAAAGTGTAAATGCTGACTACCTCAAAATGTCTTGATATTTTCAACACTCGTATCTACTTTTCTCCCATCTGAGCAATATAGATACATATTTTTTAAATTATTTTTTGTTGTTAAAGCATGCAACTTCCAGGATTATATGCATTTCAAAAAAAAAACCAAACCTTTCAGAGGTCCAAGTTTATTCAAATACCAGAAACCTTTGGGTGTTTTGTTTGTTTAATTCATATACTTACTCAAGTTTCCTCATTGGATTTCCTTCACCATACTATGTGATTTAAGACCCTTTTTTCCCTAGGGACTACGAAGAACTCAGTCCCGTAGACCACATACAATGATACCGATTTGCTTCTTTACATCATTTGTTTATTCTTACAGTACAGAATCAATTAGGCCTTGTTAGGTTGCAGAAAGGATCAAATTATTGACAGGTTTAGAAGTTAAAAGTCCATAAACTTGTTTGCTCAAAATAAGAAAAAAAAAGTTACAAGCAGAGTATAAGAATGCATGCTTATTTATTTAGTTTATACAGTTTGGAATTTCTATCCATCTGTATTACATAAGCCATTATCAATTGTAAATGTAAGCCAAAACACAGGTAATGCAACAGCAAAGCTGTGCAATTAACCAGGAGAAAAACCCAAGAACTGCAAGAAGTTTATTATAGACCTAAAAGGAAAATCATAACAGAAATGGAGCACTAGACATGCTAAATATAGAGAAGCTTAAGAGGTGGAATTCCACACATGACTTTTCAAATGCTGTCATTTGAAGGAAGAGTGGGGGATGATTCACCTTTCAGCAAAATCTGGATGGAAAACAAACAAGGATTCCAAAGAAAGGAAACAGAAATTACACGATGCTAAATTCTACAAGCCTATTTGCTCATCCACGTGAGCCGGAATATATGCAATTCTACCAGAACTTTCTTTGGACAGCTTTTTGATTAAAAATATCTAGTGAAACTTTCTCCTGAAGCTTCCCTATTCCTGAGGGGAAAAAAACAAACCAAAACAACCCCCACCCCCAACCAACCAATGAGCAACCCAAACAAACAACAAAAACAAACCCACCAACTAATCTGATAGCTACTGGACAAGAAAAACAAGCAGCAGTGGGAGAGTCAGCACGGAAAACTGTTCCTTACGAAAGCTTTTCAATTTATACTTGTTTTTCCCCGAAGATAAAAACGTGTCTGATGTACATGAGGAGCTCTGAAAACAAAGCTTCCCTTTGATGTAATATCCCAGAATATCAATGATTACTTATAGATCCAATAATTTTTACTATTTTGAGTAGGACGTAGGATAAGAGAAAAAGTAATACATATTATTCTTCTTGTTTCTGTAATCTGTATGTGCCTGACCTGCAAAAAGGAATCTTCGCAGATTCCATCATCATATACTAGCTCATTTACTAAATAGGCCAGTGTCTGAACTAGAGTTACAAATACAATGTAAAAACTAAAAACAAAAACAAAGCAAAAAAACCAAAACAAAACCCAAAAGACAATGAAACTACGAAGCTTTTCCTTTGCAGCAAAAAGCAATAAGGGAGGAAGAGCTAAGATGAAGGAAAAAACACAACACTCAAAAAAAAAAAAAATATGCCAAACCAGCTTTCCTCTTTGCAGGTAGAGCACGTGAATCTCCCTCCTGATCACATAGCTTACTGTGACCAAAGCAATTATATATAGGATTGGTCTCCCATTTCTGTTACCCCTTTAATTTGTGATTTGGTAAAAGTAGGCAAGTAGTATGGGACATTTGTTAAATTTTTGGAAAACAAAACAAAAACACGACAATAAAACAGTCACACCGACTTTCATTCTGGTGTATAAAACCCATTAAGTTAAAGAACTATCTGACCATGCCTTCAACTTACAGAGATGTTCCAACAAGCACAGATCATACTTTAACAGATATGCTTTACTTTCTTTCAGTCACACTATAATCAGTCAAACAATTCTACAGAAACATAACATGTCAGAGGAGTCCATATAGCATTTCAATGCATAAACACTAATTTTTGGGTCACACCATTTTGCAAGATAAAAATCTTAAAGGAAAAACACAGAGCATGCATCAAAAATTCTTTAGGCAAGTCCTCAACTGTAGAATTTTAAGGATTTTAGTAAAGATACCATAATCTTTCAAAATAAGAAACAAAATCCAGTTCCAGAGTATTTTGTCTATGAAAATGATGCATTTTTCAGAGTAGCCACTTCTATGTAGAACTTACAAATCACAGTGTTATCTATTAAAACAACCCATGCTATTGAAATTCAGTTTCCTTCCAGTAATCCCATTTCTCTTGTCTTTTCACTTCTGAGTAATGGGAAATGAGTTCTGATCCATTAACTCGCCTACTCTCTCCTGGAGGAAGTTGACCAGTTCAGCTAATACAAAGACATGAGTTTCATCCAGGTCTTGTATGATGAACTTCTTTCCCAAAGCATTTGACTCATCCAAGTAGAGCAGAAACTGCTTCATTGCTGGGTCACTGTAGAGACAAACATACATCAGATCTCACCCCAGTGTAATAAGATACAGTTACAAACAAACAGAAAGAAAACACCATTTGAAGACACTCCCAAAGATTTTAGGGAAACAATTACTAATCTCAACAGTCACTCACAAGTTAAATGCAGTATATGAAGGTTTTGAAAAGGTTGTTTCTTTCACAGTACTAATTTTAGAGACAAAACTAAACTGATAAAGTCTAATGACTAGAACCAGGTGCTTGATTAGCAGAGAAGTTCCCCTATGCTGCTGCTAAAGCATCTTAAAAAAACCCACAAACAACTAAAACCCAAAAATCCAACCCTTAATAAGCTAAGCTTGAGCTTACATTTTTGTCTTCAGCAATAGTACTATGAAAACATGTTTTCTTAAAGCATACTTTTGTTTAAGGATAACCAAAACCCAGGAGAACACAATTCTTACTCAAAGTAGTATAGCATGGAGAAAAATTCAAGTATGACTTGTACATTTATCACACCCTAACTGAACAGTCACAATGTCACCTAAGTTAAATGTTTAGAAGATAACGTTTCGGAATTATGGAAATTACAGGTAACTTAAACAGTTGCATCACAACAATTCCTTTTGTCCAGACTCTTTAAGTTACTTAAGGTCTGGAGAAATAAGCAGGTTTTGACACAAGGAAAGGCGATAAGCGCTGTCACTCACCACTCAATCAGAACACCTTTCAGAACATTCACCATCTTCTCGGTTCTCTTACAAACGCCGGGAGGGAGAGGACGCAAAAACAACCCCTCGCTTCGGGTCGCACACGCGAACGGAGCAAACCTGCAAGCACCAAAAAAAAAAAACCAAACAAACAACGCTTTGGTTAAACTCGTAAATCCTTTAGACAACTCACCTCCCCGGACCAGCAGCGCTGCTGGTCCCGCCCGCCTGGGACAGAGGGGCTCCCAGAACCTCCGGTCCCTGCCTGGTCCCTGCCTGGTCCCTGCCTTGTCCCTGCCTTGTCCCTGCCTTGCCCCTGCCTTGCCCCTGCCTTGCCCCCGCCTCGCCCCCGCCTCGCACCGCGCGACTCCCGCAGGCCGCGACCCTCCACCTCCAACTCCGCCGCTCCCGGACGGCGGAAGCGCCTTTCTCGCGCACGCGCGGCGCCGCTCCCGGCAGCGCCCGCGGGTTGGCGTCACCGGGCGCGCGGGCGCCGCCATGGGGAGCGGCGGCGGAGGCGGAAGGTGGGAGCCGCGCTGCTGGAGCGGGGTGGGGGCATGGCGGCCGGGACACGGGGACGGGGCGGGTCACGGGGGGCGTCTCGGGGTAGCAGGTTGTTTTGTTTCTGAACCCCTTCGGAAAGAGGCACAAAGCCACCCCCGGGTACGTGTTTTTTTTTTAAATAAGCCCCAGTGTCGCAGTCCCGAGGCAGCGGCGCCCCTGCCCCACGGTGGGTTCGTGACAGGCAGGTGGGCACCGCACCCCCTGGTGCGGGAGGGGGCTCGCAGCTGTCCGGACCGGCCGTGAAACAGGCTGCAAAATGGGTCCTTTCGCGTTATGTTTGCGTATATCCCTAAACATAAAATCCTCGATATGAGCCGGTAAAGTGCGCCCGCAGCCCAGAAGGCCAACCCAAATCCTGGACTGCATCAAAAGGAGTGTGGCCAGCGGGGCAAGGGAAATGATTCTGCCCCTCTACTCTGCTCCGGTGAGACCCCACCTGTAAAGCTGCATCCAGCTCTGG
Organism: Corapipo altera; assembly: GCF_003945725.1. Lineage (NCBI taxonomy): Eukaryota > Metazoa > Chordata > Aves > Passeriformes > Pipridae > Corapipo > Corapipo altera. The sequence continues at coordinate 24,615,665 of NW_020884874.1, forward strand.
GGCCCCCAGCGTAAGAAGGACATGGACCTGCTGGAGCCGGTCCAGAGGAGGGCTTCGAATTTGATAAGAGTACTGGAGCACCTCCCCTGTGAAGACAGGCTGAGAAAGCTGGGGCTGTTCAGCTTGTTGAAGAGAAGGTTTCATGGAGATCTCATAGCAGCCTTAAAGGATTTGAAGGGGCCTGCAGGGAGGCTCTCAGTCAGGAACTGCAGTGATAGGACAGGGAATAATGGGTACAAGAGAAAAAGGAGAAATTTAGTTTGGGTATTAGAAAGAAATTCTTTACTCTGAGGATGGTGAGGTCCTGCAACAGGTTGCCCAGGGAGGTTGTGGGTGCCCCAACCTTGGCAGCATTCAAAGCCAGCTTGGAAAAGGCTTGAGCAACCTGGTCTAGTGGGAGGTGTCCCTGTCCATGGCAGGAGGGTTGAGACTAGATGATCTTTAAGGTCCAGTCGAACCCCTATGATTCTGTGTGCACTCTTGGACCTGAACAGAGGCTCCTGGCAGCAGAGAAATGGCACTCATTTTGGCCTCCTGTGTTTGCAGGTGCTTGTTTCAGATTCAAGTAATTGTGGCACCTGCTGTCACTGAACCACATGTTTATTGCGGTTATAGACTGTGGCTAGGGAGAAGAATAAATGGGTGTGATTCTGTGAATAAAGGTAGTAAAGGAACTGCCATGAGACAGACTTTGGAGGCGGGAGAGGTGTCTCTAGAGGACTGATTATTGGTGTCTTCAAAGTGTATCACAGTGTTGTGTACTCTGCTGAAGTGAATGTATAAGCACAATGTTGAAATGACAGAAGTCAAAAAGTAGTCTCCTGGCAGTGATTGTGGGAGTGCTGGGGTAATACTGACATTTTTCAAAAATGCCCCAAACACAAGCAAGAGACAAGTGAAAAATCAAAACTTTTGGGGAAATGAGAAAAGAGGAAGACACATTAATGGAAGGAAACAAACAGAAACCCCTTGTTTAGAGGAATTGGACACTGACAATAAAAGTGATATAAGCGTTTTTCTTGGTCTGTAGAGATTACCTTAAATTCAATATTATCATTTTGAGTTAATTGTGATTGTGGTGATATAGACCTAATTTGTTACTTAATAAGAATGACTATGTTTGCAACATAAGAATGTGATTGATATGGGAGAGATATTGGTGTGGTTTTAAATCCACTTAAACACATAAACTCAGTATTTCAGTTAGTATAAATGCATCAATGCAGTCACTAAAATTTCACTTATAAAATACAAGTTTCATGTCACTGCTGCAGTGTATGCAAAAATGGTTTTTTTGTGTATTTTTGTGATTATTACGTTTCATATTCTTTCTGGGTTTTTCCATAATGCTTGTGCTAAAAATACTACGTGTTCTATCAGCTAAGACTTGGGAGGAGGTCTTCGTCAGAAGTAACATGCAGAACTTTGTTGTTGTGGGTTGCCAAAGCCAGTTTTTAAATTTTCCTAATTTAGACAAGTTTTTCTTATATAAAGAAAGTAACTTCTTATATAAAGGCAGTAACTTTTGCTAATACATAAAATGGTGAGTATGTGTGAGTGGTAGGAACACGAATTGGTGCTTTTGCCTGGCCTAAATGGACTTGTTTTTCTGTGCTTGACTAATATAACTATATTTTCTTTTAACCTCATTGTGCAGAGGTTAAGATACAGCCTTGATCAGTGGGCTAAAGTGCATAGTCCTTCATGAATAGTCCCACTTGTTAAAAGAGTCAAGGTAATATCCAGAAAGTGTATGGAAGTTACAGCAAATTTTTCTTAACTCATCTTCCTGCCTGTAAAACCAGGAAAATTGAGTGCCTTGCATCATATATATTAGAAGAATAAATCTTTTCATAATTCTGAAGGACTCTCATATTACCTTCATGAAGACTGCTACTGTCAAGAAAATTCATGCTTGCATTGGCTTGCCTGTACATTCAGAACTTTGGTAGTTCTAATATATGTATGTTTGTGACTTAAAAAAAAAATCTAGTTTGATTTCAGCATTCAATGAATACAGTGCAGTTATTTTGTTGGTATCCCGTGGCTTCATAATGTTGAATTGCTCAGGTCTTAATTTTAGAAAGGGTTCTCTTCTTCATGACTGAGGCTAGATTCTCATTCTTTTGCACATGTTAGAACCTTTTTAGAATGAGATGCATGTTTTACCTGTAAGCATGCCCTGTGGGTTTCATGAGCCCATGAAATCAGAGCATTTGAGAAACAGTACTGATTTTTAATAACTGTAGAGGTTTCACATTCTTTAAGTATTAGTTAGGTTTGCCATTTAAAGTCAAAAATATCTAGTAGTTCCTTGAGCCTTGTTAATCAAAATGAAAGACTTACTTGCTAACACAATCAGTTATAAACTTTAAAAGCAGTTGGTATTAAAGCCCATGTCATATAGAGTAATGTCTTGATGGAGACATGAGCATATGTGGTATTTTACGGGGAGTTACCAAGAAGTAGAAAAGGAAATTTAGAAACAGAGAAGTTAATTGGAGATACATACTTACTAAAATCAACAGTAACACATAATTGATGAAAAACTGCTTTAAACTTTTCTTGTGATTGAAATGCAGCCCATTAAATTAAAGAGTTTATAGATTTTTTAATTGGAGCACTTTATAGGGAGTAAAAGGACACAAGTATGGTTTATTGTGACATTTGCTATCATGACCTTTTCTGTAAAAAGACAGGAAAATCTGCTGCAGGTTTTCTGCTGTAACTCAAATCAATCATTACTTTTTTTTTTTTTAATACACAGAATGTCAGTGTCTGCTTACTGTATATTTTGCTACAGACAAATAGGAACCTCAGGTTCAGCCACGAAAACACACCTACCCTGGAATATCAGTAAGTACAGTTCATTATGTATTGATCTGAAGTGTCAATAAAAAGGAATGGTATGATATTATACATTGTTTAGAACTGAAGTTCTAAATCGCTGAAGACTTTGTGTTTAAAAGCTCCTATTAACCTGAAGTGCCTATCTGTGTCTGACCTTGCTTTGCATAGTGATCTGTAAAATGACACCAGCAGATTATTTGGGAACAGATACAAACATGATGGGAGGTCCTCTCCTCACTAAATGTGGTCTCATTAAGCTATCTTAAACTCCACTTGTATCTGATTTTTTTGGTAACTTCTAGAGCCATGAAATAATTACGTCAAAAAATGGGGAATAAAGTTTGTTTCTATTATTTATTTTATATCGTGTTGTTAATTCTGCAGTCTTTCTTGCTTAGTCCCTGCTTTCTTTGGTGCTTTCTGCATAGAGTGACGATTCTTACAGTTTGTTTCTGAGCATTAAAGATAGGATATTTCAATTTCTACTCTACAGGAAGCATTGCATTTTTTTCTTTTTCAAACTTCTCTGCCAGTTATTTCTTCAACATGTAGCTGCTGCCTCTTGTCTGCATGCCAAATTCTTATGGTCTCACAAAGACGGAAGCTGGTAGCAGTGGTTGTGGGGCAAATCTCCCAATTCATGCTGAGGAAAAGAAATTATTCATGATAGGTGAGATGGGTTCCATTGGGTTTGCTGCTACTGGTAATGATAAAGAGTTTCTCTGTATAGAGATCCTTAATATTCAGATAATCAGATCAATGTGGTAGGGACAAAATAGCTGAAATCTGACAGAAATTATTAGACTTAAAAGGAAAATTGTTACAAGTAGCATGTGTTTATTAGCTTTAGAAATTAGATACAATTATTTTAAAAAATAATTTTCTTATGGAGACTGCAGGACTTTTCAAAGAATGTACATACTCCTGTATGTAATAATATACACCATGTAAGAAAAAATTAACTTCTTAAAATAATTTAGAGTTCAAAATGATTGCTAGTGATACAGGCAGAGAAAGTTTACTGTTGATTCCTGCAACTGAGCAATGAATGCAATTGAGAGGTAGCAATACTCAAAGCAAATAGCAGTGGCAAGATACATGTTTTATCATCTTGCTTAGGAGAGCAGGAAATTCTAATCAAGTAATGTTTTCTCTGGTTGTAAATTTTGGTTAATGATTTCCTGAAAGGTGGAGAGCAATAGAAAAATTTTAAAAGCTTATTCTTAGTGACTGGTGTTCTTACTGTTCAATAATCAAATGGTAATTACGTTAATATTGAGGTGATGCACACAACTTTGTTTGACATGAGTTTTTCATTTTTTCAAGGAAAAATTGGAAAGGTAACTGGATCGCTTATACTAGGGTAAGTTGTAACTGATAAGCATCTAAGTAACTTATGTACCCAGTTAAAAGTTTAATATGTGTATCTCTCAAAAAATGTGACAATATCAGGGGATATTGTCCATTCCACCACAATAGACGTGGTGGAATATGGCTTGGAAGCATAATTTCTGATAGTTATTACTTATTTCAAGTATTTTATAGCCTTTTCTCTACTTTGTGAAATGAAAATAATTTGCAGACTATTATGTATGTGGTAAAATCTGGATGCTTTATAGCAAAGTGATTGTTAACTGGTTTTGCCATCATATTTTTTTAGTTAATACTCATATGCAGTTCTCTTTTCTTTAAAGAGGTTTTGTATTCATTACATATGAAGTCCTGTCCTTAAATAAGTTGCTGCAAATTGATACTCAAGCTCTACATCAAGAAAAACTTAAATCATATATATACGTACGTACAGCTTCTCTAAATCCAAGTGAATATCAAGGTAAGATGCATAATTGTTTGTGTTTTAAAAACAGAATTTTAAGAGAATAGAATGTTTCTGGAAGTCGCCCTTATATAGTAAGGAAAGTTATATTTCCTGAGATCTGTTATCAAAAAATGTCACCAAATTTATTTTAAGATGGTGACTGATTATTTTTTTTTAAGATCGTTCTTTCTATACATAGTTCTCTATATATGAGATAATTTTCTTTATAAATGTCCATATGTATATGTGTGTGTATTTTTTTTCATGTATTTACAAGTCTTTCAGACTTCCAGTAATACAAAAATACTCTTGTAGGGATCACATACAAAGCCAGAAAAGAAATCCATAAAGCAGTGAGGAAAATTCTAGAAACTGAAGCTAAAATATTCCGGAGACCTTTTAATGGTAGGTATTGAAAGCATGAGTTTATCTATTATTGTTGTTTTTTAACAGTGAGAAGTAGGACTTTTAGAAAGTAAAATATTTTTTCTCACAAACTTAACATGTTCTTTTCTGTTTGATGCAGTGATAATATAACTTATAATTTCTATATTAATATGGATTATCGGTTGTCTATTTTCTATGTATTAAAACCATTCTTTTTCTTAAAGTAAACAAAAGCAGTGATTAAGAGGAGATTTCATTTTGTTCCTGTTTCAGAAGAGATTTAAAGCTTAAGATACCAGTTAATATTTGATACCAGTTTTGTGTACAAAAGGTATTCGTGGGATGAAATACTCTCATTATAGAAAAGTATGTTATGTTTTCATCAGAATTGATAATATTAACTGAAAGCAGCACAGTCTATTTGTAAGTGTCACTGCTTTTCAGAGTAATTTACAATAAGAACTTCAATTTGTATATGAAACTCTGTTCCTGAGGCATACTGTCTATTCTCATTTAACTGTCTGTTAAATAATTATAACAATATGCACCTCCTATGAAATGTCATGTCATCCTATGAAATTAATTGTTCAAGGTCAGAGCCTCAAAAGTTGCTGGTTGATAAGTGCCAGCCAGGGGTTGTCACATATATTTGAAATATCAACTTGGTGCCACTAAAATGAATTAAACCCACCATTTAAGGATCAGCATTTTCCTGATGTCATTCTGTGATTTTTTTATTGTACTAATTTAATATTAAAACATTACACTCTAAATTACTGTTAACAACTAATATTCAGATATTAAAAGAAATGTTTTTCCTTACTCAGCAAATGGCAACGTGACTGTTAAGATGCTCATTAATAATAAGGTGTGTTTCATTTGTTTCTTGTTAAAAGAACAGTTCAGTACATTTGATGGAGAAGAGCATGAGTGTGCCTTATGGCTTCTCTTAAAGAGAACTCAGTCAGAAGACAAAATGGTCCGACTGCAGGCTGTACAAGACCTGGCAAGCAACAATCACTGGCGTGGTAATGTGTGCTGATGTAGCCTAATTCATCCCAGAAATGCAACAAAGTCTCAGTTAGCTGTTCCAAGTCTGCTGCCAACATGAAGAAAAGCTAGTAGCTGCAAGAAGCATAAATATGCTCTGAAATTTGGTCTAAAATGTGGGGGAGTTATTTACATTTCAAGTAGCTGTTCTTTCCTAACACCCTGACACAGTGTGTGTCTGCAGTGCAGGCCTCTCTCTGTTTCCCACCAGAGAATTCCAACCATTGCTGTGTTGTGGGAGAGCCGTTCATGCTCCTTATTCCTAGGGTTTTCTATTGGGACTGCTTACACAGTCACAAGTTCTGACAGTGATTTTTTTATAAGGCTCTGTAGGAGTGAGTTTAAAGCCATGGTTAAGTTGATAAAAGTTGGTTAGAAGCTGATATGTAGTAATGACAAACCAGAGGTAAAGGACTTGTATGTGTAAACATGATTTGTAAGCCTTTTTTGTCCTAGTTATTATTTAGTAGTAATAAGCTCACCCTGTTGCTCTAGCAGCAAATATCCTTGAAACCCCAAGGGGAGGTGTGTGTGTATGTGTATATGTGTGTCCTTCTCGTCACTCCATCACTAGACCACATAAACTAGGTGACATTCTGTTCTGGATTCTCATTAGTCTGGTAATTCAGTCAGTTGAGGATCTTTCAGTCTTCCAATGCAGCTCCAAGCCATGGGATTTATTTTGTTTCAAATCACCTCTTTAAAAATCTAATTAATTTCCATGGGGAATTTACATCAACAAATTGTGTTTGAAAACATCTGAAAGCTAGGCTGTACCAAAACTGAAGCTTTGTGTACTAATTTAGTGTAACTGTCTGGTGTTTGTAGGAGAATACTGTCTGTTAGTGGGTGATCTCAGGATCTCAGAGCACAGGATGTCCAGTATTAGGAATTTAGTTGCTTTTTGTTATCTCCCTTTCTCTGTAGTGCTCATTGTTGTAGTATTTGGACGTTTCACAAACACTTATTGTTCTTGCCAACTGCCTTACGAGGGAAACGGGCTTTTTTTATAACCTGATACTTCAAAATGGAGTCCAAGAAAATTTAAGATTGAAAGTGTGTGCTAACTTTTCACAACTAGAACCAAAGTGTTCAGCTTGTCCAAAACACAGCTCCAGTGAATTCAGTTTGCAGGTGTAAGTGATCTACACTGAAGAAAAAATATGACCAATCTGTGAGTGTGAAAATTATATTTTAAATGACTTGTCAGTTTTGTTCTAGAATTGAATAACAGTAACAAAAATAGAAGCAAATTTTTATTTTCCTTCCCTTCAGTTTGCCACTGAATTTCAGTATGTAATTTTCAGTTTTTCCAGCTGTAAAGTAAGTAGGTTTTGGAAAGGAAGAGTAGTTGCTCTTTAAGTCTGCTTTCCCTTCAGTAGAGTAACTGAAAGTCTCTCTTGTATTTTCATTAAGGAAAGGCTACTTAAAACTGTGCTGTGCTATCAATCTTATGAAATGTGGCTTTTTGTATCATTTGAAATTTGGGGTGATCTCTTTGCAGTATTTGGATTTAAGGCTCTGGTTTTTAATAATGTATGCAGAAGAGTATGCACGATGCCTTTTAAATTTTAACTCAAGCTTCGGTTTGTAGTTCTTATATTCCTTTCACAGTGGCAATACTGAACATTTGCTTTTGCTTGTGCTCAAATTATACCTGAGGACCTATGTCAAACTGGTCTATAATGAACAGTTAGAGCCCAGGTGTATTTCAGTTCAGCATAGTGCTGATCTAACGTCTGCAGTTTTTAACTTCTGGAATTTGTGGTTACAAAATCAGAACTTGTTTAAGTAGATTGCAGAGAGGTGGTTCTTTTTTCAAATGTATTTACAAAGTAGATCAGAAACTTAATTTAAAACCAAATGAAATGTTTAAGGTTAGTTTTAACCCTAACATTGAAATTCTTGTATGACAGATTATCAATACGGTACAGTTGCTCAAACCTGTGATCAAAGGACTGCTATTGGTTTGGCTCGATCCAAAGGTATTGACCTTCGCTTTTTCCTGCCTCCACCACCATTGCCAAAAATAAAGACTGTAAGTAAATGAAAAGTAGGTATTAGATGATTCTTAGTTGCTTATTTGTTTTTACTGTTTTTGTTGTTGTTGTCTGTTGTTAGAAGTAGAGTTCTTCTAAAGTAACTAACTAGTAGTAAAATTAAGACTAAAATACAAAACTGTAAGATATGATATACCCCTGGGGTATATCTGCATTAGCGAATGGCATGATGGAAAGAAATAAGGTTGAACACATTGCTCAATTACTGTTCTTGAACTGTATATCCACAGTACATATTTACCAGCAGTGAAGTCTGAACCAGTTACCAGTATGATACACACACTGCTTGTCTGTACCTAATGGGCAATGCGAAGAAGTCATCCTGGATCGCCTTGTTGATCCTGACAGAATCCTACATATAGGTAGTGTTCCTGGAGGCCTTTGCATCCTCAGTGCTAGTGTGGTGCTCTGCTCTAGACCCACCTCTTCATTGCCACGTTTTGGGTGTCAACAAATCTTTATTGGATAAATTTGGCCTTGGTTTTTCTTTCTAAGGTAATTTTTAAGGGTGTGTATATATATTATATACATGATGGTCAGAGCAGTCATACCATCATCAGCTTCTTCAATAAACAGAATTGGCACACAAAGCATAATATATGAGGTGTTTTGTAATGCTGATAGAATGAATACTGGCAGAAGTCCCTGACAAAAACTACCTGTCAGAAACTACCTGTATATGTTAACCAACAAAACTCTGAAACACCAACTTAGGTTCATGGTGTTATGTTCAGTTTTTCCTTTCTTATATTAGGTTATACTAGTATATGGTTGTGTATATATTTTTACAGGAGTATGATTACTAAGTGATTGAAGCTAAGAGTTCCCAATCTACTGCTTAGCAAATTGAAGCAAATCATTGTGGCAACTCTAATTATCACAAAAGTCTCCGTGTCGAATTGCAACCAGGATTAGAATAACTGTGAATTCCATGACTGTGGGCAAATAAACTTTGTTATTCAACTTTGTTGAATCTATCAATTGATCTACGGATTGTTAAATGAACACCTGTATGAATATTTTGAATATAAAAGCTTAAAAGAAATGTTGTCTTTATTTTTTGCTAGTAATTTATACATTCATTTTAATGGAGTGTCACCAAAAGCACAGCATCATGAGCTAGCTGAGGAGGGTGATTGTTGCGCTCTACTCTGAGCTGGTGCGACCCCACCTGAAGTACTGTGTGCAGTATATAAAGATATAAAGCTGTTAGAGAGCGTCCAAAGGAGGGCAACAAAGATGGTGAAGGGCCTTGAGAGGAAGCCTTATGAGGAGTGGCTGAGGTCACTTGGTCTGTTCAGCTGGAGAAGAGGAGACTGAGGGGAGACCTCATTGCAGTCTACAACTTCCTGGTGAGGGGAAGAGGAGGGGCAGGCACTGATCTCTTCTCTGTGGTGACCAGTGACAGGACCCGATGGAATGGCCTGAAATTGTGTAGGGAGTGGGTTAGGTTGGATATTAAGAAAAGGTCTTCACCCAGAGGGTGATTGGGCACTGGAAGAGGCTCCCCAGGGATGTGGTCACAGCACCAAGCCTGACAGAGTTCAAGAAGTGTTTGAACAAAGCTCTCAGGCACACAGTGTGATTTGTGGGGTGGTCCTGTGCAGGGCTAGGAGTTGGACTTCAATGATCCTTGTAGGTCACTTCCAACTTAGGATATTCTCTGATTCTGGAAAATTACTGTGTAGTTAAGAGTGAACTTTTAAGGTTCCTGTGCCAAGAGGAACATACCAAAGTATGAAGTGTAAAGTATGAAACTCTTCCTCACTTATTTGGTGGTTTTAGAATTACCAGTTTTCAAAGCCTTTACAGATATAACTACTAAAGAGTTGCAGAGCACTTAAGTCCAGGGTTCGTATTTTATGGCCTCATTAGTATGACTAATTCCATTATGTCAAATATTTATTTTCTCTGTGTTTTGCTTCATGCTTTCAACAAAACTAAAAGCTATTTGTGCTTACTTCTTGCAGGATTATCCCATAGAAGATGAGCTTCGCTTGTTGTTAGTATCTTTACCTCAGACTGGTCTTGATCCATGTGTGCAGTACTTCACATCTCTTGCTTTACGTGAAAGTAGCCAGACTCTTGCTGCACAAAGGGTGAGTTCCCATCTGCAAAGTAGAACTCTTTGGGTTCTTTGTTCCTGCAGACCTCAAAGATATAAACCTATTTCCACATTTTTGAACATTATAAGAGGAAGAGAAATACAGAGACTTTGTGACTACAGAACATAAGCGAAATCTCTTCTAAATACAGACTGTCTGCTTGAAAGCTTGTTTGTGTTTCCCATCTGTATTAGTCGAAAGGTCTAGTGAAAGATTCTATCCTTCAAACCTTCCCATTAAGCAGATATTTCAACATTTTATCCAAAACATTCCTTCCCCTTGTAGTGCTCATAAAGTGATTTTTCACATTTTATCTTACTGTTGTTTGAATTTTCACTTACTGCAGAGATGATTGAACCTCTGTTAAGTCTTACTAGCAAACCAGTAGTTGTTCGCACACCTCAAATAGTAAACTCTGTTATATCACGTGGAAATTCCTCACTGGAACAGATCCCTGTTACCAAACCAGAAATGGAATAGTCTAGTGGTCTGTCTGAACTTGGAAACTAGGGTTTCTTCAACAGTGCAACAGCTTCCTTAGTGGTTTTAGGAACATCATTTAAAGTGCCATTATTGCTTAAAAATAATAATTGTAGTGCCACTTTCATCCACTCTTTCTTGTGAATTTTATTTTTTATTTAAAAGTTGTGACTTCTTTAATGAGTGATTATTATTTTTTATAAGATGCAATAGCAAACGTGAATTCATTTTAATAGTGATGCTTGTCAGCCTACATTTGGAGATTTCGAAGTGCAATAACTCTGTAGTTCCTCTAACAGAGTTATGTGTGTTATTTTTATACTATCACTCCTTTATTTTTTTCACAACCAGAGCTCTTGCTATAAAGTGAGCTTTGGTAAGACACTGCACTTGTAGGAATTTTGATTTTTGTTGAGGTTATGCTGCTCTTTCTGCTCTGTGATTGAGAGACTGGTTGTCAGAGGCTATGCCACCTATTGGAGACCTTTTTTTCCTCCTATTTTTAGTTTTGCAACTATGGAAGTCTAAATTTGGTTTGAGTCTTGCTTTTAACGCTTAAACAAATGATCTTAAAAGAAGACATTCATTAACAAAATGAAAATCCTACATTTTTCCCCTTTATTTATGTTTTGAAGTTAATAGACTATGGAGACTACTGACTGAAAATCTAATTAATATTTTCAGTTAAAAACAGTAAATATTTTTGTGGTGTACTGTTGTGTAGTTTGTACATTTTGAAAAGTGTATGCATGCTGTGCACTCTTTAAAGCCATTTCTATAGATCATTATACACTTAACGGTTCAGTTTAGACATCCTTGTTTTATGTAGCCATGTGTTATGATTTTTACTGTTTCTCATTTCAGGGAGGCTTATGGTGTTTTGGAGGAAACGGACTTCCATATTGTGAGACATTGAGTAAAATCCCTTCAGAAACAGTGGAACTCTTTTGCTTGCAGGCTTTAGTACAGCATTCTAAGGTAATTTGTCCTTTAAACTATCACTGAAAAACTACATTTATAAACATTCCTTTTTAATGCTCTCTCATGTATTGGGAAGGAGTTGCCATTTCTTTGTCTCCTACCCCTCACTCCTTCTGTAAGGGTGTTCAGACAACCGAGACTGGTGTGAAACAAAGGCAGTGTAACAAACTAATTTTTTTTTCTCATGGGGAAGTGTATGTAAGTTCTGTTCTTGTTTCTAATTAGCCCTTACAAGTTCTCCTGTAGTATACCTGTGTGTATCTTTCAAGAAGTAAAAGGGCAGCTCTGAGACAGAAAAGCAGGAGAGAATGCCTGAGGTCCGGGTGGCTTAAACGATTTCATCCTGTGTGAGGCTACTTCCCACTGACAGCTAAAGTCATTGGAGATGGATATCATGAGGCAACAGTGTTTCCACTCTGCAGCTTCTCAGTAATCGAGATACTGATGATGTGAAATTCTCAGTGCAAAGTATGTGGATTTGTGTGAGTTGGTGTACATCAGTTCAGAAAGCTTACAAGCAGGTCTCTTCTTGCGGCTCTTAATTTGACTCTAGTGCCAGGTTTTCACAAAGTAAAGTAGCCTGATGAATTCAAACCTTATCTAGTCAAAAAGCTCCCTCCTTCAGGGGCCACTGGCTTTGGGCAGACTACTGCACAGCAAGCATCTAATACAGTGGCCTCCCAGGACCAGTCTGTTTTGCAGACACAGATGAAGAGTATGGAAGACTTTTTGTAACAGTGATTCTTCTTGTTTCCTGTTGCTGCACTCTTCTGTGTGCACTTCATTGCTCAGAAGCTAAACCACTGAGAAACAGTGTTGAGAACACCAAATTGTTATTGATAGTAGGGGTGGATAAAGTGCAGTTTGCTAGTGTTTCTTTCACATCTTCCATATACATAGAAGTTCTGACTTAGTCTGGAATGTGTTATGTTCCAGATTTTCAGTTTGCACAAGTTGTGACTGTTGAAACCAGACTTGAGGATATCAGCAGTTCGGTAGCTACCATGCAATTTTAAGCACTGTAGACAGTCTGTTCAAGTCATAAGCATTTGGCCAATATTGGTAGTTGGCACAACTAATTAGCGCATATTCATCTACTTAGACTAAAATCTGTTGTTGCCCTTAGGATCAATAATGATAGCAGTACTATTTGGAAGTAGAAATACCTTTACATTTCGGATGATGGACAGGAAGACAAGTGGCTCTGGTTGAGATAGTGCTCTAACAAATGCAGAATATTGGCCTCTTTCAGACTCTTGAACTTAAGTTGAAATTTGATCATGCCAAGTGGAGAGCAATCTCATCTCCCTAAGATGTGGAGGAGAGTAAAGTGATGGTACTCAGTGTTTTCCAGGTTGTCAATTCATAGGAAGCATGCATTTATCATATTAAAATATTTACTTCCTCTTTAACTATGGCATAATAAATTCTAGATTAATAATAGTTTCCACGTAATAAGTGCTCTGCATTACATCAACTCCTTGAAACTCCCTGATCTGTGAATTAACAGCACCTAAAGAACCTTTTGCAGAATATCTAATTATTATCACTGTATTTACTGTGTAATGCTAGATTTCTTCACACTGTGATAAAATTGAAGCTAAAGGAGGCCTTCAGCTACTACAGAGGATATACCAGCTACGTAAAGATTCAGCAAAGATACAGAGGAACATAATTCGCATTATTGGAAATATGGCTTTGGATGAACATCTTCATTCGTCCATAGTACGTGCAGGTAAAAGGAAAGCAAGTGCGAGTAGTCTGAATGTCAGATTTCTGTTCTGAAAATTTCTGAGGATTTGGTGCTTATGTAAAATGAAGAGGACCATGGCAGTGGTGTGGGTTTTATATTTGTGGGGCTGGGGAGGTGTTGTTCGGGTTTTTTAACACAAAACATTTAGACTGTTTAGATGGTTTTGATTAAGAACTCTTGTTTGCTGCCTAGCCAATATATGTCAATGAGAGGCTGTCCAAAGTCTGATGGATGGTGAAAATTTGGACTTTGTTGATGTTTGGTTCACATTACTGGCAAAAATCTTTTTTGAGTTTCCTGCTCTTACAGATCATCTACCTTGTACATGTTTTTTTTTTTAATTTACTGTGTTTTAGTCTTGTATGGGAACAGACCAACTTGCAATCCTCACCCTTTTGGAACAGAGTGAAATGTGATGCCTTTCCCTTCCTTGTTTTCCTAGTAGTTAGACTACTAACTTTTGCTAAGCTTTTCTCTCATACCCCTTTTTTAATACCCTCTAAATATCACAATGAAAGTTCTGTACCAAATAAATAAATCTCAGTGTTTTATTAGAAAATAAATAAATAGAAAATATCAGTATGCTGTTGTATAGGTCCAAGCTGGTGTCTGCCTTTTAAACACAGTGTGCATTTTTAATCTCTCTGTTACACAAGGGAGGAGTAGCAAAGGCACAGGATGATGAAAAATTTGAAATGGCTGTGACGTAAAGAACAAATAACTAAACTGAGATGTTTAGTATGGAAAAAAGCGACTGAAAGAGAATACAATGAAGATTTGTAAAATTCTCTTCACTGGCATAGAGAAGGCAAAGAGGGAATGGTCATCTGCTGTTTGTCGTGATGCAAGATCAAAGGTTCTTGCACATTAAATTATGAAGAGACAGAACAAATAAATACATATTTTTTAATATATTGCATGACCAAACTAAAAATTACCTTAAAACATGGTGATAGTTGAAGATTTACAAAGCTTCAAAAAGTGATTAGACAAATTCATTAAAAGAAAAATCCATAAAGTTCTACACATGGAAACCAAACTGACTGCAGAAAACCAGAGGGTATAGAGTAGAATCAGCACCGTATATTTGTCCTTTTACTGCTCTATTCTTCTGTTGTTCTGCAACTTCCACACTGCTCACTTCTGAAGAAAGGCAGCTGGACTACAAAGGCCTTTGTTCTGAGTTGTAGCACTATTCCTAAATTCTTATGATTGTTAAAAGCATATATGTAGAGGAGGAGATTGAAACAGGATTCAGCAGCTCCCTGGGACAGAGCTCTCAATACAAAAGGAATTTTAGACAGTGAACCAAACTCCAGAGATGAGCAGTCGGATACTGCTGGTCCAGAGTTGATAAAGCTTCTCTTTTATTGCTGGATGATGCATAAGAAGAAAGAACCTCTAAGGCTCTTTTACATGCAAAAACTGCTGGCACAGGAAGAGGAAGAAAAAGTGATGTGTTTTGTAGTAGCTGTGATGGGGTATCTAGAAACAGAAGGATTCTGAATGCTATTTTTGACTCTTTGTCTTGGCTCATTTAAGAGAAATGCAAAACCAAAGACTGTGCTAGTTTTAGTCAAACTGACTTGGCAGTCTCCATTGTATTTGGAGAAGTGAAAGTAGACTTTAGGTAGTATTCTTCTGAAGGAGAACATGCACAATGGTCAACATATATTCTGCTTAGAAATGTAATTTAAATACATAATTCTTTTAAAAAAATTATTTAAATCAAAACTTAAATGTCAGTTCATTCTCTTCCTCAGTCTACAGGAACTATCCTGAACTAGCAACTTACTGAGTATACTAGTAGTAACATAATGTACATGATTTTGAAACAATGCTCATGAGATATATTGTTCTTTTTTTAAACCAGCCTCCATTTGATAATCTCTCTTCAAGGTTTTCCTTTTGAACTTGACTGTAATGTAATTGTGATTTATAGGCCACTTTTGCTAGCAGCAACAAGTTTTATCCGGATTTGAAAGAGACACATATATATTTGCATGTGCACATAAAAGATATTCCTTTGAATTTTTCAGTAGTCTATGAACGTCCCCATCCATGTTTAAGACAATTTTACACTTTAGTTAGAGTATTATAAAGTGTTTGTAAGTCATGGTAGCTATGAATTAAAATTTTATTGACGATTGTATCAAATCTAATTACTATATGTTTCTGTGGTATAAATAGTATAGTATTTTTAGAATACAGGGATATTTTGATTCCATAAGGAGTTTTTCATACATTGGATTTTAAAATAGAAATGGTTGTACTACTCTTACAGGGAGCATCAATTTTTTTCACCTACCATTGCTCCTGTAGGTTGTTTTTTATGCCTCTCTTGTGCTTTAAGATTCATTTTCACCATCTTCCTTGCATTTTACCTGCAAAAAGAGACCTGAGATCTGTTCTCTCTCTGACAACTGTATTGACCTGCAGATACACTTCCTTTTTCTTCTGAGAAGACGTTGTCCTTCAGATCATAAGCTGAACAGTAGTAAAATACATTACCTCCTTGCCTCTCTGAATTTTTGAATTTTGGAGATTCCACTTACCTATCTTTGGCTTTCCTGAAGTAAAGAGTGGATTGAAATAATTTATTTTGATATTACCCTTCTAAGTTTTAACATCTGTTTTCACAAGTATAGTTTAAAGGGTGATGTTTCTTAATTCTTTCATTTGGATGATGTTTCTATTAGTTAACCTACTGCTTTATTTTCTCAATGTAGGTTGGGTTTCTGTACTTGCTGAAGTAATGAAATCCCCACATGTCATTCAGTCTTCTCATGCATCCAGAGCTTTGGCTAATCTAGACAGGGACACGGTGGAAGAAAAATATCCAGATGGTGTTTATGTCTTACATCCACAGTATCGTAGCAGGTAAAGCAGAAGGAGACATTGTAAATGCTGTACTTCGAGTTTTTTACGCTGTTCAGTTACAAAACCGTGGAAGAGTTGAAATCAGTGTGCTGCTGTAGTGTTATCACCTGCTCCTCCTGTTCTTTGGTGGGTTGAAAGGACTGAATTTACATTCTCAAGTAGAAGAACAACAGAAGTGGTTGGAGTACCATGAAAAGGGTATTACTGTAATGCATGGAAAAATCCAAAAACAAAACATGAGATTAATTACTGCTTTGCATGTATTGCAACCCTTTAACCTTTGCACTGTATGTCTTGGATACCATGCCTTTTAATTATTCTACTGGCATCAGCACATGTTGGCCTAAGATGCAGTAAATTTTCATCTTAGCCTCTTTAAATAGCAGTTGTGGATCTGGGACCGAAGCAGTCTCCAGCGTGCTATGTCACTTAGTAGCAACTATTCCCTGGGCTCATTGGTATTACTCAGATTGCAGTGGAGATCTAATTAGATGATAAAGCTGCATTAATAGTAGCTGGAGGGAAAGCTGGTTTTCATTATAGAAAATTACGATTTGTGAGGTGGGTACTTTCTGTACCTCTTTTTATATCTCTTCTAGGTGTATCTCTGGCTTTTGTCTTGATCTGAGTGTACTCTTGGAAATACCGTGATATACTGTCCACGAGATAAGAAATCACATGTAGTGTTAAAAAAAGTGTTTTGGCATCCCTTAGGTTAAAAGTTCTAATTTGCTAAAAGAATATGTAACACATATCTCTTAAAAATTCCTTTTGCTTTATCAGTCAGCCCATCAGAGCAGACATCCTTTTTGTTCACGGTCTTTTGGGAGCAGCATTTAAAACCTGGCGACAGCAAGACATTGACAGGCATTTGGATAAAAAGGTCTCAGAAGGCGAAGAGGACTATAGTCAGTGCTGGCCAAAGGTAAAAAGGCAGTAACATTTTTACACATGGCTGCTGTTTTCTCATTAATGAGAGCTGTCCAGAGCATCTAGCATCTGTCTGGCAGATGTTTTTTTTGAATCACATTAGTTGTAGTATGTTATAGAAGTAGCACTTTCCAAGTTCCTGATAGATTTTTGTTAGTGAGTTGTTTATTTGTGCAAGGAAAAATCTCTGCTAAGTTTAGTGCTTTCAATATCATTCACATGAAATAGGCGACCATGGCTGCTTTCCTTATGCTCTTTTTTTTTTTTATGGAATGTTATTGCTGAGGAAAAGATATATAAAATTACATTTTAAATTAAGTACCCTTTCTTACATAGATGTCTGAGTATGTGCAGATTGCTATTTAAGTATTGTTGGTGAATAAGTGGTTACTGCTTCAAGTGACTCACAGCAGTATAGCCACTGAAGTATCTCTGTAAAACTTGAACTGATCAGTGCTGTTCGTAATCTTAGTCTTGTTTCACCCAGGAGAGGGAGCCAGGAACGCATGAGTTAGAGATCAGTTTTCATCCTTTGCCTACTTTGTGGCTGGGGAACAACCTAGAGTTCCCCAGCACATAATAAGAATAATAATCCAGGTGTAAAATGTATTTGGGGATTAATTGATGAGTAAAAGTCTTGCTTGATATTGTCCCCATAGTAACATCTTTGCTTCATTGCTGGTAAGTTGCTTGCAAGAGTTTAAGTACCCCAATTGTAAGTTCTTTGATTTTGCTTTTCTTTTAATTTAGACATGGCTGGCTTCAGACTGTCCTTCCCTTAGAATCCTATCTGTAGAATATGACACCCATTTGAGTGACTGGAAAGCAAAATGTCCTGTTGAGGCTCACAGGTAACAAATATAGCGTCTGCAATTTGGAGGGGGGGCAGGAGGGAGACCTGTAAAGCTGATCCTTGGGATCACCTAGTGTGAAACAGTGAATTTATCTTGTGTTCCACTGGAAAATCAAATTTGGAAAAAATTAATTATAGTCATGATATGCTTGAGGTTTTTTAGCCTCATGAGTAGCTACTTCTGGCAATTTCATGAATTCTTACAGTCCATTCTACTCATGTTTAGGGGAGACTAAACTATGCTATTAGTTAATGTAAATCTTAAAGGGGATATTTATAGGTGACCCTATAATGCTTCATAAGCACAGCAAAAAAATCACTGTACTGTGACTTTGAACTCCTGATAAAATGAAGCATATATTTTCATAGAATTGTTTAGGTTGGAAAAGACTCTTCAGATCATTAAGTCCAACCATTAACCCAGCATTGCCAAATCTACCACTAAACCATGTCCCTAAGTCACATCTACGCATCTTTTTAGTACCTCCAGGGATGGGGACTCAACCACTTCCTGGGCAGCCTGTTTCAGTGCTTGACAACCCTTTTGATGAAGAAATTTTTCTAATATCCAATCTAAACCTCCCCTGGTGCAACTTGAGGTTGTTTCCTCTCATCCTGTCATTTGTTACCTGGGCCAAGAGACCAACCCACAACTGGCTGCACTCTCCTTTCAGGTGGTCATAGAGATAAGGTCACCCCCCTGAGCCTCCTTTTCTCCAGGTTAAACAACCCCAGCTCCTTCAGCTGCTCCTCATAGGACTTGTTCTCCAGACCCTTCACTGGCTCTGTTGCCCTTCTCTGAACGTGTTCCAGTGCCTAAAAATCTTTTTTGTAGTGAGGAGCCCAAAACTGAACACAGGAATCAAGGCATTGTCTCACCAGTCGCTTCTCTCCTCCTGCTGGCCACATTATTTCTGTTACAAAGATACTTTGTTCAAAAAGTGTTACTTTAACCCATAAAATACAGCAATTGTATCTGATTTGGTCAGATAGTGTAATTATCAGAGGAGTTGCATTTTTGCTGTTGATGAACCCACAGGTCAAAGGAAGACGCAACCATCAAGCATTTTCTTCCTGAAAAATAAAAATACTTTGAGCCTGTAAGGGTTCTTTGGCTTGAATGAATTTTAGACTTAGTAATCGTGATCTTTAAATCAGAACCTAAGTCCTTCAAACATTTATGCAGATACTTTAGCATGTAACTAGTACTATAGATTCAACTTGTGTACTTCAGTGGAGGTATGTGCATGACTGCTCACAGGTTAGGAATCTGAAAGTGCATTATGCTTTGTGCAGGGAAGAAAAAATTTCAACATGTGAGTAATAGACTGGGAAGTTGTTACTTGTTCATTCCCTCCTCCTGATTATATGAAAGCTCAATGCAATTATTGCATTAAAGAAGACATATAAGCAGGGAAAAATAAGGAAGGCATGGCTGTTAATATACCTATTTGAAATGAGGCAGAAAAATGACAGTAAGAAGCATGTAGGTGGTTACAGGTCCAAAGAAGACTGGAAATGGCTTTAAGTTGCACCAGGGAAGGTTTAGATTGGATAATAGGAAAAAATTCTTCACTGAAAGGGTTGTCAAACCCTGGAAGAGACTGCCCAGGGAAGTGGTTGTCTCCCCATCTCTGGAGGTGATACAAAAATGTGCAGATATGGCCCTTAAGGACATGGTTTTGTGGTAGACTTGGCAGTGCTGGGTTAATGGTTGGACTCTACGATCTTAAGGGTCTTTTTCAACCTAAATGATTCTGTGATTCTAAGAAAACTCTTTTCTGTGTCTGTCTGAAGTATGTTTAAAGAAATAAACATGTATTTCTTTCACTAAGATTAATGTATTTTTCATTACAAAATGGAAAATTAATTACCTGCTATTTATGGTCACCCAAGCATAGTATTTGATTATTTTATAATTTTATATGTTTAATAATAAGTGAAAAATATTGAAGATATTTTTAACTACCAGGAACAAAGATGTGGCAATATAATCATAAACGTGGTTTGCTTTTAAGTGTATGGTCTCATTCACTGTTGCAAAAGTGAATTTTTATGCCTCTCTGCTAGCCTAAAGCCTGTTGTTCAGCTGAAAAGACACATTTGAGTATCTTTTTCATATGTGTTATAAAGCAATTTCTAGTGAGAATGCTGAGACCAATAGAGATGAAATGAATTATTTTGCACAGTGGTTGCCCTGGTATCCTGATGCTTTCATTATCCAAGGGCTTTCTGTGTTTGATTCTTGTTACACTGCAAGGCATAATGATGTTGCACTTTCAAGCTTGGATTGAGAATTGGAGTTGGCTTTGTTTTGGTTGTACCACAGATTCGTTTTCAGCTTCTAAAGTGTAACTTATCCTTTCCAGAGTTCAGTCTTTTCATTTATAAAGTGGAGATTATTATGCTTTCATACTATTCCAGTACAAAGCATTGGGAGATTTTTGTCTGGAAAGTGTAACAGACATTAGCTGTGATTTTTTTTAATGTGTTGGTTGATCATGCACTTAGTCTTTAAGTTTCTGTATGTTGCTCCGCATTTGGAGCATTATTTAGCATTTGTCAGACACTTGGTATGTTCCTGTTGCAAGGGATAAAGTTCATTATGTGTCGATGTTGCTTTCATAAAATGAAAACATCATTTTGTTACGGTGTGTAAATGAAATTATTTAAAACTCCATAAAACAGTTTGTCAAGCTAAGGGAAATGATTGGTAAGTGAAATTAAAATAAAACTTTCTTGCAAGAGCAAGAAACTGAATTTAGCTCAATTTCTGTTGTCCATGTGAAGCCAACCTTAAAAAGTTTTTGGCATTTTTCAGTGTAGCAACAATAATTAAATAATTAATGTTTCTGTAGCTAATTCACTTCCATAAACACACAGCACTGAAAATTCATTGTGTTTTACTGTTGCCTTTTAACCTATCATGCTTCATTATACCTGTGTTCATTTTTCCTTTGCAGGAAATCTATTGCTTACAGGAGCAGTGAGCTGCTTGACAAGCTCAAAGCTGCTGGGATTGGAGACAGACCTCTGGTGTGGGTATCTCATAGCATGGGTGGTAAGCATGTTGCCTGTTTGATATAAAGTATTCCTTTGACTTTTTATTTCAGAATAAGCTGTTAAACAAATTCAGATTGAAATACAATTATTCAGAATAGTTTATTTTAAAATTTTGCAAAGACCTAAAAATGAAAAACAGATTTCTATTTTCTTAATGTGTTATACTCAATAGCATATACATTTTGAAACTATTTTTATTGCTGTTTGGTTTTACATGTTGATTTAAAAACTCAGTGAGTTGAAATTCATGTAAATGGAAATCCAGAGGCAAAATTTTCTCCATGATCAGGCGTATGGTAAATGTCATTAGCAACACTTAAAACAAACCAAAATTGGATTTGCATCATTCATTGACATTTTGTATTAATGCCTTCTCAGGTTTGGTTTGGTTTTTCTTCAGCTTAATCTTATATATTTGACTGTCGAAGGACTAATCAATGAGGCAAGAATACGGTTAATTGTTTCATGGATAATATAGCATGATCATTATTTTCACAGTGGTTTAAATCCCTGCATTAATTCAGTTTCTGTTGCCAGGTCTTCTAGTCAAAAAGATGCTGGTGGATGCTTCCAAGAATCCAGAAATGGATAAAATTGTAAACAACACCAGAGGTATCATATTTTATAGTGTACCTCACCATGGTTCCCAGCTGGCTGAATATTCTATAAATGCCAGATATCTTCTCTTTCCGTCTGTGGAGGTTAAAGAACTCAGCAAGGGTACGTTCACTTTGCTACCATCTAACAACAGGGAACTCTGCTAATGTGTTCACAAAGCTTTGTTTTTTCCATCGTGTTGTCAGAAAAAACTAGGTAAAAACAACAAACCCCCTTTTTATGTTTTGGGTTGTGTGTTGAGTTATTGCAAGTGATTCTGAGTAGCTGTTTCATTGATTGCAGGGGTGAGGAGAAAAGGGGGAGTCAGAACAAGTTTAAAGAGTATTTTGGGCCATTCAGCAAAGTAATAACTAACATGTACCAGACCTTGGACTCTTATCTTCCAAATTAATTCTATGCTATGCAGAATTAAACAATTGTTGCGTATGGTAACTGGAAAAAAGGGATTACAGACTAAATGCTACTCCTTTTACTGTCATATTAATTTTTCAAAACCAACTCTTTAGCAATGCAGTCTTGCCAGACAAATGCTATAATCTTGTGTTCCAGATAACACTGCAAAAATTATGTTGCTCTTTCTTAGATTCTCCTGCGCTTAAAGAGCTGAATGATGACTTCTTGTCTTTTGCCAAAGACAAGAAATTTTCAGTGCTGAGTTTTGCAGAAACCTTACCCACGCACATAGGCAGCATGTTAAAACTGCATGTCGTACCTTTGGAATCAGCAGGTAAGTCAAATAACCATTTAATTTATTTTATTTTGTATATATTCATGTAAACATCGATAATGAGAAAGGCTTATAAATGTTGTGGTAGAAAGACCTAGAAAAATGCATCTGTTATGTTGTGGGGTATTTTGCTTAAACTTTTGTCTGAGTTTAAACTCAGTTTTCCTGCTGAGATCTGAAGCAGCTACATTTAGATCTTAGAATAGCAGTTGTTTGTTTTGGTTTTTCTAAATGCAAGTAACATTTGCTTGTTGAAAAAAGAAGGATAAAATCTGGTCTAATGTTACACTGTTGGAGTCCTTTCCTTTGGAATTATGACTAATTGTGGTTTATATTTGTATAGATAGGCTGAATAGTGTTTCAGATGCTTCCACAAATTCTAGCTATTTCCTCCTTTAAGAAAATAAGACAGAAAATTAGTAAACTGCTAATGGAGAAAAAAATTCACAAAACTGGGTTTCAGTGTTAGGAATCTTTTAGCACATCTTGGATACTCAAGCAGTAGAGTTTTCTTCCTGAAGAGTTTCCTCCATCTTTTTGCCTTTCGTAGGAGGAAGGAAGAACAGACAGTTTTTTCCCTTGCTTTTTTTATGGGTGCTCAACTTAGAGAATTGTTTTAAGTCTTACATTTTTGGGTTTTTATGAAGCAAAACCTTCTTTTGCACTGCCCAAAGTATCTGTAAGGCCCTGAAAAGAAACCATGGCTTTGTTGGGTTTCATATCAGGCTTTCCACCAGCTAAATCCACTACCTTAAGTCCAAGGTCAGTTGCTCTGAAGAAGGTGAACTATATATCCCTGTTTTTCTGAGTCAATATTTAGCAGTATTTTTACAGTATGTCTTCTTGAGCAGCAATTGTTTGCAAAAATGTTGCTGATGCAATTTTATTGGCAAGGACTGAAAAACAGGACTTTGGTTGTGTTTTTTTTGATTTACCAAAATAAAATTAAAGAGAGGGCTGAGTGACAGAGCCCAAATTAATACTGTGTGTGCACTCATAATTTTGTAGCATTTCTCCTCTTCTAGAGATGATACACAATGCAGCATGTGAGCGCTCTTGCAAACCTTTAGAGGGTACATGACAGTTCGGCGGCACAGCACTTGTTCTCTTCAAAATGCAGGCTGATGAGCAGTACACTCCATGTTTCTTGCATGTGTGCTTGAGCACACAAAAGCAAAGCTTCGTTCTGCTCCAATGTAATTTTACATGGTTAAAGATACAGAGTTCAAAGCAAAGTGAAGGATTTTCGAGGTTGCTAAGTGAATAGATAATAAACCAGAATGTGGCAGTCATGGCATCTTAACTGGAAAGTTAGTAGTGATAGCTGTCAGGAAAGAATAAATACCATAGTATTAACATTTCATTTGCCCAGAAATGTGTGTGGTGATTGTGGCATATTTCAGGTTCATTCTAGTCCAATTTTTAATCTCCACATCAAAGCATTTTTGTGAGGAACATGGGCAGTTAGTGGTGATCAGATTCAAGATACCGTTGATTAAACCCTATCCCTGATCATGTCAATGCTTAAACCTCAGTGACAACTGTGCTTGCTGTCCGTCAGGTGCTGGTAAATGAAGTTTTGTGTCATCAGAGTTGTCTATATGAAAAAAATGTACATTTGTATATATCAAGCAAATATGGTAGAACTCTGGCCTAATGGTTTACCAGTGTGGATTTTTGGCAATTTATAGCTCTGTCTGACCGTAGCAGTGTGCATTGATGTTTCTAGCACATTAAAAAATAATGAGGACCAAACAGTTACACTGAAGACAAGGAGAAGTTGCTTTTGAGAGAGAAATTGCTAATACAAGATGTGCTTTTCAGTCTAGGTCATCTTATGAACTTTAGTAGTTTTTTCTTCTTTTTTTTTTTTTTCCCTCTCCCAGACTTAGGAATTGGAGACCTTATTCCAGTGGATGTTAATCATCTAAATATTTGTAAGCCAAAGAAGAAGGATGCTTTCCTGTACCAACGTACACTGAAGTTCATTCAGGATGTTTTAGCCCAAGAACTTAGAGATTGAGTATTTGCTATCCTTGGCTATTTGTGCCCTCCATTTGGTGTGACACAGAAAGTTCTTATTTGTTAGGGGATCTGCAGAACTACACGAGTGCTATGTCAATAGTGTCTGCAGCTGAATAATTTTCAGTACATCTCCAACTTAGACACCTCTGCAATTTATTTCTAAAATACATTCAAAACAAATACAGACCTGGCAAAAAGAAAATGTGTGCCCAGGATATCTTCTTTTACCAAAAAGACACAAGCTTGCTTTGGAGACAGGTAAATATATATCTGGGACAAAGTCTTATAGAGAGGATTAGAAACAATTAACTGAGGTGATTATTTATTGTGACAAAAAGGCAAAGAAGCTGCCGCAAAGTGTTGGTTTACTGTCCGTGCCAAGTAGTCTGACTGAAGCCTGGAGAAACAATATCCAAATAAATGAAGGTAGCATTTTTGTCTAGTGACCCAGTTATAGGAGATTTTGTCATTTGCCTTTTCATTTGATAGAGCACCCAGATTTGTCAGCAAATATGGCATCTGTTTTCTGCATGAGAAAGAGATGGGTTGGTAGGTTGTCTTGCTTAGACAACTGTCATGGTTTTTACCTTGTCTGTATTAATGAAAACAAAAGAAAAGAAATATTCACCTTCTTGTACATTTCTCTCCTAATCTTAGCAACGTGTGAGATTCTTTCTTTAGGACAGCGTGTCTCTGGTCAGACACAGAGCAGTTCTGTGCCTGTTCACAAGGAAGATACAGAACAGAGGCTTAGCTCTTCTGCTCTGCTCTTGGGATGTTCTGAGAAGATGGTATACCTTCAAATCCCTGGCTCCTGTTTCTCTTACAGAACCTTTTCTTTAGCTGATTTAAAGAAGAACATTGAAAATGCTCAGGTGGATTAAGAAAAAGGTAGGCAAAAAAGCTAATGTTTTAGTAGAGAAAAGTAAAGCAGGAAAAAATTCGGATGATCATAAGGCACCCCTGGAAATGCAGATCACCACAGATGTTTTGGTTTCTTGGGGCCCAAGTATATTTATTGGTGTAGATACAGAGAAAACCAGCAGTGTTGTCTTATTTGAGTTTGTTTATGTTTAGGGTACCTTAACAGTACTGATGAGAAATCAGTATTTTTAGATAAAAAAATGGCAGTGCACAGTCACTTTTTGAAGTCTTAGATAGTTTGCACTGTAGTTAAAAGCAGCCTGGTCTAATTGTGGTCTCTTTCCTTCCTTTCTTTACACCCCCAACCCTCTTGAAAACAAGCATAGGCTATGATAAAGCTGTATTACCTTTGCTGACCATTTGTTAAGTAAGGCCTGTACTGATGACAGGCCTGGGGTGTCTCCTAGTGTCACTTATGTGAGATGGATCTAATGTTACTGGCCTTAAAATTATGGCTATGAAAGCTACCAGAGAGGTGGGATGCACCTCATGGTTCTGTATGGGCTTGGTTCTGTTGCCAGTGGGCGCTGCAGTCCTGCCAGTCCTGAGGCCACCTCATCTGTTCCCACTTCAGAGCACTCCAGCCCAGGAAGACACTGCATCTTAAAATACACTTCTAGAAGTTGAGCCTTGACATGAGGGGGTCTGGTACTAAAATTCACAAGAGCAGTACAGAGAATGTACAGCACTACACTGGCAAAAAGAGCATTTTCCCTCCCCCAACCAAGATGTAGGTAAGAATGCTGCATTGCAGTGTTTCATGTAGAAAATGTAACAGACCTGTTGTAATTTCTAAACAGCTTTATCCTTTTTACACTGTGGTTTGACTTCAGAGTCTAAATATATTAGTACACTTTGTATTCACAAAGAAGAGAGTATGTGGAATTCATTGTGAATAGACAAGACTTCTAATAATTGACTGCTTGTTTAGTGTGACAAATCTATTGATTTTAATAGACTTCTTTGGCTTACAGGGATTCGGATCAATGACACTAAACATTAATCTTAGTAAATACATCTATGTTTTGTTACTGGAACTGGAATTCCTAAGGCAATGTTTTGCTTTTTGTAACTATTTATATATGTGTAACTTTTAAAACTAATATTTGGCAGGGGAGTTGTTGGATTTGTGTTTTTTGTTTTTTTTTTTTGAATACAGTAATAAAATGTGATTTAAAAATGTCTTAGATACATCACAAAATGTATTAAAGGTTAATGATCTGCCAGATGAATGCTCTGGATCATGTTCACTTTTGTTAAAGTTCTGCATTATGGTTTAGTGATTGTGTCATGCTGGAACAATGTAATGTTCATCTTCGGTACTGAGGGGCAGTTGGTCAGTGATATTTTGCCAAACTGAATAGTTTTTCAGTTTCGCTTTTGTATTTGCAGCAGTGCCTCCTGAAGCATTTACAGACATTGGTTCAAGGGCCAGCAGGTCTGTTGCGTAGCATTCCTGTTTGCTTCCCATAAGGAACTTTATGTTTTTTACTTCCTGGAGTCACATTAATTGAGAGCAGTGCCTTTATGTAAACTCTTAGATCTCAAACTATGCCCTTAATCCCATCTAGCCTGGGCCCCAGCTGCAATGTGGTTAGCGGATGTGTGTGAGTTGTCTGAGAAGATGGTGTTTCATCTGCATTGTGGCATCCAGGAGTAAAACAGTAAGACAGGAAGGGAGGGCTAATAGGGGTTGGTCAGTCCTCTTGCACTTGTTGTCCAGTACTCTTGTATGACTGTACTGGTATTTCTAGGAGCAACAGTCATCGAGTTTTTAATGGCTGTGATTACAGTAGTGTGAACTGGCTTTCACTGTGATTTGTGCTTCGTGGTGCCAGGTGGAGCAACTGGCAAGAAACGAGAAACTCTCCATCTGGTGAAAAAGGCAATTCCAGACAAAAAGGAGAAAAGCAAAGATCTTGTTTGGTCATGGTGAAAGTTCCCAGTAATATTTTAATTTTGGTTCTCTTCCTTTTTGTTTGTTTCAGTGATCACTCACCTGAAAAAACTAAATCTAGTAGTTGCTATACCAAGGAGAATCACTTCCTCACCCCAAATGTAAATGCAGCAAAGCAAGCAGGATGCTTGCTGCAGCTTGAAGTTGCAGTGTAGTGTTAGTCTACTCTTCCCAAAATCTCTCATTAAATAAGCATGCAGACACTTGTATACTTGCATCTAGTAAATTATTCATACCTGGCTTTGCTGTCAACAGTTTTTAGACTCCCAGGTGCTGGGTTCATGACATGAAAAATGTCATGGAATAGCCATTCCCTCCCACCCATTATATGGCCCTGAAGACTGACAGCTGTCACTGACAACAGGAGTTTCCATTGATAATGTCTGAATGAGGATGAGCAGCAGATCTGAGGATAGCTGTGGACATTAGATAACCATGGTTCAGGTTACTTGGACTTTTTTCTCATGGTGCTGGGGCCTGGCTTAATTCTGAATAAGAAGGAATGAATCGCTGCTTCCTGCAGTCTAGTTTTCTGTGGGAGTTTCCCAACCACAGAGCAAGTCTGGCCCTCCTTTGCTTCCCCTGACCGTTGAAACTAGAACCCAGGTCACAAGTACCTGCCTCTGAGAAAACACTTGGCTGGGATGTTGGGCACCAGTGTGGAAGATAATTTATTGAGACAGGAGATTCCTCATTCTGCACTGTAACCTTTTCAGCTGGACTGTCTGTCCCTTTCCCTTGATTTGCTGTGATTGAACAGTATATGCTGTCACTGACAGCATAAACCAGGCTGGCTGCTGGGATTTCATACTTTAATGGGCAGCTTGCCACATACATAGACATAAGATATAATGCTAAAGGCCACATCCGTCTCTTATTCAAGGAGGGTAATAAAGCAGATTTTATTTGACTTGTATAAATCCAGTTTAATTGGCTTTCCTGCTAACACTTTCATTAACATGTAAATTAGCTGTCCTAGAGCTGTTAATTATCTTTGCAGAAAATGTTGGATATGGTCATATAACGTACTCTTTCTTTTTTACTGCTCGTAATGTTTTATACTGAGATGTGCCCATAAATATTCACTGTATTTTTTTTTTTAAAGGAGGACAAAGAGGCAAAGGCTCTGTGTCATCTTGTAGGGAAACGATTATCTTACTTAAGCATTATTCACCAGTCTGCTGCCATGTTAAACTGACACTCACGTAAGAAGCTTAGCACTGGGTTTTATGGGCTTGGCCTTTGAAGGTTTGGGGGATTTTTTTTTAAGTGTCTGGCAAACGAGAGAGCAGAGGAGGATGACAGGTACTCAGACAAAGGTAGCATCCTCTCTTGCAGGATGCCTTATGTCCAAAATTTGACAGTGGCAGTGAAACAGGTAGGCATTACAAGGAAGAAAATGGCTGAATTCCCAGTGTCCAGGAAGCTGAGAACAAGCCAATTAATTTTCCTATGGGAAAAAACCCCCCACCCTTTTTAAACACATCTTTTCTGAAAAAAACATTTCCAAATGAGGGTTTTTTCTGGCTTCACCAACTGCTTAAAAATATTCTCCTTCCTTTAATAATAAAAGATCTTGATGCTTCTCTTAACAAGTTACCATGACAAGTTGCAATCTGTTTATTGTTTTTAGCTGCCTGCTTTGCACAAATGGCATCTATCTTGTGCAGTTTTACCCCAAAGGCAAGGCAAAAGCCTGTGCAGCTAGAGTGGGACACATTTAGGTTCCAAGACCAGCTCTTTCCTCATCTGCACTATGGAAATAAAATACAGACATGGCATTTGCTTATGAAGACACAGAATGGGAACAGGGACACAACTACTGAATTGCTTAACTGCCTTTAGCATAAGACATCAATAAGTCAGTGACTGTGTCATTGGCTGCTCTCAACTGTTCACCATATTTCTTCAGGATTTGCATAGATAATATACAAGCAGACTGTACCATTTCTTCCAAAAGGGAATGTCATTGTCCAAGTTATATTTCCATGCAAAGTATGTTGTTGGACATGGGCTTATGAACAAAAACCAGGTGAGTTTTGGAACTGTGGTAGAAGACCAACTAGGGCTGATTTTGAGCTCACTGTAGGTGAGAGCAATGTTTTGAGAGGCAGCCCAAGCCTTCTGGTGTAGCTGAGGCACATTACTACAGTGTCATGAACAGCACAGCACTTATGTCTGCTGTAATACAGGGGGCCACTTGCCTGATTTGGCATAAAACCAGGCATTTCCTCCTGGTCCCAGGCACCACCTGTCCTGCTTCTGCTTTATATCCAGGAAGTGGTACACACCACTCATTTTACTTCCAGAGAGGAATGTGTCTAACAAGGTAAGTGCTGCCAACACAGCCACTGGTAAAGATCTACAAGCAGATATGTCTGAGCCTTGTTTCCACAGCAGAAGTAGCAGACCAATATCAGTGTTACTGCTGTCTTTATACTTGTGTACATTCCCCTTCTGGATGTTCATTCCAGAATAACTGTGGCAGTCTAACTATTAGAGGTAAAGATGCTTTATTTCAAACAATTGACTAAAATATAAATTCCACAGGAAAATGTTTTTCTTAATGTCTTTTTTTCCATACGTCATTACATGTTCTTACATATGATTCGTACCCAAAATGAAATAAAACATCTTAAGATGGATTAATAAAAAGAAATAACTTAGAATAAAGAATTTTTCAAACAAGCTGTGGATAATGTTAGGCTGTATGTACTCTATATACTTCCCTCCAGGGGCAGTATCTTTATCTTTAAACATGAAAATGAAATGTAGCATGGACAGATGATCTATTTCATTAAATAAAAAAGATTAATTTTTTATTTTGCATCATAATTATGATTTCTGTAGGAACATTAAGGAGGCAAAATTTACAATTCTAAATCAGTATTTGTCTTCATCAAGGTATTTTTGTTTTGTTGTAAGACAAGCAGTTTGTTGAACCCTTCTGACAATGCACTGCTGTCTTCGTCATCACTAAACGTAACCCAGTGACTGAAATCTTTCAGGTTGGGGTGTTTTAAATTCTCTGAAGTGTGTGCTAAAGAAGTAGCTGATGTTGCCTGTATGGAAAGAGGGCAGGAAGAAGGCACGTCCAGGTCCAAAAGATTGGTGTTCTCTGGAAGGGAGCTGGTATCCAAGCATTGTGGAAGGCCCTGGATATTAGCATTCAGTTCTGCAGCATTTGGTGTCAGCAGTTTTGTTGTGCTGTTTCCTGGGCTGGTGGAGGCTGTAGGAGCTGAGCGAGCAAGGACATCAGTCTGGGAGCAGGACCCAGGGTTGTTGTTGTTGGAGTTGAACACTGACCCACTAAAAAGTGGGCTGTCACTGCTCTGGAGAACTTGCAGATGAAAAGCTGCAGGAGCAGACTTCTTCCTTCGTGGTGGCACCTTTGGGGCAAAGGGAACACTCTGGGGAGGCAGTACAATGGCCTCAGCCATGCTTGCTGAGGGGGGCTGCCTTTCAGTGTTTCCCCGGCTCTCCTGAGGCTTTCCAGCTTGTGGTGTTCTGGGTTTAGGGACTGGAGTGATCTTGGTTGGACAAAGAATAGCTCTGTCTTCTAGATGGGGCTCTAGCAAGCCAAAAGGAGACTGTACTGTCTGTTGGTCAAACTGCTCTTCTGTAGACATGGCCTGAGGGGGAAAAGGAAGAAGAAATGTGAGAAAAAATGGGTACCTTAAAGTTTGAGTCACTACTGTTGCAAGTCTTATTGATGGTGTTACGAGGAGAAACTGGCTGTCCTGGAAGAAAAAAAAAAACAGTCCAAAGAGGAGGCTTGACAGCACAGTTCTACACTGTACCTGCTGGGCTCTGTGCTCATGCATTGTGCCTTGCACCCGTGTTCATTTAGAGAGAGCTATTTGAGGACAGCCTGGTTGCTCCCTGTGTGAGAAATACATCTCTTTCTGACCATCTCCCTTTCACATTAGGATTTTGCTCTGGGCCAAATTAACACAGTTCTGCGAAGAGTTATTTATTTGTGACATCTCTCCACTGACTAATATTATTTAAGCAAGAATGCATAGGGAGGCCTAAATTAATGGACACGTGCCTTTGGGTATATCCTGATAGACAAGAATGAAGGACAATTAGCTAATGCTAACCCAGTAAATGCATTAATGGCTCTTCCCTGTCTCACTGATGCTAGAAACTGAAGATTAAAGTAAGCTCTCAGAGTACAGTCTAGCATATATCCATCATTTAAAAATATATAAATAATGAGCCCAGCTCAGTCTAAGAGGGCAAGGGCTCCTTCAGATTTCTCACACTTGGTGTGATTGAATGCAAGCATTTAAATTCTTTATTACTCTTGCATAGAATTAAAAGATAATATAATTCTAATGCAGGCAAAATATTTACTCTGTATTTCATGATGGACATATGCCCTGCCATTTCTGTCTATATACTGTTGTTAAATTGCCTACACTCGACTGCACGCTCTTTTAGCGAGGTGGATTGGGTAGAGGTTTTCAAGTACACAACTCCCATCTGACCTCCCTCAGGTGGAGGAAGGAGTGGAATTCCAAAGCAGAATCAAACTGGAATGGATCTATTCCTGCAGAAGCTCTCACAAAACTAACACCAAAATAGCAATCCCTCTCAGCACCTTTCAGGAGTGACCTGAGAATGGTGACAAAACAAACAAACTGACCACTACTTGGCAGGTGCTTTCTGGTGGTTTTTTTTTTTTTGTTTGGGTTTTTGTGTGTGTGGTTTTTGCTTTTGTGTGTGTGTGTGTTTTTGGTTCATTGGTTGGTTTGGTTTTGTTTGGTTTGTTTGGGGTTTTTTTGTGTTGTGTTTTGTTGGGGTTTTTTTTGTTGTTGTTTGTTTGTTTTTGTGAATCTGCTAAGTAAAGATGGCACAAAGTCCATTATAGAGAAGAGGTGAATGCCTTTAAGACAGGAAGGTAAGGCAGGAGCCCTGACAACTCAGAACAGAGTTTTCTTAGCAGAGGTTCTGTTAAAGGAAGAATATAAAAGGTTATATTTGTCTTTCTTTGGTACTTAAATTGCTTTCAACATTAAATAATTATTTCAGCAGCTCTAGAGGTGAACTGTTATCTTCACTGTAGAGACCTGACAGAGATTAAAACCTGAACACCTACAGGTTTGTATTTTTAAGAACCTGAACTCTTGAGTAGACTCCAAAATTCAAATTGAAAGGTTGAATCCCATTACAAGGTGTGCAAGAAAAGCGAGGACACAGGATGCAGAACTGATGAAGAAGCTGCCTCAAGTCATTACAGAGTAAATCACTCATGGTCAAAAGTAAACACTGTGATGAAGAAGAGGTGAGTCTTAAATCCTGATAAGGTTTAGACAAACCAGAAAAAAAGGTAACAAAATCTACGAGAATGAACTGACAAACGGAAAAGCAGAATATGGCTCTCTTTCCAATCTTTCTAACATTTTATGCAAAATCATTTCAGTGCCTGCTGACGTGACAGGACTTCATACAAACTGTTTAACAGCCTACCCCTCCTGCCATTGTTCACATTGGGTAATGGAGGCTGGATGCATTTGGCTGCAACTGTCTTACATTTTCCACCTTGACTCCAGTCCTTTGCAGGGGTACTGGCTTCTTCGGAGTTGGAACTTTGGGTGGTGGACGGTGAGGCACAGGCACTGGTCCTGCCTGCGACCCTTGGAATGATGCTGACTTTAGGACGCTGGGAAGAGGCTCAGGTTTTGTGAAAGTCTGGTTTCTGCTTGGAACAGGCTTTACTGCATCTTCCTGTAGTCCTGAAAAGCAAAACCAAATACGGCATCTCAGTCTGATCAGAATGCAGCTTCAAGGTATTTTCTTTCACGATCATCTTTCCCATAATGTTCAGGCCTAAAGGGCTGACTCAGGCCAAGAAGGTAGGTTTTAGAAATAAGCACAGACCTTTGCAATTCTATCACGTTTGTGATAAGCTGTTAGGGAAAAACTCCCATCTGAAATAATTTTATGCCGAACTAGCAGTACTATGCCACCATTTGGCCAAGTGGAAAAAACACTGGCTGGGGGTTCAGGAGTACTGGCCTAAAGTCCTGAGTCTCCTTTTGCCCCAGTCTGAAAAGTCAAGATAATGATACCAAGCATGTCTTGTAGAGTACTTTGGGGAAAACTGTGAATGCCAACTGGTGGTACAACATAAGGGACTGAAAGTGATGCTAACCAGACTAGTTTTCTCATCCACCCCAAGAGAAATGCTTAATGTGAATTTCAAAAGTAATGGGAAGTAAATCTGACTTCAAAATGAACAGCACTGAGGAACAAACAGAAGAATTTATGCCTTTATGATATTTCTAAATAAATGGAATCAGTCCAGACTACATTTGTTCTATTTATAAATGAAAAAGTGATGTTTTTCTCCTAAACTGAGAGTCTTGCAAACTCAGGTAGCCATTCTCATTCATGCAGCGTCAGCAGAAAGACTGCATGCAACCCTGGAGGGTACATTCACAGTACCTAAGCTAGTTTCCTGCTCTAACTTGCCCTTGCAAAAGGCTCTCTTCTCCAGGGACTGGATAGAGAGCCTAAACACAGAGTAGCCTGTTAGCTTAACTATTCAAGCTGAAGTGCTGCAAGCTTCTATCTAGGTTACAACTATACTTGCTGTCCAAATGTGAACAGAATCCAGGTTACTTCTCCTGCAGCTGTATTTGCTCTGTAGTTCTGCTTGGAATAATAAGCATTCACTAAATAGAGCAGCAAATATCTTTTATGCAACTCTGAGCTAACACAGGCACCACTTACTTTAGTAAGATCCCATCTTTATATTTTAATTTCTCTGACTAAATCTGGACATAAATAACCTAAGGTGCTCCTAGTAGCAGGTTCTACAACAAAATATAAAACTTTAATCATCCTCAAAAAAGGTTAATATTACCAGAACTGACAGAGAATACCATGTACAATTTTGCAAGAATGTGTTCAGGTGAAATTCTGAATAGAAATATGTGCATCTGGGCTATGATGAGATGGATGAATACACCTACAGTTTTCTTTATTTAAAGATTTTTAGAAGTCAGTAAGAAAGCTGTGCTCACCTCCTTTGGCTTCCATAAGACATCTAATAGCTTCTTCTGCTTCCTCAGCTGTGGTGGTTTTGATCTGCTTGACATTGTAAGGTTTGCTTATTCCAGTCCGGACTTTAGGCTTTAAAAAAAAAAAAGAGAATGAGTAATCTTAAGAGAATTGATTTTTCTTGTACACCTGTAATTTTACAGCTAAGATCATACACCTGTAAAATTCTGTTCTTGCCAGTGGCAATTCAGAATTTAGTATAAATTAACTTAAGAATCTTTTGGCAAATATTACATTTTTGCTACCAGCACTATTCATTCTCTCTCTCTCTCTTTGGCCTTCCTAACTCCTGGCACTTTATTAACTTTTTTCTAGTGTCTAGCAGGGCCTACAGTCTAGTATTACAGTACTAGAAGTTATCTTAGCATTTTCAGCTCAGACATGTGATGGACTTCCTTCCTTGTATGACAGGTGCATCCTGTACGTGATGCTCAGTGTCAGTGTAGATGGAAGAGATCAGGACAATGGCAAGAGGCCATGCTGAGCAGCAGGACTCACTGGCTGCTGAGGGGCTCCAGGTAGCAGCTTTGCTGTTGCCAGGATGGAGCAGGTAGAATGGCTTCCTGGAGAGAGGGAACCATCTGAGGGGGGCTTTTTGCCTGATGTTCCGGCTGAAAGAGGAATAAAAATAGCTTTTTACATTCAAGAGCTGGTACAACATTTTATCTGCAATGGAGCAAAAACAATGTGCTTGGAAACTGTTTGTGATAAATAAAAGAGATGAAGAGATGCCATCACCCTCTCTGCTCCTCCAGGGACAGACACATTAAGCAAGACCTTCCTGTAGGACACTGAGGACCTTGAGTCCCTCTGCATGAGTGCCAAGAGTCAGACACTTTAATCTAGGCAGAGTGATGTGCTTAACAGTCACTGGTCTAATCTAAGGTGAAAAAAAAATCTCAACACAGAACAAAATGCTGAAATCTTGAACTGTTTCAGGAAGCAGTTTCCTAGTTAGTCTTACTTTCATTTAATTAATTAGATAACCTCAGTGCACTAACATTGCACTCTAGGCACAGAAATACAGATACTGGTGTTGCCACTTCTGTGCAACAGACTCAGAAATGAATGGGAATAATCCTTCTAACAGGGAG
This sequence comes from Corapipo altera, assembly GCF_003945725.1. Classification (NCBI taxonomy): domain Eukaryota; kingdom Metazoa; phylum Chordata; class Aves; order Passeriformes; family Pipridae; genus Corapipo; species Corapipo altera. The sequence continues at coordinate 24,651,289 of NW_020884874.1, forward strand.
CCTGACAGAGCCTTTAATTTAAGACTGGAAAATGTACACAAAAGAGAGATTTTCGGGCTGCAAGAAAAACATGATGTATAGCTTGTCTAAGACAGAAAGCGAAGATGATCTTGCTGATCTCGCAATCAGCATTCACCAAGAAGTAGCCATAGAAAAGGAGCAGCACAGCACTGATGGCATTTCAGGTGTGCAGAGCTTAGGTAAAGAGCATCACTTCCCCTCTGTGCCTCACTGAAAATCATAAGCTACTTTGCATTTCTTTCATAAACACAAAAGCAAGCAAGAATTGCTTGCAAAGCAGGAAAGGAAAAACTGTCCAGAATGAGTATTTTGTCAAAGCTTTTTATAAGTATGATTACAATTAATTCAGAAACCACGAAACTGTAAGAAAACACTCACTGACTTTGGAAGTCAGTAGGCATAAATACCAATATTTTTATTGCCACAAAGTGGCTGCTCAACTCACTAACCTGAGTGATGAGTTCGTGTGAAACATATAGGCCATTCTATCCTTACAAAAGGCACTTTTTTTGTGGAGTATCTGTCATTCTAGAGACAAACTTCTCCCGTTACTAACAGCAGCCATACTCAAGCTGAAACAGGCTGGGAGGCAAGTACAACAGCCTGATGTTTCAGAACAAGAAATGGCAGGCAAAACCTGTTCAGCTGGGGCCAACACAGCATTAAAGAAAGTTAAACTCACCAGGAGGTGGAGGCCTCTGTGGCGGCTGAAGTGGCCGAGGCCTGGTAGGAATGGACAGAGACCTGCTTGGAATCCGGCGGTGGCATTCCCCACTTGCCTCCAGCTCCCGCTTCAAATCAGCCAGGTCTGTATCATCTATGGAAAATTTTTGAAGTATTTTTATTAGATACTCATTGGGTGAAATGCACCAAATCCAAGTGATCAGGAGAGAGGTGACTGTGAATGGCTCACCTCAACCAGGTATCTCAGCAACACAACATGGCTCCTTTCATTTTGTTTTGTTCTCCCCCATTGTCTGCCTGCTCGACTGCAGGAAACATCTACCCTTTTGTCAAATGCTTCTCTCTCTCTCCTTTTCCACCATTTATTAACTGTTTGTACCAACACAAAGACTTGCGTCTGATTTCAGGGTTACTAGTCACCTTGTTAGATTCTGAGCTTTTTACAGCCAGACTTGGTGGCAACCTGCTCTCATTCAAACTGCCATGGCTAATCATGGCCAATTCCTTGCTCTTCCATCCCAAACACAGGAATTTCATCTGAGGATTAGACACCTTTTCTTGCTCAGGACAACTGTTTTTATGCCAGACAAAAATCTGTCTGAATGGCTCACTCATCACATCTCTGCTTTCCAGCAACATCTCCTAATAGGTACACCTGCCTCAGTCTGCTAGACTTTGGCTGTACCTTCCATCACTAAGTAATTACTCAGTCTTTCATCTCATCTAAGCTTCTCTGACAGCTGTAGAGGGGAGAAGAAAGGATTGCTTTATTGTCCCTGTCTGCTATAGTGAAGATTTTCACTTCAGTCCTCTTGCCCTGCCATGGCTGCCCTGCCTCTGTTCTTTAGGGCTCCAAGATTCACTGGGTTTAGTTTTGTCCCTGTGGTTTGCAGGAGATGTAGCAGCGGCCTCTTGTACTTCAGGCATTTTTAAACAAGTTGTTGTTTTTCAAAAAGCTTTGTTCTGCAGGGAATACCAAGCTGCCTCACAGCCTCCTACTCCCACTCAGCAGTGGATGGCATCCAGAGAGACAGAGCCTGTCATCTGCCCAGTCCACCCTCCCTCTTCTCTGCATTTTCAGTACTTCTGAGCTGCAGATATGGGCTCATCAGTAGGATCCAAGCAGTCATGCAGGCACCTAGAAGCACGGTTTGAAGTTCTGGCAGTGAAACTGAACATGAAAAAACCAGCCATCACCACCCAATCCCTTCCCCCAAAAGGCTGCTGGCAGAGACATCAATTTCGTGAGGCTATGCCCTTCTCTGACCTCAGAAACACATACACACTGTCGTGCCTGTCACTGGTTTCCAGCTGTGTCTAACACCAGCTACACAATCATACCTTCAATTAGGAGTTACTGAGGCAGAATTGGAAGCTTATGGAGGCATCTGAAATTGCAGACACTTTAAGATGAATTGAATATATAATATTTTGAGTTGTGTGAGATCATGACCCCATCCTGACCTCCTTCAAACTATACTCCATAATCTCTATTTACTTTGTGATATTTTTTGAGGGGAAGAGTTAATGTGGGTGACAAGAGTCACTGCAGTTCTCTGTGGCTTAATGAATCATCACACAGTAGGCCAGAGGTGCTTGGAGGGCAAGGCACCCTATAACAAAAGTGATTGGCTTCACAGTATTTAATAATGATTCCTTGACTCAGGGCTAGGTTTCTGGGTCTGGCCACGCTGCACTGAGCCTATGACTCAAGATGGGCAAGAAAGCCATAAGTCACTGTTGGAAAATCTGTCTATGTAAATGTAGGAATTTCATTTTATCTTTTTGAACTCTACTTCTGACTCAACCTTTGGAGGTATTAAAGTTTTCACTGTTATGTCAGAGGACAAAGCACTTCTGAGAGAGTGGAGAATCACAGCTACTGAATCACTTGGTGTCACAATCAAGTGTTTAATACGCAACCCAGCCTGTCAATGCTTGGCCACTAAAGCATGTCCTGATCACATGCCACTGGCTTATCTAGTTCTTGGTGCAGTTTTTGTCAGTATTCTCTTCACAGCTTTATCTTCTCTTACCGAATCACGTCACAATAATGTGCGAACAAGCCATGTGACCAAAAAAAAAGTTAACGCACTTATGAAGTACTACAAGAATGAATACATATTTTCTGTGAACCTCACCTTCCTCAGAAATAAATCAAATGGGAACAAAGGAGAAACTTTAGGCCTCTCAAGTAATATGAACAAAACAACCTCCCAGCTTACACCTGACTCCTTTAACACTGCTACTACTCAAAGGACAGAGTTGAGCCCATCACTGAATCAAACAGGATACCTTTGGTTTGATTTTGCACTGGGCCTAAGAAAACAACATACAATCTTTTGTTGCATGCTCTGGTGCCAAACAATATCAAGTGGATAAAAAGACTTAGTTTCTCATGGCTATAAACCAGCATTTTTCAGCACTCTTGCCTTGCTCTGGGCTAGAGAGAAGAAGAATCTAAGCTTTATTGCTGTTATGCCTGAGGGCCTCAGTTACAGTCACTAACTCAATGGGAGCTGAGCATGAATAGCTACTACAGGAGGACCTAGAATGAAAATAAAAATGAATAGGAAAATACAACAGGAGAACAAACAACAAACCTTCAGGTCTTACTTTAAGGAAGGTAGATACTTTACCTTTATACAGCCGTGGGTTTTGTCCAGATTTGTTTGAAAGAGCTATGGATGCACAATGTCCGGAGCCATCAGACATATCTTCTGCTGTGTCTGCTACTAGGTATTGACACAAAGCATCATCTAAATAATCATCTTCATCCTCTATATCACCTGGTTTAAAATATCAGATAACACAGAATTAGTGAGCAAATGCATTCTCTATCTCTCCATACTACCAATGAATTAACCTATACTATCAATTAATTTAATACACAGGCTGGGCAAGATTCTTGTGTAACCAGCCCATGTGTTTCACTACAGTGTCTATACAGACAACTGTACCATACACTGAATTTGCTAACATACATCAAAACACTAAATTGATACGATGATCTAAGTAACAGGTTTCTGCCAAGGCACAGTGCCAGCTCATGACTTCAGTTACAATCCTCTCTTAAAAAAGTGTGGCTTTGTTACAAATCAAGATACAACTGACACTCACACTGTACCTTCCCTGTGCAACCAAAGTCAGTGAAGCAATTTCTCACAACTTTGCTTAGAAACCTGTTGCTTACCTTCTGAGTCATAGTCCAAACTTGAAAAGTCAAAATTTTCTTCCAGAAGATGGGAATTTGCCGTAGGGGACATGGGGACAATGCTGTCCCGTTTTCGAGCAATTTCCTCATGAAGGCCCTTTAGCCAGTCTTTAGTCTTGGGCTGGATCTTCACTGTTCTCCCTCTAACCTAATGCAAAGAAAGAATTGTTCCCCTTTGTCAAGCAACTTCACAAAACAAGAACACCTGAACAAAATAAGCAAATGCTGCCTGCTGTACAGTTGCTTCAGAAACTGATGCAACTTCAGAAGCTAAACGAAAAGGAAACACTCTTCCTACCCCCATAACCCTGTTTTCAGACTGTAGCAATATTATTGAAAGAAAATGAACTTCACAGCTCAAAAGCACTGCTGCTGCATTTGGGAAATACTGGAGAAATAGGTGAAACATCAAATATCACCAAAAGGATACTATGATAGTAATATTGGTGTGGGAGGTTTCAATTTTTGAGTCAACAGTTTTAAAACACACAAGAGTCTGTTGCCTGCTGCCATCTGTAAGGAGACTCTCTGATCATATATGGTTGATGTGTATGCAAAAGTGTATTATTAAACAGGTTAGGACTACTGCTGTCTACCTGTGTTGCTCTATGACATTCGGGGTGAAATGTATCCAAGCCAGCAGGATATATTACAACAGGAAAATTAGCTTAAAGAGTTCTCAGCCCAGGTTCCCAGCACCTTCACACACTGTGCATATACAATTGTGTTTCAGTCCATGCTATCAATGGCATGAGTCAAATTAAAAGAGAAAACTGCAAATATTAAAGAACAATGAGAGTTAAATCCATTACTTCAGGGTTGAGTTTACAAGGCAGCCCCACAAACAGTTTTGTCAGCAAAAATGAGGGGGTTGATGAATTGCAGAGTACATGTGTGGGAAGGAAGAGCAGGGGAAGGTAAACGCCTACTGCTAATGCTGAATTTGCCATGGAGGCCAATGAATCATGTTGTTCTAGCTTGGTAGAAGGAGTTTATTTGATACACTTAAGAGAAATGAAAAATCTTCAAACCACAATCATGAGAATGCTTTGGCAACAGTATAAAGTCACACAGAATCTCAGGAGAACTTCTTCAAGTGCCAGAACAATGACCAAGTCCACGTATTCTGCAGTGGTATCAGAGGCCAGATCCTAAGAACTGCTTAGGAGCTCCATGAAAGATCACCTCATGCCATCCTGAAACTGAAATACTGCATTGAAAGCCTCAGCAGTGGTGAAATCTAAGGACTTTGTGGACACTAACTTCCTTTGAAATAATGCTACTTGATTTACCTAGAAACTCAACTACCTTATTCTAAGCAGCCACTTTTGAGAAATTTGTTATGAAATTATTGTTATAGGTTTGAGAGAATCTTACTTTGACACCATCTATATCCATAACATGAAGAGCTGACTTGCTGTCTGCAAATGTCACCAGCATTTGACCTCCAATGATCCTAGTGAAAAAAGGCAGAGGAGAAAAAACAGTGCATTTTACTCCACAATTGCATAAAACCCTTAAAGGCAAGTATGATAGTTTTCTATCCTATATAGATATATATCTCATATGATATATAAGATATATGTATTATATATACATATATATGAGATCCATATATACCTATGTATTTGGTTTTAGTTGTATTTTCCTTCACAATTCTATTTTTTGGGGAGGAGTAGGTGATCTGTGAATCCCACTTCTCTCCCTTCCTCCTTTGTGTGACCCCAGCACCCTGTCCTTTACCGGATCGCTCCTGAAGCAGCAGTACAAACATCCCAGTAGCTGTTGACAGGGCACCCAGTCCAATATCCACACTCCCTCTGTACTAACTTCTATGGCTCTGCATACCCTTCACCTCAGAGGACATGTTCCCAAAGACTAGTATACCACCAAGATCTAAAGCAATTAAAACTAACTAAACCAAAACCACCAAAGCATGTTCTTTTCTTGCTCATTTTCTTCACAAGCAAGGTGATGCTGCTGTTACTGCAGGGCTGCTTTTGAACTCTCCGTTTATATTGGTACTTCACAAAACTACACAACAACAGGTTATCAGCTTTCTCCATTAATAAATGGGTCCAATACAACATAAACAAGTTTCTGGTGGTGTTTCCCAGAGGTCAACTGTTAGGTCTTTTGCCTGTATTTCTCAAAACAGAAGTCTCATAGCTGTGCTGGAGCCCTGTACAGAATCAATCAGAATGAAATTAAGCTGCTCTGCCAGAAGGTATCACACTCTCCCTCTCAAACACAGCACGTGACAGCACTGCAAGAAGCTGTACTATTACCAAAATAGCAGGAGACCCAGTCAGGAAATCCTACTGAGTGTGAAAGAGTTGTGGAAGAGAGCAGATCTCCTCAGAGGAGGTGAAGCAGGGCCCAAAGACCCACCAGAAACAGAAATGCACGGAAGTGAGGCCTGAATCTAAAGGTGATAATTTACATCAAAGCCTCTGCTTTATGATGCTGTCCTGAATAAAATTCTCTTCCACTCAGCCAAGAGAGCTGTTAGACTATTTCTTTAACAGGTTGTTGTGAGGTATAAGGTATTCAAAACATTTGCATTACATTTCTAATGAAGAATTCAACATGCAGGAAAGGAATTAAACATAGTACCTTCCAAAACAAAGTTAACTCTGTCAGGACAAAAGGAGTTTTCTAGTCTGTGCCTTTAATAGATAACATGCCATTTCAGATCCCAAACTTACCTGACCAGAACAACAGTGCCATAATCCTCAAACATTTGCATAAGCTCTGTACGCAAGTCCTCAGGAAATTCATTTTTCTCTTCAGGTGTTGGTGATAGCAGATTTACCACTACTGTGGCATCCAGTGGTCCCTGGAAAGATGACACTTCCCGGAAAACACTCTCACGGGCAGCTTCATTAACCTCCTGAACTTCCACTTCTACAATAGCTAACACTGGCCTACGTGAAACAAACGAAAAATGCTTATTTAAAAATAAGAAATGCTTATATAAATCTAAAGTCTATTTCAAGAAGTAGGGCAGGTAAGCTTAATTTTTCCTGCAGTGGTCAAGATCATGCCTTGAGCACTATTAATTATATTTCCCAGGCCTGCATTGCCTGAATGTAACAGTGAGGACACACCATAAAGGATTTTAAATAACAGTTGTATGTAGCACTTTTGGCAAACCCGCAGACTAAAAATACCAGGATACTTCACTCATTATCAAACAGCTGTATCCCAAAACCTCTATAGATCAGGATGGAAATATATTATTTTCTGTTAGACAAGGCCACATAAAGATATCTTCTTCCAAAAATTAAGGACAAGGTACTCTAAGTGTATAAGGTTTTTATGTAGCAAATATATGTCAATCATTACAAGCTCCCAAGGCTGCAAACTTGGTTCTTGAGCCATTTCTTACAAATTACCTCTCTGTGTGTTAGATCTGAATAAAATTGAGAGAGCTGTCTGAAAGAGTAAAATTCATCTCAGTGGAAGCAATCCACATTCTCAGATTTCCACCTGCACATACACACAGAGCAGTAACGGGAATGGCTGGTCTTATAACTATGTTAAAATTGCTGCCTCCTAGTTTTAATAGACCTGGCTCTTGAATACTCATTACCAGGGCATAAGAAAGCAACAATAGCAAAGCTAGAAAGGGATAGTAAAGGGGAAAAATGTATAGGAAGCATTAACTATTTCCTTAAGCACTGTGAATCATAATGCGTTTCCATATGTCACAAAGATACAGCTATGCCCTTTTTCTAGCACAGACTTTGGGAAAGAAAACCTGCTGACTGTAATTAAAAAGCAGTATTTGCAACCAAGTTTGCTGAAACAGAAAGCCATGTATAACAGCCATGTTTCACAGATTGCATCCTTAGGGTCCTGTATAATGAGTGCAGTAGCTCCACTGTGCTTTTTGGAACACAGCAGTGTCAGAGCCTTGACAGAGATAAACTGATTGCAAGAGGCATGTTCTTCCATTGCTGGAGGAATACAGAACAGTCCTTGCATGCAAGAGCACCACGAGAAGCACAGAGACAGCTCCTGGGGGTCAATGAGCACTGCTAGGAGGAACAATCAATGCTACAATTGTAGCATTTCCACAGGGCATGCAAGGGGTGAGACAAATATTATTCTGAATGCAAGGGACCTTTCAAAGTGTATTTATTACCAAATTTGTTTCTCAGAAGTGAAGCAGAGAACAAGTTTAACAAAGAAAGGTCATTCATATCCCTAAAGAGAAGTTAATGATATGGATCAACCAGAAGCATTGGTCTTTGATTTTTCTTCCTTCTCTCATCTCCATTTTTAAGGGAGGTGCAGAAGACCCACACTTGACTACTGTGAAAAGGTCAAACCTGGCCCTATGTGGCCTGTCTTACACCTGTTCAGGTCACACAGTCCCAACCTCCTCCTCTCCTGCAGGAAGCTGAATGGAAGTCCATCAGAGCAGCTTCCTGAGGTGTCAGAGCTTTCTGAAACCAAGCAACAGAAAGCCCTGTTTTCTACACCTGTTGCTGCAACTTATCCAGTGTTTGTTGAGATCACAGTGCAACAGAAATAAATACAACTGTAGATACTTGCCACCCTGGTATAAAACCCACTATGAGGGGAAAAACAGGTACTGAACACAGAATAAGGGTGTAATTCCTGTTATAATTAGACTTGGTCCCTCACTCTGAAGGTGCAATTCAGTATGACACAATCTAACCTGGCAGTCCTTTCTCTGATTGTTTGCGTAGGACTTTACCTGTGGTCAGATGCTTGCAGCTCCGCTCTCCCATAATACATCAAGGCTCCAGGGGTCCAGGTGTGCCTCACTTTAGTATCACCATTCAGATCACTGTCTAGAAGATTGATCTCTCCAGCTATGCAGGACAAAACATGATTTAAAACTCACTCAAAACTAGTTTTATTAACAGTTAAACACTATTTTATTAGAATGCTCTTCACAGACCCCAGTAGTGGGAGGTGGCTTTTTTTTGTTCTTGTATATAACATTCCAGGAAGAGCTTTTATCCTAAAAGATTTACAAATTAGGGACTAGAATGAAAAAATACAGAAAGGACTGGAAGTGCAACCAAGACAGCTGATCACTAGAATACGAAACTTGCAAAATGGTTGACCTGAATGTCACCCAATTAATTACCTGTACTCTCTCTCTTTTCTGGGTTGATAGAGTCTTATTAGTATTTTGCCTCCTGTCCCATTATTGAGCATGGAAACTGTACTTGGAAATGACATTGCAAATCTGAATATTATACAGGTATTGGAGAAATAATACACAAGAGGTGGGAGAAAGCAAACCCATGCACATCCAGTCTCCAAATACGTCTTTCGCAATGCATTAAGGTGACAGAAAGTGCTCCAGACATTATGCTAGAGTGAGGTATTCTATTGTTGTTAATAACAGGAAAGTTTTTAGGTCACTGTTTGGGCAAATGGATAACTATCTCTTTTCTGTCGAGTTGAAAATGAGTTAATATGGAATATGGCATTTCTGCTGAATCACTCACACTGGGGCTACACTTCTTTCTCAGAAAGCAAGTAGTCTTTTAGCCTATAACAGTAAGAAGAAGCAACACGAAACAATTAGAACTGAGAGGCAGAAGAGCCTTGCCACCAGCAGTAAAGGAGAGGAACTCTAGTAGTGAACTAAGAAAAGCTTTGCAGGGCTTGGAAGTTGGGTGAACAGATAAGGGGTCAGTAATATATCCGTGTAAAATAGCTGTGAGAGGCCTACAAGCTCTAAAGAAAGGAACCTGCCTTGACTCTTGCAGACCAGCTAGTTAGATCCTATGTTCTGTGTATATTCCAAATACTAAAGTCCCCCAGGGGCAAGCTTTGCCATACAAAATAAGGAATATGCATCAAAAATGCGGAAGGGTGTTCCTTCTCTAAAATGAAAACAGTCAGCACAAGAGGGCTGTCTTAACTTCCTTATTATGTCTCACACAGTTTTTTTTCCCAGATTGCATCTCTTATCAATGGCTTAAGCTCCTCATTTTACTTTGTTTTTCATTCCTTAAATAAGAGTGCATAACTGTATACCATTGACATGTACTCTCTGATTGCCCTATTTTTGCTTTGTAGGTTTTACACTTAACATAATCATGGTATGACTTAAATTCCAAGTAGAAGTTCCCAGGCATGTGAAAAATCACATTTGTAGGGATAGGTCAAATTACACTCCAGTGATTACACTTTTAATATGAATTCATTCAGATTTAGAAACATTGGGGCATAGATTTTTCACAGACTGAGAAAATGGTTATAGTTATGAAAAACTGTCCCTGGATATGCAAAGAAATACTTCTTATTTTGTAACTGTAACTTCTGAATTACAAGTGAAAACAGCCTTCTGTTGTGCCAGCCATTCATGATCTTAAAGTACTTTGTAAGCACTAATTAATGAAATCTCCCCCAATTGCCAGCAGAAATATTCCTAAAAATTACCAAGACAGAAGAAATTACAGAAAACTGCTTATACGTCTACTGAGGACAGCAGTTATAACAATCTAGCCATTATAAGACAGGAACTTCATGTGCACTAATGATTCTGCTGAAAACAACAGAATAATTTCTACATTGCTACAGGTGATTTGTTTTCAGTTCTTCAGTGAGCTCCCAGCACCTTTTTGATCTGTAGCATGAAGCCTTTTGCCACACACTCAAGAAGAAAGGGCTTTTTCTACCTCTGCAAGTTAATCCAGTGAAACAGAAAGAACATCTGCTTTAATAAAGCACCATTCACTAATTCTGGATGAATTCTAAAACAACTTTCCAATTACAGAATCACAGGATATGCTGAGTTGGAAGGGACCCACAAGGATCAAGTCCAACACTTAGCCCTGCACAGGATCATCCCCAAGAGTCACACCACGTGCCTGAGAGTATTGTCTAAACAATAAATTGTCTAAACTTGAACTCTGTCAGACTTGGTGCTGTGACCACTACCCTGGGGAGCCTGTTCCAGTGCACAACTACCCTCTGGGTGAAGAGCCTTTTTCTACTATCCAACCTAACAAAACTTCAGGCCAACTTCAGGCCACTGACACAACTTCAGGCCATTCCCTCAGGTCCTGTCAGTGGTCCCCACAGAGAGAAGATCAGTGCCTGCTCCTCCTCTTCCCCTCATGAGGAAGTTGAAGACTGCAATGAAGTCTCCCCTCAGTCTCCTCCAGCTGAACAGACCAAGTGACCTCAGCTGCTCTTCATACGGCTTCCTCTCAAGGCCCTTCACCACCTTCATGCCCTCCTTTGGATGGTCTCTAACAGCTTAATAACTTTCTTATATTGCAGGGACCAAACTCCACACAATATCCAAGGTGAGGCCGCACCACTGCAGAGCAGAGTTGGACAATCAGATAAAGAAGGAGGAAAGATCCTACGCACCTGTTTTTTCAAAAGGCAGTTTCTTTCTCCACCAAAGCACTCTGTCAGTCCATGCTGGAGTTCTGCACTTATCACTTGTATCATAAGCCTCTGAGCCAACATCATATTTATATGTTGGTCCAAAATTAATAGTCCCTTCATGGAAGTCTTTAAAAATCTATTAAAATAAATAATATCGCTTTGATTAAGTTACAGCTGAGGTAGGTCCCATTCTGAAGTATCAATTTCTTTGCAAACAAATAACATACTGAGTTTTAAACAAAGTGTTACATTCATGTGCTACAAACAAGGGTCTGAAAACACAACTTCTTCACTCTCTCAAGGAACAAGACCAAGACAACATGCAGGTATTCAAGAAAATTAGATATACTGCCTTACTTTTCCACTGGATTTTTGCTGTTGCAGTTGATCAAATTCCAAAAGTGTCTTCCAATCTTGACGTTTGAGAAAATAAAAGACTTCTTCGTATGTTAGATCAATGCGATAGTTAAAGTCACCACACCAGAAGACATAGTCATGTGAGAACATGCTCTGCCCCTAGTTCAGAGGTACAGAATACCGTTAATGTTAAATCACATTCATGAAAATACCTTTAAAATGCACTGAAATGTACAACTCAGTCTCTCTGAATTACTAAACAGTAGACCCACTTGTCACATTCTATTTGTTCAAATTCATCTTGTGGTAAAATACAATGGTTCCTTCACTGTCTTTGGCATCCTACTGAGCTGAATTTTGTAAACAAGAGTGTCAGACTCTGATCCTTCTTTCCTGAAAGTATGTCTAAGCTGGAACCCAGCTTTATATTCACAATTTGGCTGTCATGAATATTCAAAATATATGTTTGTTTCCCTAACACATTCCACATGTATATATTTACATATTCTAAATATAACAGCAAATGTATTTCTGCTACCAAGGCACATTCAGCAACAAAGCTCCTGAGTAAGAACAAGCTCCAAATTTGATCTTATGTGCACGTCATAGTTTTAAAAATGTATTGAAATAAAACGTCAATGAAAATTCACTCCAGTTCTAAATTTAGTATCCTGTCCTCTAACCAGTCTTCCCCCCCCACTCTCTCCGCCTCCCCCCCCCAGTTAAGCTATAAACCTCCAAACCTGAGGGATTTATCAGGGAAACGTTACGGAGCTCTTGCTGTCATAGCACTAGAGGGCACTCTTTATATGCGTTATACACACAAGGTACGTTTAGCTATTGCAGATGTAAAGGACATCAAATAGTTAATAAGGTATTAGAAGGAAAAACTGCCACAAACACAACTTTATGGCCATTTGGAACAGATCGTCTATGCAGGACGTCCAGTCTGTCAGTATTAGCTCCTACATAAACCAACTGATTGATATGCTGCACGTGCCAAGCCTCTAAACCTTGCAAACAACAGGAAGTTAAAATTTTATGCTTTGCAACCTAAATGCCATTTTTTGCTGACTAACCAGAATACAAAAACTGGTCCAATGCCCCCACCCACCCACCCACCTCTGGCTTAGGACCTCTCTGGAGAGGTCCAAGAAAGGAAGTATTGTGGAAATTAAAGCAATCAACATTAAGGGAACCAAAGGAGTACTGCTATCAAATCCCATGGGTTATCTACTGGCCTGAGGCGACAAGCTGGAAATAAAAAACTAGGGTGATTGATTTGACACAATTTAGGGGAAAAGTTATTCATACAGACCAATAGTGCCTACTTGCCACACTCTGAGAAAAGCCAGCAGTTCCTTGATGCTGACACATTCACAAGGACAAAATGAAAGGAATGAAAAGTACCATGTCAGTGACCAAGAACTGATATATCATACCCGAGCAGGAGCAGCTAAAGCACTGGTGTACTGAATAGCATGGATGGTCTTTCAGGAATTCTCACTAACTAGTGCCAGCAAGAGCTATCAATATCATGCTCTCCAGCTCTAACCAATCACTTAGATCTTCTCCATGATGCCTTATAGATGCGTCAATTAAATTGCATTATTTTGAAAGATTGAATTGAAAACTGTGCATAGCTGAGGACTTTTCAAGCACTGCAGTAACTCAAATTTTTGAAAGGAGTAATACTTTTGTAAAGCAAGTGCTATAATGGGTGGTATCTAGTCTCCTGTGAAATAGTTCCTTATTTTATTTTTTTTTTACATTTTCTTTACCATTTTCTTTTATTCCCATTCTCTGTGGCACTGAGATGACTTCTTTGATGACCTGTCACCAAATACATCCTGAGGCCAGCTTTCACAATGTAAAGACACCACCTTTATCTCCAATGTTTTTAGCATACATACATCTACACTTACCATTGGGAAGCTGAGTTTCTGTGTGATTTCTTTATAATCTTCATTCCTCTCTTTCACCTGAGTCTGCCCAGCAGTTAAGTGACTGCATATAAAGCAGAAACTGGTACTATAGAACTGAAAACGAATGCTCACTGCCCCTTTATTTCCAGCTTTTCCTCCCATTCCTGTTTTCACAGTGTCTATTGCTACATCCCTGGATTAAAAAAAAAAATAGAAAGATAACAGAGTAAAGGACTGCAGGGACAAACATTCAATTAACTTTGACTGCAACATAAAGGAAAAGCCAGTTTACAATGCCATGTTTTCTCCCCTCCAGAAAGCTTACTGCTTTTAAGCACATCTTCTAGTTTCTTGATGATATTCAAGTTCTTATGTTTCAAATTAAGTATAATACAATAGTACAGAAATAAAACTATTTGAAAAGATTTTCCTCTACTTGTCCCTTCCAAACAGACCAGCAAGACCTGATTTCTGAAATACTGGGAATTTCTACAGAATATACTTTTCAAGTTTACCTCTACCTTAAAATAACGATAATAACGAAATTTACTGTTATGTTTCCTTTTACTTTTGAACATAGGGGAATCTGCTTTTCAGACATTTAAAAAATTAATTAGTGTTCATACGTATTGGAACCCAACTTCACAGTTCGTGATGGATTTTTCATTCAATTAAATGGCAATAGATCATAACCCATAGTTTATTAAATCGGATGTGATAAAATCAGTGATTATTGGATACAACTATTTATGTCTAAATCCTAAATGAGTTCTGTACTCATGACAAATTGCTTAGGGTCTCTATGTTGTTAATTACTTAGTATTTCAATGTCATGATTAGCATACACTTTACTACAGAAAGATAACTTGGTAAAAAGACTACCAGCTCTCAGGATAATTTCTCCCAGATATCCAGCATAGCTGTCTGATCAGATAAGTAAATGATGAGATCATTCCTGTAACCCATCCCAGCATCATGCCTGTACTTCCCAGTGAGAAAATTTTACTTTCCAGAGAGAAGTCAAGTAGATCTGGGCTAGAATATTACTGATTTTTAGAAGGGGCATGCAGAAAACTGCTAAGTCTCATTTGAAGTATTCTCAGAAATTCACGATGTAGATGATGCCGGATGTTACAGGTCCTCGTTCCCCATGCCTCTCATTTTCTTCTCTCTTCCTCCCCCATCTTTTGTGTCTTTCTTCTCCCTCTTTAATTTCCTGTCTTTTCCTCACAGTAGGACACCACCAGAAGACACCCTCAGGGAGGCAAAGGAAGAACAACTAAGTTGTTCCATGAACCAATGGGAGATTTAAGCACTCTGAAAGAAGTACATGTTCAGGCTTTTCACTCTAAAGAGTCCTCCCTTCCTGCTGCCTGCCTACCCAACTCCTGATTGATATTCATCTGATTTGCATTTAAGGCAAAGGTTATGCTGAGACAACCCACTGTAAATTCACTGCTTGAATTTCATCAGTCCTTTCACTGCTGTATAAACTTCAGCTATTGTCTCATTTTCTCTATTTTTTCTATCTTATGTCTAAATCTCTTCACTCTCTGTAAGCACAGAAGCCTTTTTTTGCACTTCTGATCATCTTTGTTTTCTTTTTTTAGATATGGGACAACTACACAAGCATACAGGCTAGGTTTGATTATGCTCACGTAACACATAACAGTGCATTTGCATTAAATGGTGAAACTTAGTCATTAAAATCAAACCCTTCCTTTTTTCTTTTGAGTTTCAAAAGGCTACATCCAATTTTTAGCAGTTTGACAACTGTGACAGAGCCACTGTACTGTTCTGCTTTTGATTTTCATTTAAACCATGCACTTCCTACTGGATTACTCAAATTTTTTGTAAGCCAGGTGAAAAGTCAAAAAAACTGAGAGAAACACTTCTCCTCTGGACTGCTTCATAGCAGGAAAAAAAGAAATTTTTTTGAAGAAAGATTACTGGGAAGGCAATGCAAGACCATCAGTTACCTGGATTGCATTCCTCTGCCTGGCCTACAGCACCTGATGTCGCACAAGCTCTGTTCTGATCTTTTCAGTAGATATGAGATCAGAGGGAAGAAAGAGGCAGCTTTTGATATTTTAATCACAAAATGCAGTGGCCAATCAGTGTCCCTAATAGTAGAGAGGACTGTTTGAATCATTCTGGGCTTTATGGTCAGATGCCCAAAGATAGTTTTGGCTAATTATTCATTTCCTAACCATTTACACATATCCTGCATAATTCTTGCCCAAGGCAAAGGCATTTTAATGCAGATATCCCCTGCGGCTGGGTAATCTTGGAGGAGTTTGGTCACCCTCCAGGGACATCTGTGCTAGTAACATGAGGATCTGCAGCTCTGCACCCTCCTGACTAGGCACATAGTTCTGGTTCTCTGTGGCATCTGGGAGACAAACACTTAAAAGCTCTCAAGACAAATACTCTTTGCTCTCAAGACAAATACTCTTTGCTCTCAATTCTATAAAATGTCAGGGGTCAAAATTAGGTCTCTTTTCCCCAACTCTCTTTCCACCTTTTCAACCATCCTTTTCAGATCTGGAACTAAACCTGTTTCCATAAGGGGGAGGGTTCAAAAGTAAAACCTGCCCTTTAGGCAGAGGAAGGCACTTGCCTTCATTCGGTGCACCAAACACTCTTGGACTTACTAGTCCAGGTCATTCCTTTTCCAGAAAGACAGCACGCAAGCAAGGTGCTCCACCCTGACTGCCCACCTGGAGTGTACCTGACGCCTCCTGCTAACGTGTCTCTCTCCCACAAGGAGGAGAGACCAAAATCCAGGTCTGCATGACTCTCACCAAGCAGAAAAATCACATCCAAGCTCTCTGGCCACACTCCAACAGCAGGTGTTACTGAAGACACAGGTTGGGGTTTTTTGTGGCGGGGGTCGGGGGGAGAAGTTCGTTGGTTGGTTTGGTTTAGTTCTTTTTTTACCTGATGAAGGGGACATGATATGGTCGTACAAAGATGAAAAGACAAACACCAACAAGCTGTGCTGATGTCAGCTGAATGTAGCGATGAGTCCTGGAAATAGCTTTTTGAAGCTGTTCTCCCCACATTTTTCTATTCGTTGTACTGGAAAAAACATAAAATCATTTAATGGAATCAAAACAAACCACATACAGTCAATAAAATGAACAGATTAACTCTGCCTTAGGTTTACAGACATCCCATTAGGCTGTAGAACTTGAGGTGCTGTAGGATGCATGGCAGACAGATAACACCTCCTCCTAAGCTAGCCCAGAGTTAGTAGGGTCAGTAAACCCAAGAACAGCACACAGTTATCCTGCTCCTGGATGTGTGAGGGATTTTATTTACTACGGTTAGAAAAATCCACGCTCACAAGACTCTTCATATACCCATTCACTGGAGATAACTGGAAGCTGATTATAGCAATCACAACTGTAAAAGCAAATATCCATACCAATCTCATGACTTGTAAGATTTCATGTGCTCGCAAACACATCTGTAGACTTAGCTTTTTCTTATCTCCAAATTCAACCGATCCATGCAGATATATCACCAGCCCTGCAGCCATACTAAGCACTGCTGTAAGTTGTCATTCCCAGAACAGATAACTAACTGGCCAGCCTGATGAATCAGCATTGGAAACATTATCCTCAGGGATCCCTCTCTTTCAGATTCAAAAGGACCAGTACACACAACAGCCTACTGTACATGCTGACATGCCAAGCTCCGGCTTTGCCTTTAACTCCTTCTCTAGCCATAATTTTCACAAATACAATTAGCCACAGAGACATTTCATTCATTTTAGAATTTCCACATGAAGGCCAATTGTGTTTGTAGTCACTGAGCACATTTTTCCAACATCAGACAGGGGTTTAAGGACAAGTGTTAAATCAATGTCAAACATCAAAATTCTTCTCTGCCAACATAAAGACTTAAGAGACTTAGAAAACACAGTGTATTCTACTGTGCAGAAGTTCACAGAGAAAGATCACTTTCAACACCATCCCAGTGACATTTGTTAATGGGAAACATATTTCCAGCTATGATTACAAGCAACAGATTTGGAAGGAAATATTCTATACATTTGACCATAAAAAAGAACATGGCTGGTTTCTTTGGGGAAGATGCTGCTCTTTTTGTTGGGATTTTGGTTGGTTGGTTGGTTTGGTTTGTTTTGAGTTGCACTGGGTGGGGAATTGTTTGGTTGGTTTTTTGTTTGGTTGGTTTCACGTGTTTGTTGTTTAGGGATTTTTTTACCTACCTGGCATTTACAATATTGCCTGCACTTAACTCAACCATCTCTTCAAATCCCACTGCAAATATGTCAGGAGGGCAGTTATCGTCATCTGTTGGTAAGAGGGAAAAGTCATATCAGAATTACTATTTTGTTGCTTCTTCTAATGATTTGTATTCTAATTTCTGTCAGAGATCCTTCCTGTAGTTCTATCCCCTGCCAAGCTATACATATTCATAGCTCCTTTAATCTAATCTCACAAAACAACCCCTGCAGTTCCTCTGAAATTTTTTCCTGTTTTTCTCCCACCAGTTGGTCTCCATCTCTCTTGCAGGAAGCAGTTCAGAACAGAACATTATATTGCAGCAATGTTAAGATGGGAAAATATTCAATGTTCTCTCTCCCTCACTCCACTCATCACTGAAGCCACAACATCCCACTACCCACCATCTTTACCTGCTTGTCATTTTACCCAACATGCTCTTCCTTTTTGACACTGATTCCTATGTAACTGATATTATTGTCCACACACCAGTATGTCACTTCCATCTCAATGCCTTTAGGAAGTTTATCTACTAGTTTAAGGAAGCCTTTGAAGTTTCTTCTTGTCTTCTTTCTTCCAAGTCTTTCTTAGATCACCTGCACTTAAGGTTAGGTCACTC
This sequence comes from Corapipo altera, assembly GCF_003945725.1. Classification (NCBI taxonomy): domain Eukaryota; kingdom Metazoa; phylum Chordata; class Aves; order Passeriformes; family Pipridae; genus Corapipo; species Corapipo altera. Next base: position 24,669,757 of record NW_020884874.1, read on the forward strand.
TAGAGCACAGTGACCCCTCCCTTCCCTGGCCCAGGCCTGTGGATGTTACCCTGGTAAAACACCAAAGATCAAACGCTCTCATATAATAGAGTGACGAAAATCTGTTAACCTATCAGGTCTCTCCATTGCCTAAAGGGTTTTTATTTTTTTTAAACTGTCATATGACCATGGTGATAGCAACTTGATTCAACATGAAGACCTAAATAGTAGAGAAACATCAGATCTGACTCAGAAAGCACAAATGGAAAAAAAAGTGAAATATACAGCAACTCTCTGTAGACACAAAGATGAAACTAGCCCATGACAGCTAGCCTCCTTTATTGGTTTAACATGACAGGCAGTGTCACATGTGTATTTCCCATTAATAATTTTGAACAGTTGCCTTTGAATACTTACACATTTGTGTAGGCACTGCACTGATATTAACATGAATGCAGACATTTCCATGGTTGGACCCTAACTCTGCCCATTCATAACTCACTTGTCTTCTAGAAGCTGCTTAGACCTATCATGTTATGGCTGCCTATACCATGTAGTCCTGCTCTTCTGGTTCTCTCAGGGGAAGGCCTGGCAGGACTAAAACATGACAGACTCTCAACAAATTATAATATCATGGGCATAGTCATGTGCTAACACATCTAACGTGTTTCTGAAACAGACTGGACCAATCACCTACCTAAGCTGCTCAGACAGTGGTCTGCACCTAATCATATATCACTCAAGTACTAAGGGTTCAAACAAGACAACTTGTATAAGTAGCCAAGGATTTGAGGAATGAATTCCTGACCTTCAAGATTAGGTACAGAACTATCCCCGTGATGCCTGCAGGAAGCTAAATAATCCACTCCAACAACAAGAGCACAGGTTTTGTCACAGTTTTGTAACCACTCAGTTTTTAAGTGACAGAAAGTTCACTTTTCATTTACCTTCATAAAAATCTGTAAATCAATTACAATACCTGACCTTGTTGCATAAATAAGAAATTTGGCTGCCAATTTCAGCAAGGTACAAGCACAATAATTTTCTATACTGCTAAAACAAAAAAAGGAAATCACCTTTATCATAATAAATCTTTTTGTCTGAAGGCTTTGATAGTAACATTTCCAGACAAGCTCAGATTGTACAGATATGTTTAGCTCCATATAGACCAAGGAGATGTTCTGATGGCACCTATGCATGCAGCTCCCTCTCATGATAAAGAACAAAGAAGAGAGATATGGAAGAAGAAAATAAAATATGGGGTGCAGAATAAGCAGATACATCCCACAATTGACCTGCTGAAGGTCAAAACAGTCATATGGTATAGACTCAGGAGATACTCTGACTATCAGGAGCCCTTCACACACCATTCCACTTCTGCAGCAAGGCAGCACAAGTATGGAGGAACTGATTACTCCCCCAAGAACTGAGAGAAGATACCCTCCAAGATGCACTGCCTTTGAAAGTCTGGTCAAGTCTTGTGTCCTGACTCACTGGACAGAAAATACTGCTTGCACATTTTGACTGTGAAATCTTACCTTGAAATTCTGAAACTCCTGAGAGCTTGGGAGAATCCAGCAGCCAGTCTGTCAGCTCACTGGTACCAAGGATGTTGCTTCGAAACTGCTTTCCCCCATTCACGTTCCAGGTCCCCGTGGCAACACGAACACGCTTGAAGCTTGTAAATTCAAACTGACGCTCTGACATGGCCTTCAAAATACTTGGAGTTACTGACAAAAGAGGGGAGAGAGAAAGAAGGTATGTAAAAGAAGAATGTGCTATAAAAGGACAGAAGCCATGCAGACAGCAGCAGCAGTCACTGTGAAATAATGACATTACCCTAGCAGCAACAACACAAATGGCAATAGCTACAAGATAACTGGAGTTGATGTCAGCAATTTCTCTTCCAGAAACCAGGAATCCTTGGAAAGCTTGTGAAGGGCTGGTCACTCACTTTCAGTGTACATTTTTCTGTACTTCTTCAAGTAATAAGCAAAAAAATTATTCTATCACCCATAATCCTTTCAGTTTAGTCTACAGCAATGTCATGGTTTAACCCCATCTGGCAACTAGTGCTTAGTAGTGTTTATCCAAGCTGCTCACTGGTTCCCTGCCCCCGCAGTGAAATGGGGGAGAAAATCACAAGAGTAAAAGTGAGTTGAGATAAAGACTTCAGTGGGACAGAAAAGGGGGGAAAAATGATACTGATGATAAAATTAGAATACACAAAACAAGTGATGCACAATGCAATTGTTCACTGCTTCCCAACCAAAGCCCAGCCAGTTCCAAAGCAGTGGCCCCCAGTCAGCTTTCTCCCCCAGTTTATATACTAAGCATGACAGCACATGGTAAGGAATATTCCTTTGGCCAGTTGAAGTCAATTGTCCTGGCTGTGTCCACTCCCAACTTCTTGTAGCCCTCCAGCCTTCTGAATGGGAAAGCATGAGAAGCTGAAAATCCTTGACTTAGTATAAACACTACTTAGCAACAACTAAAAATGTCAGTGTGTTACCAACATGCCATGGTTTAAACCCAGCCAGCAACTAAGTACCACACACTCACTTGCTCGGTCATTAGTTTCATATTAAATCCCAAACACAACAGTATATCAGATAGTAGGAAGATAATGAGCTTTATTCTTGATAACAGGACAAGCAATCAAGAACATCACCAGTTATAAATTAAACTGAAGCCTTGAGAAGTTTAGAACACAGAAGGAAAGGCGGAGAACAGCCCAGAATCTCACCTCAGTCCAAATCTAGCACTATCATGGCTCTCTAGGCTGGTCAGACATCCTCTCAGGAAACTGCCATATTCACTTATTTTTGATGAGTATGGAAATTAGCAGTGTGCTTTTGTTGTGTAAGCAACCAAAGTAAACTACCTGATTTGCATTGGCAGTCAGGCACAGAAAAGCTATCTATATTTTCCTTGTGGTTTGCGTTATGGAACAAGCCCAGGATTGAAGTGGCGCTGAATGATGCTCTGAAAAAAACTGACCACCCAATACTGCTTGTGGGTGAAATTATCCTATGTTTTGCATGTAAATAACTCCTCAGAGAGAGCTGCATTTACTCTAGATTGGTGTAAACAAATGTGTCTATGTTGTGGACTATCAGGGACCTAGAGTAAAGCACGGAATGAATCAAAATACAACTGAAATGTGCTTCTAAAGATCCAAATGGCTAAAAGCATGTGCAAATAGCAAGGAGAAAAAAAAGGAGATAAAAATGCTGAACTCAAGAGACTTCCTCAAGACAAACTCAGGCAGGACCAGACTGGGAATATGGGTATATAGCCCTAAAATCCTTCCCCTCTGATCCAACTCTTCTAAACTGTCAGAGAATATAATCATCAAATAGCAAACAAACATACTCAAAAGTTCAAAAGAAAATATGACAAATAAGCACAGAGTTGTGCTATGGTCATAGTGTTGAAAGCAGTGTTTTAAACAATTGATTTGTGGGAAAGTAGCTTATTTATTGATTTTTTTTTTTCCAAAAGCATACAATTGCTTGTATCTGACAGCTAAAAGCAGACACAAAAGAAAAGTGAAGGATTTACACTGGCCTTACCCAGCAGTGCAGTCTGGTCCATGAGCATCTTGCCTCTGTCTGCATATTCCTCCCTGAAGAAGTCACCCATGAGTAGCAACTCAATAGCTTCCTGCTTTACTGCGTCAAAGAAATTGGACTGAATGGTGCGAGACACAGAGCGGGCACCATCCTTGAGCTTCCCGACCTACATCAGACAGGAATCATCAGTGCAAGTGACACTGAAGAGTAAATATGGCAAACCTGTTTATTCATAAGTAAAGAAAGTTGACTTTTTTCTTTACCTTGTTCTTCCCCTCAAGGGCACGACTGCCACTAAATACCCTGCTCAGATTATGACCATTGAGAGTCCACATCTCTTTGTAGGATTCCACGAAGCGCTCAATTATAGATTTAGAGTTCAAACGAAGGCTCTCTAATTGAGCAAGCAGTATCTGGATTAGGTGCAGGAGACAAAAAAAAAAAACCAAGCAATATTGTTCTTAAATGTGTTTTCGCTCTTTATGCCCAGCCAGCACCATTCTCTATCATAAAGCTGGCAAGACAGACTTGCACAACTTAGACTTAGGCACTCTTTCCTGTCTTTTCTGTGCAACAAACAATGCATGCAGTACAGGTATCCCACGGAAGGTCCTCTGACAAACTCACCTCTAGTGCAACGAAGGACTGTACACTATTAGTACGATCCAGGCAGTCCAAACAATTCATTCGAAAAGTACCTGTCTGCAGGCTTCCGTAACCAAACACAAGAGAAGGGAGGAAAAAATGGTATATTTTAAAATAACATCTAATCATGAGTTGATTGAAGAAGATCATCAAATGTTCAGCCTGAATATACCCACTCACATTTTGACGCTACGAGCATGTTGTGCGCAATGTATTTAACACATCTAATTACTTGACTACATCTACAACACTGTATTAGCAAGTCCGTGGACTGGTGAATTTGCAGATTTGAAACAATGGAGATGCAGTTAAGCCAAATAATCCATTTAGCACCAAGAGTACACTTTGTCTCAAAACTGTATTTCAAGATGGTCATTTACAGTCATGGTACAAACACAGTAAGAAACCTGGAAAGGCCAGGACAAACTGTGCCTGGCTATGCTGGGACAGAGGGGCAGTGACACTTACCGTGGATTTACATGCTCGCCCTTTGTGAAGATTCCAAAGTCTTCCCAATGCAACTTCAGCTGGGGCCCCAGCAAATTTTCCAATTTCTCAGCTTTCCCACCTTTTGCAAATTGGTGGTAGTCAAAGTTTATCATGGGAGTGTCTTCCGCATGGGAAGAAGCCCATAGCAGTTTCTGTTTAGATAAAGAATGAAGGAAACACATCCTGCTCAAGCCACATGTAAGGATTGATACCACCATGCTTTTTTCATTACTAAACCCTGCTAATTACACAATTCATAGGGAATTTTGAAAGGCCAGATGTGAAAAAAGCAATCAAAGTTCCCTGTTTGTTTTCTTCACAAAAGTGAACCTGACTGTTAGATCTCAACTTCTGCAGGGGAACTCAAACTGTAACTGCAAAGTATATATCAGAATTGCACCTTGGCTAGTGGCAGCCCCGCTGCTACCTCTGTGCATGAGGGTGTACAGCAACAGTAACACTCTAGGCAGGCTCAGGGAGAGGAAGTAAGATCGGAATTATGTCCCAGGAAATGTACTATAAAATGTTTGTGGTAAACTGCAAAAGTGAGAGAAGAGGCACAAATAGCCTCATTATTTCATCTCCAATTTCAATGACCTCACATGCATTTCTATAATCACCACAAATTTAATTAAGGTATCTGTAATAGATACAACAATAATGCATCCTGTTCTCCAAAACAAAGCCAGAGAGAACTATTAGATTAACTCTAACAAGCCTTCGTCTATTCCTTTCCCTTCTGCACATTCTCACCCCAAGAGATGGATGCTTTTTTCCACTTAGATTGTGACACACACCAGAAAAAGATAATCTGATACTACATTAAAAGTGTACATGCAGCAGCTACACCAGCATAATTGTATCAAGCAAGCCATTAGGCCTTCCTTGCAGAAGCAAATTTAAAGGTAGTGTTTGGAAACAGATGTGTTAAATGTATTTCATTACTGTTCTGTTGACACCTCAACTTGCCCTTACAGCTGCTGGCACTAGCAATGCACTTGAGGATGACATTTACCCACTGCCTTGGTGTAAATCATTGTCAGAGTATTTGCAACTCTACATTACAGCATTGCTTTTACTGTAAACATAATTACATTTGTTATAGAGAATGCTTATGGGAGGAACAGCGTTACTGGGAACAATATTGATTTTTGGTCTGGTAACAGCTGATTCAGGTAACAGATGCTGCATAAATGCATGGTAATGGTGCCATTCCGATCAGGAGAACCCAGCAGCAGTACTTACAAGAATATTTTTGAACCAATACTTTCAAGATTTACTAAGGTTGAAACAAGAGTTGAGAGAAGAGGAAGGAATAAAAGCAAAAGAAAGGTGGAGAAACAAAGAAATAAACTAATGACAGAAGATAAGCTTGCATTCCTAATCATATCCCTACAAAGAACTTTACTTTTAATTCAAGCCCTTTAAAATCAACAAAGCAAAAATTAACTCTATATTCTTTCCTAACATCAAATTCTTAAAACATGTAGGTAAAAAAATGACCAAGAGGGAGTAATTTTGAATGAGTACAAAACTTTGGTTTTCAGTGCTGTCAATCTAAATTCTTTCAGCTCACAGGGTACTTTCATTTATTTTTTAAACAAGCAAAAAGTTTAACAATTTAAACAAAACAGGTCCTTGTTTAAATTAAATTAACAAATGCAAGGTCTTTATTCTAGAGATGACCTATTTTTGACCTAATTTCTGGTTGCATGATACCGGCCAGAACATGATCTTCAAGAATGTGAGAGTTTGAGAAAATATCAGTATTAAATTTGCAAGAAATGTCGTATTTGCATCTTCCTTCAGAAGTGATTATCTCTTACCCTTCAATCTCAGTGTGTTTTGCAAAACAAGCTAGAAAAACTATTTTAAAGAGCGGGAAAACAAAACATTACAGAGGTTTGACTGCGTCAAGCAGAAATTCAGTAAGAGGCTGAAAACAGAAGCTAGGACCAGACTTCACTTCTGTACCTTTGTCATTGCCTTGCAAGCTTTAGTCATAATCACTTTCTCTTGCCATATTCTGTGTAGGAGGAAACTTTCACTTTGCCACTTTCCGCTGGGGAAGCAGACAGTCCTTCCCAGCTATTTTGCAGGAGGAGGAAATGGCCACACAGAAAAACTGACAAAAAACTTGACACTCCTTTTGTCTCAGGTACATTATTCCAAGAGAGAGGGAAAGAAATCAGGCCCCATTATTTAACTACAATTTTTATTTTGCTTATTTTCACACAGTAAACAATTCAACTCAGAACTATTGGTATCATTCTTTACCAATAATAAATACCCAGCACTTACTACAGGTGTGTACTTAAACCATATCTTATGATTAGTTTTAGGAACATATACTCCGAAGTATCTATGTCAGATTGCTAAAGCAACAGGTACTCAGGAGGCAGATTTCCATCAGAACCCAGCAGATTCAGGCAGCTATTGCACTGCTGCAAATCCCACTCAGTGTCAACCTGTGGCTTTAAGTTCATAACTGTTTTAAAAATCTAGTCATGAGAATAATACAGTAGAACTCAGCACAGCTTTTATTCTACAAGGCCAGACATCCTTGCTTTCAGGTATTAGATGTGCCTAGGGACAATCAGGGGCCAGGAAATTCTCTCTCCATACACCAAACTGTCTTCTGGTGCTCAGGCAGACAAATCCCAACACAGTCAGTGCAAGATAGCTACTTCCCATTACTGTCAGAGGAAGACAGCTTAGTGATGCTAAGTACCTATGCTCAGTGAGCAAGGCTCAGGGCCTGGCCCCCAAGCAGTTCTGGCAAATTCATGAGGCACCTGATTGCATAGGTGGCTACATACTCTGCCAAAGCTGACCAGGATTCATTTTTGCAAAGGTGAACTACTCTTAAGAGTATTAGGACAATTTTTTTTTAAAGTTTGGTTAAAGAGAACGTACATAAATATATGAAGAAGTAAGCAGAAAGGAAGGGCTGGAAATTAAGCCATAAGACTAAGAAGCACTATTCTCTCAGTCTGTAATGTAGTAAAGAGTTAACATAATTTCTTTAGATATAGTATTCATCACCTCCTGGGCCAGAAGGGAAACAGAAGAACATGGAGGCTCAAGGGAAATCAGTGGTTAAAAAGAAAATTATTGCTTTTACCTTAAAAGCTCTGTTGAGCACCTCCTCTCCTCCTCTGCTTCCCAACAGGTTAACGATCACTTGTTTTCCATACTGCTCTTTGAGAAGCATCATATGCCTACAGCAAAAGTAACCATAATAGGTACTAAACAAAACCATGTTATGTTGCCTACTACCATTTTCAAAATACACAAGTAGAGATCACTGGTTGTTTCATCCAGCAGATAATTTCAGCCACATCATCTACAGAAGTCTCCCTCAGTTTCCCTGCAATCAATTATTAAAGTATAAATGTTGAAAGTATGCAATTAAGGGATACAGTATTTTGTACTGTACATAGAGAAAGAAGCATCTTAGGAAAGAGGCCCCAGATCTTTTATGTCACTGTTAGCTTTGACATTGCCCTTTGTACGCTCCCACCTCTTGGATGTCAGCCCGGGAACTACATGGGAAAGACAAGGAGAGGAAACTGTATTACACTTCAATAGGAATTGCCGAGCATCTTGCAGGGCTGAGACTAAGAGTCAGCAGCAGCAATGGGGCCTAGGACTCCAGTGCCAAGGCCAGAGAGGCACAAACACACGTCATAGGTCAAACATCTCTGAGCTACTACAGCATTGAGACATTCACCTCGACTTAATTAAATCAAGCAGGAAGATTAGTAATCGTAAGAATTGCTGCACTGGATCAGACCAAAGATCCTTTTAGCCAAGTTGTGTGGCCCAGATTCTTCAGGAAAAACACAAAATAGGACAAGCAAAATATGGAGTGGTTTTTTAGTCTATGCCACCAAACTCTCAAAGCTGACATCTAGATACTTTAAAATCAAGAGCTTTTAGCCAGATGCAGAGACACCCCTTCTCCCCTCAATACATCATTTTCAAGTCTGCATGCATGTGCTACAAAAGCCATATGCCGGTCCACCAGGAAACAACTAGATCTTAAAGCCAACTTCCATCATGTACAAACAACACTGTAGTAGTACTTAAGAGGCAGTTGGATAGACAAGAAGAATAAAATAAACAGTCACACATACGAAAAGTTACTACATGCTGCAAAATTACGTGTAATGACAAAGTGTCAGAAAAACAGCAAGCACACATCTTTTGGCATGAACTTTTAAATCCTTTAACCAAAAATAAGTCCCACAGAAAACCATGGAAAGGAGAGAAAAGAAAGAAGTTATCAGCATTGCCTTCAAGAAATACAGCTAAACATATTTTCTGGCGCATTTATGTTCTTGGTTCTGCAACCGGTTCGCTGTATGCCAACTCTTCCCATACATTCGCATCCCTCTGATCCCAGCATCAAGATCCTACCTCTCTGCCAAAGTTGCTTCCTTACAAAGAAACTACTGAAGCTCAAGTCACCCATTTGGGTACTGTAAGCAAAGTTTCCTGAGGATTTTTCAGGGAGACAGGATGAAAAAATATCCACTAACAAGATTACCACTCGCTTCTCACAGAGCCTTCTCAACACAATAACCTATCAGATGGTTAAATGTAACAGGCTAAATCCACTCTAACACTCTCAGAAAAGCTGTAGCAGGTTGTTAAATTCCAGTGTATTTTTCCATATAAGCAGTCACTTATTCCTTGCCCATTTTCAAAGGACTATCTTTTGCAAATCAGTAAGCAGAGATATCTCTAACTTCATCTAATCTAAAGGCACAAGGGGAAGAAGGAATAAGCGCAAGTTGATCCTTATGTTCATGTTTCTGACAAGAAAGCTATTCACCAGTTGCATTAGGGTCAGGGCTAAATGGTCTTACGGAGTTGTTCCTTCCTGAGGTACTCTCAATTTCACAGGCAGTACAAGAGGATGATTGTTTTCTTCTTACATGAAATATCTCTGCTGTGGAATGCAAACCTCTAAGATGGAGCTTCAGGGACACTGGCAGGGCAAGTTATCATAGCACCAGATGGCCATGAGACTACGAGTCTCGAAGGCACTTGAAGTCACTAGAATTTAAGAGCTCTAAAAGCTTGGAAAATGTAGGCCAAGAACCTTTGAAAGAGGGACTGCTATGGTGCCCAGTCCCTTAAGATTCTAAACCCTGATTCAGAGTCTTCAGTGCTGCAAAACCAGTAACAGTCACTAATGTCCTGTTTGCTAACAGTTGCAGTAAATGAAATCAAGTAATTAAGAGGCCTTATTCAAAATCAACATACACTCTGATCTGCCAAAACCTAACCAAAACAGAAATTTATCACATGACATGGCACTTACAAGGTGAAAATTTCCCACAGCCCAAATTCTTCGTGTCCTTTTCAGGCACTGTTCCCATGGATTTCAGTGGAAATATGCCCTTAAAGGACAGCACTTCATAGTCAGACAGTCAAAGGAATCAAGGTAATGCATGTCTTTTTCTACAGTTTCCAGCTGACACAGAGTCTTAATGGCTTAAAAAGGTATACAAGCCAGTCCTTGTGTAAAATAGAAAAGCATCAGCATAACAGCATCACACAACACTGGTCATGAATAAGACAGTGCTATTTCTGTATAGGAGTAAAACAATGAGGAGAAAAACAAATCCAGAATGGAGTGGAAGCAGTGTTTACCCTTTAATTACCTGGGTTACAGTGGTAAAGCACACATGATATGTGTACCTTAAGTGTAAATTCACATTTGTTTGCTCACAAAGGGTTACAGAAACCTTTCTTTTGCATATCACTTAGTATTTCTAAGATTTTGCAGAAACAAGCCAGAAGATGAAATTAATTCAATTACCACTGAAAACAAGAAGGAAAAAGCACAAAAGAAAGTGACTAAATTAAATAAACCAATTTAATAATCTGCAAAACCAGGGGGATTGGCCACATCATCTGAAAGATGTTTCACATTATCTCAGGATTTTCTAGGAAGACAAAGCTGTGGAATCTTGGTTAAATACCAGGCTGCTGTGTTACTACCAAAGCAGAACAAAACCTACCTGTCAAAGGCAGGTGCATTAGCTTCCAGACCTCTGTTCAGCCTTAGATGACGAGAACCAACCTAAAATAAAATATTAGAAGAAAAAGAAATAATTTCTTAAACTGCTAGAGTCCTAAATCACTAGATGTCTCTGTTTTTCCTTCAGAGTAAAACATTTTTTTTAACAGCACCAGATACCTCTAGCTCCAACCACCTCCACACAAAATATCCTTAATATAAAAGCCCCAGCTTTTATTAGACAACATTTACAATTACAAGTGAAAACACAATTATCATTAAGCAAAGGGATACCTACACATCTTTTTATGGTCAAACAAATCCCATTTCTTTGCCACCTTAGCACACACTGCCTCACACGAGCGTACTGTGTGCCCATTCCTACTGCTCTTGCCTTGGTAGAAAAGGCTGAAATTACACCAGTTCCATGGGTTGTATGTCCTGACTTCTTTCAAAAGAATCAGAACAGTCATTCAAATATATGAAGGATGAAATCCTGTGCCATCAAACTAATAGGACATTTAATATGGATGTCAACAACAGTAGCCTCAAGATTCTTCTGAATTATAGCTATTGCTATTACAGTATTGTCATGGTTTGAGATTCTCCAAAATCCTAATTCCCTAGTTCTAGCCCCCTTCCCCATCTCAACCTAATGTGGGATGGGCTTTCCAGACAAAACGTGCCAGACTCAGAATGGGGAAAAGGGAATATATTACAATGACTGTACAAATAAATATCATAATACATTATGCACATGATCACAACTCTCTCTACCATGACATATAGTATTTACAATGGATCAGATCTCTTCTCCTCTCCAAATAAAAGCCCAGGAGGGAAGAAGAACAGATCCCTTCCAGTCTCAAAGCAGGAGTCTCTTCTAAGGCAGCAGGTTCTTCTCATCTGTCTTCCGTGCAGCAGTTGCAACTGGATTGTTGCAGCTGGATCCCTTTTCAATATACACAAGGGGGTCTCCAAGCCCCTCGTCTCTCCTTCGGTCCAAGCGAAGGCTTCACCTGTGGGCTGCCAGCAGGGACAAGACTCGCTTCACCACAGGTATATCACGAAATGCAGGGGCATCTTTGTGAAAGTCCCTTCCTCAGGGGTTCACCCCTGAGTCAGAACATCTTGGGCAGCATTCAGTTGCAAGCCTTTGCCTCAAGAGTTCTACCAGAGCTCCTGTGCTCCATCTCAGGCTGCCAGGCTTGTCAGTAGCAGGGGGGGGGGGGCAAGGTCAACTCCCCCCCCACATTCCTTCTCCGTCCCGGTCCAGCTCCAGGACGCCTTGGAGCTTCTTAGCTCCTCTCTCTCTCCAGTGCTGCATGTCCAAAACTCTTCTCCTTAATAGGAGTCCATGTCCCTCCTTTCCAAGAGGGGTCTCAAAGGAGTTTGGGGGTCTGGTACAGTTCTTACCCCAAAAACTCTGTCTCTCTGCTGCCGGCTCTCTATCACGGCTCGAGCAACTCTGAGTCTTCCTTGGTTGCATGCTGTTTACTGTTCCTTCAGTTATCTCTTGGCTCTTAGCCATAACCTCTGGACGCTGCCGCTTCTGCTTCTCTGTCTCTGTTCACTCACGGTGGAAAAACATCCCCCAGCTTAACTACAGACACTTAGTCCAGCTTAACACTGTTCCAAGTCTCTGCAGCCCCCAACTGGGGCTGGGGGGGGACAGAGGCCCCCCAAGAGGGCTCCTGCCCTCTCACCTTGTGGCTCCTACAACATGGCCACTTCTTCTTCTACTACCCAAACTACAACTCTTCTCTTCCGGTCAGCTTGTGGAATGTTTACATTTTGCAGGAGCGCCCATTGGACAAGACTTCAAAACTTCCAGGGGTTTCCACCCCTTGGGGTTTTACCATTTTTTAGCCTCTGGGGGAAAACAAGGTCCAAACCACTACAAGTATGCAGAGGGCTTCTTTCCTCTCCAGAAACTACACTACTAAGTATTTACAGGATCATGCATTGTTTCCTGTACTTCATCATCTTTCTTTGTTTTCATGAGGTTGGTTTCTGCAATTTTTTCTAACACCAGTACCAGTACATTCACATCCAAGGAGAAAGAATACATAATCTAACCCAGATTAGGCAAAAAATCAGACCTACTAAAAAGCTGAAAATTCTGTTTAACTAGAGATATTACCCACTAGCCAAAAATACTTGAGGAAAAGCTCAATGGTTTCATAACATACAGAAAAACAGTGCTGTATACAGCTACTTCATGGGCAGGATGTGCACAATCATACAGTCAGACTTGCTTTATAAAAAGAAATAAGTATTGCACTGGATGGTGCTAACACACAAGAACAATCCTTTAGTAATTTCCTTTTGTGCTAAATCCAGTAGCTCTGAATAGTACGGTGCTTAGATTTAATGATTTTTAAAAATGTATCAAATAACCTTTAAAGCATGTAAAAAAACCCAGCTACATGATGCCTTTTCTGTACTAACATAGATGTGCATACTCATTTCAGTTGCTTATCCCTCTGTTAAGAGAATGCAAAGAGTGATAGGATGATTCTTATTTGGGTTTATAACTGTGTATAAACTGCAAGTCACAGACCATTAAGTCTGACACAATAACCTCCCGATGAAATCCTACATCTCTGCCTTGCAGAAGATCAGGTTAGATCATTATCACCCTTTCGACTGAAATCAACACACCATCCAGATATTTAATTTTGTTTCAAGGCAGCATGCTTCTACAGAGCTCCTGGTATTGGTAGATACTTCAGTTTTATTGTGGGGGTCAGTATCATCAAGCCAAGCAGGCATTTCAGAAGAATAGGTTATTCCAAATCAAACTGAAAATGTTATAAAGATATTGCTGTAAGCTTCAGTTTATAACATTAGGACATAGTCCCTTACAAACAGTCCCCTGTAGAGGCACTCAAACACAGAAAAATATTAAACTTCAGTTACCTGTAGCCATTTGTCTGGTGTAGTTCTGTTTATCTAAACACACAAAACTTCCTAAAATGAAAAAGCTCAGCATTTTCACAGAATAAGCTTTGCAGTTCATTTAATGAAATATAAATAAATTAAATTTTATGTTAATTCTAAATTATAAGTAGCAAGAGAGAGATAAGCAAAGTAGGTTTTTTGATTATTTGTTTACCTGAAGCCCTGTTTGCTCCCAAAACAGTGGAACAGAACCTCTGATCTGCACAAAAGAAGAGACGTCATCATCCAAGTAAATTGTCTGCAAAAATAAAATAAAGGAGTTCTGCAGTTACATCTATCAGTCTGTGACCCCTTCATCAGGTGACAGACACTGAACTCAAAGGGTAAAAAAAGTAAACCATGTATCTCACTGTATCCACTTACTGCTCAGCCCCTTTTCCATAGTGTCACAGGCAGTGGAACAAAGCACAGTGTATTTGCTTTCATGTCATCACAGCAGATTCAATTCACTACTCACCAGAAACAAGAGAAAATTTAAAACATCATCACTGCCAAGAAGGAAGGAATCTTTCATCCACAATGAAGATGGATTTGATCTACTGGTGGAGATATTCAGACCAGCTGTATACTCTCCCGCTGTCTCTCTCACAAAACTTAACCGTGCAAAATGTCATTGCTCCTTGTGACTGATGATGGGTAACGTCAGGTGTGGGATAAGCTTATCTCCTGCTGTATTTACTATTTCTTATTTCACTGCGTGTTGTGCCTTGTCAGAGAGTCCAAATAAAACTCAAACCAGCAGCTTTGCCACTCCCACTCCAAGACACAGTGAACAGCATGCAATCTACTTCTTTTCCAGGAGGCTTACAGTAAGAGGCTCCAAACCCCCCATTTCCTTCCCTAACCAGACCTCAAATTCCCTCTTTACATATGTTCTTATGATCACTGTTAACAAGCTGATTTTGAGTCAAATCTATACGAAGTATTGACTTTTGCCTTCCCTCTCCACCAGCCCCCAATCAAAGCGTTACATTATATGTTAACCTAGCACAAAAGGTGCTATCTTCAGATTCAGTGTGACCACAGAGCAACTGTGCAAAGCCCAGCTCCCTCCCCTAGGCTATACTTAGCAGCGGAATCCTGGCTGTTTTCCACGGGGGATACATGATACACGATACACATCTCCGTTATCCCATGCATGACAATGAGTGTTCTGCAGCCCTTCAGAGGAATGGTATCCAGGTTATCCAGGTAGCTGCTCTCTAACCACATCATATCATTTAGCACAACTGCTGCCAGCTGCCTAGTAGCTCTGAAAATAGAACAGAACATGAAAATGGGTTCCTCTACAGCTTTAATGTGGTTTGTCCTTTTGGAATTTGCCACTAGATGTGGCTCAGGGAAAGTGCCTGACCTTGACCTCTCATCTTCATAAGCACTATCAATGTACAATTTTTAGAGCTACATGTGTGAAAAGAAGTAAAGCTGCACTAGAGAGGTAAGTGTTTAGATAAAACTGCTGACAGAATATTTAAGTAATATTTACCATATTTTTTGAAGAGCACTTAAAACTGTCTCCATTTCACTAAGATGAAAGATTTAAGTGGCTTTGTTATGGACACAATGTCAGTGTTGGAATGATAGCCAGCCCAGATTTGATTTTGATTATGTTTTGATTTTTTTAACCTCTCGCCAACAAACTAAGAACCCCTTCTCTGTTGCATTGCATCCCAGCACAATGTCCTGCAAGAGAGGGGAGTACTCAGAGAAGCTTTCTTGAAAGACCTGTCTCACAGTTTGAGTAATGTCGCTCTAACGTGCTCTCCCATTAAAGTTTTCTGAACATTGCTGGTACCTGAGTGCAGGAGCTAATTATGACGGCAACACATTGGTGCACCTTTTCTTTGCATTTTTATGATCAGAAGAGTTCAAGCCTCCTGCAGCTGGACTACAAGACAAATAAGCAGACCCACCTTCTTCCTCTTTATCACATTCTCTCTGAGACAGGTTGTGCCAAAATGAGCCAATGACTTCTACACACTGAATCATCTTTTCACTCACAGTCATGGGCCCAGAAGAGCTCATTCTAAGGTAAAGCAAATTAATAGCACTACAAATTAATAGACAGTCCCAGCATTATCCTGACTAATATTAAATGAAGATCAGGTCCTGAATCTATACGAAAAAGATTCAGGACTGGCTCACTTAAAAATTTGACAAAAATCATCACCTTAGCAGTGAATGAGTTGAAAGGAATCATCTAACGATGACAAATACAGAAAAAGCTTTACCTAAAGTACAATTTGTCCACTCAAACAGCTTGCTACAGAGGATCAATTTTCTTTACAATCTTCTGGAATGCCCTTGTTTCCACACCTAACTGCAAAACTGACAGCTCAAGTATCTCTTCGACCAGGTCTTCCAGACATCCAGCTGCAAATTCTCTAAACCCACTGATTAACAGATAATAATTCCAATTTAATACCTGCAGTTTGACATCTTCTTGAGCTACAGTTTTAATGGAAAGTATTTCATCAGTTACAGATCATGAATACATAACCTTCTTCATGCCAAATACAGAAGAAAAATACTGACCAAACATTTCTGCCTTTCTGCATTAACAGATGTTCTATTTCCACTTATTAGTGAGTTAACAGATGTTTGTTGCTACTATCACTCACATTTTCTGTTCAGTGGTTTTGACCCATTACCTCTTCTGTTTTCGTCTCTGTCAACCTGTCCATTCAGAACAAACATCAAAATATTCAAACTACTTGGGGATCATTCCTGTGAGCTAAGGAGGATGCCTAAATCTTTAGGCAATGGGTTGGGGGATCCTCTATTGAGCTGAGGTCTAATACATGCGGACCCCCATATGATGACAGAGCAATTCTCTGGGTTTTTGCAATCCTTTCACTCTCATGACCCAGAAGAATTCAACATTATTGTCTTCCAAGCTGCCAGCGAATTGGAAAAAGACCTAGTATTTTTTTAATGAGTGGGAGACTTAGTAAAATTACTTTTCTGCCAGTCATTCCTTCCTAAACAGACTGGAACCATTTCATTAAGCATTACGACTCTGCAAATCTTCCCCCACTACCCTTCATTCACCACTCCAAGGAACATGACCCCTGATCCTGACACTGCTTTTTAGCATGTCCCTTGACCTTACAATATTAGTGGTAACAGACTTCCTACTAGTAGACTTGTTAAGCAAGGAGGTTTAAAGACTGAGACTAAGAGGACTTTTCAGATTGGGAATGGACATAAATAATACCCATATACACTGTAATTTTAACTATTTGTTAAAATCTTAAAAAAGCACTGATAATACATTCAGGTTAAAATTTTACTAATAAATAACAGATTCCAACTTTGTCACTTATGCATGGACAAGTGCAGAATTTCTTTTCTCATATTCTTCACAGCTGTGATAATTTTTTGTGCACAATATCATGTTTTCTACAGCACATATCTGTCCCACTTTTTCGTCGTTCTATTTTTGACTTTATTACCCTGTCCTCTAGCAGATCCATCTCCCTTATTCTAAGGTACTAGACAAAAGATAAAAAGTTGTTTAAGAAAATAAACTTTAAAAAAAAAAATAAACAGCACTTTTTATCCAGAATTTTCCTGTCCTCTGTTTTCCTTAACTCATGGACAAGAAATACCCCAAGAAGATCATACTGGTTTTCCTCTAAAAGTTCAACAAAAACCAGTTACTTTTTCGACAATACTTTGTCATTAGGATTGATATATACTGCTAAATCTCTGTCTTTGGCTTCAAAAACTATTGTGGAGTCATATCTCTTGTCTTAGATCCAAAATGACAGCAAGTTGTTGCCTGCATGCCCCAGGGAGAATTTTCATTCCTATCAAAACCTCAAAACACTTGAAGACTAATTCATTAGTCTCAAAGAGTCTGGCCCGTAGTACAGTCCAATCCAGTCATATGCATGAATTTTCAGACAGGTCTCCTGAAGTGTCCCATCAGACATCATAGTAGCAACTGGATACTCAAACAGTGTGGAAGACCTCTTTGCCTTAATAATAGATTGCTTGTCCTGTGACCCCTGTGTCAGAATTTGTCATGTTTTTCTTTCAATTCCTGTTGTCTTTCTGGCCTCCTTCCCCAGCTCCAGTATCAAGGGTGATGGTACTGACAGTTCAGTAGGACATTTTTCAATTTTTCTCTTCTGTTGCATAGGGCCAGACGTTGCCCCTGTGATCTAAGGATCCTTCCTGGTAACACAACCTTCATACACAGGTACTGCTAGTAAGCTTCTGGGCAAGAAGCAAACATCTATGTCAACCAGTTGGTTCTAATCCCAGCATGCCATGCCCATTCATTGCTTGGAATAATTTATTCAGTAATCTCCATCACTCAGCTTTGTGAGAAAGAAATAATCATTCAATCAAAACTTCAAATGGCAAAATTCATTACAGACTCAGGGGGCACACAGAGACATAGTCCATGATGAAATGGATACTCAGATGGCTTATTCTGGGATCCCCAGCTTTGCCACACAATCCACAAAGAGCATGGACAACAGATGGCCTAAACATACCAATCTGTGTGTCCCTTTAGCTCACACCACAGGATCCAAGGATATACTTGCCAAAATAATTCTTTTTTTGCCTTGCCTGCGGTCATACTAATTTGATCCAGAAAATAAATTAACCACATGATTGCATCCATTCCTCTCTGGAAAGCTCTCCAAAACGATCTAGGAGTTATTGTGAAACGGGGATCATTTTCCTTGATCTATGCCTGACATTTTTTTCTTAAATTGGAAGAAAGGAAAGGTTAATCCAAATTCATGGTATTTCCTTTTAATGCTTTGTCAAGGTTTCCATTTTCTTTACTGAATAGTTCCATGAAGGGGAAAACAAGTGAAACCATTCATTTACCTTTGGTTAATTAGAATTGTTCCCTCTAAGTCACACACTAAGATACACTCTTAAGTGTAGCATGACTGTAGAATAACTGTGGGAGGAGCTGAAAAGTAAACAGTAACAGGCACACAAACTAAATGAAGAATGCATGCCAGTTTCTCAAAGCTATCAGCAGAAAAGAATTAAAAGAATGCAACACAGTCTCAACTTCAAAGGATTACTAGGAGGGGAAGAAAAGGGGAAGGGAAACATTTAAGCTACAGCTGAGAAACAAAGACTGAATTTAAAATTACTTGAGGATTAACTGCAAAGCTGCAATAGAAAGGGCTATCATCCCATTACAAAATACTGTCAGCAAATCTGGAAGTACACATTAGAGAGATTGCCGTCTTTTCCCTTTATTTTGCTTTTCCTTAAGTGTTTCCTCTAATTTTTGTTTTCTTCTTTCTCTGTAAAGACGCATGCCAAATGATCAAATATCTGAAAGACCTACTACTAGCTTTTCTTTTTTTTTTTTTTTAAGCAAAAGTGAAGTAAGATATTTAACTTTTCCCCTCTTCTTCTCAAACACTGTGAGTCACAGCAGTTTAGTGAGCCCACAAAAAAATGACTCATTGCAGAGCTAAAATGCCACAAGGCTAACTCAGTGGGAGACCAAAGCATACCATCTATGCATAAAAGAGCTGCCTGGAGATAAGACTAATTGTTTCTCCCTCTTCTAAAAACAGAAAAATGTTAGAAGCAATGCGAAAAAGTCCTGGGTTTTCAGAATCCTAGGGTGCTATTTATCCATGAAAGTACATAGCCGGCATGCCATTATACTGTACAGGCTGCAGCAAATGGAAACAAAATGTTATTCAGCCAAGATATTACCTCATAGGAGATTAGTCAGTAGTCTACTATGAAAGTAGGAGAGAGTTTATTCTAGGACTCTTCCTTCCTAATGTCAAGGGGATGCCAGCCTGAACTGGATCTCAGGCATCCCAGTGGTTAGCCCAGCTTTGCTTTCTTAGGACATGCAGCTTGGTAAAACTAGCATTTGGCACCAGTAGGAACAGCAACCTTCTTTACTTCTTCTAAAACAAAACCCAAAGAAAAACACACAATCCTTCAGAACTGCAAACCCTTGCTATAACTTAGAACCTACTTGAGCCTTTCATTCTGAAATCATTTCACTCTTTCACTTTTGCCAATCCAATTGAAAAAAACACCCCAAAGCTTTCAGTCCTGCACTTCAGCCTCTGACTGAACAGAAACAAAGCACAGCAGTTCCCATGAAGAGCTCAACCCAGCCCCAGCTAAGGGAAGTATTAGCAATCAAGTACTGTTTGAGGAGCCAAGCCTCATGTTCTCTGCTAGAATGGAAACACTATCTTATTTTTCATGCTAATCATTTGCAACATGATGTACTCCAGGAATATAATTAAATAGAATGAGTTACTTCCGACCCAAGTAGAGAGCAGGATAGCAGAAGTATCTCCCATAATTAGATAACTGCTAAGAGCAGCGCTACGAATGTGAGACTGATCTGAAAGAAAGCTGATAACCCTTTCTAACATTTTCTTTCCTTTGCATTTCAGCAAGAGAACATTCTTCAAATCCTGAGTAACGTGCTCTGCAATAATGCTCATGAGAAAATACTCAACTAAAATAGCAGAATGTACCAAGTTATTACTTAAAGTGGCATATCTCCCTTCTGTTCCCAAGTTCCAGGGGAAGATTTCTCTTTTCAGTAAGTAGTTCCATCTGCATCCCCCAATGCACTGACAGACTTTCTAGAAAGACGTAGATGCTGCAGGACTTGACTTGTAGTTAGTTTGGAGCAGAGGCGCAGAAGAGAATTATTAGCCAGAGAATTCAGAGGGTGGCATTAGAGAATCAAGCACTGCAGGGGAAGAGTTTGGCATCCAATAAGCAGAATTGGAAGCTGGAACACTAAGTGGAAAGCTGTCAGCCTTACTGAAA
The DNA here is from genome assembly GCF_003945725.1 of Corapipo altera. Classification (NCBI taxonomy): domain Eukaryota; kingdom Metazoa; phylum Chordata; class Aves; order Passeriformes; family Pipridae; genus Corapipo; species Corapipo altera. The sequence goes on from NW_020884874.1 coordinate 24,690,244, forward strand.
ATGCAGGCAAACCAGGAAAACAAGGGACATGAGCAAAACATCATCCACATCCCCACGAGAACTCTGACCACTGAGCCGAAGTCACACATATAACACTGTCCATGCTTTGAGCATATCTCGGGAATCAAACGTCACAGCAGGTTGGGAAATACCAGTCTGCAGTTCCTCCAGGCATTCTCCTGAGGAACAAAGCACTGTCAAATCTAAGGGTAGCTCTACCTGTGCCTTTTGGCAGAACCAGGTGAAGAAGTTAAAGATGCAACATAAAGGGAACATCTTAGAGGAAATTTGGAAAGTACCCAACCATTGCTGCCTGTCTCATGCAGTGGGATAACAAAAAGGACCATACCAGGTGTGAGCTGCGATATTCATGCACTGCCGTGAGGAAATACTAGTAGCGATGAAGTATGGGCACATATGAGAGGGGATGCCATCCTCAGCTGTGAGGCACAGTCCTGCAGTGACACAGCTTTAACTCTTCTGGAACAAGCAATGACACTGCTTAAGTATCTCTATGCTATACTCACTGTGTCATGCTCCCCTTATGAGCATCACATAAGCAATCTACTTTCACTGTACTTGCACCTAGATACATAGACACATATATACACATATAAAACAATCTGTGCTACATGTGCAGTTGTGTAGATCTGCCCAGAAGATGCTGAAAACAACCAAATTTTAGGAGTAAATCCTTATCCTTTGTTGAAAACTACCAGCCATTTTTCTATTCTGTTTATAAAGTCATCCATTTCAATATGATGGTTCTGACTGCTAGTAATTACTACTTCTGTTCAAAAAGAAAAAGGTGATTGTAATTGAATAAGTAAGCACTCATTTCAGCTGGCACCAAAGGCTTCAGATTCTTCAGGGTCCAGTGCGTTTTACTGACTTTCAAGGTAGCAAGCTAAACCATGTGTAATAAAAACAACTGACTCTGTTATTTTGTTTGGCAGTGCCAATCAAGGGAGCCTGCTGAATGCATTTCACACACGTTTTGTCTCAGCATCAGCTTTTACCATATATGTATAAAACTGTCATACCACCTCACACTGGAGAGAATCCCCCACAAATCAAAGAGGAATATAAAGCAATCTCTTCCAAAACGAGTTGAACTGGAATTTGCTTGACTCTGAGATGATGCTATTTTTTCTACATTTTCTTTAATAGCAAAAGATGATTTGACAGTGAATTTTACTAGCCAAAGATGATTTTCCAGCAAACACAGCACCTTTGTTGGACAGTTTACTGAATAGTTTAAAACCTCATGTCTATACTTCACTACAGTATCAAATGGCCAGACTTTTGCATTCAGGGAAAAAATCAAAAGTATGTGAAAATCGTGTGAATGGAAAAGTTAGAAACACAGAAGAAGAGCGGATCACAATGAAATGCTTAATGGGCAAGAAAATAGATCTGCTGTGCAGTGATATTTTAAATATTCTTGGAAAAAACACTTGCTGAACTCCTTTAATTCTTGTTGGAAATTATGCTCCAATTAAACACGAGTGGACTAAATTATTCGAAGCCATTGGATACATCCACTTACCTGCTCTGTCTCAACAAAGTTAGACACATGTCCATCATCATTGACTCCTCGAACGTGGAACCGGACACCAGCTCGCTCACAGCTGATGCGAGAGATGAGGCAGGCTTTTGCCTTCTTGTGGGAGGCATAAACAGTGCGAATGTCCACTACACCACAGATCACTTTCAGCAACCAGTCAGAGCAGTTCACCTGGTAGTGTTTGAAGGGTACATGCAGTAGCTGGTTCCTGAAAGATTCAACAACATACAGACACATTACTGAATAAAATAAAAAGACAGGCATGGGTGCCTCCTTCCAACAATTACTAATTGAATCAATTAATGCTTTGTGACACCTTTTTTGTTGCACCTTTCCTTTATCCAAAACCAAGAAATATCAGGTAGAAACCCTAGTGAATTGCTACCGTGAACTGAACATGGCAAATTTTAACACCATGACTACCACCAAAGTGCTGCCTTTATATCTTGTACCTGTATTTTAAATTCAGATGCAAATGCCACCTCTTTCAGTTCCAGAAATACATTTCTATTTAGTAAGTTTTTTTAAAAATTACAGCGCTGTCAAGTTAATTATTTTTTTCGAACATTACTGCCTGGACCTTAGCACTCACTACAGGATGAAGAACCAGTTCAAAATCCACTGGGATTTTCAGACAAAAATTTCCAAGCAGAAACTGGAAGTCAATAGAGATACTGCAAAATGTGCTACTAAAATTAATAGGAACGTCTGTTCTAACCTTCAATTTATTTTAAGATCAACAACTCAAGAAACCTATCATGCCTGGTTAACAGTGACTAGTCTCTTCTATTATGATGTTTTTTCTCATTTCACTTTTCAAAATGTGCCTTTAGTCACATAAGAGGGCCAAGAAAATCCCATTTATGATCATTTATTTCTCAACAGCAGATCTGTACAAGAGTTATTACACCTAGCAAAACCTCTGAAGAATCATTCTTCTAAAGTACAGCATTTGTCTGAAAAAGGTGCAAGACATTCCTACATTTTTAATCCAAATATGTAACTGAAAAAGCAGCTCTAAAACAATTATTGCTCTTTCTTTCACCTGTTTCTCCTAGTTCTATTTACAAAGGAAGTCCTCACTCAGACAAATTCCAGCAGAATTTTTTTTGTTGCAGTTCATTTAACAAGCAGTTTGCGTTGCTTATAACTAAAATCCTCTGACACTTTTCATTGTGTTACTATTTTTCTCATTGTTTACTTTTCTCAAGAATCTATTGTTTGGTCTCAAATTTCCCATATCACCTAATTACCTCAAAATAAATTTTCGTTGGAAATCTTTTTGCCCTAAATGTGATGTTGTCACCATTCATCTCTGTTCTAAACACACAGGAGAATGGAACCTCTTCAAGGGCTACATCTAGATTAGCCAGAAGCAGCAAAGAATGAAAGTTCAAATATACTTATCTTCCAAGAGGAAAAGTTTCAAAAGACAGTACAAGGAAAAAAAGTTACTTTAAAGGTTGTTTCTTTGTTAAGGGATATTTCCAACTTAGGAGACTCATCATTGGAACACAGCTCATTTCTGCCATGTGAATGACTTGTCATGCTTGGTGAGATTTTTGAGATGGATGCATAATTATCATAGTTGAAAGCAAATATTATATTTCTCTCTTTGGAGTTAAATTCAAAACACTAGATGTTACCAGGCAAAAATCACATCACAGCTAGAAAGATTATTTAGCCTAACTGAACTGCTCTCTCATGTTAATTTATCATCCATTATGAACTTTTTTACTTATTTAATATTCACCTACTTTGGGCCACGTGACTTATTGCACATTCTAGCAGCACACCCACATTTAACCCTGCCAGTTATTTTCCACCTACATCAAAACCCTCATTTATTTCCATTACAGCTATGCCTCCCGTGTGACTTTTTGTTCAAAAAGAAATGAAAAAAAAAAGAAAAAAAAAGGATATAGAAATTCAAGTATTCTGCCAAAGCTTGTAAAGCAAACCAACCAAATTACATCAATTGCAAACCCACCTAGGGAAGACAAAACCCAGCACTGTGTTTTTTCCTTTCCCCTCAACCAATACTTACCACAATAAGAAATACTTTTTCTGTGCTTTAAAGGCACAAGAAAGTAAAAAGCACAGAACAGTGTACTACAGGACTTTCCTTCCGTGCAACATACACTTGCACTGAACTATAAACATATTAATATTGATGTTTGCAACATAAAAACTAGGGCACATTACTGAAACATTAAGCTACAGACTTTAAACACATAAGCTATTCAGAAATAGAAGATACTTCAGCACAGATTTATGGAAAGAGATTTAGGAAAAGGTCAAGCGCAGGTTTCTATTAGATAACTTTAAACTAAATTATTAGAAAGAACTGAAGGGGAAACTATTAATGACATGTTTCTGTAATGTGAGCAATAAATCTTGTGTTTCCTTCTTTGAAGCGTAAATTGTCATTTTATAATTGCTTTTCATTGTCAGAGTATTTTAATTAACAGAAGTTAATTGTTTGACCCAGGTTTACCACGAATTCACTAAGGCCACGTGCCCTTTAAAATGACACGTCAATGAAATGAAAGAAGGTGCACCTGAAATGCACGTTCGTTTTCCTCTGAAAGTGTCTGACCAGTAAGATAAAGGTGGGGACCACACAAAACACTGGTGTAACATGCAGTACTAACCAGAAGAACGAGTTACCAGATTCATAGTCGTTATCACCCTGCTTCTGAGCCCGCAGAGTCAGGTCAAAGTTTGAGCCTGCATTAGGCCATGAGAAATAGAACATCCCAGAGTTCAGTATTTTCTTCAAGGCAGTAACACGCTCATCTTCCTTAGTTTCTTCCTGGAGAGGACAGAAATCTGTTCCAGTAATTTTATAAACTTCAGTGTCCAGGATTTTTCCCACTGACGTACAGCCTGTCACCAGAACCAGAAAGTGCAGACGAGTGTTCCCTAGAAGGTGACAGATAGTTACAAAAGGGTTACATACAGGTGGACATAGTTTCTCATCAGTGCTGTCACATGCAATGCTGACAAGGCTCCAGCAGAGGCCAGCGTCTTTGCTTCACAAGATAAATATAAGAGACAGTCATGCACGCTGTGCTCTTTACATTTCTGAATTCCTCTTAACTGCGGGTGACTGCAATTGCACAATATTCCACACTACTTATCCATCCACATCCTTTGCTGCATTAGAGTGTTTTTCCCATTGACTTTATGAAAAGCATTTTTTGAAGCTTGCTGTTGGGACATTACTAAAAAAATCAAATGTCACCATCGTAGAAAACAAACAGCATTCAGATTCTCTACTGGCTTCAGCTGAAGCTGGACGTGTTCAGTCATTTAAAAAAATTCAGTATTATCAATTCTTAAGATTTTAGTTCTTATGTCACAAAAGAGTGTACACGATTAGATGACGTCAATTATCACAAAAAGAATTACAGCTGCCATGGCTGTGAAGCAAAACGTGAAATCATGAAGCAGCTGAACTTCAGGGCCCCAAAACTAAAAAGCTAAATTTTGAAGCTTCAGAACACCACTGTAATCTGATCTCTTGTACGCAATCTCTGCTCATTGTCTCTGAAATTATAATTAAGAAACTGTAAAACAAGTGTTCTGAGAACATTGCTTTTGCCAGGAAGAAATTGTTTGATTCACTTAAATTGGCCTGTAATGGAGACAATGTCATCCTGTTCACCCTAGTTAGTAAGAAAAGGTGGAAATTAGCCAAGATTTATTAATTTAGCATAGCACAACCAACATCTGACCTGACAAGAGCAAGTTAATCAGCTAATGGCACAGTGACAATCTGGGACAGTATGGCTTCAGACAGCAAAAGGGAACACATTTTTTAGGATCACTTTTCAACCCTCCAGGGTGACCCATCATCTCAAAACACAGAACAACATTCACACGACTATTTTTTTTCTGAAACACCAACAGAGGAGTCCTTGCTTTGAGATCACAGGCTGGCCACAGAAACTTGAGTTAGGGGTGGTTTTCAGCAGGGACAGAATATTTGTGTAGGCACATGGGACTGGCATGGCAGGACAAGGTGGGAGATTAGATCTTATTCATTCTGTTCTGCTGACTCCAGTTTTGCATAAAGGCCAGTGTAGGTGGTATTTACTAAAAAGCTCTGTTCATCACATTTCTTTCTGTAACAAGAGCATGCTGTGTTCTCCTTCTTGAGTGCTTTCAAGAAGTTCATCTTCTGTGCTTTTGACACTGCAGCAGAGTGCTAGAAATACATAAAACCTGACAGTTTATTCCTCCTTTGCACATGACTGTGCATAACTAAAAAGAATTAAGAATAGGAGACACATCAGCTATCATTATGTAGTTCATAACTGACTAAATACTGTCTTGCAGCCTCCAGAAAGGGTTAGGAGGAGTTAGCTGTCTCTCGGGATAGCAAATAGCTTCCATGACTTAGTTGAAACCGTGCAAAAGTGATCAACTCAAAGTAAACTTCAACCATGACAATTTGGGAGCAATGTAAAGAAACACTACTAATATACCTTACTATCAGTTAGCCTCGGGGACAAGAAAAACAGTAGTGACAGACTCGGAGAGCTGGTTGGTTGGGATGCTGAGACAAAGAGTACAAGTCCTTTCAATGCCTTCAACGAACTTAAAGTTTCCTAGACAGTTCAGAAGAGATCAAATGAGAAAGTCAACATTAAAATAGCCAAAGAGAACAAAAGTTTAATAAGTGAGCTTGGTATATGTGGTTCTGCCCTTTGAGAAGCATGCAACAGGTAGAAAATAACTGAATCTAAACAAAGCAATCCTTTAAGAAGACAATGAGTAGGAATAAGGCATGACAGAAAAGCCAATTAACAGTATAGTTTTGCCTTACCTAGAAACTTGCTATTGCTCAGCAAAGACTCTAGACTCTTTTTACTACCTCCTCCACTCAACCACTCACCCCCCAAATGGAATACACATCTGCATATTCAAAGGTCCAGCATCTCTACTCCCCCAGATCACTAGCTAATAAGTTCAAAAAGAGCAATCATAGCTAGGAAAATATTGAATTGTTCCTGAAGCGTCAGGAGATTGTTTTTTTGAAGCTGTAATACTTTTCTGCCACTGGGCAGTAACTCCACATGAAAGAGTTGGGGTTGTTCAGCCCGAAGAGAAAGGTTCTGAGAAGACCTTATTGCAACCTTTCAATATATAAAGGGAGGCCTATAAAGATGGAGAGAGGCTTTTTACAAGGGCAAGGGGCAACAGTTTAAAACTGAAAGAGGGTAGGTCTAGACTGGATGCAAGGAAAACGTCTTTTACAATGAGAGTGGCAAAACACTGGAACAGGTTGTCCAGAGAAGTTGTGGATGCTCCATCACTGGAAGTGTTCAAGGCCAGGTTGGATGGGGCTTTGAGTAACCTGGTCTAGTGGAAGGTGTCCCTGACTATAGTGGGGGGGGTGGAAGTAGATAGTCTTTAAAGGTCCCTTCCAACCCAAACCATTCTACAATTCTATGTATACACACAATAAGTCTCTTTACAGTACTCCAAATTATGGAGCAGCTGTCATGCACTTCTCATGATACCTTTGGACAGAGACAGGCTGGCAAGGGAGTTGACACTTACAGCCCAGAAAACTGGAGAAAAAGGATGAAAAGAAACAAATAGATTTAAGGTATGACAAAACTATCTTGCTTTGCCATTTTGCCCTCCGAGGTTGCTCTGTGAGCTGAGGTGGTCTTCAGATCAGCTCTAATAGCCTCTCTATTTGCTTAAATCACTCAGGATATGCTACAAAACCAGCCAGAATGCAGAAACCCTACAACATCACAGTCTCAGCTTAACAAAAATCTCTCTGAATCTGCACCTTGGAAAAAAGTCCCAAGCCCCATGCTCTAATATCACTTTCATTCTAGGTGGTATTTGGACAGAGTTCTTGGGAATCAGCTCTGGGCTATCACTGCACTGTCTGTGGGATCCTTACCTGATGCACATGCTGCTCTTGGCACAGGCTAATCACAATATCCCACTGACAGTGCTCAAGGCCTGTGTCCTGCCCCTTTTTATTCACAGCACAGATGTAGCCATGGGGTTCTGAGCAAAGGTAAAGCTCCTGTCAGCATTTCAACCTTTTTGAAACTCATAGAGCAGAATTAATGCTACCAAAACACTACTCCACTATTCAACGTTTAATCATGTCTGCATTAAGGTGTAAGAAATTCCTCAACGTTAAGCTATAGAGCTACACACAGAGAAAGCTTTCCCTTTTTTCTCTTCTTTACCAGCAACATCAGTTTATGCCTGGGAATCAATTCTTTCAATCCCAAACCTTTATTCTCACACTCCTTTCTCTGAACCCAGGCTGCCAATGTTTTTATATGTATTGATAAATACACTGAACAAATTTGTAATGGAAACTATAAATGCGCTATCTCCAATCATGCTTTCACTTAGGCATTTTTTCATATTGCAAATGTTATTTCAAGGAATAAAACAAAAGGGGATACTGAGCAAGTTTGCAGACAACACAAAAATCGGAGGAGCTGCTGACTCCTTCAAAGGCAAGGAGGCCCTGCAGAGAGACCTCAACAAATCAGAGGACTGGGCAATCACCAACCATACGAAGTTCAACAAGTAAAAGTGCTGGATTCTGCACCTGGGATGGGGCAATCCTGGATGCACGTACAGACTAGGGAAGGAGACACTGAAAAGCAGTGCCACAGAAAGGGACCTGGGGGTCCTGGTCGATGGTGAGTTGAATATGAGTCAGCAGTGCCCTGGCAGCCAGGAGGGCCAAACGTGTCCTGGGGGGCATCAGGCAAAGCATCGCCAGCCACTTGAGGGAGAGGATTGTCCCGCTCTGCTCTGCACTAGTACGGCCTCACCTTGAATATTGTGTGCAGGTTTGGGCACCACAATATAAGAAAGACATTAAGCTGTTAGAGAGTGTCCAAAGGAGGGCAACGAAGATGGTGAAGGGCCTTGAGGGGAAGCTGCATGAGGAGCAGCTGAGGTCACTTGGTCTGTTCAGCCTGGAGAAGGGGAGACTGAGGGGAGACCTCATTGCAGTTACAACTTCCTTGTGAGGGGAAGAGGAGGGGCAGGCAATGATCTCTTCTCTGTGGGGACCAGTGACAGGAATCAAGTGAATGACCTGAAGTTGTGTCAGGGGAGGTTTAGGTTGGATATTAGAAAAGGGTTCTTCACCCAGAGGGTGGTTGGGCACTGGAACAGGCTCTCCAGGGCAGTGGTCACAGCACCAAGCCTGAGAGAGTTCAAGAAGTGTTTGCATGATACCCTCAGGCACATGGTGTGACTCTTGGGGATGGTCCTATGCAGGACCAGGAGTTGGACTTGATGATCCTTGTTGATCCCTTCCAACTCAGCATATCCTCTGATTCTGTAATAAGGCAGAAACATAACATTCCCAGCCATAGGAACAATGTTTCTGCTTATTTGCCCATCTCTGAAAGTCTGATTATTATGAACTTACTAAAGAAAAAAAAAAGAAAGACAATAAAAAGAAAAAAATCCATTTATTTCTCAATTTAAACTTCAAAAAGTAATTGTGGTTTCTTTTCTGTTATGTAAGTGTCAACAATCCATAATCTTTCCTCTTGAAAATAGATATGCACATGAAAACTGCTGTAACAACCACAATCTAAATGCACTTAAATTTAAAAGTAGAAATTACTTAAATTGCTTCAATCAGGATGTATGCTGCTACTGGAACAAGTAATTTTTATAAAAAGCATAATTAAAATCAACTTTCTCTATCCTAAAAAATTCAAATACTACATTATTTGGCAACTGTTCAGTCATTGCATGGAAAATAACATTTTTAGCTGACAAGAACTTATTGAAAATTTCTTTTAGTTTCTAAAATACTAATTTTTATTATCCAAGTAAATTTCATAAAAGAATGCACAAAGTTGCACTCCTGGTTTGCACGCCACAAACAAACAAACAAACAATCCTGCTGTGAACACAACATGGAATTTCCTATGGTAAGCGGACTTGCGAGGCCATCATACAAGGAAGAGAAGATTTTTTAAATTGGTTTTGCTGCACAAACTGTTACAATATCACAACTTTAATGAAATATATCAAACTGAAACATCCAGATATTCCTTAAACCCAGAAGGTATTTCCCCTTAAAACAATCAAGACTATTCCTTTAATCCCTGTAGTCTTAACTTTTTAAAACTGCAGTTCACTACCATTTCCAATTCTATAATGAAATTAAAAATACTTCTCCTTTTAAGTTTCCAGTAAAATTGTTTTCTGCAAGTAGCATTTGAAGTACCAGACTAACACAAGAAAAAAACATCAGGTAGTCCAAGCCACCTGGCAGCATCATCAGGAAGCATACTATGGGGTTACAATTTTTAAAAGGAGTTAAACAGTATTCCAGATATTTATGGTTCTTCTGTTCAGAACATGAACAGCAACATTGAAAGAAAAGTGCTAAAGTTATGAAATGAGCAGTCATTCCTTACGTGCAAGCTCAAATAAGACCGAAAGTTGAGTTTTAAACACTGGCAGTACATCCTTGAGATCAAAGGGAGTATTAACACTAAATGAATTCCCTAAAGTTGGTGGCCCTGCCCGTACTACCACTGCAGCCAGTCTACAGAGGCTCCCGGCTCTCAGGAGCTCCCTGTATATCTGGAGCATGGGACAGGCCAAACTCATATCTTGAAACAGGAGCCCAACAGTTCTTACAAAAAAAAAAAGTAATTAATGGAAATACACTGGGTGGAAAATTTATGCTAATTTCCTCTTGATTTCATGTGCAACACAGTAGCAGAAAACATGTTACATTGACCTGAGAGCTTCAATGTGCATCTTGAATGGGACAAGCACTAAGGCCAATAAAACACAATAAAAAAAAAAAATGGAAATTTTTTTCCTGTCAAGTGATCAAGGCTCCAGGTCTGGCTCTTACATTTCATTTTGTACCAACCATCACATCAGCTGCAGACTACTTACTGTCCCCCATCTTGGAAAACAATTTTTTTTTTCCTTTAATTTATACAAACAGTTTTATGTACAATCCTGATTCATATTAATCTTTCTAAACGGTACACACAGGTAAAAGTGATTTAGGAATGTAAGAATTGCAACTGAAGATCACAACAGTAGAAATATCCCTCATGTCCTTGTGATGCAATCTGGAACATTCTAAAGAAATCTCTGAAATAATTTTAGAGCAAAAAATGAAGTGTTCCTTATTGGTCATTCTTTCTACAGCAACACATCCACGAAAAAGTAAGACCCACCTACAGTACTAAAGAAAAAAAATTCTTTCAAAGCTTATTGGTCAAACTTTCACCTCAGATAAATGGGTAGAAATGTTCATGTATTGTGACCAAGATCATTATTTTACCCCTTTATAGCTATAAATCACAATAACCACCTGTAAAGAACACTTTCAAAGAAATTGAGAAATGTTTTGCTCACAGCGATATGTGCCTTTTATTAGGTTGCACAAGAGAGGCAGAGGATGAAGAATATTAGGCACAGAAACAAGACAGTAATTTCCATGCATTTTTTAAAAAGGTCTTGTGAAACCAATTGCCTTTATCCAAGTTGAACAGGAAACGGACTTCTGGAACGTCACACCACACAGTAATAAGCTGCACTTTCTGTATTTAACCTCTTCACATGACTCAAAGCAATTGTTTCCCCTGTAGCTTATGGGATGACTTCAGTGTTGCCTATTATGAGCTGTGGTGAAAGAGGCAATATTCAATTCTTATTTTGTCCTTCTTAACTGTAAATATTTCACTCAAGACTGCATTTTCCTTTTAGAAATGAATTTGCTCCAATTTTTGCTCTTTCTCTATTCCATCACAGTCATGCCACCACCTTATGTTCCCTCAGCCTGTTCCATCTCCACTCCATATATACCTCCACTTCACTTTACAGTCCACTGAAAAACAATTTGCAAGGTATTTTTGGCTCTTGTCTGTCTTCAAAAATAGCAACAGAACACAGCAGAGCAGTAGATTTTAACCACCTAGCTAAAAATTTCTGAGGACATCTATCGCAGAATTATGAAAAAAACCAAGATTTTTCCAAACTACCATTTTAGTCTCAAAGATACTCCTTCTCCCTCTTCTAAATACAATTACATTTTTAGGAAATGTGAAAAAGCAATAGAAGACAGGTACTTAGTTGTCCTTTTTGCCTTTGAAATTTATTCCTCTCAACTACACATTGTATCTATGCAAGAGCGAGAGTATATACACGAATGAATTCAGAATGCCTCCCCACATACGGTAGCTGTATTAAACTAAACAACCTATGTGCTGATGGTGTTAAAATACCACCTTATATATGCATCTCTTCCTGACATTACAGCCTAAACCCAATACTGCAAAGCCAGCTCTTTTAACACTTTGCTTAAGATGTATTTGTCACTGCTAGATCCTCTTTGGCAGCAAAAACTTGGCTAAGATACAGCTCAAAAACACTGTACAATTCATCCTACTGCCATCCATCTCACAAAAGAAAGCAGAAGAACTTAGTGAGTCATGTTAACAGACGTAAGTACATAGAAGTGAATGTTATTACTGGTGGGAAACATTAACTTTGTGAGTCAGTTTCACATATTTCATCTACTTTCTTGTGAAAAGCACGGTCTATTTTGGCAGGCATACAATGTGATTTATTTGGATTCCTAAGTAGAGATATTTACAGATTAATTAAAGTTTTCAGACACATCTTTCATTTCTTGGCAAAGAATCTCCCCTTCTGCTCTACAAAGATACTCTTAATATCCCAGCGGAATGTATTTTCACAAATATTTTCAGTTAATTTAGTACTTACAGTCTGCAAGTTTCCCGTAGTAAGAAAAAAATACTGATGTTCCCTAACAAAGTCTGTATGATCACTGATGCTCATTGAAGAGCTGGCCAATTATGCCTTGTTTGCAGCAGCTACAATACACTATATGAAGAAGAAAAGTTACATTGCATTCCCATGGTGGGTTGACCCTGGCTGGACACCAGGTGCCCGCCAAAGCTGCTCTGTCACTCCCCTCCTCAGTTGGGCAGGGGAGAGAAAAAGTAACAAAAGGCTTGTGGGTCAAGATAAGGACAGGGAGAGATCACTCAACAGTTATGGGCAGAACAGACTCGACTTGGGGAAATTAGTTTAATTTATCACTAATCAAATCAGAGTAGAATAATGAGAAACAAAACCAAATCCTAAAAACACCGTCATCCACCCCTCCCTTCCTCCCAGGTTTAACTGTACTCCCCATTTTCTCTCCCTCCTTCCCCACAGCAGTACAGGGGGATGGGGAATACGGGCTGCAGTCAGTTCATCACACATTGTCTCTGTTGCTTCTTTCTCTTCAGAGGGAGGACTCCTCACACTCTTACCATCCTCCAGCATGGGGTCCCTTTATGGGAGACAGTCCTCCACAAACTTCTCCAATATGAGTCCTTTCCATGGACTGCAGTTTATCAGTAACTGCTCCAGTGTAGGTCCCTTCCATAGGATGCAGTCCTTCAGGAACAGACTGCTCCAGCCTGAGACCCCCACAGGGCGAAAAGTCCTGCCAGCAAACCTGCTCCAGTGTGGGCTCTTCTCTCCACGGGGCCACAGATCCTGCCAGGAGCCTGCTCCAGCATGGGCTTCCCTCAGAGTCACAGCCACCTTCGGGCATCCTTCCGCTGCTGTGTGGGGTCCTCCATAGGCTGCAGCTGAATCTCTGCTCTACCGTGGACCTCCATGGGCTGCAGGGGGACAGCCTGCCTCACCATGGGCAGCACCACAGGTTGCAGGGGAATCTCTGCTCCAGCACCTGACACACCTCCTCCTTCCTCACTGAGCTTGGTGTCTGCAGAGTTGCTTCTCTCACATAACTCTCACTCTGCTCTTTTCCAGCTCCAGTTGTGCAGGTTTTTTTCTCCCTCTTCTTAAACAAGTTAGCCCAGAGGAGCTGATGTGCTTGGCCTTCACCAGTATTGGGTCCACTTTGGAGCCTGCTGGCATTGGCTTCAGGGGACACGGAGGAAGCTTCCGGCAGCTCCTCACAGAAGCCACCCCTGTAGCCCCTCCCACTATCAAAACCTTGCCTCACAAACCCAATACAATTCCTTTGTAGTGTTACTCTGTCATCATCATGGCTGGGCTTCGTGAACGAAGATTTGGAGAGGGCTCTACCCACGTTTGTTACAAGCACACTGGTGGCTAAAAAGGTCAATACGAGATAGGCATGTCCAGTTGCAAAAGGCACAGCAGAAAGACTCCTTAGGTGGTATATTCTGCAAGGCACAATTCTTTCTGCGTTGTCTTTTCTCCTAGAGAGTGATCCTGCGGGCGTTCTCAAAGGCACCAGCAGCGTTATAGATAGTTATTGCTCTCTTATGTAAGCAATAGCTAAAGGGATGGAACTCACTTATTGTAAGATGGAGACCTAAACAAGACTGTGACAAAAACCTGGGCTACCTTTTGAATGGTGAGATAGCAGACAAGCAATCATCTTTGCTTTTTTTATCATGTTCAGCAGCAGAAAACATTTGCTTACCTTTGCTTATGATTGCAGCATGACCCTCCAACTTTTCACACTATCATAATTAGAAGTTTGCCTCTAGTAGTTAACTTTTTATCAGATTACTGATAAAATTTTAACAATATCTTCCAAAGGAAGTCCTGTACCAGAACTTGTAATTTAGAGCAAGACAGAGGTGCAGTGACAATGCTCAGAGAAAAAAACTTAAAGGGCACTGAAGTTAAGCAGATGTTGTTCAAGAAGAAATAAGACATGAGAAAAAGTAAAGCTGAGAATATTTCACCCCATATTTGAAATCGGTCACCTTTTAATATACCTAGATACACTTAGTTCCCATTGTGTACAAGAAACCATCCTTATCTGTAGCTTGAAGAGTTTGAATTCAATAGGTACATTCCTTTATTACTACAACAAGTTTTATTATAGTTCTTTGAAGAAAAGCAGATCCAAGTGCCAAGAAAAACTAACCACAAGCCTTCTATTTATAATTACATTAACAAATTGATATAAATCTCCAGAGAAACGCCTAATTAACTTCACAAGAAACAAAACAAAAAAAAAGTACAAATCCACATTAAAAGACTAGATGGGCCTACATAAGTTAAATTATGACACAGAAATCCTTCAGATTGCAGCTGCCTCTTCAGATCAATCTCAAGTCATACTTCTCAGGCTGCAAAATGGTAAGCAGGCTATAAAAACCCACACATATTATTGGCCTAAATACACCAGTGCTCACACCACCACTGCCTTTGGTAAATTCCTTGACCAAGCATCAAGTTATATGGAAAAGTCTTGTCATTCCTCCAAGTGAAAATTAAAGACGACCTTGAGAAAGATGCATATGATGCTTCTTTTATTCATGCATCTAATTCATCAGTGATTTTTAAGTACCGTGTAAGGTACTATTACCTTCAAATCCATCACTGCAGTTCTGTTCTTCAAACATGTTATTTCCATTAACATTCCTGTAGGCAGTGTAATAGCAAGTCCTTTGCTAAATCAAGATTCCCAAACTGTACAGAGATTTACAGCAATGACAATAAATATTCCTCACTATACTAATGGAAGCTAAAGACATGCTTCTGCAAATCTTTATCCATGTGAATCACCCAATTAAAGGCAACTGGGCATTATAGCAAGAACTGGCAATCTGTAGTACTGTAGTCTCAGGTGACCCAATAATCAGTGTCTAAACATGATCCCTAAAGAAGAGAAAAAGTAAGAAATCATAGCTTGCCTTGGAAGACGTGGTAGGGAAAAAAGAATGACAATTATCTTCAGGCAGCTAATAATGTTAGACAAAACAAATTAAGAAAAAATACCAAACTCTTAGACTATCATTAAGTGATACGCTTTAGGCACAGAATAGAAAAAGAAACAGATCTTTTCCAGACTGTACATGACAAGTGCAATTAGCTTTCACAATTTGGGCAACTTTAGCCACTTGTCATTTATCATAGTCTGGGCATTTTATAATCTCATTCATACAGATGGCCACTTACCACATTTAAGCTGAAGCTCTCCTAAGCAGCCGTAAGCATCTATGAGTTTTTCATACTGTCCTTTAATTGCATCCTTTTCTTCTGGAGCTGAGCAACAAAACAAAAGAGAAACAAAACAGTTGAGAAACAAAAAGAAGGACAGAAAATTTAGTCATCCAATCTTTATAAAATGTTCACATTGCTATTGCCTACACCAATGCTTCCCACAGTTGATTTTGCTCAGTACAAAGCTGGGGGTAAAATGCTTTAAAAAGACAGAGATTAAAAAGTGAAGGGACACAAATGCACAGCCTCTCCACACACCAGCCTAGAAGAAAGAAGAACACTCATTAAATTTTCAAGCAACATGTTTGATTCTTATTCTATGGTACAGATGTCACATCAGTTCCAGAATAAATAAAGAAATATACGGGCACGTGTAAACTTTACACTGTTCTAAAATAAGAACAAAAAACCCAATTTGTCTGGCCATAAGCTAAAATATACTACCTTTTCTTGATGCACAAAAAGAGAGGGTTTACGCTTCCAGATTCTCAGTGTAATTTCAGACAGAACTGAAAATTTTTAATGCAAGATAATATAATTTGATGTAGACACAATATCAGATGTTGATTTCCAGAGGAATTAAACATAATTGTAAGAATTGTAAGTAAGAATTACCTAATTAAATCAACAAAGGGTGAGATACTGATGTTATATTTGCATATTTCTGCAACAAGTGACTTCAACAGGCATACAATGAACATCTAGATATTAAGCCAGAACACAGATCAAACTTGTCACTGGCTACTTTAATGTAAAACCAGCATACTTTCTGAATGAGTAAGTCTGCATTTTGTATATATTTCCCAATGAAGAGAAAGGTTAGCTTCCCAAATGAGGAAAACAGCCTGTAACTCTCAAATATCCTTTTACTTCTTGAACTACGGATAAACAGCAACATGGTAATTTGAGAGATTTTCTAATAATTTGCAATCTTATGCTCCTAATAAACTTTAGCAGTTAAAAAACCCTGAAGCCTCTGGGCATAAAAAGTATAAACCGAACCACTTGCAATGGATGCTAGAACAGAAGAGACTTCTCTTTATAAATCTCAAGAGGCAAGGAGCCCAATGAGAAGCATGGAAAACAAATAAATATCCCATATATTGCTTACATTTTGAAGTGAAAGAAAGGACAATTCCTCTCACAAAATTCCTTAGCAGGGGTAATCCTTAAAGGAAATTAAAACGTGTCTCAATTTTTGCACCGATGACAAAAAAGGAAGACTGGTTAATTTTTTCTTAATTTTGTTTTTACTACTGTACTTTCACAACTTACCTATTCCGTTTTCTTAGAATCCTGAGTAAATCAGGAGTAACTTGTAAAATGTTGATACCACACACCAGTGAAACAAAACATAAGCAACAGACAGAGGATAAAGTGATTTTTATCAGGTAACCTAAATCTCTGGACAGTAACAATTTAAATATTTAGTATTAGCACACCTTAAGAGCTGAGACTATGCAAGCTCAGTTCTCAGGCACTTCAAAAAAAAAAAGCTTCACAAAACCAGTTTAAAAGACTATAACATTTCCTTTTTTGAAAAAAAAGTATTAAAAAAGTACACCGATACTCTTCAAAATAGAACTACAAGTTAGAAAGCTGTTAAAAGTGTCTGGTAAGGGCATGATCCAAAAGAATAGAATTTATTTCAGCATGGAAATAAGCAACACACAACTCATGCCACTACTGTCAAGAAGCACCTGACACTGCCATGTATGGAAGCCACTAAAGTTTCCCAGGTCAAGCCAGTGGTATCACACACACATCAGCTCCTGGCACAGGACTTCTCCAACCACACAGACAAATAGCTGTGTTTTGCCAGTACTGGTACAGAAATATGCTGCCGTTCTGGGCAGGCCAGTTGTCAGAACAATGCCTGCACAGTAGCATCAGTCGGGGCATCGGCACCGGCACAGCTGCTTAGAAAGAAGGAGCAGGCTCCCAGCACAGAGCTCCAGGAGGACTCTGAGCTGCATTGCCACTCTTTCTGGCTGACTAACAACTTGCCAGTAACTTCTACCACATGGTAAATTGTGTTATTTATTCTAGGGTTCATTTTGCTCCCTGAAGCAATTTAAATTCAGAAACCAAAAAACTGACCAAGTGATCTTTCCTTGACACCTCCATGCACTCTCTAAAGACATGGTATGCACCAAGACCTCACCTGGGGTTAGTTCAAGAGGAAAGGAACATGTCAAATAGACACAGCTACGTCCATGGGTCATGCAAATGGAGAGGTCAGAATGTTTTAGTGCATATGGATCAAATTTATTTGTGTGTGTGCGTGCGTGTGTGTGTGTGTAAATTCCCTTAGTTAAAGATACTGCTGGAATTTGAAGTCTCCTGTCCCATTACACTCCTCGGTGTTGCACAAAATCCTGAGAGGCACCATGACCATCGTCATTTTGTATGGGTGAGAGCAGGGACCTCAGGCAGCAGAGGTCAGGCAGCAGCTTCAGCACGCTGCACCTCCTCCACAAGCCCTCACGACTGGGGGGATGACTCCTTCATGCCTCACAGCCTCCAGCCTCCATGGCACCGCCTTGCTCCACACCCTGCAGGTGTGCAAGCAAGGATACAGGCATCACCCCTCCAGCACTGTGAGATCCTAACTGGATTCTGACACACCCCAGACAATTTTTTCATTATTTTGGAGGGGCAGAAGGAGAAGGAATTCCCAACAGCCATTATAAAAAGTAATTTATAGAAAGGATGACTAAAGGGTGACATTATTGCAGAAGTCTTGAGCCAGGTTCATATCTTACTGTTAAAAAGAAATATTCATAAATCCCAAAATCTTATTGAAATCAGAAATAACTGTCATCAAAACCTGGTCTGAAACATTTCCTACAGCATTTGCAAACAGTGCTAGGACACAAGAGCCAGAATCAGAAAGAGAGTGACTAGACAATAAACTAAACTAACTGATGTGCTACTGCCTTTGCTGGATGAACAGAGTTATATGGAAAAATTACTATGAAACTCTAAAGGATTGTGATGAACAGGGAAAATATATACCAATATCTGACAAGTTTCAACAATACAGAAAATACAATTTTACCACCATTTGGCAGCTATATGTGCTCAAAGACATAGCACTTTTCAGTGCATCTCATTAACGTATATAAATATCTCAAAGGCAAGTGCCAAGAGGATGGCGCCAGACTCTCCTCAGTGGTGCCCTGCAACAAGATGAGGAGCAACGGTCATAAACTAAAACACAAGAAGTTCCACTTCAACACAAGAAAGAACTTCTTTCCATTGAGAGTAGAGCATTGGAACAGGCTGCCCAGGGAGGTCGTGGAGTCTCCCTCTCTGAAGACATTCAAAATCCACCTGGACACATTCCTGTGTCACCTGTTCTAGGGGACCTGCCTTGGCAAGGGGGTTGGACTGGGTGATCTCCAGGGGTCCCTCCCAACCCTAACAATTCTGTCATTCTGTGGTAACATGAAAATTATTTCCATGTTCCTCTGTTAAATGTTCCAAAGTCATGGGGTTTATTCTGTAACAGCTTTCATAAAATCTCTAAAATGCAGAGACCATGAGAGTGGTCTGCTTGAAAACCCAGGATGAGGATTCCATGTTTAACTATACTCTGCTCACATGTAAAATCCTTCCTCTTTCAAGTCAGTCAACTTGAGATACCAACATACATACATAGTTAACGCACAATACAGCTACACAAGGTGATGAAACAAAAAAGTTTTCTACTTAGAGAACAAGCTGAGTTTGAAATAATGTAGTGCATTTGTTTACTAGTTAATAATAACTCAGGTAACTTAACAGTATATATAGTAATCACCAAAATCCACTAAAGCTTCCCATTAATACTTTTTTAGTAGTATTTCCTTCCACTAAGCACATAATTGAGTATCAACCCTTCTGCAATAATTACCACAGCTGTACTGTGTTCATAACAGCTTTATGGATCTGCACATGGTCTGCATTCCTTAAGCATTTTCTTAATTATGAATAAGCTCCTGATATAAATTATACGTAAGATTGGCACATCAGGTCAACATTTTAACCCTTACAAAACATGAGGCACACAACAATTCAGTGAGACTAAGCTGCAATAAACTCAATTAAAAGTGAATTTTTCCATGCATTAAATATTTCAGAGCGAAAAAAAACCCCACACCATGAGAGGACATACAAATACAAATACCATATGGCTTATCCAAGTGCAACTTCCTGCTTGTAAAACCTGCAAATTCAATTTAGCCAGCAGGAACTGGTCAAACACACACAGTTTCCTTTATTCAAGCCCTCCTTAGGGCTGATCACCCAGACTTCAGCAGGAATCAGCACAGCTCTCACACATATGGAGCCCAGAAAGGTCAGTGATCAGAGGAAGAGAGTAGAAAGGTACTACAGTTCCAAGTCCAACACCAGGGGCAGACACACTACTACCTGTAACTTAAAGATAAAAATGAAGAAAGAGCTCTTGAAAAAGAGTCTGGGACTGGGTTATGGATGCTGTATCTCTCCTGTGATTCTTAAGCCTGATTCTTGAAATAAGACACCTGCTTAGCTGTCGGTGCTGCTATACATATATAATCTGAAGCATATTTCTAAGTACTTTTAGAAACATCAGTTTGATGCAATGGGGGGCTCTATTTGTGTCATTTAGCATTTTGGGGAAAAAGATGTGAATTTTCCCCAGAAACAGGGGAAATCTACAATCAAACAGAAATTTCATGCCAAACCCCCCATATATACACTACCATAACCATCTTACCAAGAAATAAGTCCAGTGTCTGGTATTATATGAGTTTAGACAAGTTATTTGCCTCCAAATCTTCAGACAGATTTAAAGTTGTATTTTCAATATCTTTCATCACTAAAATCTTCCTATTCACATTCAATCCAAGCTACATAGGCACTATGCAAGTCAGCCTGTGTTCTGAAATATCATATAGGTAAAGCAGTACAGACCTGGGAAGAAGTCTGTGGTCGGAGTCACATTTTAGAGAATCCAAATATTTCAAACACTAAGCAATGTATTTACCAATTATCTGGTAAGAGGTATTTCTGGTTGAAAAGAACAAACAAAACAGTGAAGTGGCATTTTGGAAAGATCAGTTCACTGGCGTTCTACATTAGATTGAGAACATTCTGCTTCTAGTAACCGATTATGTTTTCATACTTGCATGTGCATATATAAATATATTAATTCACAACCAAGGAAGGATGGATTCATAAAACCACTAGGTTTCTACGGGCCAGCTCAGTGGACTACAGGCAATCAAGAAAATAAAAATAAAAGAGAAGTCCCTAAGTTACTTGTCTGAAGCTTGGCCATTATATTTACGTGGTTCCTGACATATATTACACATATTTACACAGAAACTTGCAGTCACTACAGACATACCCACAACATTTATCCCTCACAACCACTACCAGTTTCCATAGAAAACAAGTCTTGTAATCTATAATATACTTTTACACCAATACCTCTTCCCTCTTCTCTTACTAGATTTGCATTTTGACAGTAGTGAAAGAACTGTAACACACTTTTCCCTATAATCTATAGCAGTGAATTTCAGCCTGAGAAACCACAGGTTCCAAGTGCCCACTGCCAGCAAAACTAAGGAAGGCAAGGCTTCTGCTATGTAGATTACTCCCTACAAGTTCTGTAGGGATCCACAAATGGAAAAGCCTGAACACTACCAAATCACAGAAAACTTTGTAAAAATTTGTACTAGCTTTATGAATATTCTAATGTAGGAGTAGAATGAGCCACGCTGTAGGGCTCATTGTTTTGGATAGCGTGTAGCACTTAGAAATACATTCACAGTATTCTTACACAGGTATTGGTGTTTGATATCCATACCCCACTCAGTGGGATAGTTGCCCACATAATACAAAACTAAACCTAATTGTAAACAGTGAATGTACATATAGCACAAAAACTGCACTCTGTAGAAAAAGATAGAAGGGTAAATATGGTTTTGCAAGACTGTACCCTGATTTCAGTAAGCCACATCAGGGAACGACACAGAAACAGACCTGCAAGTGAAGCTGCAGTGCAGGCACAGAGCTGCTCCACAGAGCATACACACACCTTAACTCTGCGTAAAGTTTCTCTCTATTAAAGGCCAACTTCCAAGATATGTGGGTGAAAGTCTGGAAGAAAAACTTCAGCCTTATTTGCAAAAACAGGCATTGTATCAGCTTTGAAGTTCTGTACTTTCAAAATACCGTGGTCATTTAAGATCCACCATAACAGGTGTTATAACATCCTTTACAAAAACAGTTGCAGAATCAAAGAGCTTGTGGAAAAGAAAGAAAATCTGTGCACCCTTTGGCTCTGCCCTTGAAAAAACATTATTATGCTGAATTTCAATAGCAGAGCACTTCTGTTGACAGCCTTTCACTGAAATTACCTGTTATAATAAGGTTAAATAATCATATTTTCAGCACTATAGCCTTAGTCTAGTTTAGCAACTGCCTTGACAGCAGTCCAGAACTACCGTGTGCAGTTCACTTCATCTGTAAACCATTGAAACTGTAATGTGTTTCAAGCAGAAACAGTATCTGTATTTATACTCCCTGTTGTATTAAACAAAAACTTCTAAATCAATGCCAATTTTTCTTCATCCCTCGTGACTCTAGGTTTCTTCCACAGAATCTATTGATGTTCTAGTTCAGAGAATTCCTGGAAGAATTGTTTCAAGTTGTCACCCATCCTTCTGGAGGTGACCGAAGCTTGAGGACTGACAGTGGCAAAAAAAAAAAAAAAGCCTCTTGGAAAATGTGCTATTAAACTCAAAACAGTGAGTTTTACCCTCCACCCTACAGTGACATCATGAGAAGAAGAAGAAAAACTCTCACCTTCAAAAACACTACTTAACTTATGATAGAACAGAAAACTGTACTGCTGATATTACATCACTATACAGATTAAGTTAATGGATTCAGGGATATGTAACTAGGTTTTCTGCAGTGATTTTTGATTGTGATTTTTCCAAAAGTTTCTTAGGTTAGGTTGCCATTACAGGCCAAATGTTCTCATTTTATAAATTGCTGACATCAAAGACAACTAGAGATCTCTATAATACTTTCTCACTACTGATATAAAGGTGTAAATATTTTTCAACTATTAAATCTCCATATGCAGTAAGGAAATTCTGAAATATAACCAATTTACAACTAGAACTGCCATCATAATCTTTACAACATATTGAGAGAAGAAAAAATCATCTATTCACAAGACATCATCAAATTGTTAGTTTACATATTTGAAAGTGTTTCTTTTCATTATGAGTTTGCCAGAGATTTATGGCCTGTATAGACACTGTGTTTATACAAGTGTGTGGTTTTTTCAGATTTCATTTTTTTGGAACACCACTTCTTCTAGGACAGTTCTCACTCCCTTCTGCCACTTGAACTAGGTTAAATTCCACATTTATTTCTTCTAGTACAAAATTATTATAGAAGCAATTAAACTTTGAAAAAGTGTAGATGTCGTGCCTGTTCAAGGGCAGAGATACTTGGTAATTATGGAAAAAAAATAATGAACAATGACTAAAAATTGTTCTCAGGCCTTCACTGTCCATCTGTCATTATTCTTCTCTACAATTCTATTGAAAGGAGGCTGCTACTGAAAAACTGCATAAACTATTGTACAACCTAAGTGCTCCAGGTATACGTATCTGCTTTTATTTAGTGTGGAGGTTCGCACAAGGCATAGTTGCACAATTCCTCCTCACAACAGGTATGCAATTTTTTAAAAACTTTATTTTAGAAATGGAAAATTAGACAGAGAAGCCAAACCTAACACAATCCTTGGACGAATATGTCTGAAACCACACATATGCAAAGTTTATGTTAATCTCCTACTGTAGTGTTCTACGGTTAATAACAACCTAAAGGCAAGCCAAACAAAACAGAATTAATGTTGTTTCTATTACCCCCCTGCTGTCGAGCTTCCTCTTCACAATTTTTCTAAATTTACCATCACAATACCTACTACTGGTTTTCCCTCCTTTTCTTATACTCTGCTGCATAAAAAGAAGAAATGAACTGAACAAGTTTCACTGGATAAACTCGCTTTTCTTACAGTACAGGAACCGACCCAGGCAGGAACAGAGAAACCAAATGAAACAAAATTATGAAGTTATTAACACGGAGCGGGCTGAATGCCAATGCATGCATGATCACAGTTATCTCAAGAGGTGATATTGGTCTTCCAAAAGGCATGGCAAACCAGTCTTTTACACTAGGCACTATACAAATCACTACTTCAAAAATTCTTCTAACACACATTTTAAGAAAGATTATATAAATTCTCTATTCATAGAATCACAAAATCATTCAGATTAGAAAAGATCTCTAAGACCATTGAGTCCGACTATTAACCTAGTACCACTGTGTTCATCATTAAACCATGTTTCCCAAATTCCAAATCAACTGGATCACTTTCAGGGACTGTGATTCCACCACCTCCCTGTGCAGCCTGTTACAATATGCCTGACCACTGTTTCCATGAAGAATTTTTTCCTAATATCCAATCTAAACCTACCCTGGTGCAACTTGAGGTCATTTCCTCTTGTTCTATCACTTCTTACCTGGGAGAAGATACTGACTCCCACCTGGCTACAATCTCCTCCCAGGCAGTTATAGAGAGCAATAAGGTCTCCCTTGAGCCTCCTCCAGGCTAAGTAACCTCAGCTGCCCCAGCCACTCCTCATAGGACTTGTGCCCCAGACCCTTTGCCAGCTTCTCTGGACATGCTGCAGCACCTCAATGGCTTTTTTGTAGTAAGGGACACAAAACTGAACACAGGATTCAAAATGCAGCCTTCTGAGTAAACAGGAAAAACCACTTCCCTGGTCCTGCTGGCCAGACTATACAGCCCAGGATGCCACTGGCCTTCTTGACCACCTGGGCACTGCTGGCTCACGCTCGACTGGATGTTGGCCAGCACCACAGGTCCTTTTCCACTGGGCAGCTTTCCAGCCACTAAATCATTTTAGTTATAGCAATTCAAATGGGGAATGGCAACACTGGGGAAGAAAAATCTACTTTAGGTTGATGATTCCTTTAATTAGTGAGACTACAAATCATTCCACTGGTCATACAAATGGCTCAGGGCCAGCTAGATGAATACTGGTCTCTCTATTTTATTCGTGCACACTGGCTTTAGGAAGTGGAGCTGCTTTAGATTTGTATCAGAATAATGAAATACAAACCAAAAGCCATTGATATCAATATAGAGTTCCAATGTCAACAGATTCTAGAATCAGGGAAAGTGAGTAAAGTGCTGCTCAGTACTGAGACTTTTCACTGTCAGTTCATTGAAAACTGATACAAAAAAAAAAACCCCTATAAAAACGTAACACATTCATGTCCACTATTACCAGAGAATTTAACAAGAAACTCCAATAAAATAAAGTAACAAAACCAACAACAACAACAAAACCCCACAGTGTGGCAATAACATCTTTTTCATGACAGGTCAAAATTTTTCCATTATCAGAAATATTCTCATGAAAATCAGTTGCTACCTGATGCCATTTTTGGCTTTCTTCATTCATGAAGTCCCCAACACCTGATGTGGTATTAAGCACCTTAGTCTGGATGTCCTGCCACTGTACATCATGGAAGATTCAGTTCAGTGGACCCAGATCCTGAGCTGATGTTGTGATGGACATTGTACAAACCACAATGTACATGCAGTTCACCAGCAACATGATTGCAGGCACAAGTTAGTATTACACAGAAAACAATTTAAGAAGACAGTACAAGCATGTATTCCCTTGTGTTGCTTTTTGCATCTTACACTCACAGTCACCTCATTTTTTTATCTGTCTCAACACTAGCAACATTAGCATTGTGTCATGCTCATGAGTGACAAGTACCAAAACACAAGGTGAGACTCCTCCAGCAAGAGCCAGACACTTAAGGAACCATATACCTTGAAAATCACAGGGGCAGGTTTGGCACCACAACAAGAAGCCAGTTGTTTGTTTGTTTTTTTAAAGGGCACAAATCTCAAGTCAGTTATCCAAAACAATTCCTACTGCGAGCTGGCTGTCTGCACTGGTGGTGAGAACCCGATGCAGCTGACTAGAAACTTCAAAAGGCAGTGGGCCTCATCCCTTTAACCGGGACTCTTCTCTGCTGTCAAGGCTACAGAGGATGTCGTGCACAGTAAAGGTGCCCTGCGTCAAGACCCCACCAGGTGGGCGGGTGGCTTCTCCTGCTTCTTCCACCCCGGCTGCTGGTGAGGAGGATAAAGACGTCCAGAGCAGCGAACGGGCCGGTCGGACGTGGATCGGGAGGAGACGCTGGCCAACCCTCCATGCGTGGCAGGGCACGGGGGGTCACCCAAACGCGACAGCACGTGGCCAGGCCTGGGGGGCCGTGCTGGAGGTCGGGGTGTAAAGCGAGGAGCTTTCCTCGGCCAGCGGTCCCACCGGGCCCGAGGCTGCGCTCTCCCCTTCCTCTGTCCATGCCACGGGGGAAAGTGCCCCGAACCTCCAGGGAATCAGCCGCTGCCACCGCACCTCGGCGCCCCTTCGCAGGCACCGGGCGCGCACCCACCGACACGGCACCTCCCCGGCACCCGCAGCCCCCCCGCACGCACTTACTGAGCGCCGCCACCGTGCCGGCCTCCAGCAACAGGCAGTCCTGGCGGGAGCGCGCCTCCAGCAGGGCGCTCGGCCCCGGCTCCTGCTTCCAGAGCAGCCGCAACCCTTTGCTCAGAGCCATGAGAGCCGCCGGCCGCGGGGAGGAAGGCGCAGCGGTGCGGGCGGAGGGGGTGGCGGAGCAGCCTCCGTCCCCTCGAGGGTGCGGCGCTCGGGGCCCGCTGGCAGCCCCAGGGAGCAACTCCGAGCGCCGGACCCGGGTCCTGCCCGCCCGCTTCTCCCAGGGAGGCGGGTCAAGGGGGACGGCCGTACCCCGCTCCCGATCACCTCAGGAAGCCTCCCAGCGCCTCCAGTGCGGGGACGCCCAGCGGTGAAGGGAGCGGAGCGTTTGCGGCTGCAGCTCTTCCGTGTCCCCCACGGCTCCGCTGCTGCCTCCTCCTCCTCTTCTCCCTCTCTCTCTCCCTCCACCTCCTCCTCGGGGAGCCCCCGTCTGCGGCCAGGGGGGCGGGAGCAACTTTCCCCTTTGCCCTCTGCTTTATCCCTTCCCACCCGCGGTAAACTTTCCACAGTTAACTTTGTCCCTGCGGCTCCGCGGCTGCGGCTCCTCCTCCGGGACAGGTACCAGCCGCCGGCGGGGCGCTGCCACCCGCCCTACCCGCGAGGGAAGGGAGGAGGGGAGGAGGGGAGGAGGGGCGACCGCCACGGCACTGCCGAACCCGGCGGGGTGCTGTGGGTCCCGGCCCGGCTATTCCCGGCCCGGCCCGGCCCGGCCTGGCTCGGTGGCGCCGCTCCCCACCCCCGCGGGGGCGCGTCCGGGCCGCGGCGGCTGAGGCGAAGGTCACCGTCGAGTCCCTGGCAGCGGGGCGGGCCCAGCAATGCCTTGGATGCCGGCGTTGCTCCCGCCGCTGGCGTGGCAGGCGGAGGCTGCTCTGCTGGCTCTGCCCGGGGAGAGGCCGCGCTCTTTCCCGCTTCCTGCGGGGAGCGGCCGCCCGGGCTCCGCGTCTCTCCCCAACAGAGCCGGCAGGGAGCTCCTGCCGGGGGGAGCCGACTATGCCCTGTCCCACGGGCTGTGTATAAGGAGTCTCGGTTAAAAGGCACAGTGCACATTGTAGGTTCGCTAGTAATTCAAAAGAGGTGTTCTCCCCTCCCTCCCCCCCACCCCGGTATTACAGGATTCCCATCACAATTCCCTGTTGAGTCTACAGAATGAGTGCTACTTTTTTTCCAGAGTTCAGCCATAAGGAATGGATCGAGGAGATAGATACAGGTACACAAATGTGTTCAGAGGAGAGAAAACTCGCTTTAATTTCTAGCAGAGAATGTAGTCGTATGCATACACGGGTAAACCAAGCAGAATTCTAATTTTTAGACATTATTAATTATACCTTATATGTAGAGAAAACCGTGAAATTCAAAACCACACAAACTACCAACTGTTACTGTTGTCTCACATTTACGTTGAGAACATCGGTCACAGTTGTGCTCTGCCAGATGGAATGTAACAGTCCCTGCTCCCTTTGAACTTGATGGAAACAAACTGAAAGGCAAGTACTATCTTCCTGTCACAGACCTCTGGTTTATTTATCTTATAACCAGTAGTAATTTGGAAAGGAGAATAATTTTAGTTTATGGTGCCTCCTGAAAACAGCATTTTGAAAGGATCTGATAGGAAAAGTTGAATTGGTATTTGTGTAGGCCTTTTTCCCCATATGATTCTAAACTTTAGCTACAGTACATTGGGTGAGAATAAAAGTGTTGGGTAAAGTAAAGTAAAGGATCCAGAAACTGTAAAAACTAAGTGACCAGGATGAAAAATTGAGACAGCACGTAGTTCAGAGTCTGGGGAGTTTAGAGGATATAAAAATGTAAATTAACCATGTTCTATTTTAAACAGCAAAGGTATGCCTTTCTTACAGCTCTCCTTTGTGAATGGCAGACCAAGAATCAGTTTATGTCTTTGACATCTTTCACTGTGACCTCCTTCCCTAGAGAAAAGTGCTCACTTGAGATGATATATTTGAAGTATCACTTAATCAGAGGTGCCTAAGACAGTTATATCACATTATTTTAAAGAAGTTGCCCCTGCATTATACACTTATATATTTAAAAATAACAGCAAGAGAAAACACTTTTTTTTTTTTTGAGTGTGTGTCTGCCTCTGAGGAATAGTTCTTCATTTTGCCCTTTAGACTCCATCATGAGAGTAAACTTTCACTTAAAGGACACTAGTATGTCACTCTCTATTGCCTGTGCTTGTAACTTGTAAGTAATTTTTGTCATCAGTGCCTTTCACTGCAAATTCCAAGAACACACAATTTAGGATGGCTAATAAAAAACTTACTGTCAGATTTCTTGGGTAAAACACTAGAGAAAGGACTGTTGCACCTGGGATAGTATTTTTCAGCACCTCACTTAATTATGAGGAGATCAGGGTGTGAGAGGAAAACTCAGAGGAAGGTGGAAAGCTGGAACCCTTAAGTGATGGGTGTGACAAAGCACTGCATCCACAGCTGGCTCTGTGACTGTGTCCTTTCTAATCTGTTATGAGCTGATCTCTCCAGTGTGTTCTGGTTGCAAAACATCCACGGCATAAAAAGATGCATTTTTAACAGTGTGTTGTCGTGATTACTGAAGAAGCAGTAAGCCAGTTAATTAGACTTTGTGTCATGGATCAGTTACCTTAGACAGAGAAGCCTGAGAAAGCACTGAAAAACTATCAGAATATGGTGGAGTGCTGAATAAAACCATTCAATTTACAAACCTCTTTCACACACAGAATGACGTCCAAAGTGAGAGCTCAGATAGGAACTGTCCTAGTTAGGACAGCTGAGACCAGTTCATCACTGGATGGGTGTAACCCAAAACTGTATTCTATAACCTTCCATGCCATTTCCCAGAAACTGTTTTCAATATTTACACCCTCTGCCCAGAGCAGCCTGACTCCTCAGGCTACAGAGTAGGTGTTAAGAGGCCTGCGATACAGAAGGGTGCCTCCCTGTTCCTCACACCCTTTTTGTGAAACTCCCCGCCCTAAAGAAAGTACTGAGCACTCCTGCCTGAACTGGAGAATATATAATCTTGGGGTCTTGGAACCTTTTTTAACCACTCATGGGATCCAGAGGAAGACTGCAGATCACTGCTCTCAACCAAACTGCAGACCACCACTCTCGATCGGACTGCAACCACCACCCTGGACCGGACTGCAATCACCACTCTTGACCAGACTGCAACAGCACTCTCACCAACAGGTTTTCCCCCTCTCCCTTTACTTTGGATTCAGGGGGCCCAACAAACACCACTCTGTTCATGCCCCAGGGTGCTGGGTTATACGTTTGGGTTTTGTGGGTTAAAACCAATTGTTTGTCTGTATAATCGTACTTATTGTATTATTTGATTAAATTGTTATTCTGACTTATAATCTCTCTTTTGGGTTGAGTTCATTTTCCCCTGCTGGTTTACCTTTAAACCAGCACAGGAACCTTGCTTTATGTATTAGGAGTGTGTGCAAAGGTTTCCCTTTGATAAGATCTTTTCATCTAACCAAACTGTCTGTGTTTCAATGCATGGAATTCCATTTTTCAGGGAAAATGTTGAGATTGGCAGATCATCTTTTAGCTAATATTCGGAGCTGTCTTACTCTGGAGCTTATGTATATGAGTATCATGGAAATGGATTAATTCCTGTAGTCATTTGAGGAGTCCCTCAGGTGAACTCTCTCTTTTCCACAGCACCTGTTTTCACCCAGGCCATATGCCCTCATTAACTCCTCAGCAATTTTCCATTTCATCCTTCTTTCTATGTGGATTTTTCCCTTCGTTTAATCTTCTGCATTTCCAATCCCATCTCCTACCCAATCCCTTGTTTAGCTCTGAAGCCTGCTATGCACTGTAATGACTCCTGCTCCTAGATCTTTATGGTAGTGGATGTTTCCAGGGTCTGGATAACTGCCTCACTGAAAAACAGTTCTGTGTGCTGATTTTGGCAGGTGGCATTGTGTGTTTGTTTGGAGACCATCAGAAGAGGAAGAACAAGGGTGTTGCAAAACAGAGTTAGCAGAACTGGATAGAGGAGGGGAGTATAGATAGCTGTTTGGTATCTGTCTGAAAGACATGGATCAATGTTCCTGTAGTACTACTTGTCTTACTACTGAGTGAACTTTGCAGTCTGGGACTCTACAAAAAACTTTGGTGATACACAGTAGTAACAAACAAAATATACTTGTCTGTGTTCAATATTCTGCTACTGGAATAAGTGGTAATTTTTTGAAGCTCTGAGGTTAAATATAAATTTCACTTATGACAGCATTTCCTGGAGATTTCTGGCCACTTGCACATAGCCTCAGTGGTCACAGATTCCTCAGGAAGTGTGTGCGCCCACAAGGTCATTGAAAACAGTTTGGATTTTGCCTTTTATGAGAAGCTTTTGACTTCGGCAAGTACAGAAGAAATAGAGGAAATATCTCAGCAAAGTTTTTCCTGCACATGACATTTGAAACAACTAGTAACTGCTGCTAATATGCAAAAGCTTTTATTGTTTTCAAATTTTCCAGTTAATATTAGAATAAATTTTATTTAAAGCTGAATTTGACACAGAGAAGCATTTACAACACTGGTAGGCTAAAGTGCTCAAAATGTTGATCTTAAAGTAGCTGTGAGGTATTAATGTCGCCTCTTACACTGTCAGTGAAATTGAGAGAACAGCTTTCATTTCTAGTTGGTTACACTTCTCTTGACCTAGTAAAGAACTTCGTGTGCAAAAATATCTGGTACTTTGTTACAGAGACAGTCTGATATACTTTGAGCTAGGTCACTATTTCTCAACAAAATCAACAGCATTTCCTTAAAAATAGCTCTGAAGAGCGTAAGAAGCACGAGTAACAAATTAGTATGTTTTATTTGTGTGTTTAGATTTTGACTAAGATAGTCTGACCTTGCCATGAGTGTAAAAGGAGTGACGGAGAGACATTTTCTTTGCTTCAGTCAGTGACAATATTTTGAAATTTCCACTCCTATGTACAACCTTTCCTGACAAGCTCCCCTTATTCCTTTCCCTTGGGGTCTGTGATCCTTACAACACAAAGAAAAACTTTTAATACTAATAATTCTGTATCATATTACACTTTAACCAATTATTTGGAAGGGAGAGGAGTGGGTTAACAAAGCAGACCTGAGCTTCTGGTTCAGCAGGACGCTAAAATATATGCCTCACTTTAAGTATATCAGTAGCCTAAATCTCACAGCTCCTTGCTTGGGTGACTTCTCCAGTGAATAAACAGTGCAGGTTCTGCTGCTAAAGGTGGTTGGACTGGAAGCAAACTAGCTTTACCTCTGACTGAGTTAGGGCCTATCTGGCTGCAGAGAGTAGCTCCAGATTGGCGGAAGATTGGGTTGTAAATTCAAGCTCTGAAGATGTACCAGAAGTGGCTGAGAGATGCTCTGGTGGGGTGCTAACAGTTTTAGAAATGCTGCTAATGAAAAAGTGTGTTTGAAGTGTTGCCGAGAGGTCAGTGGAATTTCTCACCTCCTCTTCCACTTATATTTTAACCCTGTGTGTGCTAAATGAAAGAGATCTCTCTAGAGAGGCAGATTGACTGCATTCACAGACATTAGGCTTTTCTTATTAAGAAACTATTTTCAGTAACAGCAGCTGTTTTAAAGCTTAACATTCTTCATCCTAAAACTATGTGCAGATGAGCAGCATTAGTCAGATGGCATTTATTTAGGCACTAATAGTGACCAGACAACCAGATAAAATTCTTATTCTTTCTTCCAGACTGACATGCTTATGATTAGTTGTAGGTATCACTCTCTCATGTTCAAAGGACTAGGAAGCCACAGAGTTTTCCACTGCTTCTTACCTAATTTTTTGGAACTCCTGACAGGAAAACCAAAATGCTTAATAAAATAGAAAATTTGAGTTTAAAGTGAGCTGCTTAATATGTGCACAGGAATAGCTGCAGAATGTATGTTGGCAGTTTTTCTCAGTGAGCATATGCCTCTTCCTATTGTCTTAAAAATTATGCACACCTCTGTTGGACATCAACAGTGAAAGTGGAGTTTGTTGTTTACCCCATATTAAGGGATATGGTTTTGAGGGGGCAAAAAAAAGGCATTCCTTTTGTCCATGCATCAGCTATGAGAACTCCAGAAAGAGGCAATCTCAGATTACCTGTTGTGGCATTTCACTGGTATATAGCGGCCATCATTGTCACAGACAGAGTACTGGAAAAGACTGCCTAATACAAAGTGATTCCTAACTTCATTCTTAAATAAGATGGATTTTTAGAAGATATGTGCTTACCTTCAGAAACAGGAATTTGTCAAAAAAGCACATTAAATCAATGCTTTCCAAAAGAAAAAATGTCATTAACTTCAGAGAACACAAGGGGTAACAGTCTATTGCTATTGTTTGACACTTAGTTCATCCTGTGAAAATGAATATATTATCAGTATTTTACTGTTTCATACTTTTCTTCAGAAAGATCTCACAAGTCTTTAAAACTGCTTTAAACACAGTGTGTGGAAGCAGTGATCTGTGCAACACAACAGCTATCTAGCAACCAGTACCACCACCCTACAACTACTCAGAAAAGAAGCCTTTTATCTCTATAATGAGTAGGTTACACTCTCCCAAATCTTAAATATAATCCAGAACCCCAATTCTTATGTAAAAATTCAATGGGAAACATTCCCCAGGTGTAAGGTTAAGGATTTGTTTTCTGCGTCTTCCTTAAGATACAGAATTTCTAGATAATGCCTTTGATAATGGACTACTGGTTGTATGCCAGATACTAAACCCATGTAGAAAAAAAAGCCATGTATTCAGTCACTATCTCAAAGCAATGCAATATGTCTTGCATGCATAGATTTGCTCTTCCATGATCATATGTTCAACATTTTTTCCATTTTAGTTGTTTCCAGTATAGCATATGTGGTGCTTTTAAATTGAAGTTAGACTTCTTTCTCTCATTTAATTTTATAAACAGATGCTTTGTGATATTATGCTTCCTCATGCTTTAGAAAGCCTTGTCCATTAATTTTCATATTTAGAAGGGGTTCCAGACCAAAGAACAAGGGGAGCAAGAGGCAGTGTAATAACACATTCCCACGAAGGAAAGAGAACATATTTGCTTACCTGGAAGAATGGAGGTTTGGGGTTTTTTCAACTGCTTTTGGTAAAGTTTGAAAAATCTTGTAGAAATGTCACTGAGCAATAAATCTCAGGTGTTCCTCTCCTTCTCAGCAGTTCTATGACAAGATGACTTAGACTAACTAGTTTGAAAAGACAGTGATATGAACTAGTTCAAATAAGAATAGTTAATGGAGTTCCTCAGTACAACACCAGCCACAAACTGGAAAAGGTAAACAAAAGCTATAACAGTAAAATAGCACAAACTGGATAAGAAGTGAAGCTATTTCGCAGCCCCATTTGTGGTGAAGATGGAGCGAATAACATATGTTTTCCTTGAAAGGAGAGGAGGACTGTAGAATGAGGTCTTATCTCTGTCAGTGCTGCTGTAAAGGGGTAGCTGACAAAGCACAGTGTGTGAATGAGGGGAAGAGACCAGAAAAGAGAACTGAAGTAATGCCACGATGGTTTGAAGTTATTTGAACAACTGTTTTGGTATATTACATTATTCTTAATGCACCGGTTAAATCCACAGGCTTTGTGCAGGTGCAAGTAAACATAGGTAGGTTTCACTCCCCTTGCTAGTCAGTGTTTGTTTTTTGACAATTTGACTTGTTTACTTAGGTGTGCCGTTCTGTTCTGCTTCACTAAAACAAGATTTTGTATTGCTTTTACAAAAAGAATTATCTGTACTTCTTATTTGTGCCACCTTCACTATTAACATATAAACCATTATGGGAGTTTGAGGTTGACTAGGAATGATAGATTCCACCCCCAGGGTGCAGGTGATTTAGATTTCACCTATGCCTGTAGCTCACATGCAATCCCAGTTAGCCTGATGATTGGTCACGGCACACATAGCAAAAATGATTATTCCACAGAGTTGAGTAGGCCAGTCTAGGCCTTGCTGGCCTGGCTGATTGAAAAC
Source organism: Corapipo altera (assembly GCF_003945725.1). Lineage (NCBI taxonomy): Eukaryota > Metazoa > Chordata > Aves > Passeriformes > Pipridae > Corapipo > Corapipo altera. Next base: position 24,724,487 of record NW_020884874.1, read on the forward strand.
AGAGGGAACTAGAGCTAAACTCATTTGCGGGCTTCTATCCTTTTTTTTTTTCTCTAAATATGCCTGTGTATGTGTGTGTGTGTTTGTATGTTTGCACACACCTTGAAAATTAACCAGGGTGAAAGGGAGGTGATAAATCATCTTTGCTCGTAATCTGCACTCTATTCCTAGGTCATCTCCTTGCTTTTGGTACCAGCCAGGACCACAAGCACCCCCATAGTACCAGTGACCTGGGAAGGCTGGTGGGTGTGGGAAGGGGTAAGCTCAGATTGTGGGCAAGCCAAAATAATTTCAGCAACTTGGTAAAGCAGGGAGGTGGTGGTGGGGGAATGGGGTGGAATGGAAAGACATTGTGTGGGTGCGGCTGGAAAAGCTCAGCAAAGCTGTGGGTTTGGGGGGAAGCCAGCTCTTGGGATGTGAGAATTACTGTGCCATGTAAAACTAACTTTGGAGGGCAGGGGAAGCTGGAGCATGACAACAGTGCTCATGTCAACCCTCTGAAGCCAGAAGTATCAGCCTTTCTTCTGTTGCACACCCAGTCCACTACCGTTCACCTTGTGGAACGTCTGTTTGCTGCTGTTTTCATTATTTCTACTTCAGTAACTCTTTGGATTGCCTTCCTTGTTGCTCTCATCACCAGCTTTATTTTCCTTATTGTCCCATTACCTTTTCTCTTCTTTGTCCCTCCCCCTGCTTTGTTCTCTGATGCTTTTTGCCCAGTTGGTCCCCAATGGTTAGATTCTGTTATTAGCAACCCTCCTACAAAGAGAGTTATTGCAATCAGTTCCTCTGTCTTTTTAAAAGATGGGTGCAGTGACAGTTTTCCTGTGCTGCTCTTATGGAGTAGCTATCTTGAATAACGTTCCCTGTATATTTTGGTAGCAGTTCAGCGGAATACTCTCTTTAGTTCTTCCAGAAATTTGAAATAGACTGTGTCTGGTCCTGGAGATTTATTGCAAACTACATGGAAGGGCCAGAACTGGTGCAGATCCTTTCCACGTGGAAACACTGATGCGGAGAGTTCATAGTATGCTTGAATAAAATCAGAGATGTTCTGTGAGCTTAAAACTGCCTCTGAGAAGACAGAGTTACTAAATTCAGTTTAATCCTAGAAGCTGCTGGTAAAAATACCTGTCTGTTCATCCCCACACTAATATTTCCTGCAAGGAAGCCTATAGGAAAAATCACATTCCAAGCAGGTTAATTTACTGAAACTAGTAACTGGAGAGCTCGCCTGGTACTTGCTTGCATATTGCTCCAATCTTTCCTAGTTCAGGGCAGATAATGTTTGTGGGCAGGAAGAAGTCTGAAGAAACAGAGCAAAATACTGAAACAGCAGACAACAGTGTGCTCCCTCGGCCAGACACCCATTTAGCTTATGTTTCAGTCCCAGGGCACTTGACCTGCTTTGTTTTAGATAATGTGCAGTGCTCTTCCTCCCTAATGTGGTCATGTTTACAGACATAGCCTTTATGTCAGTGGCCCCTTCAGGGGAGTGTACAGCTGACCAATTCCACAATACTGGAGCATCAGGACCAACCTTTCACTGACCCTAAACTCACCCTTTCTAGGTAGTCCAGCATGGAGGTGTTTTCCCAAGAGATATGTAATGGCTGAAAGTGTAGTTATTTCTGGCAGAGACCCAACAGCTAAACAAAATTAACTGTGCCGCTTCTCTCATTGCTTCTAATCTTTGGGCAATTTTTTTCAGGAAACCCTGAAGAGAATTCAAAACCCTAAAGGAGACCTTTAACTTTTTTTTTATTAATCCCCCTCTCCAGTCTCACGGACTCTCTCTGCCTTTCCAAAGTCTTCAGGGAATGCTCTTGCACTTTCCAAGCAAAGCCTCTTCTAAGCTGGCCCATGACAAATGCTCTCTTCTGTATCCCACCCTCCTCCCTTCTCAACTCTGTTAGATGGTCAAAGGACCTGCCTGGTTACCGACCCACTTGGCAGATCAGTTTTCTCAGTTTGATGCCTTTCTTTGCAGACTTGCCAGCCCCCAGGGATTGGCTCAGCAATCTTAACTAGCATAAACACTACACATTCCTGCATGCACATGCGTACACATGGATCATTTGTCCCCTACTCCTTGCTCTTGGTGAGTGTCTTTGGGGACAGGTTAATAACTAAGGTCAAATAACTAGGATACAATTCAAAAGAAACCAAACCACTTAATACAATTTTTAAAGAAGCAATCTGTCTGTATTTTCTATTATTTTTATACTTTCAACTGTTTGTCATTATTGTGCTGAGATAACCTCTAACAAACCTCTTGGAGCTAGCAACTTTAAACATCTTTAAAATTAAGTATTTTTAAAGAAAACTGTTCCTTGGAATAACACTTCTTCACAGTATTTGGGTTTTTTGGGAATGACATCTCAGAAGATTTAAAAAAAACCAGCGAAGAGTAACAATTTTAGATTTTGATCCACAGAGATTTAATTGGAATGGAAGGCAATGTGAATTAAAAGTGACCTTGCATTGACAATTGTGTGGGAAGACAAAATTAGTTTAATAGCAAATATTTTTAAAAAATGAATAGTCTTTAAAGATGCTAGGTATAAAAGGAAAACTAAGGGTAGCAAAGGTCTGCTGTTAACAGAAAATAGTACGATATGTCGCCTTGCTTCAGCCCTGACAGAAAAATGTGATGTACAAAAATCTACTTTAACAGGAGAATACAGCCACAAGTAAGAATAAGGGAACAACAGTGTTCAGTAAACATGAGAAAGCTGGTTTCAGATTGACAGGACCAGTTCAAAGAAGCTAATCAATTCTATCATGAAGCAAACAGTTTTTAACTCTGTATATGACAAGAACCTAAAGTTCAGAAAGTTCAGCAGGAAGGCGGTAGGCATACTAGCTGGAATCTGAAGGAAGGCAAAAAAATTAGGATAGTTTAAGAAAATCTGACCAATTAGGAAAGACTAAAAGGCTCAGACAATTAAAAACAGGTAAACACATTTTTTAACTTTATAAAACAAGGATATTAAGTCAGTTTAAATCCAGTATCCCAAAGTTATTGCAAAGATCCCAGAGTCACAACTCATGTGCAGAGAGCCACAGGAGAAAAAAAAAACCCAAAACCAAACCCAGCTAATCCAAGTCTGTGTATTTGTGACTCAGATATTCTTTAAAATAGCATGGGTGTAACTGATACTACCACGCTACAGGATGGATGGATTGGTCACCAGCCAGTCCATATATTTCTAATTCTGTAAAGTTGTTCTTTTTAGGGGTTCTTTAGATAGAAAAAAACCCCGCTTTTTTTCTGCTCAAGTGATTACCTCTCCTGTTCCGTACTTGTTTGTTATACCAGTTATTAGCATTAATTTTATCAGAAGAGTTATAGAAAAATATGGAAAATATGTAGAGTGAAAAAAACAACTGACCAAAGACCCCCACACACAACTAAGTGGCCTCTCCGTGGTGCATGCTCACAGGCCTCAGTGTGAAGCACTAAGAAAAGCAGAAGCAGCAGTAGCAGGACACTTGCCTAGTGAATGCTTTCCTTGCTGTGGGACAACTACACACCATGAAGCTGTGGAGGGAGTAATTTTGGCCAGCCTAACTGGCAGAGTGTTTGGTGTATGTCAAACTAAGCCATAGCACAAAAGCTGCATCTCTCTCTTTACAAGGCTGTAAGTTTGAATTACTCTTTTAACAGACTGAACTAGACTAGTTTTGGTAGCAATAAAATTGATGTATATTAATCAGGATTTACAGAATGAAGTGTATGTTATGACCATACTTTCTCAACTACCTTGTCACAGAAAAAAGAAATTGCTCAGTAATGTAAAAATTTCAGTACTCATGCAAAGTTAGGCCTCATTAAAGAATACTCTTTCTTACTGCAGTAGACAGTACTCCTCCAAAACTGTACCACTGCAGCAAAATCTGCTGCTGCAGTCTAATCCCATGTCAGATTAACTGCAAACAAGAAATACAGGTAGCACTTCCCTCTGTAGAGCTACATTTTTATTGGTTTAAAATTGAATGTAGTAGCAGTAATGGAATAAGCAATTAAAATGTAAAGTTAAACCCAAGAGCTAGGGCATTTGATGTGTTTTATGGAGTCACTGAGCTAATGCTAGTGTTTGCCTCAGCCTGGAAGGAAAACATAAGCCAGGAAATAGTATTTATGCTTTTTGATGCTCCAGACACTAATTATTCACCTATGACAAACAAAATACAGGAGGGCATCACTCAAGTCTTATGCTACCTTGTTATCCCTGTTTAATGACTGCATCTTCAGTGTGCAGATTTTCTGTTGCCCCCAACCCACTAAACCTAACTATGCTACTATTCATGTCTGATTTAAAAAACAAATATCAAAGACAATCAAATTTCTATTCTGGGTCAACACCATGCCAACACAAAGCCAGGAATACACAAAGCCAGGAATACACAGTAGCACTGTGCTCTACTACTTATTTGCAGTCAGGAGGGTTCCATCAACCACGAGCTGGACTGACCTGAATAATGAAAGCTTAAAACATATGCGTAGCCTTTGCTGGTTTGCAGTCACTAGCACTATTACACCATCCAGTTGTGATGCCTGATTTATGGAAGACACATGGATGCTTTCTCATTCCTCAGCTGACCAGTATGTGTATGCTGGTGAAAATTGCCTCATACTGCATTCACCCTGTTAAAAACCAACACGATGATTCCAAACAAAAAGATAAAATAGTCTGGTGGATATACATAAATATTTATTATCAGTTTAACTTCATTTTACTAGAAGTCTTTAAACAGTTTTTCTTTTTTTTTTTTTGCCAAAATGTTGCATCTGTCTGACAGAGTTGCTACTGTCATAGCTTCCCTGCACTGGGAATGCACAGCTTACACTTAGATTCCAAAACAGTCTATTCAAGATAAAGAACCTTCAACTTTAGTGCATATGGAGCTATTTAAAGATTGGTAAGAAGAACTCCCCTTCCCCCTCCCAAAGTAAGAGTCTGTTACAAAGATTTCATTATCAAAAAGTGAATATACAAATACTAAAAAAATGCTGGCTTGAAAAAGTGATTTCAGAATTTACTGTACACATTGTAACAATTTATTATATAAGCTGCTTCTACATGCAAGCAGATCTTACATTTGGTGTAAAACATTTATACACATTCTTTACAATTTGTACATATTTAAATGGCTGTATCAAACAACACCGCGCTATGGAATTTTGGAAGCAAACAACTAAAATTGGGAGGAGAAAAAGACAAGGTTTATAAAATGTGAACAAAACTCGTGACACTGAAAAGCATCCAGACTTAGGCTTAGTCTCGTTTGGTTTGGTTTCAGGTTATTCAGGCAGACCCAGATTTTACTTCTAGCACACAAAAGTAACACCAACGCAAAACAGAGTAAGGCAACTATTGAACCAGCAGACTGTACCCATCACTTAGAATGGCTTATAGGTAAAATGCCTGTTTTAGGATTTTTCTTTCCTAAAATGTTTATTTTCTAGGCACATTTTAGCAAAAACTGCATTTTGGCTTTCCTGCTTGCCTATGGCAAGAATTACTGTAGTTGGTGCCCATTGTGAACACAGGTGGTGGTGGCTTTTTTGGTTTGATCCTGTGAAAAGCCAAGGCCTCAAATGGTATTTCAGTAGTATGAAAGAGGACACTGATAAAGGATGATGATCAAAGCACAGAGTTTGTGTGATAACTAATGTGATTATTCGGTACTTTTGCCACCTTGTAGTTTGCATTAGAGGGCAACGAAAAGTTAACCCGGCCCAATAGCATACCATACCACTACACAAAGACCTGAGCTTAGTTGGAATCTGGGGACTTCTACTATTTGGGGTTAGATGTGGCAGTGTCCCCTCTGCTGAAACACTTCAAACTCTCAGAGGGGAAGCTGGCCCTGTACAGCACTAAGGAACACCAGTGCCTTATGACATAACATTGGGGGTGTCAAAGTGCTGGTATGGGAAACTGTTTTTCACATCTTCCTGAATGGCTCGTTCCTTGTTTGTACTTTGTCTTCTTACAGAGTGCATAGCGAGAAAGAGTGAGCCTGACATAAGCTCTGAGTTGGTGTGCCACAAGTACAAGATTTAGTTAGAAGGAAAAAGAAGAAAGGGAAGAATGAATTATATTCACCAGAAGTCATAATGGGAACGATGTGCCATGGCTGCATATGGGAAGCAAAACTTAAGAACAAAACATTCATTCAGGAGATTATCATGAACATGTGCCAGAAACATACATGAATATAATTCCTCCTGGTTAGTGAATTGCTAGAGGTCAATTGAATATAATAGTATTAGTTCATTTTCTCAAGTTTGTCCACTTTCCCACTTAAAAAAAAGGATACAAATGCATAACTCTGATGTTGATTACAAGATTTTGGAAGAACATCTGATAGACACAAGTCTTCAGTAAGTCCATGGCAACACATCAGTTTGATAATTTAGATCCCTATAACTGACAGCATTATCTAGCTGTTTTTATTTAAATGATGATACACATGGGACAGCATTCAAGATAAGAAAACCTTATCTTATGATTTAGACTGATAAAGTAAAATTTAAGTAACACTTTTTTTCTACAACTGATTCTTCTTCTTCTTCTTGGGTTGTTTGTTTGGGGTTTGCTTCTTTTTTTTTTTTCAAGTTTGGGGTTTTTTTTAATTTTCTTTTTAGCAAAGGCTTTTTATTAGCATTGCCCCCACATCAGAAAAGCACTTTGGAGTTGTTCTTTATTGTTGACTACTCCTTATCCTCTACATCACAGGAAAGCGGCTGAGTGCCTGCCTCAGCTTCTGTGCAATCTGAAACAAAGAAACACAACATATTTAATATGTAGTTACTTTACACTGTGCAGAAATATGATTGCAGAGTAAGAAATTGTTTCCTCATTTGATGAAAAACTGCAGGTTTTACTGCAGGTTTTGTGTATGTAATGAATGTGGATAGAGCCTTTCCCAAATCTTCATTTGCGAAGCCTAGCCATGATGATGATGTGTATGTAGGACTCTCAAAACATTCCATTATAAAACTTTCCTTTTCATATATACATTTTCTGCCTTGCTCATTTGGCACTTTCACTACTAAGGTTGTGTTGGAGAAAGCATTGTAGGCAGGGCTGTCATCCTGCCTATTTGCTTAACTAGCACTGCACTACACAGGAGAGCTACAGGAACAAAGCCAGATTTTTCAGGAAACTCACTTCCCCACTGAAACAAGGCTGAAATATCAGAACAGAGCTTCTGTGCACTTCCCACAGCTCTCATGGTAGCCAGTATCCCACATATGAAGAGGAACTGGGGGAGAGAGGAGCGGTACAAGGAAACTGGTGAGGCTGCAACCAGGAGGGTCAGAACAGACTGGACAAGAGTCTGAATGAAGGTAAGGGGAAACCTATGCCTAACCTCCATCAGATGTGTCAGAGAAAGTAAGCAAAGTGACCTCATGGGGACCTAAAGTTGTCATACACTAAAGATACCTCGGAAGTCCCACTGACAAATTTTACTGCTGTGAAGGGCAACCAGTTATTTACGAGACTCCTTTAAGTGATAGAAGTCAGTTTCCAGCACACTTAGACTTGCATGTTTTACCAGTATACCACATCAGAAAATTTGTTTTCTGGTTTAATTATAAAAGCACAAGGAATGAGAAGAGTTGTAGGCAGAGTGCTCCATGTTAACATATTGAATGTCACCTAAACCCCTCCTGTCTCTTGTGCCCCACACTTGTGTACATTAGGTTTTAAATCACAGAAGCTTCCCTTCTCGCTCCCATCCTATGGGAGGAAAGTTCTGTTCAAATGTTTTTTGTTGTTATATTCAGTGCAGTAGGCCTTGTTTACTGCACATCAGAGAACTAAAATTCTTTATCCTAGTAATGGCATTGAAAAAAAACCCTTAAGCTGTCAACAATAATTTTTCTGAACACTGTTTTTTAGTTCTAATAGGTATGATAGTAATGTACCTAGGACAGTATCTATAGGAAAATATTATTTTAACTCATTCTTTGGGATGTGGTTTTTTTAACAATTCTTTTTACAATTTTTTGTACAATTCTTCAAATATCTGCTCTATGGGAGAGGCTCATACAAAAAGATGGATGAAGTACTGTGAGTATTTCTTATAAAAGTAGCAGCACAGCACATTCCAAGAAAACAGCACTGAAATATTGCACCTTACCGTTTCATAAAACTGTGCCTGCTGCTCCAGATAGAGACGAATGACGCTGTTGTAGTCATAAATCCGGTTACTGTGGAAGTGATTCATCTCAGCTGCAATTAGACCCAGGAGAAAAATTATTTTAGAGAAGCATTTGTAATTAGGAACAGTTGCACTCAGTTCAGGTTGGTAACTGTGCAACAGACTCAGTGTCCAGCCCTGCCAGCACAGTTCCTGTTCTCATGCTTCCACAACCTGTTTTGCCTGCAGCAATCAAGTTATGATGGAACTGTTTGTAAAATTGGTAGGGTGTCAGTTACACACTGATAAAATCTGGACACTTCCTGGACAAAGACAGGTTCTTTTATTACAGTACTCAGGTGTACAAAGATTCAACAAAAAACACAAGCAGAATTTTCTCCTACTGAGGTAACTGCTCTTTCCTGAAGTGTTTCCAACAGATTTTGGCTAGGACATTCAGATTTCCAAGGGTATGGATATCAAGTCATAAGCCACAGCTGTAAATATTTAGCTCAAAATAACAATAATAAAAAAAGATACAGCCAGTAGTGTCTGACCCATTCTTGAATGAGGCTATTTCAACAGATACCTGAGAACCAGCATTACTGAATCCGTAACACCTTACATCACTTTCTACATCTCTTGTCAGATCACAGCTTAGGGCTGAAAGAAAAAGTTAAAATATATTTTGAGATATCAATAGAGGGAGTAGAAATATTCTAGATTGCAAAAGTCATCCTAGAAGCTTCTTCCACAATTGCCAGGTATACAGCACAATCTTCTTCTGTTGCTGTGACCAGGAAGAAGGGGGTGGGGGATTTTCTTCATTGTTTTTAAAATCAATTTTGTGTGCTACTCTGCCACATAAAATATTGAGTACTCTTGGCTTTAAGCCAGCTAAAAAAGATGCAACTCCCTCAGCAATGAGTAGTCTCACTGAAGTCAATAAAAGGATGCACTTAAGGGTTTGATATCCTGCAGGACTGAACCCTGACTCCTCACTTCCCTGGTTTTTCAAGTGCGGTGTCCTGCATCTCATATTTACAACACTTCTAACCTAAAGAGGAAAAAATTCATTCAATGAACATCCAGGAAATAAAATCTTATTCACAAGAACACGAATCTCAACTGAATCACCTGACTAAACCATGAGTCAGAAAAACACCTCTGCACATGATGAACTGCTTCTTGTAGCAGGGTCAATGCTTTTAATTTGAGACATTATCACTTCAAAATCAAAGAATCAGCCTAGGGTAGTTGTTTTGGGATTTTTAATTGCATTTTCAAAACATTTATCTTTTGCTATAGTAATGTGACATTTAAGGGGGAGGGGTGCAAAATAACTGCAATTCAAGAAAATACAAGCAGGTCACAAAAAAACCCCACTACAAACAACCCATGCCTAGCTCTTATTCCAGTATAAAGATTTTCTTTCAAAGTATGTTACTTAACAGATGTCTTTCAGAGGTCTATAACTTTGCCATTTAGCTCAAAATTTGGTTTACCTTGTAGTGCATAAGCCATGGTGCTCACACGTTTCACCATATTCTGTTTGTCTTGTGGTGTTATTTTACTGGTTGCAACTAACTTATCACTTTCCTTCACTCTTTCTATTGCTCCCTGTAGAAACCAAATGCAGAAAAAATTAAAACAGTAGTCAACTTAGAGGCCTCTATAGTAACCTAAAACACCACTAGCCACATTTTGAGTTTGCATGCTATACACATACATACACACACAATGACTGATTCTGCCTTCTCACATTTTCATCCGAAGTTTGTTATTTCACTTCATTGCCTTCAAGAGTCCTTGCAAAAAGTGAATTCGAACACAGGCATGAATAGAGTCACCAGCAAACTGAGTTTGGTTCAGGCAGTAACGCACAAGGGTATATACAAAAAGGACAAAATGACCAAGTTTCAAAATACAGCTGACCAATATAAATGACATCCAAAAGCCTCAAATTATCAAGTTTGGTTCCTGTAGAACCTTATTTACACATTGTACAAGATGAGGCAACATAAACTATTTTTCAAGAGACTACAACTCATTGCAATGCATAATCATCAATTCAGGAAAAGCCTTGTGTCACATCAATAGCAAGCATAAAAAGATACACCTCCCCTACACAACGTATTTTGCCAAAAAACATTCAGCAGAATCTGTTTACATGTCTCTTGGCTGTAAGTTTATGTTTCAAGCTTTAAAAACATTTCTCCTCTTTTTATGGTATTTTTCCCCGATGATTCTGTGGGATGAGGGACTGTAAATGTCTTGAAGAAAGAATACACAATCTGATATGCATTTTTCTTTGTTGCTCTCAGAAGTATGTTCTTATGTTTTAGTTTTATACATTTAACATTTCAAGTGATAAAAAAACCACAAGCACATACTTGTGTACTTGATTAATACTTCACAATTTTTAGTCTCCTGAAATACATTACAGCAGGCACATGACCATAAGGAGATCTCTAAGACCAAAACTAGACAGCATCGTTTTTTTATTAGAGAGAAACAAGTGGTTGTTTTTTGTTGCTGGTGTCTTGTTTTGTTTGTTTGTTTTTTCTTCCTCCAGAAATGTTAGCCCTAGTCTGGTTTTTTGATATTAAGAAACTTCCAGGCAGTGTGTGATTGTTTATCACATATCAGTAAGCCAGCCATGTAAGTGTACACAAGTTTTCCTACAATACTGGTATGGTTTTAGTATCAACCATCACATAAGACTCAAATATTACAAATTTACACTACTGCTATTCACTACACTGGGACATGAAGTTAACCTGAAGAAAGTCATGAACTTTCTACTGCTCTCTTATAGCAGAAAGTCATAATATTCTCAAATCTCGAAAGAAGTTCTAGTTTCCTTCCCCCCTAAGTACTTCTTATTTTAAAAATCAACACATCAGTTTCACAGAATCTTTTAGTGTTTCTAGAAACAGGGGCCAGGCTGCAGCACAAATGCAGTGTACTAGACCACCACTTTTGCTGCTGTCCCTACTGCCCAACCCTTGAAAAGAAAGGCTCTTCACATACCTTATGAGCTGCTATGATGTCAGGGAAGCAACCAAGAAATCCCTTATATTCATGATTCGTTTCCATCAAAAAGTGAAGATCTTTCTTTGGCTAATAAACAAAGTATAAGCATTAGTAAAACTGTCTGTGGCATATTAACAATCACAGAAGAGAAGCTATGATGCCAAAAAAGGGTGAAGGGGAAAAAAAGGAAGGAAAGAATACAAAAAAACCAAACCAAAATATTAATTGTTTATTGAAAGTTTTTCATATATGAAAAGGTTTTTATTAAAATATAAGCTTTTTAGAGAAAGGCAGTGAGCATGAGTGAGCAGATACCTCTGTTCCTTGTTTTACTCAACACTAACTTATGAAGTGAGGGGTTTTGCCTTAAATTTTCAAGCAAGATGACTTACCAGTACAACCTCATTACATGTACAATCTCATTACATATACAAATATGTACAGGCAAAGGTGCACCAGGAAAGCTGTTTTAAGAATCTTGTCTCAACCTTGAGATAAACAGGATCTGCATTTTGGATACTTTAAGCTTAACAGACTAAAGATCGATTTATTACCTGAACACCAATCAAGGTTTATTTAAGCTAGATTTGTACCGAAGCAAGCAACTGCATGTCAAAGCAATGAAACACAGCCAAGATCTGGATCCTGTAGACATCTGGAGAGTGCACAGGGAAGGCAGAAACCCTATCCTCTGTTAATCATTGTTTTGTATCAGTAACAAAGGCAGCTCACTGACATCAGAAAACAAATATATTTGAAAAGGAAGTAAACATTTTAGTATTTTAGAAACCAGAATGTGGCTTTCTGATCCAACTGAAATACCCTCACATCACATCCCCTCTAAGCTGAAGCAGTGAAGAAAAGAAGATGAAAGTGCATTGGAAAGTGTTAACAGCAATTTCATTTAACTGGCCTACAGCACTAGCAGTTATGTTTTAACAGAAGAGAAAAAAAAAGTCAGAAGCATCCAAAAGGTGACATGTTTGTACACAGTATGCCAATGCATTCATAATACTCCTACCTGATCTGCTACAAGACTGGCAATTTCTTCATAGGTTTTCCCTGCTTCTGTTATTGCTCCATTGAGATCAGATTCTCCTAAAAGTAAACATAAACGTTCAAATTACAGTAAGTCAATTACAACAAGAAACTTGCCTTGATTCAAGGCAAGAAAAATATTAAAAGAGGAATAAACTGAAGATCTTGCAGAAAATGAAAGTTCTAACACAGTATTATCACTATTTACTTTGACATTTCATACTTTTTGTAGTTTAAGAACATAGGTAATCCCCCATATGTGGCAACAGAAGTGTACCAGAATGGAAAGGAAGGAAGAATAAGGAGGGTGACAAGAGAAGATCAGCTAACAAAACTGAAGAACAACTGATGTTCTGATTTTTAGTAAATGATTTTCATACCTTATAAGCAGTCAATTCTGCACAGTGCCCTACAGGGGTGATAGTGATGCTATCCCTGAGCTCTCCAAGAGTCCTGGACCATAGGTCAATGGGCAGATAAGCAGAAGGAGGCTAAAGTAACTCTTTTTCCTTGCCAACAAGATTTCTGACCCTTTAGGGAACTCTCAGATAAAATTTTCAAGCTCTGTAAAAATCACTGGCTTTCAGAGTGAGTTTCTAACTTTCATTATCATACAAAAGAGATCAAAGGGCCCAACAATCTACACTTAACAATACAGACATCACCACAAATCCTAAGCTAGACAACATCACAAGCACTCATAACACTGTATTACTAACAGGACAATACTACGTGGGACAAAGATGGAAACGAGCCTTACATTCTTGTATTTTTCGTGCCACTTCACTTTCCCAAAAGACCACAGACTTTTTCCATCCTTTTTAGCTTGTCCAAAGCATGTAGTCAATGGTACAGAAAGCAAATTGAAGTAGAGAGTAGAAAGGGGAAGGTATAGTTTGCAGATATCAAACTTCAGTTTAAGAAAAAAAATATGTCTTGATATTAGGCAGGGGTCAGTCTTTTATGAACTATTGTTTTTATTCTATAGATATTAGTCAGTGACTTCATTGAAAATTACCATTGATTTCATTAGCAATTAATCTGAACATTAGTATCTTCTTTTACTACAACATACGGTTTAATCTATGTTAGAGATTTATTATATAGGATCCCTTCATTTTAGTATGTCCTAAAGGAAACAATGACTGAATGTTGCTTCGGGTCTATCAATCGATTCTTACTTTCCATTAGACTGGTTTCATACAGTTCAAAACCTTTGAGGGAAAGTGACTGATCCTAAAAACTAATAAGTCCAGTAACAAAACACTGCTAAAGAAATAATTTTTTTTCTCCTATTTGAGCCTATTTAAGGCTGTGCTGACCTAAGAGCATCATACGATACAGTAAGATAGGCAACATACTGCAAGGCTGAAAGACACTTCCAGGCATGTTCTGGTGCTGTCCAATATGCATTTTTAGACAAGGATCATACTTGCCAAACACACACACATTCTTAAAACCAATTGGACAGTATATAGGCCCATGGACAATTTAAATCAGAACCTCTCAATGTGTCCTTAATAGTTTTGCCTCTGCAAATACTGGGGACAGATTGCTAATATGCACCGTGGCTGGCAACTAATTGATAAGGCTCATTCTGTAGCACAAGAAAAAGAGCTTGTGTGAGTCAGATTAACAAGTGCATCTTGCCTGGTGCAATCTTAAACATTTTAGGCTGGAAATCAGAAAAGGCAGTAGACGACATTTGCAGAGCAAACAGGCAGCACTGATAAAACTGATAAGGACAGTAGATACATCCCATCCTAACCATGCAAATGAACCAACTAACAGTGTATTCAGTATGTCAGAAGTCAGCTACCAGTAGCTGGAAGTGTTTGTGTCATCAAATCAGTCGCTGCAATCTTCAGTATGCTTGAACTTCTGGAACTCTAGTATTTAAACAAACCAACCAACCCCTCAAAACAAACAAACAAACCCGCAAACAAACAAAACCCTCAAAACAAACAAACAAACCAAAACCAAAAGGCAAGGATGAAGAGATTCAGTTCTCAACAGAAAGTGAACTGAATGCCTTTAAGCATAGCTGAATGAGCTGTTCCTCTTTACTGATGGTCCAGAAAAATCATACCTCATACTCAGCCTAGATACTACTTCTTCATTTAAAGGAATGTGCCCTCTTTTAAATACTGAGATCAGGAAAGCTGCATCCTATCGGTTTAAATCCAGGCACTTACATCTCTTGCACAGAATCTGCTTAATCCACAGACCTGTACCACATGGAATGATCAAGTGAAATTGTACATGAACAGCAGGCAGGACAAAGTGAAGGCAGCAGTGATGAAGATATTTAAAAGCCACATGTCCATTGTACTTGCTCTCTCTTCCTGGGAACTCCAATTAAAAAATAAAGAATCCTATATATTATTAATTCAGAAAAAATACACTGGTATACCAGTTATTGAAAAGAGCAAAATATATGGAATCAGAGCAAAGGCATGTGTTGGAAGGGAACTTTCTGCAACAAGATACCAGGGTGCAACCAGACACAACTGGGCAAACGGCAAAGAGACATCCTTGCCTTGTTCTCAAGCATCATGGGATCTATTTTTTCACACCATTCAAAGATGCTGGAAATCAAATTGAAGCTTTCCTTCACTTGCTGATCTGCAATTTTGTATCCTTGCTTTAAGCCATATTGTTTTCCCTTTACCCTGGCAAAAAATGTGTGTCATAGCTCAAGCAATTTTCAGTCCTTTTTCAAGAATTCTTGCTGCAGATTCTATCCAGCTAGGATTTACAGTTTTCTAACCCATGCTAAGAGTACATAACCATGTAAATCCTCTACTTCATTCTCACATCCAAAAGTAACTTTTTAGGCAATATGCTGTGCTCCAATTCTAACTAAGCAGTCATCCTGTTGAAGTACAGGACACAGATGAGAGCAAACTACAGGGACTATGGCTATTTCCAATGCTTCCAGCCACAGAGAGTCTGAATATCAGAAGGTTGTACTTTAATACATGGTTTATGGGGCAAAATGTTCTAAGAGTACAAAGCAAGAGAGAAATGAGTAATCAAAGTACTGGTCAACTAATAGTTCAAAGACAGAAACATTTCAGGAAGCCTCTACGCTATAACATATAAGGTTTTAGAACAGAGCAAATTTGCTATCAAGTCTAGAAAAAAACCCCAAAAGTCAAACACATTTGAAAGGAGAAATCCAGAGGAAACTGACTCAATAGGCTTCCTCTATATATGAGGAAATATTTTCCAGTTATCTGGAAAACATCAGCAAAGCTTAACATATCAAAGCAGGATTTGAAGTTTGATCTAAAGATTACATTTTAGGAGAACTTTGAGCAATTGATGCCCTCCTTTTCCCTCCCACAACTTTCATACCTAAGATGACAGGCTCTGTTTTAGGGCTCTTGAAGAGAAGCAAGGGTGAAGGACAAGAAAAGGCTACAGTAGCCAACCCTCCAGCCCACATAATCCATTACAAAATACTGTAATAAGTTTTCCATCCTCATGTGGAGTTGTATCATGAAGTCACAATAGTTCTGTGACAACTATTTTCAGTGCCACATTTTCTTCCCTTTCCTTTTGAAATCACAAAAAATGCTACAGCAGGTTTTGTCAGTGAGGTCAGTGACCAGATTATACATTAAAAGATCAAGCTAAACTCCTCCACCACCACTAACACACCACATGATTATACAGTGAGAGAAAACAAGACTGCAAACTAGAATATGAAAACCCTATAATATATACAGTGAAACAAGTTTTCAATATGTTTTCCAGAATCATGTTTGACATCTAAAGCTCAAAGAGGAAAGCATTAAGATCTTCAGAAAAAAAAAAGTAGCATAATATAATTAAAATACCTCTTTTAAAGTACAAATGAAGCTATAGAAGTACCTTGGTATCCACTAGTGCTGAAGACCAGTGCCAGGGTCTGCAATGCTTTTCCTATCTTCTGGTATTCCTTGGGTAGTGCTGAAAGTGGGAAAAGGATAAGGAAAAGAGGGGAAACAGAAGCAAAAAACCCATAAGGGTAAGTGAGATTAAATCTGCAGCATTTCCAAAACTTAATAGAAGCAGATGTCAAAACCAAGTTTCATGTTTCCTCTAGTGACACATTTACCATCATGTTCTTACCCCCTCCCCTGCTACACATGTTACAAAACTGGATAAAGAAATTGCAATCTGTACTCTTGAAAGGTACAGTTAGGGGAACAGTGTGGGAATGCTATTAGAAAACAAAAAAAATTCACTGCACTCCTAGCTCAGTCCTCCTAAGCAATTGGTGAGATTTTTTTTCCCCTCCCCCTCATGGGGGAAGAGGGGAAGTGCAGGAGCATGATACGGAGATTTTAAGAGAAGAGATTATTATACAGACCTATAATGTCTAAACTCTCCTCAAATCATGAATTTTATATTTAAAGGCACCAGAAATGAAGATTACCTAGGGATAAAAATTAATGCAAGTATCTGAATAATAAAATTGTTTTTATAATCTATTTATTGAACACGCATGCATAAATTGCTTCATCACAATTAACTCAATCAGCTGTGATTTATGAATGCATTCATTATTAACACTTTGAACAGCACCACTCCAGAAGCTTAAAAAGCAATCTGAAAAGCGAAAGCAATTTTTTATAAGCTACCTATGCTAGCAGAAAAAAACCCAAGTAGATGTGGATTTTCTTATTAAATATTTGTATTCAGAGGGTACACTGTTCAAGTAAATAGAAGGTTTTTAACTGCCCTAGCATTAATTACAACCTGATTTTTACAGAAGAACCCCTTTGTGTGGTATAAAAAACACCACAAAAACCAAAACCAAAAACCAAGCCCCCCAAACTACACAATTTTATTGATTATCTTTGATCAAGCTCTTGTCCAGAAGTTAGACTATTTATGAGAACTGGTATGTCTTATACAACAAGTAAAATTCAGACTACTAGAATTCTCTTATCGGCCATTAAATTGTTACTGAATTCCCAGCGTAAACTTCAGTGAAGATTGGTTTCTTTTCACTTGCATTTAAGAAGTTTCCACTGCAAGTAATTTTAAATATCATTGAATGGAAGGTACGTAATTATTGCTCAGGAAGTGCCAAAAATACTTCTGATTAAGAGTCAGGACTAGAGCTGACAGGGAACTTAAAATCTAAGAGACTAATAAAATTCTTCAGTTTTGCATGTCCCAATTTACTTGTCTCTTTTTTTGTATTCAGTATGAATGTCTGGAAATTAAAAGTTAATTTTTTTGACACAATCATAATTGTATTACTGCATTTATGCTAACTAATTAATAGCTGTAAGTATTAGAAGAGTCATTCAATATCTTAAGCACTAGTGTCATAAGTGTAGGAAGATTTTAGTGGTTAAAATAATACTGAATTTCTACTGTAAGCACAAGTCACAGCCAGCCCTTTGTTTGATCATTGCTTCTATAACTGCAAAGCAATGCCATTTTTCTAGTCTCATCTGAGGAACCTTATTCCTTCCCTGCTCTCCACTTTCCTCTCAGTATAATTTCCTAATGAAGCAAGATCTGTACCATGTTAGAGCTCTGTAATGTGTTAGACTATTTTTGACCAGCAGGAATGTCAGTGACATGTAGAAGGAAACCCTCTCATTCAAAGTGGGGAAACATAAATAATTTAAAGTTAACATCCTATAGATGCTCAAGTCTAGTGTAATCACTGCCACAAGAGATGGGGCTTCTATACTTCCCATCCTTTCTGGTCAGCCCCAGATATTCAACTGCAGTGTTAGATTAGAAAGAGGCAAAAAGATAACTCAGGAGATGTACTTACTCCAAAGTCTGGGGACAATGTTTTTTTGTGGGAGTTAAAAGGAGGGGAAAAAACTTAAGGAGATTTGAGGAGATTTATGTGATAGATCTTTGGTTGCCAGACACTACAGCCTGCCCTGAAGTGTTTCTTATTATGATCCTCAGCTGTAGTACCTGCTTCCTTTCAATAGCTGCCTTGTGGTGGCCACAAACACTGAACACTGCTGTGGACTAGGAAATTAGAGCCCAGGCAGAGTCATAGGGACTTGGTGTGAAGTTCTGCAACCCTAAATATCTGTGGGAAGGAAGAGACAAGATAGGAAAAAAAAAGAATTGGGCTAAAGATTAAGTTAGAATCAAGTTGGTTTTTCTTTTCTTTTTCTCTTAAACTCATTTCATCTTTAAATCACTCCTCCTGGCATGCAATAATCCTAAATAAGGGGTTAATAAGATGCAATTATTTATGATTTCATCAGATAGACAGTCTACTTTGCCCATGTCACTAAAATGTAGATAAATGACAAATATATGTGGACACATCCTACAAGGGCTTTAGCTACATTGCTAGAATTATTTAACTTTGAATATTTTTAAACCTATGGGCAGGGACCAGATATTTCTCTTATGAGATAAAGAAAAAAAAAAGCAACCCAACAAAAAAACCCATATCAAACATACCAACAAAAAACTTGCACAATTTATACTCTCAGACACTGAAAGCAGCCAGAATGCTGCACAATTCCCATTATAATTTAGGATTTCCTTTAGTTTTAAGATGTGCCTTGAATTATAGACATCAAACCCAACAATAACAACAAAAAACCAAACCAACCAGAGAAAAATCAAGACAGAAATGACTGCTGAGTTCAGAAGGACACTTACGCCCTGTACACCTCTTCCAGTGCTCTTGTCCCACGGTCAGCAGCTCTTTAACTCCATCATCCATTGCTTTGGTGAACCTACCCACTGCATCACATTTCTGTTCTCTGTGGCATTTTAAGGAAGCAGAAACAAAAAACAGTTTAATAGATGCATAATGCTAACTTTA
This sequence comes from Corapipo altera, assembly GCF_003945725.1. Lineage (NCBI taxonomy): Eukaryota > Metazoa > Chordata > Aves > Passeriformes > Pipridae > Corapipo > Corapipo altera. Next base: position 24,743,535 of record NW_020884874.1, read on the forward strand.
AACACAATACTGAAATGTTTAGTAGTGTCAACTAGGTCTTAAAAACATATCGGAGAAATAAATAAATTCCTTCAAATCTCTGCCATTTCACTGAGTTCAGAATTCCCCTCTTTAGATAGAGGCATTGTTCATTTTATTTTTCACCCTCTGCTAGAGACAAGGTACTGGACTATCATTCCTGTTATGGTTAGGCACCTTCCAAAAAAAAAAAAAAAAAGAAAAGCTGCTGCCTAAATACCTAAATATCCTCCCCAGTGAGATCAAATCATAACAGAACAGCAAAATCTGAGGATGATGCATGCCTAGAGCACTCAACAATTAAATATAAGGACCCCACATTGTTGGGATTTACATGTTAGAGTAACAGAAGTAGTAAAATTCATACAACAATGAAAAAACATTAAGAAAGTAACTGTTCCAGATGTTTTACTGAAAGTCTACTATAGGTGAATAACAGTAATGTAGCAGTTCTCCCAGGGAAACATATAAGCATAGTTTGATATTATATTGACAATACCATTGTGCTGAGTTGTATTATAGGGAGCAAAAAAAAAAAAATCAGTGATGCTCAAAAGAGAATTCTGAACTAGTACGTGCCTTTTTACTCTTCTTTAGGCATATTTTCATGCAGCTATCAAAGTTTTCCATTAACACAGCTCTGTGTACACAGTAACGATCTGTGAACTCTACAGAAGAAAACTAAGCATTTATAATTTTCAATGATAGTTATTTAAACTGCATGAGATCTTACAAATACTCTCAGCCAAATGCAGCATGAGACAGCTTTCATAGCAAGGTGACACTGAGCAACTCCCTAGAGCCTCGGCAGCAGCTCCAGTGGCCCAACCAACTAAGAGGTTCCCACCTCCCCACCAGCACATCTTTCCTCAGCTGGAAACCCTACACAAAGAGTTATTTGCACAGAAACAGTACCTGGGCTTTCCAAGAGACTCTTGTTTTACTCCCCTTATCCCAATAGCAAAACATCTTTTAATTTTCTGTACTTCATACTTTATGGTATCATGATCACAGAAAGAGCTCATGAACCAGCACAGGGTTATCACCCTTCAATCAAAACCAGGATGACACAGGACTGTCAAAGTATTAACAAAATTGTTTCAGTAAATAATATCTTTGCACTGAAGAACCTAAGAACTATTGAACAAGACGGTTTGTCCACTTACAGGAGTAATGGCTTTCAACTGCACTCATCCTTGTGGACATTTGAGATGTTACAGCCACCCCTGCAATTGCTTGGAAATAGGTCTTCAGAACCAATCCAGGCTGCCAGCCCCAGCCAGGAACCCACACCCTCTGGTGAGCATTCCCCATAGGCTGCTTGTCTCCCCTCCCTATTTGAGGACAAACTGTTTAGCAGACCATATGCTGGTTGCTCTCTGCCAGGGTTCTGTATGTAGTACATACTCTCTTCTAAACCCTATGCATGAAATCTTCCTTCTCGTTCACCCCTTCAGCTTTTATGCCACTGGGATATACATAAACCACACCACTTAGGAAAAGTAAAGTTTGAAATCCTCATGTTCAAAGTGGAAGTGACCTAAAAATGTCCATGTTTTTAGCTAGTACAGATCTGCTACCACACAGCTATTATACCTGTCTTAATATGCACTGAATTACTTGGATAAAGCCTATGCTGTGATATTTCCAGTTGTAGGTACATTACTGCTTTGCTACTATAAAAACTTCTATCTAGTTTATCGACACAAAGGTTTTGTGTTCTACAACAGCAAGCAATGTGTGTCATGCATACTACAGATCTTATAAGAAAAATTATTAAGCCTAAAGGAGTGAAATAAAGGCTGCAGAATAAATCCGATCTTTCGCACTATGAAACCCAAAGGTCTATCACCAAGAGAACTATACATTAAGAAATGTACAACATATACATATATAAAATAAATATATCCATTTGAACTTCCAGAAGGATATCTCAAAAAATGTATTAACCCATTTAAAATGAAATTTGGTAATTTAAATCACTTTTAATTTTTAATAGCTTTCCATGGATTACAGATATTAGAATCATACTGTGAGTGCAATATATACAACTATTTTACAGAAACACTGTTTTCCTTATTGGTCCACCTACAGTTATCCTAAGCTACTTGGTAAGTCTAGCACTTTTTTCTATTGTTGGAGGATTAGAGATCAAAATATTCTTTGATGGCAATATAAAACATAACTCTGTAGGATTTGATAGTACACTATTCCATCGACTAGGTTTACATAAATTGTTTTAGGATCAGTATTCTGACACTGAAGTCAAAGAGACATCACACGGAGTTCCACCAAGCTTTGGAGGGCTTGATATGAAAATCTCATATTTAAACAATTTCTCAACTCTGCCTTGATGAATATCTCTTCAAATCCATGGATATGTGTGCACACTTACTATTTGAGTTTTGTTTTAGCTCAGTATCAGTTGTATACCCAGATACATAATGCCCATGCAAAAATAAACCGCCTTACATTTCTACCATATCCAAGTCAGGAGCTTCTGGTTCCATTGTAGAAAAGATCAGGACTCCTACAGTTTCATCTTTTTCTGCCTTCCGCTTTCCAGTTTTCCACTCCTTAAGAAAAAAAAAAAAAGAGACAAAAGAGGTTTTTAAGACCAGATTGGATAATTTACTCTTTCAGCAAGATCTATGTGTATTTAGAAGTGTGATTATTTTGAGGAGAAAGAAGCAGAGTTTTCCTGTTTATTTCCTCATTTATAACAGAGCTGGAGCTCAACCATAAAGAAACCGTTATTTACTGAAGGTTTATTTACTTTATTTATTATTTAGTGAAGATATTAAAACCTCTTTCTCAAAAAAAGTATAAAATAAAATATGTGTATGTGTAATAAAAAAATGGCTCTTTATATCAGACTGCAGCATAATGCTTTGACAACCCATTTCAGTGAAAAATTGTGGTTTTGAGGGAGGGGTTTTTTTTTAGATACAATATAGGATCAGACACAACCTAGATCTACTATGAAGTAGCTTTTGTTAGCAGAGCAGTACCACTCAGAGGATCACAGTGATTAGTAAATCCAGCAGAGACAGAGCAAGGCAACAGTCAAAAGAGTATTTATGTATTATTCTGTCCTCTGATGGAGGACACAAACTGTCCCTTAAAAGACTGGCAATAAAGCTACTTTGAAGAGCACAGCTCTGTTGGAATGGTATATAGAATTTCACATGAGCAACTTTATGCCTTGTTTTGATCACTCAGCTGAGTTGGGAAACGCAGCAGTTTCCAGCCTGTCACTACTGCCCACAGGGGCAGTATGAGGCAAACAAGGCGACTACAGAGCTGAACTCTTGGTTTGAAGGGAAATTTGAGGGGGACAGCACTGCCTCAGTCTGTGTATGAACTTTATCTCCCACCTTCTCATCTCGGAAATTGAGGAATTGCTGGAAAACTTCACTTTCTGAGACAACAGGATGGCGACACATTCTCGTCATCCAAGCTTGCAGTCTCTCCATACGCATTTTGATAAATTCTTCTTCAAAGCGCCCTGTTATATATTGAGCAATTATTATTACATTTCTACTCTAGCACCCTCAATTTTTTTTCTTTAATTTAAACTGAAACGGAACCTGTAATTCATCTGGTGAGTTATTAACCATTTAATGACTCAGAACTTACAAGAAGGATATATTGCTGACAAATCAGAACAACCTTAAATTACAGTATAGTCATTACTGACCAAGAGTCCTCCTTTTTAAGACTGCCATGAAATATAAAAAAAACCATAACATCCACCCACAATTCAAATACACTTTTGGGTAAAAAAACCCAATAAACTTTTGGATGGAAAAATTAGGTATTCAGATGACCAAGAGGGAAACTAGCCACAGGCTTGGAATGCAGATATTTTTCTGATACAGTCTGATAAACTCATGGCCAATGTAAGGCTCAAACATTGCAGAAAAAGGAGCTAATTACTTTACAAGTTGTCATGTACTAGCTAACAAAGCACTGAAATTAGACTGTTCAAATCAAATCACAGATTTAAAAAAGCAGCACGTCCTATAAATATATTTCCCTATAGGTAAATTGGGGAAAAAGTAAAAAAATCTCAATAAATCATATGCATAAACTGTCTACATACATGTAAGTGTGTAACTGAGTTTTTTGTAAAGATATTTTTAACACAAACTAAAAAAGTAACCACTTTTTTAAAAACCAGTAGTGCATCATCACTGTGTATTTGTAAGAACCTTCTAGTTTTAACAAAAACTGTCTTCTTGAGAGAATCCTTTATAATTTTAAAAAATTCATGACATCAGACTTCTAAAGCATACAGTGAATAGGATGTATTTGAAAGGAATGAGAGGATCCCCCAGCACCCAACTCTTCTAATTTCCATAGCAGCACAGATAACAAGCCTTGAACGCATGTACTCTTTCAATATAATTCTACTGTATAGTTACTATGGCAGCAGTTCTACAAGGGTGGGTTGTTTGTGGTTTGGTTTTATTTATTTATTTATATTTATTGCAAATATGGAAACTAGCAACACTAGCAAATAAAGAACACAACTAATGAAAAATGAATTTTGGGTATGGGTCCTTTTCCTGCAAACTAGCAAAAAAAAAAAAAAAATCATCATTATATACCCTTCAGTAATACTTTATTTCATCTTTAACCTATACAGAAATCTCCACAGCATTCCTGCAAGGAATGCAAAGCAACAGAACAGTAACATTTGGAAATTACATGCTGGTCATTCAGTAAATCATCAGCAGCAAAAACAGGACACTAACAAAGTCAGTCTGTAAAGAGTCTTGTTTCCTCAAGACCAACAGACAGAAATATTTCTCTAGACAATCTTCGGAAAGAAGCCTCCTAAACACAGAGAAAGATAAGCACCATTTTCCCCCAGAGTATCCCTGTAGTATTTCAGAAAAAGGGACATGCTTTTCTTTTCATTTTTAGCGCGAGGGAAGTTACTCTCTCCCACGGACTCCAAAAGACGGAAATCCACAGGCAACATTTAACTGTGATGCCAAACTCTTGAGTCTCTTAAGTTACAGTAACAACGAAATCTAGAGACCCCATCAGGTCTTCTGGTTTCCTTTTAGTCCACATGCACATGTTTAAATAAAAATGCTGGTCAATTCTAAACACGAGGCTAAGGGGAAGAAGTCACTTCCTCACTTTTCAGTTTCCTCGGCATTTATCCCAGCAACTTCATCAATGCTTAGCTTTCTTTAAACACAGCAGAGCTGCTGCATTTTCAGTGATGCCCACAGCCACGTGGTTGGCAACTTGCCAGCACTTGTATGTTTGTTTTTGGCTGGTCGTCTTACAGACTGTATAAAAACTCTTACCAGAAAACATACAAGAGGAAATAGGCAAAAGTAATGCAATTCCATCCTATACAGGTGTCCATTCTTTTCTTGCATTCTAGAATGTCCTTGTAGAAAGTAAGCCAGAGACTTCTGAAAATCATAGGCATTGCCATATTCTATTGCAATGACTGAACTTCTGTGCATTTAAAGGGTCCAATCCCACTTTTCTTGAAGTCAGAACAAAGGACTTCCAGAAGCTTCAGAGAGTTTGGTCAAGCTGAACTGACATCAAACCAGAGCAGAATGCTATACAAATGAAAGATGCTTTCTAAATCAAGTGTGAAATCAAGCAAGAGGAGAAACACTGCAACATTTCACTTCTGAGTGAAAAAGCCAGTGTGTGTGGGGATGCTCCCTTTCTTCTGGGAGCTTTGCTTCAAAGCTCTGACAATGTAACATATGTGCAATCAAATGTAAAAGAAAAAAACCCAAACAATATAAAACACAATGTACCCCTTCCCCTCCCCCCCAAAAAAAAAGAACCAAACCAAAAGAACAGACCAAAAAACTCCACTTAAAAACATTTGTCCAGACAATCAGCAAATATGCAGCATAAATAGTTATCTCTTCTCTCCAATAATAAATATTATCTTATGTAGTATTTAGGGAGGGTTGTTTTGTTTTGCTTTTAATTACCTTTTTTTTTAATCACTGGACTAGATAATTAAACCTGACTTCTGAAATTATTCTCTTAGTACTGATCTTTTATGATCAATTGGCCATAACAATTCATCATAAGTCTTGAATGATGAAAGGTTGGGGTTTTGGACACCTTCTTTAAAAGTAATGGGAAAAACAAACAGTAAGAAATAACTGAACTTTAAAAAAAGTGATCTCCTTATTTCCCATTCCATGAATTCACAACCATGAATATTACCTGTTACTTGCTTGTCTGGAAGAGAAGGGATTGGAATGGCTAATCCAAATTTAACCAGGAGCCGCTCATACAACCAGTCAAAGTGCTTGTATCTGTGGTTGACAGACCGATTAGTGTTCTGTAAGAGAAACACAGCTCTGAACTTTGACAGACATCTACAGATGGTGACATGAAACATGACCAGAATGGTAACTACGTGGAATGTAAATACAATTTATGATTTAGAGCCTTATTACAGATGAACTTGAAATGCTAGAACAAAGCACTACTCTTTGTGGAAAAAAAGTATGACAACTACCACTTACTCTTATGATGCTCTTACCAAGTCACACAAACTGTATTATTTATGTGTAAAAATGACACATATTTGCAAGACAAAAGATCCTGTTTGAGATACACTTACAGTGCAGGTCAGCTGGTATTCAATGTAGCTCTTGAGACCATACATTTTAGAACCTTTTTTGGGATCTGCCACCACACAGTCAAATGTAGAGGTAGGATACACCCACATGGGGCCATAATCACCAATCTGTAAGAAATAGCAAATATTATCTTTAAATATATCATGTTGCACAAGCTGCAAACAAGGAGACAAATATCTTCTCTCTTCATTTGACAGTTGCCATTGACTTCAGCGAGAGACTGAGAGTCCAGAAATAGAGGAGTTTCTTGCAACCAGGGATGATCGACCACAGTTGAGTTTATCTTGTGTATTTTACAATTCTTCCCAAATAGCAAAGGAGTGATGAGTTCCAGGGCTATTTCAACCACATTTCACAAAACAGCATATATCCAGAAGAGTTTGTTTTTTAGATCAGAAAACGACCTGACCATAGTACTGAAAATAATAAACATCATCATCATCATCACACTTACCTGTTTTATTATGACAGTTCTATTTCTAATTATATATTCAATGTCAGTTTCTTCTGACCCAAATACATATAGCAACCCTGAGTCTAAAAGTTCAGTTGGAAAAAAAGGGAAGGATGAGGAGGATTAAAAAACCCAAACAAACAAACAAATAAAAAACCCCAGCCCCAAAACAAAGCACACCACCCACACAGAAAAATTACACACATGTCCCCAACTTACAATTATGGGAATTTTCTCTTTGGGTTTTGCTAGCTGCTTTGCCAACAGATACTGTTCCATTCCAGGTTTTGCAAATCCAGGAAATCTAACAATAAAATAAAGTGAAAAGTTTATTCCATATTATCTTTCATTTGACATATGCAGAATTACCAGCCATTATGGGAAAAAAAAACCCTAAGTATTTCTCAGGTATAGAAAAGAATTAATGTGAATTACTTTAACAACCAACAATTTACCCTGAAAAAAGCAGAAAACTTTTAGCTACTGACATGCAGCTTTTTCTTTTGTGTGTGTGTGTGTGTGTGTGTGTGTGTGTGTAATACGGGCCCCTTCTTGCAGAGCAAAGTGCTATTTGAGCTCTGCAGTCCATCAGAGCAAACATAATAGGAAGACACACAGTAACATCTGTCACTCCCCTGCAGCCCACCGTCTCTGAAAATACACACACACACACACACACACAGATGCTCATGCATCTGAGATTTCATATTATGACAAGTAAAACCTCTGAAAGAATGATAAACAGCAGATTTATCAACGAGTTATCTCAAATCATTTATCCACCGATTAGAAAGAAATCTGCACAAAAATCACTGTAATGTCCTTGAAGTCTCATAAAAAGCTTTATAAAAAGCAAATTGTAGTGCTCTTTCTAATTAGGAAGATAATTAGCCCTCCAAGTATTGCCAACCTACTGCCTGCTTGCAGAAACATGAGGAGTAAAACGGGACTTACTTCACAGAAAAATAACACTCTTAAATAAGGCATTTTTGTGAGTTTACAAGTAGATGCCACAATGATGCAGAGTTACGCTTGCAACATTGGACAAAAAATCCACTGATGAACAAAATTAACAAATAGTCATGAAGAGACAGTTGATATTCGTTACACACCCAGGGAACCATTATTCTAAGATTTTTTCCACTCTGCTTTTATCCACTTAGAGATTACTACACAGTAGCTCTAAGAGTAACAGTAGTTTTAGAAAACAAAAATTAAGTTGTAACATAAAATAATGCTAGTATAGCCCTGACAAAGCTTGATGCTACTGGAAGATTTTTATATAATAATCAAACTTTCTATGGCTGAGGAATCAACTTGGATGATACACAGTAGAGCAGAACCTTTTCCCACTGGAAACTCAAATTGCTCAGGAACTCTGGGGCAGCATCTCTGATCAGTCTCTACTGCATGGATAAGACATCCATCACCTTTCCTTTTCATTAAGAACACAAACTGTCAAAGACAGTTACATTTTAGAGACCAGTAGGTCCAGAAGTTCAGACATTGTGAAAGCGTCCTTTGCCTGTATAACACCTTTAAAAATTATACAACTTTGTCATGTACTTTCAAGCTTTCATGGATCTGTCGTGTCCTCTGATCGCTCATGGAGTACGCGGAACTACAAATTCATCTTCTTTTCTAACCCAAAATTTAAACATTTACGTTGCATATTTCAAGAAGGTTGAATGTCACACATTCACACATCTTGACAAATTCCAGTCCTCTTCAATATATACACATTCCCCCTGCGTTTTCAATTACTTGTTAAGTGGTAACTTCATAGCAGCTGCACGAGAATTTCCACGCTGGACCCCCCCAGCCTCTGATGCCTCAGTTTCCTTGTAACCAAGGTAAGACGGTGAAGCTGATTTTGGGTCATCCCAGTCATCATCCCAATCATCATCATCAGCAGCTGCTGAAGTACAGGAGGGGGCAAGGGGATAGGGAAAAGGAGAAAGTTAAATAATTTCTCTTCATAAGAAGAACCAGGTACTTCAGCACTCAAATAAATAATCAACGAGGTAAATATATTAAGATCTAGTTCAGCCTTCCGTTTTATGATTCCTCCTCGATTACCACTGTCCCCACCAAATACAACCTGCAAAGCAGTACACTAGAAATCCATTGAGGGAGAGCAAAAGGAAAAAGAAAATAAGAAAGAAAAGATGATGGTGTTTTAAGATTAATTCAATGGGTTCCATACTCACAGAATCCAAGTTAGCATTCCCCAGTTACGGGTTCACCTCTTAATTTAGGCTTTTACTACAAAAAGTAGAGAAGCCTTCTGAAAGGTTAGTCACTTATTCAAATTAAGTATTTAAGAGACTACTTCTTCACAAGCCTGAGGGCAAATATTCAAGGATGTTTAAAAGTTCCAGTTATGCAAGATGAACTGCATGCCTGAGAATAGATCATGTACACATAAGACTTTGGTTTGCCAGATTTCCATACAAGTTTCATGTGTCTGTTTTGATCTGATTTTAAAAAAATTTATTTCATTTTCAAAAACACTATTATTTTAGTGTTCAGATTACCCATGTGGCAATGTGCTACTAGGAAACTGGTTTCGTTGTTTTTTTAATAAACCATGTTCTGTAGTTATGAAAGATTAAATAATTCTTACCTCTACTGTCCACCTACTCTAATTTATTAAAAAAATAAGAGCATTATTAGCACACCTGGTCCTTGATAAGCCTGTGGATGACCAAATGCTGTTGCTGCCTCCCAGTTATTTGAAGCACTGTTTCTCTGGCCAGCTGCACTTTCAGGTTTCGTCGCCCAGCTGTCAATAGCATTTCCATTATCCCAGTTCCCAGACTTCCCAACATTCCAGCTGGACCAAGGATCATTGGCAATGCTTGCCTACATAGTATAAAGACAAAAGTAAAGAAGCAATTGCTGAAGAAATGAGCAAAAACCATGTACTTTCCTCTTGAAGTCTTTGATCTCCTGCTAATAGGCCATGAGTTTGCATTTAGCACCTCACTTGTTGATTTACGAGCAGCTGTCAAATCTTATGTTTCCAGCTACACAACTCTTACATGCAGCAAGCACCTGGAAAAACTGACCAGCTTTCCATCAGTGTAACACCAATACATACTAATAAGAGTGTTTCTCCTCAGGGAAATTACCCTGTCTGTTGCAACAGTGTTAGGAAGCAATCTCACATGGTAATTATTTTACTCTGACACCATAAGTATGGTGCATGTGAACTATTAATTACCTAAAGCCATGGACTAATTAGAACATTTAAAACAGGAACTCAGAAGTCAAGGATTCGGTTTTTGCAAATACTTATTTAACAAACTCAGATTAGTTGCTTTTACTAAAAGCAAATAATAAACTGCCCACTCACATCATCACTATTGATATGACAATTAGGGAGTTAAGGCCAGCAATCTGCTGAGCTACCCTGTCAGAGCTTAACTCATTCACAGTGAAGATGAGAGAAGGAAACAAACATCTGCCAGGGAACAGTCTGGCATCTCCCTGGAGACCTACTCTCTCAGCATAAGCTTGTGGTGAAGGTAATCACATATACCCTTCTGCTGATGCTGTTGTGGAGGTGGAAACCTCAGTGAAAGAGTGTAGAGCACACATGCCTCTAACTACTGCATCAATTTGTCAAGTTCATCTGCCAGTTAATCCTGCTCAGCTCCTTGATTTTAACACTACACTTTGAAAAAACATTGACTAGTTAAGTGCAGTCTGCTTTAGACACTTAGTACAGAGACTTGCTGGCAGAAAGAAAAGATTGCACACATATCAAAACCCATATACCCAAAATGTAAGAGGAAGAAAGAGGAGAAGGGGAAAGAAGGCAAACAAAGCCAAGAAGGCTTGTCTTGTTCAGCAGAGAGTGAAACTGGGTTTTGTAAAAGGAAGACTCAAATCCCAAAGAAGTTAGTGCATTATTTTTATCATGAAGCAGCATATCAAAGAAGAGATTCCTAATATAAATTAATTGCTACTAGACTATAACATTTACATATATCTCAGAACATTTGCGGGAACAGAAAATTTAATAGAACTCCCACTAAAAGCCAAATTATTATTTGCAAAAATATTGGATAATTTTCTCTTACAGAAAATAGGTACAGCTACTCCACATCCCATTTTTCTCCACTAAACATTCTCTCCTCTCATTTCAGCTTTGATATACTACTTAGGAATAAGAACTCTCACTTCAGTTTTTCAGATTTCACAGACACTACCTAACCTTAAAGACTTGAAAATGATGCTGGTATCATATAACACCTGTCCTTTAGGTTCACAATCCCCAGGATCTGGAAATTAAGACCAAGCCCCTGGGGAAAAAATCACCATTCAGAAGACTCATAAGAGACAGTGGGTCTCTAGGAACTGATGGAGAGAGACAGATTATGTGGACAGTTTGTATATTGACAGTTTGGGGGCTTTTTTTTTTTTTTAAGGATGAAACTGATGCAAGAACACTACCCTGTAGTGGAGCGATATCATTGAGGTCTACCTAATTCTTAGATAGTTGATACACAGTGTTACTCTCAGCAAATTACAAAGAAGTTGCTGGTAGCTTATACCAGTCTTCTCTCTTCCTGTGATGTTCACCTGACATGAGTTTATGTAAAGTGAAATAATCATACATGGCATTAGTTAGAGTTCACTATCTTTGCTAAATGAAAACACATACACTGGGACCCAACCACACGGAAAAGCATGCTTGCTTCTAACATAACTTAGAGTACCTAGAAGAGAATAGTTTGCATAATATTAATTTGCCTATACTTCCACAATATGTGGTGTGCTGATCACCAGCAAATCAACGCCCAGAAGTGGGATGATTGCCAGAAGACTGAGTAAAGTTTTCCTCTTCTCTGTAGCAGTTCATGTGAAATCTGGTACATGAGTAGGCAGCAAAGAAACCTCAAAATCTGCTGCAAAACAAGGAGGAGGCAATAATATTAACACTGGGTACACTACTAAAGAATGACTGTCAAGAGCAATCATCAAACTTGCAGATAGTTGCTGATATACAGTAGATTCTGTACAGCAATGGGAATTGTATTACTTAAATTGCACTCTCAGATGTCTTATCTCTGTGTACCTATATGGAAACACTATTTAAATCAGAAAATTTTACTTCTGAGGTGTCCAAGAAAGCTCTGGGATAAGCTGTTGCCCTTAGGTGTATTGCCCACAAGCTATAAAAGGGGTGGAATAGGCTACTCCCCCTCAGTTCCTTTCAGCCAGAGGGTTCACATCTCTTTCTGAGGCACTGGGGAAGAGGGCAAGAGGTGGGTTAGGAATCTATATATACAGACAACAATTTTCAAAGAGCACTTGCAGGACTCTTTGCAACTTTCTTGAGATGTTTGCCTACACACTGCGGACACTCCTAACTGGTGGTCAACAATCAGTAAACATGGAGAAGGGTTCAGGAATCAGGCTTGTCATCCTCAAGGTTCCAGGGCATCATGGAAGACCAAATAAAGACACATCAATTATTAAAAGGTTAATCTCAGCTCCAGTCAGCAGTTCTGTGGATTTCAGCAGCTGACAAATGCTATACAAGAAGGCACTGGCATGGCCTGGCTCTGGTTGAATACCCTAATTAAACCAGCAAGTATTTTGCAAGTGATTAAATTACATGTTCTTACACCTTTAGTTTTCCATAACTGAAATTGATAACCCTCTGATCTCTTCTTAGGCATCACAAAAAATGTGAACAGTCCTTGCAAGAAACTGATATTTAGTCAATATTATTTGATACAACGCACCTAATATCCAAGTATGCAAGCAATCTCAAATGCAAGCACACACAAAAAAATGCCGTACCACACAACTAAGAAACTAATCAACCTTCAAATTAAGCATTGCATCTCTTCGCTCCCAAAGGTAACATGAAACAAGTACATTGAGATCGAATTCAAGGACAGACCCCTAAAAGGCAGCTGATTTTCCTTTTTGGAGGTACTATGGACTTGCTCACTTCTACTGTTCTAGGAGAAAAAACAAGACAGAAAGACTATGTGGGGAACGGACAACAGAGGGAACCATTACTGAATATTTTAAGAGTCTTCCACTAAGGGCAGATTCAAAACCACTACAGAAGCAGATCGTTACTGGCAGGGGGCTAGGAGATGGGAAGAGAAATCTATATCTAATAATAGTTGAATGAGAAAAAATTCCACCAAACAGAAAAATACTCAGCTTGGGAGTGGAATATCAGTATCTTTACCAAATAAATCATTAATTAAATAGGAAAAGTGACACATTTGCTATTTTCCAGAGAATCCAAAGCTATAGACAGTAAAACTAAGGTAAAGCACTGAGTTTTCCCTCTGCCCTGGCTAAAAATCTTTATTTGATCTCATAGCCAACTAAGTTGCTCCTGGCAGACTCCTTCCTCATATTAATGCACGCTCCTAAGAGACAAATCATCCATTCTACCCCTGAGGGACAAAAGCCAAAATAAAAACAATGCTCAGATGCTAAAACTAATTTAAGTAACTAAAAATACCTAGGTAACTGTGTCATCAAAAATAATGACCTCCAACTGTAAGAAATACACCTTGAAATCTACTCTGAGAGACAGAAGCCATGCTGAAGCAGTGAATAGAGAAAGTAAGTCTGATCAGATCAAGGGAAGTTCAGGACAGTCAAAGCTTATGCTCTTGAAGGAGGATTTAAAAGAGACAGACAGTACAGAGCAGTGGTAGAAAACACAAGAAAAGTCATGGTGGCTCAGCCGAATAGAATAGCTCAGGGGAATGAACATAACTCTCCAGTTTTATAGCTGCCTTAGTTACCTGCATGGAAACAAAGCCTTAGGCATACTCAGACATTACACTAAACTTCAGTTCTTTGGCTAACAGTCTCTGACAGACACATTAAAAAAAAAAAGTAAGCGAATTCATAGATAGTCACCCTAAAAATCAAGTGTTTTGCTCCAGGAAGAAAGACAGAGGGCTGAAAGCCTATATTAGCAGATAACTGAAGTAGCTGCCATACCCATGATATTTTATGGCTAAGCTTTCTTAAAGGTAAATCATAAGCTTAGCATTGTGGTGCAGGACATTTTTTCAATTCTGAAGGAAGGCCCTCTTTCCTATAGTACAACTTAAAAACTTACGCATCCTTAAAGAAATGCTCTAGGAAAAGCAAAAATGGAGATGGGCTAGACTTTAGCGGATAATCAACCTAAAAGAATCATACTAGAATGTTCCTGTGGATAAATACATGAAAGCAACATGAGGACCTCCAGAAGCAGCTGACAAGGAGGCAGCGGCAATGCTGTCCTAGGAATCTATTTGTTCCTCAGCCACTCCTGTCGCCCTATCAACTCCTGATTCAGTTTAAAAAAGAAAAAATCCATATTTGAAGTACAAAATGTTCTTTTAGAAAAATACATAATTTAGACTTGAGAAAATAATACTCAGTGATGGGACAAGGGGAGGTAAAACACGTTGTCACCCTCATTGGCTAAAGGAAATGCCTTTTTTTTTAAAATTAAAGTCTGCTTAGTTTCAAATTTCAGACACTAAAAATCCTATACACATTTATTCAATGGAACTCCGTCAAGCTTATTTTTTTGTTACTCTAAATGGCAATCAAGTCATTTCTTTATATCCTTGTCTTCTCTTGAGCTGATTTCAATCCCTAATGGCTCCTTCTTGAAACACCGATGAGAAATTTCAGAGTTTTTCAAGTACCAATCACAGCAATGCCAGAAAGAGAAGAAAGGCTCCCTGTTTCTCTCTGATGTTCTCTAGACATCCCAGGATCAGGCTACAAAAACTAAATAAGGCATTATCCTTCCTTTTTTTTGGGAAAAGCACTCCCTATTTCTGTTTGGAAACAGAGGACAGGGGTTACCCTTGTTGCCTTCTTTTTGGAGGAGGAGAAGTTGGAGAGTATTATTGGCTAAGGTTTTTTAGCTTACCACTTTCAATTGCAAATGCCCATGATTCCACTTTAAAATAAGTGCTCAGTGAACAATAAAAATTAAAATCAGGAAGGAAACTATATACTGCAGTAAGCCCCCTGCTGAGCTGAAGGGGACTGTGCAACACATGCATGCCATCTGCCACTGTGAGTGTGCAAGCAAGCAGAAATGCTCATAGGAGGGCTGACAAAATTGTCAGCATTATCAAGTTAAAACATTCTTTATATAGTCAGTGACAAACTGCTAGATCACAAGTTATGATCTCATGAAATAAGAAGTCAAATGAAAAAAGAAAGGGTAATGCAGGGTCCTGGGGAAGAATAACTGGATACCAGTACAGGCTGGGGGTTGACCTGCCAGAAAGCAGGAGAGGGACCTGGGGGTCCTCTTGGTGGACAATGAGTTGTCTCAGTTACAAGGAAAGGCTGAGGGAGCTGGGCCTGTTCAGTCCTGAGAAGAGACAATGGAGAGGGGACCTCATCAATGCCTGTAAGTATCTGAAAGGAGGAGTGTCAGAAGGATGGAGCCAGGCTCTTCTCAGTGATGCCAAGCAATAGGACAAGAGGCAACAGGCAGGAACTGATGCACAAGAAGTTCCATCTAAGCATGCAAAAGAAATTCGTTACTGCTCAGGTGACTGAGCACAGGAACAGGTTGCCCCGAGAGGCTGTGGAGTCTCTCTCACTAGAGGTATTCAAGAATCATCTAGATACAATCCTGTGCCATGTGCTCTAGGATGACCCTGTTTGAGCAGGGAGGTTGGACCAGATGACCCACTGTGGTCCCTTCCAAACTGACCCATTCTGTGATTCCGTGAATCGCACAAGAAAAAAAAGCATGCCAACACTCTAAATTGTGGAAAACTATTTCAATAATCAGATTTTGCCTCAGGGTATGGTGCAGTTGAAGGTGGGGAGTGATCACAGTACTACAGCAGTTTAACAGCTTCCTGCCTGAGCCTTTGCATTTCACTGGGTCATCCACAAAAAAGCCCAAGACAACTCTATAATTGGAATTGGTACAATCACTGTCATGTGTTGGATGGTTATTTTTAAATATGTGAATGTGATTCATTTCAAAGCAAGCAAGCCACTATTTGCAATACTGTAGAGAAGCCATTGCCTTGTACTTAAACAAGAATTGGTCACAAATTCCTGTTACAGGTCTGAATGCAATATTGCGATTGAGATGAGGGAGGGGGGAAAATTGCTTTCAAATTACACGTTTCAATAGAGGATGTTACACTGTCATTATCTGTAACAGGAACTAGAAGTTACGATTGTAATTGTAACTCTCATAGTTAACCTACCCACATATTTTTAAAGATAATTTAACATACTGGTTTAACAAGATAAACAGGACTAAACCAAATAGAAGTGAGTTACATTTCCCATGGCGATACTTCTACTTTACTACACACACAGAATCGTCAGAGAATGGAAATGCTGTTAAAGGAATGCAATAACATACATTTCAAAATTTGCACGAAAGGAGAACAGTGAGTTCTTAATAGCAGTGCTATGTCTATTTTCTTCAATCTTAGCATTTACCTCTACTCATAGCAGTTCCGGGAAGGGGAGAGGGGAGGGGGTGTTACAGTATGCAAATTTAACAATGTCAATTTGCCTTTTCAGCACTAAGTTGCAAAAAATATGAGGTAAAATTATGGGAATAGCTTCCTTAGTGTTCTCCTTATGCATGTTCAGCAACTTGTGTCTACACACCAGGTAACTTCAGTTGCCTCAACTCCTGCACATCAAATTATGTGCTTCCACTACTATTTATTCATCCTGTCTGTACATAAGTCCCACAGTTTTCTGAAGGGAAAGGGTTTTCTACACATAGGAGTGCATTTATCTTATTTTTCTTCTGAGAGAAACTAACCCCAGTGATTTCACACTTACAACTGGATAAAACAAAACAAACATGAGAGGTTTCTGTTAGTTGCTTCCTGTATCTACTCATGGGGCCTTACTGCTCTGCCCACAATGTAACTAAGAACACAAAACGTGGATTCTCTAAGGTCAACAGCAATTAACTGAAAAATCTGCAATTCACAAAACCATGAACTCTCAGGATACTTATTTTATCCTGAACTAAGAAGAGCTGTACAGCCATCTTCATACAGAAACAAACTTGGTGGTGATTAGAGAATCAGCATCAAGAAAAGGGAACAAACTCCTCTAGAAACGCAACTTAGAGTTAGCTACATGAACTATTTTTGTATCTTAAAATATAAGGAAGCCACATCTACAGCTCTTACGTCAACATAGCTGATGATCCACTTCCACCCTGAAACAGACAGGCAGTACTCCAATCTATTTTCATTTATAAGTTTTTAATACTAACTTTCTATTCTGCAGAGAGGGGGAAAAAAAGAAAAAAAAAGGCTAGACTGAGCCCTAGAGGGAAGGGAGAAGAAACCACACAAACTAAAATATACAATATATTAAAATTTATAGTATTTCTATCCTATGTTCAAACCTGTATGTTACTTAGATTGTAAACAGCCGGACTACATTATGGTTAATTATACATACAGTCTGCTTACAGACCACTAATGAGATTACTGTACAGATAGCATTTTAACTTCTTAATAAGAAGAACTAGCTTGGGCCAATATGGCTGTAGCAAAATCTAAATAATTCAGATAAACACTACTGTTAAAACAGAAAGCTGATACTTGCTCACAACTTTTAAAGCATTTTAAGTTAGATAAATTAAAAACCACCACAGGTTGTGGTACAGAATGGGGAGAGAAATAATTGCTGTTAAAACAGCAGCTTCTGAACTTGCAACATGAGCAAAATAAATGCAAGTACATCAATGACTTGAGAAGATGTACTAGTCTTGACCACAACAAAAAAACCCCAAACCAACCCAGCTGGAGGAGACAATTCAGAATAAATTTTACATTAATGATTGTATTTCCATACATAGTAAAATTATGAAGTATTCAAATGCCACCAAGCTAATAACCTCTTGGTCAACTGCAATGAGAAGCACCATGCAAAAGTGTGGATATCCATTATTGCTACTGCCCCTTGGCATCAAAGAAATACTACAAAAGAAAAAATCTCCATTCATTTTTCATCAAAACTGAGAACTTTTGTACTCATTGTATTTTTCAGGTTCATTTGGTTTAACCTGACAAAATTTATATTTATTTCAGTGCCAGTATTATTCCAATACCAGAAAAGTTTAGAGGTAAATTACTTTACTATTTATATGCAATTCTAAAAAACAGAAAAAACATAGTGCTGATATACTTACTCACTGGCTGTTCCAGATGACAGTCTAAAATTAGCACCCTGCATTGCTGCTCAGAGGAACAGTGGATTGATAGAGAGGAAAGATTTCTCATTCCCTCTGCTTCCTCTACTTGAGGGTTACCAGGTCAAAACACGACAAGACCCACACAAAAGCCTAGAACAGCCTCCATCCTTGGCAACTAAGGCTTCCTTAACTTGTATTTTCTTGAATCATTTCTAAAGCTTTTTGGACAATAAACCATAAATGTTATGGGCAGATGCAACATTAAATTCTCCTATCTGCTTATCTTCTGTTGAGTGTAAAAATAGTCACCTTGAGTAAATTTTTTTCCTCATTTTGTGTTTGATTAGCTTCATTGCTTCCTCTGATTGCTTTCCTGTCCCAAGTATCTTTTACAGATATCTTTCTTCAAAAGAGCAGCTGCAAGCTTTACCGAAGCACCCATTGCTGGGACACCACTGATGCAAGAAATGAGCTGGAGAGAGTGAACTGCCAAGGGTCAGGTAGAATTGTTCTCCTTAGAATGTATCTGTGCCACTTTTCTACTGCCACTTTACATCTGCGGCAAACCCAGGTAAGGTACACTACTATAGTGTTGCTGTGGTTATTAAGGCTTTACCCATGAAGAAAAGAAAGGAAAAACAACTGCTTTTCATTATTGCTTATTAATTACTTTTCAGGAGATTATTTACTGAACAACGCCAAAAACCTTCTTAGGAAAAGATAGTCAGGGAGTAGGGCAGTGTTTGAGTCAATGATGTTTTCTTAACATCAAAAAGTTACAGTTTCCAGAGCAGGAAATCAAAAGCCTCTTGTTTGCCTGGAAAGCAAAAAGGAATGGGGGACAAAGGAGGAAGAGATAGTCAAGTGATGGTATTTGTCTTCCCAAGTAATACTTAAGCATGATGGAACCCTGCTTTCCTGGTGATGGCTGAACACCTGCCTGCCCATGGGAAGTAGTGAATGAATTTCTTATTTTGCTTTGTTTGCGTGCACAGTTTTTGCTTTACCTATTAAGCTGCCATTATCTCAACCCTTGAGTTCCCACATTTTTATCCTTCTCCCCATTCCGTTGAGGGGGGAATAAGCAAGCTGATGAGGGGGTTGAGATGACTACCAGGGTTAAAGCACACCACTGTGGCTTAACTGGTCTCTTAAAAATAGAAAATGAATAAGCACCACACTCACATTTCAAATCAGCCAGATCTGTTATTTTTAATAAAGCTTGGTACTGAAAGACTACACAACAACCTGTGGGGTTTTTTTACTTATTGTTAGAAGAATGGAAGGAATTCTAAGAATTAAAACATTTGGCTTATTGAAATTGGGGAGTTGGGGCATTGTGTAACTACGTCTATGTTAGAGTGACTTAATGTTTACAGAAAGGAATTTCTTCAATGCAGTAGTAGTAAGAAAAATCCTAAATCATCCTATTTATTTAGAATTGCTTTTATAAAGATTTCTTGGAATAAGCTTTCAACCCCTGATGTTATTATAAAATATAAGATACCATAAAATATCAGCATTTAGGAATACTGCTATTTCTTACATAGTCTACCAGACTAATCTATTTGCAAACATTTTAGTTTCCACTACTGTGCCACCTCCAGCATCAATTCCCTTTACATTGACACATAATTTGTCAGTTTTTTTTCACTCTCCATAGCCTGAATAAGAGTTTCATTTAAAATTAAAAGCTTTGTATATTGACCTAGTCAGTTATTAAAGCACTTGAAAAGGCTATGGCAATTGCTTACAACTGAGCATCTGAACACAAAACAATCCCAAGTGTCTCAGGAACTCTTGTAACACAATATAAATGTTATCATAACCAAATGCAGCGTAATACATCTAGGAAGAAGGGTCATACCAACAAAGTAGAAGATCGTATTCTCATTAGCAGTGGCACTAAAAGAGATGCCAGTATGCAGGGGGTGAGGAACTCAGTATAACCTGCTGACATAGTATCAGAGGAACCAATGCAATCTTTATATATCGGGTGTTTCCACACCTGCAAAGCAATGTCACATCTGTTTGACACCATGCGAAGTACACAGGAGCAATGCACCTGTTTTACAGACAAGTCACAAGATCAAAGTGGTTGCAGAAGAAAGCTTGCTTTTTTCCTGAGAGAAGGAAAAAAGTGTCTTACATGAGACAGACAGGATAAACAGATAGAATTTCTTCATTAAGAAGACAATTGGTCATAGAATTTTTGCAAGGAAAAAATACCTTGCACTAGAGAGCTCTCTGACCTGGGAGAAACGCATAAGAGCCAAAAGTGGAAGCCCAAATGCCTAGTGTACAAATTAAATTCCCATTAGCAATAAGCCACTGGAAAAAACTACCAGATATATGTCAAAATCCGAAGAGACCAGTCTTTAAATCAAGATCTAGGTTTCTTAGAAAATATATATAACCATACAGCAGTTATTGAACTCAGTTAAAGAAAAAAAGACTTGAGAAAAGAAAATAACTTGTGACATAAAATCCTGACCACACAACAGGATGGTTCATGCTATTTAAAAAAAAAAAAAAAAAAAAAAAAAGGGCATGGCCTTGGCTGCATCCAGGTGCACACTCTCCTCCTCTCTCTCTCCTATTAATCTCAGCAATACAGTTTTACTATAATGCACTGTGGTACACTGGTTTTTCCAGCTGTTTCACATAGCATTTGAAAGGAATAGGAGACTTATAAGAGTAGGGCACTGATGCAGATGAGACAAGCTGTTTGCCTGAAGTTGCTCCTTTCCAAAACTTACTATGGAAATACCTGCAATTTGTATGTATTATAGGCACAGTATACTGCTGACCCTGTGTTAACAACATTGCAAAGTGACCATATCTTCAAGCTTTTTGTTCCTCCAGAAACGTAACTTCCAAGACTATATTGCCATAGTAATTCTCTATTATTTGGAATATTATAAATACCTCTATTTTAACCTTTCCCTCTACACAGGCAAGAGCTTTTTTCTCCCATTCTACAAGCACAAGTACCTTGTGTTAAGCACAGAATAAGCTGTCACAGATACCTCTAGCACCATTCAAAATATTCTTCTTATTATATTAGTAAGTAATCCTTCCTAGATCAAATTAAGTTATATGTTTCTCTTCTGAGAAACAGTACTCAGATTTGACAAAAGCAAATATTTGACTGCAAATATCTCAAGCTTCACCGAAAGTAAAGTTTTGCTAGAAACTTTATAGCAGGAAGAAATGGGGCAAGGATAACAGACAGCACAGAAGAAAAGAGGTTTCTCCACTCTACCTTCAAATTACTGTAAGTTTTTCTGAGGGAAAACTAACCTATAATCAATACTTTTGGCTCAGTCTGACATGAGAAATTTATGAGGTATTTCAAAGTTCTGTGTTTAGCCTTACATATTAAGTGGGCATAAATTAAAAAAAAAGTTATAAATGTTGAGACAGTCACAGTGAGTTTTGGAGTTCTCTAGTGAGAACATGTGATCACAGAATAACAATCCTGGCATTGCCCAGCTGAATACAAGGTAGCACAAATCAAACATTATACTGTCAATGAACTGTTACATTCACTGTCATACAAAAATGCCCCATGTACAGTTTTCAAAAGATCTCACTTCATGTCAAAGTCCTGTGGTGCAATTTAGAAAAGTAACTGATATTTAACTGACCTACAAACCAGGTGCGTCCCCCCAGCTGTTACAATAAGTAAAGCATTTACTTTCAAACACAAAAGACCTTTATGCATTGCTGTTGGAAAAAAGCAGATTTTGTTCTTCCGTTGACCTATGGACTTCAGAATGTTTAACTTCCTACATGTGGGACATCCACTCTGGCTGATGATGTATAGACCATCCAATTGTATTAGAGATGAATTTGCTCAGAGTGCACTTACAGAGACTGCAGTAGGCACAGATTTATATCATTGCAGACTGGAAAGAATGAAAACGCTCCACTTCTGAAAGTGTTAAGACTACTGAATTTTCCAGCAGTGACAGTATGTGAGCAGTCAGACATATCATCAATATTCAACAAATTGTTCCCTAATGAAAACACAATTACTTTATTGAGTACTTTTATGAGGGTTCACAAATATGGTACTGCAAGCAATTACATCAAAAAAAACTTTCCATGCCCACTGTCTCTGAAAAACTGTGAGACATACCTGATTAGTGCTTTTTGCAGCAGAGTTGGTCTGAGCTGTATTTGAAGAAAGGGAATCAAAAAAGGCTTGGTCAGCTAACGAGTTACCGCAGCTAATGCCGTCTTTTGCACCTTCAGTTATAATCTGAAATGGAAAAGGTTGCAAAAGATTTTTCATGCTTCCATTAATCAAATTATGCTTTATCATATATAATCATCCTAACATTCATATCACTAGATTTTAAGATGATTGCATATAACATTTTTTAATTCAAATTCAATAGAACTTTATACAAGAAACTGATGTGATGTTCTGGAAGATTTACTTCCACAACAGATCGAACTGGTTTGCATTGTAACTGTAACACACAAGATTGTTGTGGCAGTGGACACCTATCTATAAATTCCTTAGGGATTAAAAAGTTTGTTAACATTACTGCTTGGAGACTGGGAACTCAATACTCAGAGGATGAATTTGGGACAGTAAGTTTGGAGAGCCAAAATCTACTAGACCATGAGCTAATCAAATGAATAAAAACACAAGGCCACGTGAGCCAGCATAGTCCTGCTTTTCCCTTCCCTCCCCCCCATTTTTTTTTAAATAACACAGCACTGGTGAAGGAAGGGAGGCATGTGCCTTAAGAGGCTGCCAGAGTCTTCACCTAACCGGCAACCTGCAGACATACAGACACAGGCCCTCCGAGTGTGAACCAGGTTCCGGTCTTTGCATTGAGATCCTCATTCCATCCCCAACCCAATACCACTAGTCTTCAAACAAAAAACAGATCAACACACACTGAAGAGACAGCAAAGGCCCTCAGTAAGAAAATAAGCTGAGTA
Source organism: Corapipo altera (assembly GCF_003945725.1). NCBI lineage: Eukaryota > Metazoa > Chordata > Aves > Passeriformes > Pipridae > Corapipo > Corapipo altera. The sequence goes on from NW_020884874.1 coordinate 24,766,819, forward strand.
GTCTCTGGGCTTGGGATCCCATATCCTGAGCCCTAGAACTGCGACTCCATTCCAGAGATTTATGAGAGTGTGATGAATCTGCCACAGCAACACCAGTGCAAACTTGTATTACTCCTTTCACTTCCATATTTGTATCTTCAGATAGGAAAAGAAAACAATTATTGGATTATGATTCAAAACAGCTCATGTTCTGCAGATCACTAGTATTTACTACAGACAACTTCCTGTTGCATTTCTTGGGAAACTACTAAGAGGCACAGCAGCTTTGCATGGTATGTTTGCACTGGTCTCCAAAGCCAGCTACAGTTGCAAAAATATGATTATATATCCCAGGCTGTATCACTGATAGTTTTATGTTTGAGCATTTCAGTCTGATCAGCAAACCAGAGGATGGCCTTTTTAGTAGTTCTACTTTCCTAGTGCAGAGCAGTGTAGTTACTTACCTCAACATAATCTGTTGGAACAAGTCCTCTCTCACCTTGGCTGTTTTTTCCTTCTAACCAGCCTCCACCAACATCCTAGAAGAAGTAATTTAGAAATAATTTTGCTAGATGGATCCCACAGCTTGCTTCAAACAGCTCAGAAGAAAGCACTGTCTCGCTGTCAAATGCAATGTTCAAAACACAGTTATGGCTGTATAACCGTGAACAAACTCACTTAAAGCTGCTGAAGCAGCAGATACTCATTTAAACAGAACATAGACTGTGCCAGTTTCACACAGCTATTGTGGACTTTAGATTTTAGCAAGCATGAGAGGAAAAGAAGGTTGGTTTTTCAGCACTTTTCATCATTTATGAAACCACAGTCAATTGTCTGAACAGACTGCATAAAAACAGAGCTATTATCATGCCCATTTCAAAGGATTAGTTTTAATCAATAGACTATAAAGAAACAAGACACAAAGAATTAAGCTATTGGTAATATCTGTAAAAGTCTCTGCTTCATTTATTGAAGATGCAGAGATGTGTGATGAGTGAGAGCTATTACCTGCAAAAATGTTAAGGGTATTCTCAAGATTAAAAGAGTCACATGCCATACAAGATCTGGAAACACTCTTTCTACTTCACATTTATTTTCAGAGGCAGATCTCATGCTATTAGTTGAAAAAGAACTAACACAGTTCAGCTCTGATCTCAGTGGGGTATCCTGATACTGTTTGTTTTTTTAAAACATATGTTCTACATACACTAAGAAACCTCTGCAGACCTTTTCAGTTAAGCATGGTTAATTCCAGGACAACATTACCTGGAATAACTCAGTTCTGTTTTAAATCAAACTGTTTATGGAACACATGTCAAGCTAGCTCACAGGTGAAAATTGGAACCACACATGCTAGACAGCAATTACTGAATTTTAGGTTTTCTTAATTTGCTTTTTAATGGATATATTTGTTTATTCACAATTTTGTTCTTTCATTTGGAAATTTTATGTAATCCTGCACTTAGCAGAACTCTGTTTATGTATTCAAGATTTTAAACAGTAAAGATCAGTTATTGAAACAACTTTCATTTACTTTTCACTCAAGAATACAGAAATAATTAGACATCTCAGATTATAAATTCAACTAACTTGGTTAAACTGCAAGAGCAATGACATCTAAAGCCATAAGTCATATTTACACTTCTACACTTAAAAGCAATCTTCAATGGACTTGCATGCTGTCTAAATTTATCGTATCAAAAAAGATCAAGAGCCTTTGTGGAAATCTGTCATGGACAGCATAAAATAAAGTGTAACTTAGTTTTAAGTATACTGCCTTAATCCACAGATGTCTTTTCAGTGAGAACTAGCTTAAAAGTTGTGAACTATTTATTTATATTTAGTCCTACTTTTGTGACATGTCATTAAACTCCTGAACTCGTTTAAAATGTAACCTCTGCTACAGCACGGTACAGTATCAAAGAGGGTTCTGGTTCTACCGAATATCTCCTTCAAGTATTTAAGATCAGTGGAACTAAAAATTATAAGAATTACACATGACTAGGCTCTCCAAAGAACTAGTTTATTCTGCAGAACCTATGCTTCCTATACAATTAAATAAATAAAACCTGACTTTAAAATCAGGTGGGTTCTGTTTGTATATGTTTTAAAAGCAAAATCTATTTGCTAAGCCATATCACTAAATGAAAATCAAAAGCAGAATGAATCAACACCTTGTTATCAAGGGTAAGAATTACATAGAATAAAAGTACACTCAAATTCAAAATGTCCACATAAAAATACCAGTGTTCAAAACTACTGTTCATTTAACAAGTGCCTGACAGTATTAGCAATAGTATTTTCACCACTTCTTCCCTGTACCTTATTCATATTTCTTTAATTATGAAAGAACACACAAATGTAGTAAGAAATATTTGGACTGAGTTCTTCAACAACCTTGGAATGTTGCAGTAATTGATTAAGAAACTCAAAATCTAGAAGGGAGTTGGCATGTCACATTTAAATGCAAGTGGCAAGCACCTGAAAGATTAATACACGCAAAATGTGGAACATTAGGCACACAAAAAGAGATTAATTCAGCTGTAAAGGTTATCACCATCATTAGCTCTTTCCTCTTCCTTGGCACTTTGCTCTGTTTAGAAGGAAACAAAGCTGAGCACATTCTTAAGTGTGTGGACACAATTTGAGAATCCCCTCTCCTCCAAAACTTCTCACTGCATTTTTTTCCACAAAACTATTAGAAAATTCTTTGTATTCAGTTTATTTGCTCATTCTTCAAGGAAGGGTAGCCATGGCTTCAGATGTCATCTAGCACCATTTTTCTTCCATCTGCTAGAAGTAGGTCAGGAAAGTGCACTGAAGCCCTGATTCTGTCTCGGTTTTCTTACCGGGTTGGTAATTGTGATGATCTCCCCTTCACTGACTGTCAGCTCGTTGTTTCCAGGCTCAGCAGCAAAATCATACATAACACGAGCCTGTATGTGAGAAAGAATATAACAATGAGCCTTCCAGCTTACTTAGAGGATTTCACAAAGGAAGTATCAGCACAACTTATTCTTAACTAACAGAAATAGTAAGTGGGGTCAGGTTGAAAGTACAAAGAGCAACTCAGCACGCAAGATGCTACCATTTCCTAGATTTGAACTCAAATGGAACAGTAACAAAAACTTTACAAGATAAAAATCTCATGTGGAGCTTGTTGGAGATAATTTACCAGAAGGATTCACAGTTCAAGGCTGGCTGCCATGTCCAGAACTATTCATATGACATTTTCCAGGGGAAGAAGGAAAGGATTCTAACTTTAACAAACAATACAATTTTTTTCCCTACAAGACATATTCTAGCTCCAATTTGGGTAAAGGGAACTGTTTCATAGAGCAAGCAACTCAGAAAAAGAAAAACAAATAACTGCAGATGTAAGTAACCACTGCTGTACATAAAAAGTAATATGTAAAATTACGTTTTGAGACTATATGGGAGGAACTATGCAAACACACAAGCAATCAGTGAGAGTAGGCCTGTTACATATTGGCATGTTGGGGAAGGAAAAACAAAACCAACATAATTTTTAAGTGTTTAGATGCACAAAGGCTTTGCTATGTACTGACTCTGCTACTACACTACATAAAGAAATGTTACTTTTGAAACACTGACAAAGTTGTCTAACATTTAAAGAATATTTTTGCTTCTTTATACCAAGAACTGTGACATGACCTAAGATTATATTTATAAAGATCTTTTCATTGTCTTCTATTAAATTCCTTTCTGATCTAAAAAGTAGAGGAATTACAAAGGGACTATATTTACTTTCTCAGAAATTGTTGTAATGGATGCATAGAGAAACTGTATATATTTTCCCCATAGAAAAGGAAGATCTAGAATCAGATTTTTAGCTTTCCATTTAAACTGGCATATTAGAAAACTTTTAAACCTGATCCTTTATCTGAGCTTCTCTTCCCTTTAAATAAAACTCATCACAGTAGTAGAATTTATAAAAGTCTTATTATTTACACCTCAAGTCTTTACATTAGCCAGGTATCCAAGAAGTGATTAATACATTATTTTATCTGATTGATGCCAATGCTGGGGTATTTAAGAGCAGCAAAAAGGGAAAGCTAGACTATTGGTCAGGAAAGGCAAACAGAAAAAGTACAGATTTTCCCAGACAGTGCTGACACAGAAGAAAAATATCAAACTCAGTGTATATTGCATCACAGCCCTTATTTCTACAGGTCATATAGGATTTAATGTAGCAGAAAGTTTACTTCAGGAAACACACCAACTTCCCTAGCACATTTTGAAATGCACATTTGCTAAAGCACATGCTTTAGCTACCTCAGCTCTTACAGAAGTGAGGTTTGTTCCTGCAGGTTAAAATATTAAATTTAAGACAAATAAAAATTTTATATTGGTGTTTCTAATAACATCAGACACTGTACAGCAAAGAGTTCCTTCTTGTACTTGGAGATTAAGAGGAAGGAAAAAAAGCACTAAACAAAAAGTAATTGTTTCTGATAGAGATGACAATGCAATAATGATTTCTGTTGAAAGCAAATTATGTGATAGGAAAAAAAAATACCATTCACCATCAAGTCTTGCCTGTCTCAAAACTACAAGTTGTTATGATTCCCACCTAGACACCCCTTTTTCTGACATAAAACCATAAAAAGCAGAACTTCCCACCCCCACATTTTAATTTCATGAGTATTATGCGGAAATATTTCTGGCTGGTCAAGTGATACTTTACTTCAGTGTAAATAAAAACAGAACTGAGAAAAAACACATATGTTGTAGCTCAGGTGACAAAGCTTATCCCAAACCATGTGCACAATAAATCAAACACTTGGTCTTCTCCACTAGAGCAGCACAACATTGCAGAAAACCATGTGTCCCAAACACTCTGAATGCTTCCTTGCATGAAGGCTTTTCCCTTAAAACGGAGGGTTTCAACACTTTCAGATTATGTCACACAAAACCGAGACGAAGAGGAGAAAACTGTGTTCAATAATAACACTTACTGCTTTCTTCCCAGCAGCACATCAGGTCTCTATGCAAATATAAGAAAAAGCAGCATACCTTTTGAAATACAAGAACATTTTAAGTAAGGGTGTAAAAAGCACCACTCTCCAGACCTCTTTTCTCAGCAGTAGTAGATGAAGGTATTGAACATGTCCTTTTTACATCGGGTTACTAATATTTATCCAGTTACTAACATTTATCTGCAAGTCCACAATGCCCAGATGCTATGTATCTGAATCATGGGGAAAGCAGCTTTCTTAACCAAGGAGTCTTCTTAGCCTTATTCAATAGTACACCGTAGCATTAAGTTCTTGCTGCTATTCACAGGAATGATCAAAGTTTACCAGGACAAAGGCAACAGGCAAATTTTACCAGCCTTCAGAGAAACTGGCAAAACACCTCACAGTAATGACCAGACTGGAAATATAAGACATATTTCTGTCTAATAAAAGAACAGCTGCAAATACTAGATTTCCTGAATATAGCAGGGAAATAAAGTTACTCAGAAAAATCTGGAAGTATTCAGCTTGTAGGGAAGGAAAGGCCAAGGGAGATAAATAGAATTTAATAAAGTCCTTGTGCCAAAGTCCATCTATTCACCTGCTCTAGATGGTTGCTAAAGTTGTTAAAAAAAGTAGAAGAGGGGAAAAAATTACAAACAAACTTTGCTTACTGCAGTTTAAGAAATTGAAAATTAAAAAAGATTTGCAATATTACATAACTGTATTATTACAGAGCATTAAGAATTGAGGTACCTGTAACCTGCTGGAGGTAATCTGCAACCTGATCCATATACTGATGTCTCAAATACATTCCCCAGCTTTTTCTGCCAGTACTCTCCATTCCACTTGCATTTCTAGGCTCACTTGCCTAGGCTGGGAACTAAGTCCTTAAGAACTTCCTGTAAGCTTTAACACTACCCCCTTACTGTTGGGATTTAATGGGGAAAATAGTATAAACTCAACCAACTCTAAAGTAAGTAAAACTAAGTGACTAAATGTTTTCTCTCAATTAATAAGTGCACTGTTAACAATGGAAACCCCCTGGCCCTTCTCTGGGCAGAGGCTTCAGCCCAAACCCTATTTAAATTTCTAACAATCAGTTCCAAAGTACTACAAAATGGAAAATGGTTTGGTTTTGCAATGAGCTTTTTCCTTCTTACTGGCCACAAATATTGCATCCAAGCAGCAGTTAAGGCTTAGAGATAGATCTTTGCAACTTATGCAAAATAGCAAGTGGGCATGGAGAAAAGCATCTAACAAGAAAAGCATTTTAGCTCCTAGGCACTGCAACACATGCACTGAATATTAGGTCTAAGCTGCAAGACACTTTGAATATTTATAAAATGAGAATTTCTGATGAATTCCAGATCACAGAACTAACACCACGAAGACAACTTCTTCAAAACAGAGGTTTAAAAAAATATAAATAAAATACTTGCTACAGTAACTATTGTGCTTCATATTTACTTCTGATAATATATGAAAGGATCAAACAATCCAAGAACTACAGAAACTTCACAGATTCAAACATTTTGTTACTGGAAATAGAAAGGAAAGCAGTAATTCTCATTGTTATATCAATATTCTTTGGAGCTGGTTCTAACTGTTGTAGTTACAAGACTGGACTGCATTTTCCCAATTTACAGATTTACTGAACTTATTACAGTCTGAAGCTTCTTAACATTGAGAAGTTCTAAGCATTGCAATCAATCCCTATTACTGTCTTTTTAGAATTATAATAGTAATCATGCCTAAGCATATTAAACCACAACAGATTCTCCACACTAGAAAGCAGTATCTAGATTAGTAAAAGTATTATTCCTCTGCAGACCTGGAGCAGACTTAGCTTTCCTCTATTACTTCTGTCTCAGTTGAGTACCTCACCCTTCTTTCCATAATACTAAAAACTAAGAGGAATAAAAGCAACAAAACAAACAACAAAAAACTAAGAGCATATGCCAACTTATTTCTGAAAGCAGACCTAAGACTGTGCAACTATACCTGTCAGTGTGTCAAGACTAGTAAGCGTAAATTAAGAGGGAAGGAAGTTGTCTAGCAAAAGTCACTAAAAAAAAATTCCAATGAAGGGTTACACTGTCTCTACACTAAGTTACTAGATAAGTATCCAAGATCTCTGCAGACATCCTGATCCACTGGCTCTTCTGTGTGTCCCCCAGAATCTTGAAAGAGATGACAAAGCAACAGAAGCACCTATTTCTCATAAGAATCTTTCTGCCTTTTCCAAGGTGTTTCACTCAAGACTAGGCTCAGATGGAAAAGCAACTTACCCCCAAGCTGGACAACCCTGATGTGCACAGGCACACATCTGCAATACAGTTCCCCTGCAGCAGACTAGCTGTGCACAGAGAAGGACAAGGAAAGCTGTGCATTCCTTTCTATCCATAAGCATACAGGCTAACAGCAAATGCACAACATTTGTGCTCAGAGAAGCTTTCCTAATAGCTTCCTTGTCTAAGCCTTTCTTGATAAGAATGACTAATGACCCATATGAAGCGATTACTGGATTTTCTGTAAGGTCAACCTTCTGAACCAAAATGTTTTTGTAATGCTGGACCTCCTGATTGTAACACAACACTTCTGCATCAAAGTATGCCTTATAGCACCAAAGTTGGAGAAGTCACTCAAAAATTGGACACACCTTTGAAAATGCTTTCCCTATGGACATAGGTATTAGAAAGAGCTCTTGTGTTATGCTGTAGGTTCATCTGTTTCGGCCATGTGTTAGAGTTTGGGAAACTTGGACCACAACTGCTTCACTTGGTCAGCTGGCAGTGGCAGATAGTACAACGGAAATATCCATAAAAGTTTCATAGCATGAAGTTCTCATAATAACTGCATGCCTTCCTTTTCGTAGTTAGCCCTTCAGCAGTTCAGTGCTTCAGGCACCCAGCAGTGCTGTTGTCAAGAGACAGGGATTCACAGGTTTAAGTTGCTTGGTGCCACTGTCAGAAATTCATCTGCTGTATCACAGCAGCAAGATGGCAACACCTTACAGGTTCATGCTGGTGGCAACAGTTCCCATATTCACAGAAAGAAGGTCAAATTCCATACTTCTGATTTGGAAAGTATATGGGGCAGATAAGTGTGGGTTTAAGAGAAATCTGCATCCAGTGGAAAAGCAGAAACCATAATTTGGGAAGCCTGGTAAAATGTCAAAAATCAGATTAAAAACATTTTTAAAAGAAAGAAAAGTCCATTATTAGTGCTTTTCCCCCCTCTTTCTTTACCTAGGACTCTTCTTAGCAAGTCAAGTCCTTAAATTTTAAATAGCCTTGTTAGTAAGACCTGAACTTTTCTTCTAGGATGGCAGTTTAAGCTTTTAGCTGGAATGAACAACAAAGGGCTTTTGATCACCTCAAGTAACTCCAGTAACATTTCTATTACAAATAAACTTCAGAAAGGTTTGCTACAAAAACTGCTTCAGTTAGTAAAAATATTCTTTGGTAGGTCTAGTAAGCACAAGCCTTTGAAATCCGCTGCTTGTGAAAAACTGATAAGCAATAAGTTGATCACACCTGGAAACACAGAACAGCAAAATGCATTTCTGTCTGCCCAGACTTTGTTTTATTCATTCTCTGCTACAAGTTTTTTGGATGTGAGTTTGGTTTTGGGGTTTTTGAATACATTTTTGGCAAGGTTTCTTTGGTTAGGTTTTTTTTTTCAGAATTATTTTTTCCCCAACAGTATTGTTTGTAGAAGGAAAATATTCATTCTGAAGGGCAGTTCCAAGAGAACAAAATAGAAATACCATATGTGGGATACAGGTTGGGATCCCAGGATCAGAGAAATTGAGGAAGTAGACAGAAAATAAAAGAGATGAAAACCTAGCTGCAAATAAATTACTTCAGAAATTGGTAGTTTATTTTAATTACATCCAAAAGAATGGTTCAAAATTAAGCAATTAATCTATAAAGTGGCAATACTCTGCAAACAAAAAGCAATTAACTTAAAATTATTTTTGTATTTTCTTTTCTGTACTGTTTGATCATTCATGGCAACTTGCCCTGTGATTACTGTCTAACATTGTTTTTGATGTATTTTACTGCTTAGAACAACTGCAAGACATCTGACTTGCCATCAACTGAAGTGGCAGCATCAAATCCCTCGCTGTCTTCACTGTAGCAGTGAAGCTACAGAAATGACATAGGATAGGCACGGATCTAAATGGCAGTTTAACCATTGTTTTGTTTCACCATTCTCAAACAGACTAGTTAAGTTGCCATATTTTAATCAATGCACCTTTGAAAAAACTCTCTCCAAGTCAAAACACATGCCAAGTCTCACTGTGGATATTATTAAGGGTACTGCAAGAAGTTTAAAATACCTGGTGTCCAAAGAGCTCAGAAAAACAGTAAGGAAAATGCTTCAGAAATACAGACAGGAGTCCCTCACCTCTTTCCCACCTCAGAGGACTGAGGACACTAACATTCTTCCAACAGTGGCTAACATTTAGGCAGATTTAACCATTTCCCTACCCTTTATCCTGAAACCTAAGCTCATTCCAAAAGCTAAGTTATCCAAGTCTGAAGAGATTTTCACTGCAGCATCTGCAACATTGAATCATGGAATCATAGAACAGTTTGGATTGGGAGAGACCTTAAAGTTCTTCTAGTTCCAACCTCCCTGCCATGGGCAGGGACAACTTCAATGAGACCGGGCTGCTCAAAGTTGCATCCAACCTGGCCTCGAAAGTATAAAAAAAAATTTATAATAATAATAAGGGAAACACCTGGGGCTATGATTTGACAAAAAATGCCTTTTCATTTTAGTCTATCACAACTGTATCAGACTGCTAGGCAAAGTGTGCATTTGAATAGTCTATACAGAAATATCAAGTGGCTCTCCGAGTGCCTATGACTCAGCCTGAAAAGGCAGCTACCTTCTGTCTTGCCACAGTAAAGAAATCTCCACATGTTTCTCTCACAAGCTTTCCCTAAGAGACAAGAAGCAAACAAAAAACTCACGATGGAAGCATTAGAGGACACTAGAGATATTGTCTTCTGCAACAAACTCCTACAGAAACCTTACCTTAGGAATACAAGAGATTATATATTACAGTTGAAACTGCCGGTTAAAATGACAAGATTTATTATAAAGAAAAAAAGACACTAATGTTTATCTTTTTAACTAATACAGAGCAAATGGAGAAAATGTATATTCCTTCTATAATGCTAGAATCACTTTTCTTGTGTATGTGCTCAATATCTGCTTAGGAAAAAACCTACTAGCCTGAAAAAACAGACACATTTGATACTATGATTTTATTAAACAACATGCAAAAAATAAAATTCACCTGTTTAATTAAAACTTCTAGTATTACATTTCTTTTCTAATACAATTATGTTTTGCTCTCAGCAACATCAGCATTAAAGCAAACTCATCCAAAACGTGAAACTAAGTTCAGTCTGGACTAAGAGAGGTCACACTTGTGGACTAAGAGAGGTCACAATATTCACGTATTATTACACTGAATTCCCTCACCAGCTGTAACTGCTGGATCCTCACACTACTCTAGAAATTCACATTAAAAATGTCTCTTTATCTGCTGGCTCACTTTCCTCTGAACAATTTTTCAACACTAAAATAAGTTCAATAGCCTGAAGCTAGTCATTTGAAATCAACACCACTGACTATAAGCACATTAGAAGCAAATTAAATACAGACAAAATGCTAAGAAATAAGGACTTGCATCATTTCTTCCTGCTAATAAAACATGCTTGCAGACAGAGGAGACACAGAACAGGGAGCTTCCCTTCAGCCTCAGAAGCTGCATGTGCCTACAATACTTCAGTCAGGTACTTAATTAAGTATTCGCACTGGATTAAAAGGTCCATCTCATATTGGAAGTAAATTGATAACAAAACATGAAGAGTTTCCAAAAAGCACAAAACACAAAGCACAAAAGCACAAAACCACTGGCACTTTCAGAATTAGAATAAAAGTGTAATAAGCTTCTCTTGAAACCATTTCTGTATGGTTTTGTCTAAGAAAGAAGTGAATAGGCAAGTTTTCAAGTGTTAAAAAGACTTGGAAATGTTTTCTATAGTATTAATAACTAACTAGCCTCTTCAGAAATTTGAGTTTTCCTCAGTGAGGACAGGTTAGCTCTTTAGGTCTACCACACAGTACTGTCTTGCTGAAAATCACTTCTTGGTCAGGAAAGAAGATCTGAACTCTGTTCGGGCTAGTCTAACTCATTTTTGGTTACATATCTTATTTTTGATTCACAGAATGTGAACTTCTTTATAGCTGTCTACCTGCAAGCAAGCATCAGCACATCCCAAAGCCCACTGAAATGTGCTCCTGGCCAGCATTACAGGCAGCATGCACACCAAGAACTTGCATTCAAGTGAATTCCAACACAGGAGGCCCTTTCTTCATCTCAAGCATCTAGGACTAAAAGTTATCGATGCAGTATGAGGGCTCAAGTGACTGAGATTTCTTAAAAAGTGTTAGAAAGTAACAGATCTTAAAATCTCAAGGTGTTAAAACAAATTACAGCTTCTGTTCATGCAGTTATATAAGTCGGGTGGGTAGATAACCACTGCCACACAGCATGAAAAAAAGCAAAGAGAAACTGCAATATTTTCCAGATTTACAACAGTACTTAAGAATGTTAAAGTCTGAGGATTATCTATAAGCAGTTCAGTGGTTTTAAAAAGCAGCATTCAAATTCTGATATGTTCAAAATAACCATCACAAACTCTTAAAAGATGTGCTTGGTTACCTTTTCTAGTGTTCCTACAGGCTTATTTAGGGGTACTGTCAAACCCAGTAACAGAATCCCCCGGCACCCAAGCAATACAGAAGCAAGGGAAATTCACTTGCAGAAATACATGCACAACACCCATGTGATTTAGAGATTTTTCCACATACTGACTCAGATACTCCTCTGAATCACATCTGAGCTTTCAGTTGGGTTAAGCACCTGAAGGTTTTTTTCTTGTTTAAAACATTACTTATAAACAAGTTATCAGTTATTAAAAATGTACAGCAAATCTTTTACTGTAAGGAGTTCCAGTGATACCAGCTCTTTTTCAGAATCAATTACCTACACTGCTCTAAGTGCCCAGGCTTCCTCATATTTTCCTGTCTGGATACCAACCTATTCCAGATCTCCAAATAGACTGAGGACTAAACAGTTTTAAATTTGAGAACATGAATTCCAGTTTCACTAGGACATACAATTGCAGCAAATACAGAATGGGTTTGTATTTAGGGATGTTAGGCAGGATGTATTTATCTCAAGTGTGATTAAAATCTCTGCCTAGATTAATCATTACTGCGTTTCTGAAATCAAACTGCAACATTTGCAATTGTTTGCTGAACCAATGTTTAACAGTGTGTTTTAGAAGTCTGTTGTGTCAAGTCCCCTGATGTTTGCCTGAAACTTGAGGGCCATCAGTATCGTACCCTGGCTGTTCTGTCCCCAGAAAACAAAGCCACTAGGAGGTGAAGGTTTCAGAAAAAGCCTGCAGCATTCACCAGAAAAACTGCCACATTGTGACCTACTCATTAAGACAGCTTGTAGACACACAATAGCATCGCCTCTATGAGAGCAGAGATTAGAAAAAACAGTAATTATCCTAATAACTAGAGGCACAAAGTTTCACTAAGGTTATCTAACGAACTTCAAGCCTTTTCAGACTCAGCACACTATTACACACTGTGCATCACAATGTACCAGTTACACAGGCCAGTCTATGAGCAAATGAATACTGAGCAAAGCAAACTATCTGCATGTTAAAATGATGCTACTTCAAATACCACCTAACCCATAAAATACAGGATGGAATAGCTGTACTACTTTGAAGTCCCAAATACTGGTAAATACTAATAGGAAAACAAGTATTATTGCATGTTCACTGAAGGCAGCTGGGAAGGAATCTGAAATGCAGCAGAACAAATTCTCAACATAGAATTTTGCTAAATTCGCTGTTACTTGAGTAACCAACATTAATCAATATACTAATGTTTTGGTATGTCTTAGCTCCTATTAGAAACACCTCTTTATGAAAGCCTGTGTTTACTTTTATGAACAAGTGAGGAAACTGTTATACCAACATCAATGCACTACCATTCTATCAGAAGAAGCTTCTTTATTCCAGAAACGAACAAAGTTCACATTTTTGGGGTTCTAATGTATCCAAGCCTAGAGCTGTTTTAAGCTTTTCTATCAGCAGCGTTGAAAAGTACAGGACCCTGTAAAGTTACAAACTCGTCATGATAAATGGCAGCTCAAATAAGCAAAGCTCAGTCAATGACCTGGCTTGAGAACACCCGGCACTTGAACTGGACATTAATTACCTGCAATTTAATGACGTGCACACTAGCAGTGATGGCCTATCACACTTTAAAACAAGGAGAAAAAAAAAAGAGAAACAATTCCTGAACAGATGCAATAACAAAAAAAAGGAGATATATCTCTGATATATGAATGACAGAAGTGGATTAAGTCATAAAATACTTAAAAGTTTAATAGGACAGCACACAAACTTTTCTTGTACCTGCAACCTTTACAGTGACAGAAAGCATCAAAGAAGTCTGAAAAGTAAGTTTGAAGTTCTGCTTCCTTACGAATTACTACAAAATTTGGCAGCTTGACAGAATGTTACAGAGCTGCCGATAAAAAAACTGTAATTCAACAACCTTCATACAAACTTCCAAGACTATGGTCTAGTTATTTGCAGAAAGGAAGACGTTTAATTTTGTATTCCATAAGCAATCATTTTCAGAGGACAAATACAGGGCTATTAAGGGAGGAAATTACAGTACTGCTGAAAGAACTGTGCTGTAACTAGGTAAGGACTAATTACATTATGTTAGCATATGTTATTGCAATATTCAATTACTGAATTAAACCTTGACCCCCAAAAAAAGAATTAATGCAGTGGAGGAAATAAAACATTTAGGTTTGACTCTCAAATCTGATGAAGCTGTAGGGTGAAATGAAGCACCTCATCTGACATGACCTTACTGCCAAAGAAATGTGAACTGTATAAGCTCTCCAGGCAATATTAGGATTTAAATCAGAACTAGAAGGAACAATAAATGTAATAGTCTTATATCAATTGTATTTCTTCTGGAAACCACTCACATAATCATTGTAAAGAAAAAAAATCCTCATACAGAAGAGAGAAACAGTTTAAAGCTATTCTAAGGGAATTTTTATAGCAGTTCTTGAAAATTAGCCATTTTGTTCTATCAACCAAGAAAGAAAACCCTTTGTTTGAACTGAGAGGACAACTTATTTTGCTCTGAACATTAAGTACTGCAGTCTCCTAAGGCTGGGAAAAGGAAAGCAAGTCCAAAACCTACTGTGTATAAACAGAGATACCATATGAATACACAAAATAAAAGCACAACAGTTCCCTTGCCAAGGAGGAGCAGATGGCAACTCAGAGTAGAAGTCAGTAACTCAATGACAAGTCAGAAGAAACCAGTACAGCAGTCCCACTTTTTCCAAGAGCTAAACTGAATGATTGGGCAAGTCCCACTTGCAGAAACCCCAGGTCAGACATGGCTACCCCTCCTCAGAAGCAGCTGTTTTGCCTGGGCTCCCCAGAGACCTCCCACAAGCTGCACTGCCTCCTTACCGCCTCCTCCTCCTTCCAGCCACCTATTTTGCACATTGGAAACCCCTCCTGTAAAGCGGTTTCCTTTAAGGGGCAGGGCCTGGGGGGGAAGAGCTGCACCAAAATACAAGAGGAAACAGAGCTTTTACCCACAAAAAACACGTTCACACGCAGAGTCGCTGGTTTGACTTTACCAGCACACTCACTGTGAGCACGCACCCTGTCATTAGCAGCGCCCAGGACGGCTCCTGTGCCCTTCGTATCGAGTCATGTCCCGAATGTTTCCTTGAGACTACACAACAGCTGGATCAGCCTGCGTGATGGCAGCTCCCTACAGGAAGAGCTGTCCCTCGTGCCACTCTCCCTTTACTATGGGTCTCACAGAAGACTAACTGTCAAAGTTAAATGATTCTGGTCTTAAAAGTTTTTTGGGTTTTTTTTTTTTGGGGGGGGGGGGGGGGGGGTTTTGTTTGGTTGGTTGGTTTCTGGGTTTTTTGTTTGTTTGGTTTTGTTTTTTTCGACAGAGGTTTCTTATCCATATGAAGCTCAAAGAGAAAGAGTGCTTTGGAAAAAAAAGGATAAGGCTCAGAAGCTTAAATTAATTTTTCCAGTAAGCAATATCCATATATTTGCTTCTCTTCAGCAGCACTTAAATTTTGCTTATTGGACTATTACAAGATTGCTCTGGTTTTTGAACTTCGTGTTACTTGGGAAGCTCTTTTCCAATCATAAATTGCTGAGAAAGCAGAAATACAACTAAAGAAAGTAAAAGCACAAGTTCTGATTTTCAGCTCTCAGAGAAGTGTAAAGTGACTTTGAATGAAATTGTGATACAATCTTTGAAATAGAAGAAGTTCAGCTTTAAATGTTGAGCATTGCAATACCTATTTATTTAAAATAATTCTAGATAACTAAATGTTGATCTGTCCTTTTGCAGGCTGGTTGAAACAAATCACTCCCACTATTTTGGTCTCTATTACCTGCTTTTGTAATGTTTTGCAAGACTGCTTCCAACACCATCCATGTTGCAATTGCTTGTCAGTTTAATACAGGAAGGAATTCATATATTTAAAATGGCAAAATTCTCATATTATTTTTCCCTTGGTGGTCTCTGTAAACTATGAAATTTCCAAGTACCCTAATTAAAGGAGGAGTTTATTGAATATCCACACATTCTTCTGTTTATATTCTAGGAATTTTTTCCTGACCTGAAAATCTGAGGTTCTAAGGGGAAGATAATTCACAGAGGAAGACTTTTAAAGAATGGAGTAAAATAAAGCTTTTTCCAAAGCTGCAGTTAACTGTAAAGCCTTCTTGCTGAAATAATACCAATGTATGGAGAAATTCTACCAGAGTGAAAATCTGAATCACTGAATCTATAAACCAGAAGAAGCTTATGACATCTGATACCAGACTTCCTTCTCTCATGTTTTTAAATGACGACCTCTGGTAATGAGTCTCTGATGACTCAATGCCTAGGTGCTTAAAATAACAACTTTGAAAAACTGAGTCAGAGGAATCATCATCCAAGCACAGCATCACATAGAATCTCACCAGCTCTCCAGCACAGAAATGAGAAGCCTTGCACTAGTAACTGCTGCAATGTAACATAACCCACTTATCACTGAACCTTTGAAAAAGTCGTAAGGCCTGATAAAAGAACAGAAAACCTGTGTCTTCATAAAATTAGACAGTATCAGTTCTCATGCTCATCCTAACACCTCACCCCTTTGATAGGTCAGGAATCTGTGGTAAATTTGCATAACCAAATATTTTCACCTTTTATAGTCATTTTGTTGCCCTTTAGAAAACAAACCACCAAACCAAAATACTCAGAAAAGCCCAGGAAGTATTTTCACATCTACTTAATCACAGCCTAAAAACCCAAACATTTTGCACATGATTAAGACCAAAAAATCAAAATTATTACTTTACCTAATTAGTTTTGTTCCATCACATCTTACATATATAAATCAACTGTGATCTCATTCTTTGCCTTATGTCTTAAATAAATTTAAATAATTTAAATTGAAATAATGAATTTAAATAATGGAACATGTTGAAAGGATTATGAAGTGATCTGCATAGTAGAAGTTCATCCCAATTCACAGATGAATTAAGATTTATTAACTGAATATTCTTTTAAGATGAGATTTCCTAGAGGAGTTTACTTCCAAAGTTATGACAATACAGAAGGCAGACTTGCAGAACACAAAGCCTGGGTATTTTAAAGGGTTTAGCACAGAGAGATGCTTCAATTCCCAGCTGCAAATCAGAACAAAGAATTGTTTCTGACCAATTCATAATGCAAACATACAGATTCGTGATATGGGACTTCTTTGGGGAAGCCTTACACTAGTGAGAGCAACAGAGAATCAAAAAGAAAGATGGAAGGAAGGAAGGAAACACACTAAAGGATAATAATCTTTATTTTAAGTCTAATGTGTTGTTACCTTTTCCTACCTGAAATTTTCATATGTAAGTCATGACCTTCCCTCACCACAACTACAAAATCCTGCTAAATTCAACTATACTTGGTAAGTGGCATTCACAAGAGAAAACATGATTAGATGGACAAGAGAGCCTTAAACAGCATTTCCATGTTGTAGAAGTATCATTAAGTTATATCTTCTTTAAAGAATATTCAGTCTAAGCTTTCATCTCAAGCGACATCTTCCCACAAAAAGGGCCCAGTCCTACAAACAGAATCACCTAAATGAGTTCTCAAAGCAGACAAACCATTGAACAATCAAGAACACAATGGTGAGATACAAGTGCCCCTAAAGTCCCAAAATAAAAACTGTTGGTATTGACACTGAGTGGCTTTAACCTCATGAAGCTTATCAATAGCTGCCTTGTGAAATACCTTGCTTGTGAAAGTGATGTCACCAACTTCAATGGTGTTACTCCTATAAATCAGCTTCTAGTTCCAACTTCAACTTTTAAATTAAAATTCTCACTGTATGTTAGCAGCACAGGTTCCAGAAGAACTGTCTTGCCCATCAGTGTGCCATAACTTATCCAGTTCTTGTAATAACATCACACTTCCTACTGAAATCAGGACTTAACAAATAGCAAAACATCAGCCTTTTCAAGAAAAGGACTTGACTACATTTTAAAATAAGTCTAAAAATAGACTGAGGTAGGGAGCACATTATTTAAAAGCCAGCATATCACTTCCTGGCATTTCTAGCTCTCCCTATTGAATGAAGCTCAAAAATGAAAGAAAGGGCATGAGTAAAGCTGGGGCTTTGCAAACTCTATTGGGGAAAGAAGAGGAATAGCCAAAGAAATCAAGAAAGAATAAAGAGAAAAGTAAGAATCTCATCTGCAGCTTTTGTAAGCAACTATCACAGAAACACATTTACAATACTGCATTTTCTTTGCGACCAAGTTTTGAAAATTTTTTAGGCTCAGACACTTTCTGCCATCATTTGTGATGCACAGTTAAAAATAAGGAATTAGTAAGGTTAACTCTGTTTCTGAAGGAAACATCCAAAATAAAGTATCTGGATTAAAGAATCAGTTCTTAAATGCGGATATGAAATTGCTTACCTCTGAAGTCAGGTTCAGTTAAATTACTGTAAAACTTTGGAAATTAGCTTCTCCTAAACCATCTATTTTTTTTCTTATTTTGATTAGGTTTTTTTACACTTGCTTCAGTTTTTAGAGCACATAACCTTGAGCAAACCACAAAATCCACTGCCAGGTTATAGTAAGGATCTAGCCAATCAAAGAACTGCCTCCAGAAGCCTCAGATCATCCATTTCCCAGTTATATTTCTATCCCTCATTATATTTCTACCCCTTCACCATGAAAGTCTCCCCCCAGCCAACTATGTATCAGCTCTAAGCAAATTTTCAGCTACTGTAACTCCCCAGAACTTGAGAAAATGGCCCCGCTGCTTCCGTTCAGTGAATTTTTTGCTATTTCAGCAATTTGCTGTAGCTCAAAAGGCAGGCCTGACTCCTGGCATGTACATCAGCACAGGATGAGGAGCGAGAAAGGAGAAGGAGCAATGGAAACTGGGTTTAGCTCGTGGCATCAGAGACAGCCTCCACAGCCTTCAGAGTGCCACGACAACCCCTTTCAACAATAGACTCCAAGTTGCCAGTTAACAAATATGCAAGGAAAGTATCGGTAAAAGCCTCTTGGTATGAAAATAATAGTCCTTTCCCCTGAAAGTTTTTATTATTTCAGTAAGAAATGCATTGAGTTTGAATGGTACAGGGAAGAGCCAGCACATTACACAATTGTAGATCATGTCTTCACACTGGAAAACTCCAGGAACTTAATTGCTGTGGTTTATCAAAGCGGGCAGCAAGAAAACAGACCAGGGTTTACAAGCTAGTTGTGGATCCTCCATCCCCAGGAAATCTAACACTTTCATACAAACATTTGTAAATGTTGTAGACAAAAGTATAAAAATGAAAACAGACACTGGGCAAATTTCAATTCAAAACAAAGAAGCATCCAGCAGCAAGAGAGTGGATGGTTTAAAAAAAAAAAAAAAAGACAGACTGAATTTTCCATCACTGAAAGCATTCAAATCAAGACTGAATTTTCCCACAGCCTTCCTTGGAAAGTATATTTTAGTTTAAATAGGAATTAATTCAGAAAGTGCTAATAGCCCAAGCAGCATAGGCCAGGCTGGACTGTCAGTCATCCCTACCAGCCATATAGGATTTGATATCATTAAAGTTCAAAAAATTCATACTCCAGATAACTAATTACAGTTTAGGTTTTTTAGCATTTCACTTACAAAACAAATACACCTTGCATATTTCTTTTTAAAATAGGTCATTTTAGAAAGAACACAAGCAGAAGGTGAGAAGTTTGTTTCCAATTTAAAAAACAAAATTTACTTTCCAAGTGAAATCGTGACTGGTTAGTAGGCCAATTTCCTAAAAACTGTTTTTTGAGCCAGTTACTCCCTTATGCAGCTCAAAAAATGATGTATGCTTTACTATCACTGATGTTTTCACAAACCGAAAAAATTAAAATCCAAATCAGGGCCATTTGCAGAGAGGGACCCATCTCCTGGGTAGAGCTCACAGAAAATAAAGTAAGCTTCTCTTCACTACTGCTCTCAGTTACCAGCATAACAAAATAATAACAATAAAATACCAAGTCTTTACTGACTACCACTTCCCAATTTTAGCCCCCGAGTTAAAGCACATTACCATAACTTGCAATGTGTAGAATGAAAAAAACCTGCACCACCTGATTTCAAGCCAATCCTAGTTAGGAAGTTAGAAATTATACACCCTTCAGTGTGGGGCCATAACAGTTCCAAAAAAATATTTAAAGAAAAGCAAAGTGAAAATTTCCAAATGTATGAATAAAAGGGCTTTGTGTGTTCACCACAGAACACAGGATCCCATGAGGATACTGCACCTCAAAGTGAGGAGAGAAACAGTAAACTGCCTTAGTACAATATCTGCCTAACATGCTGTGTATCGTGTAGTGTATGTGCACCAAAAGTCATGTTCTTGCTACATACAATAGTTAGGCTGATTACAAATCAGCCTAAAATACATGCATCTCACAAATCAGTGGAAATCACCCATACTAAAATCAAGTCTATCAAAAATATTCTAAAAGCTCAGCAGAACATAAGTTCACTATATTGACACTTTTTAAACTGCCTAAGTGGTTTTGAAACGTAGAATCAATTTCCCTGTGCTACTGAAAAAGTTTACTAAACACCAGTAAACATCAACGTACATGGTTACAGAGACAGCTACTTTTTGACAAGTTCAAGATGTGGAATTTTTTCAGCACTGAGAAGTACAACACAAATAGTGCACTTCCTCAGTAGAAGGAAGTTTTAAAACTGCTAGCCAAGCTAATGGAGTCAGGTGACTCAAAATAATACTTCAAATACCAAAAAAGTCTTCCTGAGATACTTAGACAAGTCACAGATGAGTTGCTGGTGGATGTTAACTCACACCTACACAAGCAGAGACGCTTTCATCAACCAGTGTAGTAAACAAATATTTTTTACTTAGAAAGTTTCAGACAGGATAAGCTAATTTTGAGTGTTGCATTAATAGCAGATACTGTTGAAGAACAGTATAATTTAACTTCCTGCCTCCTGTGTGTGTGTATAAAATCAGAGCTTACTATTAAGAGGTCGCACAGTGCAGACCCTGGGCTCCCACAAGAGATACAGCACACCCTTCCCCCGGATCCACCCGAGGGGGTCAGCATCAGCTGCCCTGACGCGACGCGAGGGCCAGGAGGGCGAGGCGGTCGGGCCGGCCCGTCCCAGCCCCGAGGGGCAGCCGGGACACCCGGGACCGGGGCCCGCCGCTGGCCGAGGCCTCTCCCCGCCCCCGCCCGGTTCTCCGGCTCGGTGGGAGCAGGGCAGGGGCGCCCGCGCTGCAGGAGCAGCACCCTCGGCCTCCGCCAGCTTTTCGGCCCTGCGGCCGCCCCGAGCGAGCGGGGGGCGGCTGGGCGAGGAGCGGGGCCAGCGGGGCACAAACACACCAGAAAACAACTTTCCCCCGCCCCGGGATCGGTGCTGCCCCGCTGAGCCCCGCGCAGGGACCGGGCGGCGGCGGCGAGGCCCGAGCGCGGCGCTCCCCTCCCTGCCTCCCTCCTGCCTCCCGCTGCCGCCGGCGAGGGGCAGGCTCCGAGCAGGGCAGCGGCTCCCGCGGCCCCCACACGCCGCCCGTCCCCCGCGGGACCCCCGCCCGCCCGGCCGCTCCGCCGGGCCCGCTCGGCGCAGGGGGCGCCCCGGAGCCGCCTCCCGACCCCCGCGCTCTGCTCACCTTGGTGGCCATGGCGCTGCCGGCGCGGGCTGCGCTGCCGCTCTGCCCTCCCTCCGTCCGTCCGTGCCGCGGCTGCTCTGTCGGTCGGTGTGTCCGGCCCGCCCGCCGCCGCCGCTGGGCCGCGCAGGCGGCTCCTCCTCAGCGTCCCCCGGCCGCTGCCGCCGCCGCCGCCTCCTGGGGGCCGCTGGGCAGCTCAGCAGCCAAGCCCCGGCGCTGGGCCGGCGAGGGCTGATGAAGCCGCACGGCAGTGCCCCCGCCCCGACCGCCCTGTCCCTCGGCTCGGCACCCGGGGGCAGTGGCGGGGCTGTTTGTCCGCCGCCTCTCCGTCAGGGCCGCAGGAGGGAGGGAGGCACCCACGGCGCTCGGTGATCCCCGGAGGAGCCGCCCCGCCAGTCCCCGGAGTGCGGGGGTAGGCGGACGTGCCCCCCACACCCGGTGCCCTCAGCGGCTTCACCGTGTAGTCAGTGTTTGCCCCTAAATCGTCGTTCGCGTTGGGGAGAGGGCCCGCAGACAGGCGTTATCGGCCCCTCGTTTGCTTTTGAACGGAAATTTTGAAGCGACTGTACAGTAAGGAAAGCGATTTTTCCCCCGGCCAGGCTCCATCCGCAGCTGTCAGTGGGCTGTGCGTTGTCCCTGACTTGTTGCAGCCGGGCCTTGGTGTATAGCAGTTAGCAGCAGCAATAAATAGCCCCAAGGAGCTGCTCAAGGTCGGTAGCGTTCCTGTTGTTGGGTGCTCTACAACCGTCTTATAAAAACTGTGACCCCACTTGATTTCCAGCCTGCAGGAGAGATGAGATGGGAGGGTAAAACAAGGGGAATATGAAAATCCAGTGGCAGTGATCATGCAGAGTACTGCACCATCCAAAAAGTGCAGCTTCTCATTTGTATATGTATAGTGGTTGGCCTGGAATCAGGAGACGCTTCCTTTCCATAGAAGGAAATACATGGTGTAATTGTCACGGATGCCAAGGAGAGCCCTAAGAGGCAGGTAGGCAGTTGGGAAACTGCATAGAACTCTTCATCTGCATTTCTTTGTCCACAGAACTTATAAGCCTCTCTTCTGATATTGGTATATTTTCTCAGCGAGAGAGCTTTATTAAAAGAGAAAAATACGTTCACAGCAGATTTTTTTTTAAGTTGGAGATAGGGAAATAATTTCTATGAAGAGTGAGAATGAGGAAGTAAGAGGAAGCTGGCTATTGAGTTGCCACCGCTTTCTGAGTGATTGAACTGATTAACTTCAGATGTTTTCAATCGCCTTTGCTGGAGTTTTTAACTTTTCCAGAATTCCATTAAATACAACGATTCCAAGTTTTTATTCTTTATAACAGCAGTACCTAAAGGGAAACTTTTGTGTGTGGCCCACAAATGACACCACCTTTAATTTGAAGTGTTGTATTAAGGATCAGTTTTGCCATGTGGTCCCTCATATATTGGTATTTCACCCACCTTACTAGCAAAACTCCCTGAAGCTGGCTTCATCTCTGTACTAGTGGACCCTGCTCTTCCACTTTCTTACTAACAATCTTGCTATCATTCTATGTTTTGACCCAGTCATCTGGTAAACATCCTATAAAAAGGATAGAGGTATGAAACCCAGAGAACCAGTGCTGTCTCGTTTAGGAATTGCCAACTGATAGGTATGTAAAGCACTCTCTATCCCTCCTCCAGATGCTATGTTTTGCTATGTGAAATATAATAAACTTATGGCTTTAGCATAAGCTCGAGTCTGTGTCATTTTTTACCTGTGGTCAGAACAACTGCCAGAAAAGTTTAGTCTACCACTGCTAACCACTATGCTTTAACAGAGCTCTGCTTGCCATCTGGGGAATGAAGAACACAGTCATGATTTATTCAGCCTCTCTGTGTGCTTGAGGTTTCCAGTTTACAGTTTTCCACTGTGAGGTACTCCTAAAAATAAGCCTTGCTTGACTTGTTTGAGGGATGAAGGAAATGTTAACGTTTCTTTCAGCATGAGAGAATGTTCTGGGAAAATATTTTTTATGGGATCTTTCCAATACTATTTGCAATTAATTGCCATTAATTCTTGTGTTAAGAAAGGTATTCTTAGGAATCACTCTGGATTGCAAGTGAACATATCTCTTCTTAGCTGTAAGCTTTATTCCTGCTTAATGCAAAGGGCCAAATACACACAAATTGCTAACGAAATCATCTAAAATTTCCAAAACTTCCTAAATTAGTTGCTTTTCTGCTGCCAAGCTGTGTTGTAGTTAATTAAGACTAGATGTTTGTTTAGTACTAGGCATGAAAGAAATCTCAGCGGCTTCAGTGGGGTTGTTTACGTACTTAAGCATAGGTTGGAAGTGTAGTGCTCTGTGTAGAGCTTATCAGTTTTCAGAGTTGGCTCATTATTAACTTTGTACTAAAGCCCAAATGTATGCTATAATAAATATCTCCACCTCAGAAGAAAACAATCAATAACAGAAGAAAATCCATTACAGTCACATAAGTCACATAAGTGACTTCTCTCTACAGATTTCTACTAGGTAAGTATTTTTTGCAGTTAGCTTGTCTGCAGTACATCCCAGGAACAACTGCTGCCACAGAATTCAGTGAGAAGTGATCTATTGCAGAGCTTCATCAAATGAAAAGCTCCTGCCAACAGTGCTATGCAAATTTTTTAATTAAAGATGGGCTCTGAGAAAGGACATGGAGAACATTTGCTGAATACTGTTCTCTGCTTGGCAAGGCCTGCCTGTAGCTTCAAGATCACAGAAAGTCAGTGACCTTGTATGTTCCGATTTACACAAACTTGGTGGGTAATGATAAAGAAAAAATGTTATTCAGATAGGCTTCAAACTGAAACCCATCTGGAGAAAGAACTATGGTTTGTGTTTGTAAGCTACTGTTCTCAGGAGCTCCTTGAGGTGATGCACTTTGGATTTCTCCCTGCTAGCAGACTGTGCCCTTAGCATTACCTAGGCGATGCACTGGGGTGACTGAGGTGGCCCTGAGGCATTTACCACAGCTGTGGAGGAATTTTGAGCAACGGTTATTATCTTCAGTGGCAACAACTTTGCAAATGACACAGGTGTCAAATACATATATTTCTGAAGTCTCTGCAGGAGGTGTACAGAGGGCATATTGTCCTGGGTCTTTATTTTCAAAGGTGTTTTATAAAGTAAGAAATTATTTGTTTTCTTGTTGAAAGTATAACAATGTGGTGTGCACGATAACATCAGTTCCACACTACGTGCTTTTAGCTCAAGATTTCTAACCCCATTAGTCAGGAAAGCCTAACAATGACTAGGGAGTAATTACAAAAACATTTCAACTATTCCTTTTAATTATCATGTTTACCTTAGTCACCTGATACAGACCTTTTGTTTTAAGAACAGCTATAGATTTCACATTTCCAAAGCCTTAAAATTAACTGTACTGAGCAATTACTTAGTTTCTTAATCAAAAATAGTAATAATGTATTCTTCATCTCAAGGCATATCTGCACACCTTTACCTACCTTTCCTCAAGAGGTTCTTTGGGTGTCATGTTTCCTCTCAGCTGACCAGCATTTCTCTTTCAGTGTTGGGTTAACACCATTTCTTTGGTGTTTCTGAGAAGTGTACCTTCCTCCTATTTTCTGTCTCCTTCCCTGCCCCAAAATTGGACAAAAAATGATAGGAGCTACCACAGGCATGAAACCTAATGTTATCTGCACAGAGCAACAAGGAGCAGCTGCTGAATCCCATTTGTGCATTGCTCTGTACAGTGTGGCATCATTTGCAAATCCTATTTGAAAAATACCTTTAACAAAATGAGTTCTGAGGAAAAAAATATTAATATTTTCCTTTTGTGTTAGGAGTATTTGGACAGAAAGGACATGAAATCTTGAATCATATGGCATTTGCAGCAAAGCACAATTTTACCTCTCATTTACCCGGAACGTTACGTGGCAGTTTAAAATTGTGCTCAAGAAATTACAGACATGCTTTCCAATTTTTTTCTGCACCTGGTGCTGGAGGATCACTATCAAAACAGTAAGGCAGCCAGTCCTGAAATATTGTTGGAATTTAGGTACAGATTTTCCTAGTTCATAAAAGCTGCTTTAGAAAATTGTACTCAAAATTGCACCCAGATTCCTGTGAGTTTTTTAGTCTCTGAATTTATCTCTGAATAAACAGTTCTGAGAAAAACTGTGCTTCATACATTTGCTTTTGACTTAAGTGTTTTGTCTCCTTAGCTGGTAATTGAATGCCATTATAATCTGAACTGTGGCATATAATGTGGGCCTTTTTTGAGGTAAGTTCTCATTTTACATGGTTACATTTTTAATAAACACATAGCTAATACTGGTTTTGTGCTACATATGAATATGTTGCTTTCTTTACACTGTGGGGAAAGTGCAATGCTATGCTATGCTGAATTCTGTACTCTGAGGGTGTTGGGGTGTTTTTAACACATCCTTGTGAAGCCAACAGTTTTAAGTCATGGTGGACTCTCTGGACTCAATTTTCTCTTTAAAAATCAAAAAAACCAGCTGTTGACCATTGAGGATGTGAAAAAGCTACACACACAAAAAAAAAGTTTAAAAAAAAAAAGAAAAAAGTTTCGGTGTTTGAGAGACAAGATGTTGCTGCAGTATGCTTTTGGACATAGTCAATTTTTCAAAAGCGCTTTTTTTTTTTTCTTATATTTTGTGAAGCTGATTACAGAGGTCATGTTTTGGTGCAAATTTGATCACACTCCAGGCAGAGTGAGATGTGTGGATTAAACACCTACTACAGATACTTATGGATGAGCACAGTGGCTGCAACAGTTAGGAGCTTGCTTGGTCATGATGATCTGTTCTTTCTTTAGATAATAGTGTATAAAACAATTATTTTCTCCCTTTGTTTCTTAAATGTAAATAATATTTGACCAATTCTGGTATTCCTTTTTTGACTTTTCAGCAGTATAATCATTGATAGGTGTGTGTAATTTTTTTAGCAGTATAAGCTTTGAAAGAAATTATACAAAGAATCATGCTTTCATGTGCAAGGGATAAAACATTTGTCAAAACACGTAACACTAATATCATTCTTACTTTTTACATTCTCTTCTGAGCTGTACACTGTTTGGCAGTATAATAAGGTATACATATATATTTGGGTATATGCTTATATCTGAGCTAGGATACTTGTGCATGTATATATGTCATGCAGTTTAGTTGGTTTGCATTTAGATTTTTAAAAATAATTTATGTTCATTTGTGTTTCAATGCAAGGGCTGCTGAGATCAATAGGTTTTGAACTCAGCTTTCCTGAAAAATAGAATATAGTTTAGTAAAAAGTACATTTTAAAAGGGATAGATGTTTCCATTTTGATGTTTGCTAGCTTTAGTAAAAGTGACATACCATTAGCACTATTGATTCTTACCACTACTGACCCTTCCCATCTGGAGTGCTGACTGCCTGTGGCTTATTTCCATTTTTCCCGTTATGGTGCTGTACCCTCATATCCCAGGGAACTACAGTCTCAACAAGCAAGGCAACAGGAGTGTGATCTACTATGTTCTTCACCTAAATGTACAGGTTCACAAATTATGAGATCCTGTCAACTTTAAGGGGCTTTTGCTTCTTAAGCTTGCACCCAAATTGTGTTCCAACACACAAGATTGGGGATTGTACTAAAGATGTAATTAATTTTTCTTTGCTGACATGTCTAGATGAAGGTCCAGTTATTCATCCTCATGAGTAGCTCATTGAGAAGAAAGGTACAGAAGGCTGCAGAACTAACCTGATCTGAGCCATCTTGTGCCGGTCTCTGAGTTTCTTTGGAGCGTAGCAGTGGCACACTGTGTTTGCCAGTGTAGCACCAGGCTGTGTTTTTTTGAGACAGCTTAATGAAAGTAGGATCAAATCTATGGCACTTGGTATATATCACATTTACATCCAAATTCAAAGGGCAGCCACTATCAAACCTCTGTAAGGCAAGCTTTGCTCTGCATTGTGATAGTGAGCATGCAAAACTATAGACTCTATGAATAAATGCTGTGTGTCATGAGCATATGCTTTTTACTGCAAATAAACTAATTTTGGTGCTCTCTTTATAAAAATAAGAATTATCGTTTTACTAACCTG
The DNA here is from genome assembly GCF_003945725.1 of Corapipo altera. Taxonomy (NCBI): domain Eukaryota; kingdom Metazoa; phylum Chordata; class Aves; order Passeriformes; family Pipridae; genus Corapipo; species Corapipo altera. Next base: position 24,794,232 of record NW_020884874.1, read on the forward strand.
ACCAACAGAGATTGCAGATGTGTTTTATCCCTGGTTTACTGTTCGCTCTCCAGTGTATGCTCGTTCACTCACACTTTTTCCCCCATGACACAGACAGATGTTTTGGAGTAGTGTAATTCTGAGTTTTCAAACTGCTTGTGATTTTCCATTTCTAACAATTCATTACTTCGTTACATTTTTTTCTGTTTTCATCATGGAAATGTTGGGGATTTCAGGGTCTCTAGTTTGCTGTGTTTCCATATACGAGAAATTGAGTCCCGAAGCATTCGTATTATGAGATCACCAAAAGACTAAACCAGGCCTTAGCGTCCTTTACCCTTAAATCTTGTTTTGAGTCACCAATTCCACTAGAAATAATTGACAATGAAATTACTTCACAGACAGAAGCTGCTAATCAGCAGCCCCTGCCACATTCATAAGCCTATTTTTAATGAGTGCAGGTCAATGTGATGAGAACTGTTCCAAAGCAAACACAAACAATATTAATTTCCAGGAGCTGTTGTTCATCTGCATTTTCTCTACTAGGGTTAAGGTGTTCTGCAGCTAAAGAGAGTTCTGAAGCCTCTTTCTAGTGAGTATATGTTTCTCATTCGTGTCAACCCATGTTAGATCTCTAGTGCATAATCTGTCTTGTAGCCCAGACAAGCCCAAAAGGGGATAAAGGGAGAAAGTAAACGCTTTGCTGAATTTCATTGTGCTATAACCAGATTTAGTCTTTTTATAAATTTCTCCTGTGTTAAAGAAGGATCTTGGAATCTTAAGGTCCCTTTGACCCTACTGTTTGTGATTTGTTTCTGCACATTGTAGCCAATAAAGATCAGGCTATGCTAGTACAGAGATAATAACATACAACAGAAGAAAAAGGAAACCCTGTGGCTAGATGATGGGCTACAAAAGAGGCTTTGTAGGCTGCATACCTTACATTTTTGCTGAGCAAATTATGTGACTGTGGGCAGGTCAGAAAATTTCAAGTATCTATGATTTTTTTTTTTGTAATCGCTACCTTGGATTAGGTTTCACAGAAAGCATTTTTCTTTGGTTGCAAGGCACAGGATCATTCATTAGTATGAGTCTTAAATAGTTGGCAGTTCTAAGATATTTTATAGAAATAAATATTCAAATCTTTTTGAAAAATCCAGTGTTACTAGCAAGACTAGCGATAAGTCTACTCGAGCATTTAATTTATTACCAGTGTTAAAATAAAAATGATACCTTAGGGATTTAAGTGCTTCATATCTTTCTGCATGTGAATATTAAGATATTCAAACTAGCTGACTCTTCTTTTCTTCAAACTACCAGAAACAGCCCTAGGGGTAGCAATAACTACCCAGGAAAGACAGATGTAAAAAATCTAAAAATATTTCCTAGAAATCTGACTCTTGCACTGAGGTTAAAGAGAGAAGACAGAGGGGAGCAAATTCTGTAGCTCCCTTTTCTAGAGTACAGATTTTCTTAAATTTTTGTTTGGCGGAAAAGTTTGAAGCTTGCTTCAAAGAGGAGCTCTAAACACATTCTGAAAATTGAGAGTTCCCCTTTAGGTTTACAGAATATTTTTGTTCAAACTGTTTTAACTGAAGGGGAATGTAGCAAATGCAGCACACAGTCATGTGTCCTGTTTGTGGTTAGTCACACAAAGCCAATTTTTTCAGATGCTAAGCTCTACTCTTTTTTTTTTTTTTTTTAAGAAAAGAGACAGAACACAGCTGCTTTTGACATCAAAAACAGTCACTGAAGAAATAAAAAAGTACTATGCTATCAAACTAAAAGCTAACATTTAGAAATGACTGTAGTGAGTTTACTTAAGAGATGCTGAGGACAAGAAAAAGACCTGCTATATCACAAAGCACCTTTTCTCAATTGCTTGAACTCAGCCTGTGCCTTTTTTCAGCATATGACATCATTCAGTTTGTCTCTGGTGATATGTTTACCCAAAAGGTCTTCTTTATCAGGAGGTTGCTGGTGTTTGCTTGTCATTGCTACATCAGTCCAAGGATTTTATAAGAATAAAATACTATTGCTACAGACAGTGTTGTCGCAAAATTAAATTGAAGTTACATTAAAAGGATATCCCTTAAAGTTATGGTAACAAATGGAAGAGGAAATGTGACTGTAGTATGACATTTAAAAACTCTAAATGAACAAATACTCCTTAAGCACTGCAGTGAGTCATGAAACCTGCTAATATTTTTAGTTTTCTTTTGTGAATCTTCTATTTCCAGGCTTTGTTTTCCACCATAAACATGCAGCATCCACCCTGCACCTTTGTGAGGTAAGACTGTATTATACCTTTATAATTTTATCATGGTATGGTGGCAGTCCCTGTCCATCCTAATTATGATATGGTCTTCTATGTGAAGGGCTGTACCCACATTGAACATTTGGCCACATTTCCAAATAGTCGAACCTGTCTGTCATGTTTCCTAGATGCCTCCTTCTTTGGCTTGCAAGGCAAATTCAAAGCTTTAATTCCAAATCAGACCCAGGGGTTTCTTTTCCCTTAAATGTTTAATGGCAAAGAAATTGAATAGTAGAGTTTCCTAGCACTTTTTGAGGTCCACAGTGCCTCGGCAGAGAAGCAAGTCCTGGGCACCACAGACCATATCGAGCTAACAAGGCAGTTGCAACACAGATAAAAATCCCTCATCCTGGTGCCTACAGAGGGTTCCTAACCTGCTGACTTGTTTTTCCCAGCTCACAGAAACTCACTTTTGATTGCACCCTCCGGGCCACTTCTCCAATTGCTAATCTCTTCACTACTCCTTAGCACTCTCCAGCCAAACCGTGATGAGCTTCTGCTTTGACCCCAGCTGGCAACAGCAATTTGATGGTTTTTTTTTTTTCTAGGGCTACAGCTGCTCAGCAGCTTCCTCCCACGAAGCAGTTTTAACTGCAGACTTCTCCTCAAGGACAGATGATTTATAGGCTTAAATTCTCTAGACTCTCAGTCACATGATTTGGGGAAGAATGGGAACAGGCAAGGAGGAACTTCTGGGAAAAGATTGTTCACCTGGAGCTAAGAGATGTTCCCTGACACAGGCAAATCCATTCATGTGTATCCTATGCCCAATGAGATAGCCAGATGTGCTTTCTTTAAACAAAGAGGACTGTTCCTTTAACTCACCCATTGAAATATCCAGATCTGATCCAGCAGGGATATCTCCCATCCCTGTAGACGTCGTTATTCCCATTGCACCAGCTGACTGCCTGGAAACATCTCTGCAGCCAAATCTACAGCGGTTTCTCCTGCAGCAATTGCTGCTGGCTCACTGTCCTCAGCCAAATGCCTCTGGCTGTGTTATAGCCTTGGATTTTGTATTCTGAAGTAATTTTCTCTCATTTCCTTTTATGGAAGATGTTAAGTCCCCCTTAGGAGTCTTTTATCTGAAGGGAAATCTTCTCTTATGTTTAATTACAAGGTATGTGAGAAGGGACACTTCAGGTTGTTTTCAGCTGAGTTCCTCTGACACCATACCTCTTTCAGGTATCCCCATTAACCAGCAGTTTTTGCTCCAAGTGTCTTTCCAGTATAACTGACTCTGATAGCTGTTATTCCTACCAGTTGGCTTCTGGGACAGTTCAGAGTAACATAATAGCATTTATTATTTTTCCTATCTGCTTAGCAAAGTCCAGGTTTCACAGTATCAAAATAATTGGAATGTTACAATCCTGTGGAAAAGTTAAACCAGCAGATTTTGCTGTGGACTTTCAGTAAGCCAGTCAAATATATCTACCAAATCTATTGGTAGATATATTGCTGTGTATTGACGATCTTTGTTGGCTCAGTGATGACCTGAATCAGCAGAGGCCTGGCAGGGATGATACTGCTGCACTTTGCTCTCTAAGGCTTATTCTCTGCCACCAGTGGCAGAAGTGCCTGGGGAAGTGCCCTGCTTGTATTAGGGGCTGAGGGCCATTTTAAAATAAAAGCTGGAGGTGTAATATCTTTTCTGTGTGCTCATGTCAGCTTTGTGTTTTCGTACCATTATTTGGCCATTCTTTCTCTTAAGTAGAAAGTTTTCTCTACAGATGAAGGATGTCACAGTATTCCTGCTTAAATCAACTTGGTGTCTTACTGGTCAAACAAGAAGAGAACCATATCCTTATGGCAGAACAGCACGTGGGGTTCTCCATAAATTCAGCATAAGTGCTCCCAGCGACAGTTACTGATTCCACTTTCTAATACCACACAGTCACAAAATCTCTGGAACTGGCACACTGCTGTTGCTCTGAACATCAGTCCATGCAGAATATACCTGTGCTAATACCAACAAAACAGAACCAAGAGTCAACAGTATTCCTTTGATCACCAGAAATCCCAGACATTTGCCAGTCTTCTGTGACTGCCTATATTGGTAGGTTAAATGCAATCACTGACCTTAGTAAACCAGCAGATTTTTCTCTGGCTTCATTTTGGCCCATGCTAACTAGTGCCCTCTGAAACCACTCTTGGCATATTTTAAGGACAATAATATCATAGAGACCATTCTCGTTTATGGCAGCCACTCTGTCTTGGAGGCTGAGTGTTTACCAGCACGGACATGAACTGTGCCATCCTGATCATCCTCAGTGCCTGGGGACATTCCTACACACACATTGGAATTCCTAAGGCATACACTTAGTTTCCTAGCTTATACTAGTATATACAACCTACAGTAGCAGAGATCCTAACTGTGAAAACGCAGCAATAAGCCTGGGTTTAGACGAGAAGGATAAAGTTCTTGGATAGTCTCAGTTTTGCAAAGCTGCTCACATTTTAGATGTTTTCCTGTTTTACCTACCACATTTTGACTACCAGAAATTCCTCTAGATAATACTAATTAATAAAGACTTCAGCAGAAGAGCTGTAATGATGTTTTATGTAGAGCAGTAAAGAGGGAATAAGTGAGATTTGTCTAGCATGTAATCTTCTGTGTAGTTCGAAAGACAAAACTTAAATGGGTGCTTATTCCGTAGATCTGACAGGGTATTTAACTTGAAAGTTAGTGTGTAAAGACATGCAGAAGCCTTTTGGACTGAGTGGACATTCTGGATTCAGCAGCTTAGACTTTTGATTTATGAACTGATGGATACAACCAACAGGAACAAAGTATGGAAATGAAAAACAGGATTTAGGGTTTCTTAAGGCCGAGACTGATACAAGACTCTAATTGGCAAAGAGAATATGTGTCCTACAAAATGTCCTAGGCTAGAAAGCTAAAAAGAAATACACACTAACAGCTATGCTTCCATAATTATTCAGGGTAGCTATTTGAAGTACTGTATATCTATTTTCAAACACATACAGTTCAGTAGATAACAGTGTACTTGCCAAAGCCTATAGAAAAAGCTAGAAAATTATATTTTAAAGTTATCTTCCTTTGCAATAAATTACAAAGGAATAAATTTGTATTAAATTACAAAGGAATGCTAATTGTCACATTTTTATTACAAAGCTTGACTTGGATAAACTAACCCATGAAATAACTTGAAATAGCTTTTCAGTCATTTCTTTGGTGATCTGAGCTTTGAGACCTGCATAATTGGGTAGGAAAAATCTGAAAAGCTGATATGTAATTTGTTTTAACTAAGAGGAGTTTCATAAATTTGCAGAGCCAGTTTTTAGAAGACGCTGGAGGGTTGGGTTTTTTCTTTTTGGAAAAGCTTAGACGTATTGACACTAAATTCTGCTAAATAAATAATGATGTCTGACACTGACCTGATAATTTCTGTAAGAAAATGTGTGTGCTTACAGGATTTTGGAGACTTCTCAGTTTCAAATCACTTATAAACCAAGAATTTTTCCCTAACATTCCTTCAAAACACATTCTTAGCTGAAATCTTGGAATCTGTGACTACTGCTGCTGCATTTACATTTTCAAAAGCTATTCTGCTGATGGAAATGGACAGAAAATCTTATTATGCAGCTACTTAGATATAGGGGAGAATAACATACTAGAGCAATAAAGGAAATCTTAATGTTTGGGCTACTGAAATAAACAGGGTAATAATAAAATCTAGCATAAAGGGGGAGGAAGTCATAGTTGAGAAACAAGCAGGTAGTATCTATTTTGGGTAATGGACAAGCCACAGCCTAATGAGAAAGGAAGAAAATATCAATTCTTTACTATAAAACTTGGCATTTTGTCTTTATTAAACAATGTGCCTACACTCCCATAGCGTAGCGTTTCCTTTTACATATGTTGAAAGAAGAACAGGATGGGGGATGAGGTTTCAGAAGATAGGAAGAAAGGCTGTATAATGCCAATTTTAAACAGCGGAAAACAGAGGAAGGAGCTAATTATAGTCCTTTCAGTAGGAAACCACTTGGAAGAGTCTTGGCCCTTTGGGAGAGACTGGGAAGCGAGGTAGCTGTAGGGATGGCTTTACAGAGTGGTCCCAGCAGACAAAGAGCATCTGTCTAGGCAAGGAAAGGAGGTCACATTTAAAAGCAAACTAGCTAGGATAGAGACAAAGACTGATCCTAATCTCTTAGATATGTTAAATCTGTTTTAAGTAGCATTTACCATTGGTTTGTTTGGGAGTGGGGGTGTTAAGAGCATGTTAGCCCACATCTTTTTAAACATGACCTGTTTTCCTCATCTGGGCAGACAACATGGATTTTTTAATTCTTTTGAAGGGAAAAAAACAAACAAATTCCTATCAGGCAAACTGGTAATTTATATGGGAAAGATATGCTCTGAGTGGATTTCAGTCAGGTTTTTAGTAACATATTTCAAAGAAGATTAAAGATTAAATATTTAAATGTGGTCATGATGCTTGATCTGAGAGAGAAGTTCTGCAGGAGGCCAGGTGGGAGCACAGCTCAGAGATAGTAATTGAGCCCTGACCTAGAATATTTCTCCTGTTTGGGGCTTTTGAGAGCACATTATCAAGGCTACTGAATATCACAACGTAGGATGGGGAGCCTAATAACTTCATACTGACATTCCACTACCCTTCTGCTGTATCTTTCTTCTCAAGTTGCTAAGTATTTTAGCTTGCACGGCTCATCAAGGAAATGGAATAATACTGTTTTCTAGTAGTTAACCCAGGTGCAGAGATGTACAAGATTTTGTAACCTTTGGTCAGGTTAGTGATTGCTTACTCATGTCTTACCTGTAGCAGTCAGTTGGACTGCTCATGTGTTTTAAACACTCATCAACATGAGTAAGGAAGATACCACCCAGCCCAAATGCCTGGTACACAAGGTTGCATGCGAAGTAGGTGGAAGAGCTGGCAGTAAACTCCTGATTCCACAACCTCTGCTGATCAAATAGGGAAAAGTTCAACAGTATTATAATATGAAGTCATATACTGCAGTAAAACCAAATTGCAAGAGGTAACATATGAATATATAAAAGAAGGAAAAAGGGACCCATGGATAAGCATCGCCCAAAAGTGTAGACCCTGTGTAGGGCAACAGAATTCAGTCCACTATGTCCTCTCTGTGACATTAGCAGTTTTATTGAGTGGAGGAGCTGGTCCCACAAATTATTCTGTGCCATCCAACAGCCAGAACAAGACTTTTAGGGGAAGATGTCACTGGACCAGAAGAAGAGAAACCAGATGTCTGCCTGGATTTAATGAGTTAAAATGTAGGTGGGTGGAATCTACCTCTGAATAAAAGTTCTTGGTTCTGGCCTCATTAATCAAGTCTATGAAGTAAACATAGGCTAATACACAGTGTTAATCATGTAATATTTTATGATAATATTGGATTAATGTAATTCCCAAACAAAAAGTTTCTATAGGACTTAAAATTCTCAGGAACTGCAGAATTTTTAAGTGGGAGGAAAATACTGTAAAAGTGACCATATGTAAATTCAAAGTGCTAACAGATTGAGAATGGTTTAACCATAGGGTTGTATGTACCTCACAAAATGCCTGGTATCAGCTCCACCCTGGACTTGTGGCAGATAATTTGTCCCCACAAAAGACAATGCTCCTGGACAAGATCTGCTCCTTGCTTGCCATTGAAAATGCTAGACCAGATGTTGGCATGGGAGGCAGCCATCTCCAAGGGGAGAATTAAGGGAGGACATAGCTTGCTAATTTCCATTTTCCCTGTTTTCAAGTGCAAAGTGTGTTTCTAAGTTTATGGTAATGATTTCTCGAGGAGGCTTTTAAAACTCAGATGCTTTTGTCCTATGTGAGTCTGAAACAATATTATTTGTGAGATAAATGCTAATTGTTCATTATAAAAACTTTTTGCCCATTTCCAAACTCTTCTGGCTTTGCCTGAGTTGATGAATTGTGTATATTTGGATTTATAAAAACGAGAGAGTTTTTGACTACAGAAAATTTCTTTTTGCAGTTAAATAGCGGTTCAATACAAAACAAAGCATTTTACATTCTTACGAACTTCAGGAAATTGAAAACATCTTAATTCCCCCCCCCCCCCCCCCCCATTTTTCAGCTTTTCATAATAGCATAAATAAAGCTGAAGGTTTGTTTGCTTTTTTTGTTTTGTTTGTTTTGGGGGTTTGGTTTGGTTTTTTGGTTTGGTTTGGGTTTTTTGTGTTTTGTTTTTTGTTTTTTTTTTTTTTTTATATGGAGACTTTACAGCCGGGGGAGCAAAGGAATTCTTGAATTAACTCTTGAATTAACAGCAATCTACTGGCACAGACACTTCTCAAATACCACACTCTGCTGAAGTCTACACTCTTCATGTTGATTCTTAAAACTAGACATTATGTGTTACTTTTTGTAGCCAAAGAGGCCTTGCACAGATTTATCTCGACACTGGGAACCTTCACATAGTTTTAGTCTCACCCAAGCTGACACTCCTTTACTCACCATGGACAAGCTTTGGATCAAGCCTTATGTGGGGCACAAATCAGAACTGTTGTTGGGCAGACAGATTAACCTCTTTTTGTTGAAGGGAGCATGACTCAGTACAATGAGCAGGCAGTTGTTGCCTGCCAACAGGCAGAGCTGTCTTTTTATAAAATTTAAATTGATTGCCCTTTAAACCCACTAGTTTTGCAGAAGGATGTAGAGTTAGGTTATTGCTGTCCCTGGACTCTCCTATGTGGCAATTAGGGAGATGTAGTGGGATAAGTCCTGTATTTCCTGACTTCTTACAGTTCCTAAAACAGTGAGTAACAGCAGTGATTTGTCAAGTTTTAATGCATTGCCCTCCTCACTCAGTCCTCTGGGGGGGGGGGTTGGGGGGGGGGGGGGGGGGGGGAGAGCTGGCATGCCACAGCAACAGCAGTTCTGCCCAGACAACAGAAACTTCTGTGAACAAGGAGGTCATGGAAGCTCGTGACAGCCAAACCCTCATTTACAGCAGCACTGATGCCTAGAAGGTGCTGGCCACCACTACAATTATAGTGATGTCTGTTCTCCAGGAGCATAGGAGTCCTGTTTATGCAGGGACAGGTAGTTTTGCTTGCTGTGCTTTCTTGTCTGTACTTTGTCTGTACTTCTTCGCTTTTTTGATAACTTATTTGTGAAGGTACTTACAGTGTTACAAGATAATCTATTTTACAGAATATCACAGAGAGCTATTGTATAAATAAACACAGTTACCCATACTTACTGTGGTAAAAACTTCATATGCACTTTAAAAACTCTGGAGCATGTTAAGGTTTCTTAGGCATTTTGTTCAAATACTATATTTTTAAGAGGGATACACCATTCTGTGGTCACAGAAATATGACTGAATCCATCCTTAAGGTAACTTAAGGATGGATTTGATAGATCTGCAGCAACATTATATTCGATCACAAGTTTTCAAAACCAAAATCTGAATGTCTTGCCATCTTTCCAGTGGCAAAGACGGGAAAAATCCCTCATGGTTTTTGTACAGTTACTGCTGCCTTTAGAACTGAATTTCACTGCAGTTTGAATTACTTTTCTTTTGAAGGTAGCATGTATAATTATCATTTGTTGAGCTAGATGCTAATAGCATCTATCTGGCCTCAGACATGTAATGGAGTTGTGCTCCTAAGCCTTGACAAATTGCTATTTAATCCTAATCTTACAATTAAACTCTAGCTGTGTGCTCTGTGTTGCTGACCCACTGCCTTTCACTTTAGAAAAGCCTCTGAGCTGTGCCAGTGAGCTTGTTGTCAAGGTCTCTTCCACTCTGGCCAACATCTTCTCTTTATCTGAGGGCTCACACCCAGAAAAACACTCAGTGATTCATCACTGCAGCCTGGAGAGATTCCTAAGCCATGAGTTTGCTGCTATTTCATCACGTGCTTTGCTCTGGATTATAGGCTATTTCCTTTTCCCAGCCCTTTAACTCTGATGCGTCAGCAGGAATTTAATCCACTCTCTGCTACTCATTATTTACATATCCTCCCTAGATATGGCTGCATTGTGTGCATGGGTGTGTGTGCACATGCGCATGTTTTAATAACTTGCTGGCAAAATTTCTTCATGAACTGAATCACACTCTTCTGCCAATCATTCCTCCACCCGTCAGCCAATGGAACCTATTCATGCTATTCTGATGCAATGATCACAAATAAGGACCATGTGATAAGGAATTCAGGAGGATCTTGAAAAACATAGTGACAAGATCATGCCTCCAAGAAGCAATCTATACTGGAGTAATGCAAATACACAGGGCTGGTGTCCTGTGTGGTTGCTAGTGCTGAACTTCATCCACAAAACAATGTTGGCTGTCCCCTATTTTTTCTCTAAGTTCCTTGTACTCTCATCCCTACAGAGGGACATGCTGAATAAAATGACCCAGTAAACACAATTAAACACAGAACTGGCTCCATATAAATTGCCTGTATAGAAAATCTGACTACTTTTTCCAACGTCATATAAATTCTCCAAATACGCATATTGTTTCATTTTCAAATAAGCTCATCTTACATGTAGGCATTAAATGAAACATTTTTCAGATGAATCTTGCACTCAGCGCATCATCATCATGGCTGGGCTTTGCGAACAAAGATTTAGGGAGGGCTCTACCCATGTTTGTTGCAAGTACACTGGTGGCTAAAAAGGCCAATAAGAGCTAGACGTGTCCGGTTGCAAAAGGCACAGCAGAAAGACTCCTTAGATGGTATATTCTGCAAGGCACGATTCTTTCTGCATTGTCTTTTCTCCTTGAGAGTGATCCTGCGTGCTTTCTCAAAAGCATCAGCAGCATTATAGATGGTGTGTTTCCAGACCTCCCAATTGGAGGCCAGAGTAGACCAGTTATGTTGATCAATATGGCCAAGGCTGAGATGTTGTTTCAGGGAGTCCTTGTATCTTCTCTTCGGGGCTCCTCTCATGTGGCAGCCGGTGGCAAGTTCACCATAAAGCAAGATCTTAGGGAGGCGGCGGTCCTTCATCCTGGAGACGTGTCCTGCCCAGCACAGCTGTGTTCTCAGCAACATGGCCTCAATACTTGTGACTGCTGCTTGTTCTAGAACAGATGTATTGGTCACATAATCTGACCAGTGAATGGTTTAGGATTGTACGGAGGCAGCGTTGATGGAAGCGTTCTAGGAGACGCAGGTGGTGGCGGTAGATGACCCATGATTCAGATCCATATAAGAGTGTAGACAGCACAATGGCTCTGTAAACACTGATCTTTGTACTTTTCTTCAAGTGTTTATTTCATCAAACTCTTTTATGAAGCTTTCCGAAGGTGCTGTATCCCTTTGCTAACCTGTTGTCTATCTCTCTGTCAATCTTACCATCCGAGGAGATGAGGCTACCTAGGTAATTAAACTGCTGGACTGATTTGAGCACTGATTCGCCAGTGGTGATATGGGGATGATGGAAGACTTCCGCACATAGAAATCTTGGAAAAGCCAGCCCTTGACAGCTGCTGTGATGCCTGTCACAAATACCTTGGAGGAAGCAGCAATTATTATACAAAATAAGAATTGATACAATTTAGATTATAATTAGATTTAGATCAGGAGAAACAGTTTTGACACAGATCCTTAGGCAAAAGTCAACATTTCTTTTCCATGAATCATATAGCAACTTTCAAGGTTACATCCAGTAGAGGCAGTGAGAATGTAAACACAAATCTTGAATTTCACTCTAATGACCTACACAGCTTTAATCAACCTTCACTGCTATATCTGTATGCATCTATTTCAGACTGGGTTTATGCATAATTACAAAATATATTACAAAAAGACCTTCAAAGAACTTCATAGTATCTTTGCATATTTAAGTATCTCATAATCGTCCTGACTAGCAAATGACATAATTAGATCCAAACAGGAGCAAAATTCAGGATGTTTGATAAAATATTTCTTTTTCACAAGCCAGCAGAGGAACTTCAATGTCAGACACATCCTGAGAAGATGGATGGTATCCTGCAACTAAGAGGCCTCTATTCCACAAAAAAGGCATTTCCCTTTCCTACCTTCTCCACTCATCAGAACTATATTGCTTACTTGGGGAAAAAGAACTGAGAGATGGGGCTATTTTTTGAACAATATCATGCTAAACTTAGGTTAACTCCTTGTTTGCCTTGGGGCAATATGCCAGAGGGATCAGGAACTAACTGTTAGCACCACATTGTTACAGGGATGGCAGAACATACTGTGGAGACAGATGGATTCACTCTGAGGCACCTTTTATTTTGCCATCCTCTGAAAGAACAGAGGACATTCCCTTGGACTGTGTGCAGTCGACTAGCTCATCCTTTCCACAAAAAAATTGGGCACACGTAAGGGCTGCTGAACTGAAGCAGCTCCTCTTGTTTCATTGGGAGCATTGTGAAACCACTTCATGCTGGATCCCAGAACAATCCTCTTTGCTGTCCCACTACTGTTTCTGTCTAATATAAATTATTAAAAAACACACATGGGCATTAACATACATCATCTCATACAGCTTTTATTTCCTGTACTTTTCTGCCCTGTATCCCAAACTGTTCACTGGAGACTGAATTTCCTGAAAACTAGTCCTTAAATCCAAATTTTTATGTTGCCTTTTATGTTGCCCTAGTGCATTGTAACTAGAAGGCATATCAGCACCTTGCACGCTATGCACCATACCCTGTCAAGCCACCTGCCCAAATCTCATCAGATCGGAGTAGTTCAAGCAGCCCGGCACCCTGAAAATATGCTATTAATATTGCTATTTACTTTATTTGTGAAAGAATTACAGAATCACATAGAATCAACTAGATTGGAAAAGACCTCTGAGATCATCAAGTCCAACTTATGACCTAACACCACCTCGTCAACTAGACCATGGCAGTAAGTGCCACATCCAGTGCCATATCTTCTCTGAAGTAATTCTTGCCACCACTGTCACCACTTGCTAGGTCCACTAGAGTTTGGCTGTAATTACTAAATTAATTTGTAGAAGCAGATGATTATGACTATTGATATGTAAATGGTAAGAATTAGATTTCCTTTTCAACTGAAGAACTGAGCTTTTTTTTTTTTTTGACAGAAAGTACAGAAGTATTTCATGGCTGGGCTTTGCAAACAAAGATTTAGGGAGGGCTCTACCCACGTTTGTTACAAGTGCGTTGGTGGCTAAAAAGGCCAATACAAGATAGACACATCCAGTTGCAAAAGGCGCAGCAGAAAGACTCCTTAGGTGGTATATTCTGCAAGACACGATTCTTTCTGCGTTGTCTTTTCTCCTCAAAGATTATAGATGGTGTGTCTCCAGACCTCCCAATTGGAGGCCAGAGTAGACCAGTTATGGTGATCAACATGGCCAAGGCTGAGATGTTGTTTCAGGGAGTCCTTGTATCTTCTCTTTGGGGCTCCCCTCATGTGGCAGCCGGTGGCAAGTTCACCATAAAGCAAGATCTTATTGAGGCGGTGGTCCTTCATCCTTGAGACGTGTCCTGCCCAGCTCAGCTGTGTTCTCAGCAACATACAAAATATTTAGGATACTAGAATTAAGTTCTTAGGTATTCTAAGAATTAAGAAGAATGGTACCCTATATGCTAAGAAGCTTCAGCTTCTTCCCAAAGTTGTATGCCTATGCTGACATGAATTTGTTTTAATTAAGCTACACTGATGATTACATTTTGTGTTTGAAGCAACATAATTTTCCTCATCTTGACTCTTACCCTTCTAGCTGAGTTCTTAGATTTCATCAGATTTTATACTTTGTTATACACTTGAAAGTTTTGGAGAACCATTTTCCTGTGATTATGTAGAGTACAGATTGTAGTGAAAACACTCCAGACAGACCTATACAGGGTCTGAAAAAAACCCAGTTGCGCAGAAGGCCAGCTGGAAAGAAGCAGCTGACTTACAGGAAAAACAGCTGTATTTGATCTTGAAATGGATCACCAAGGGGGACAAGAATTTCCATCTTGTGTGCGAGGAAACAAAAGTAATTTGGGGTAAAAGTTACAGCATATATTGTCTGTATGTTGGAGTCCCTTTAAATAGATACCAAAAGTATCAGTATAAGAGATAATAGATATTGACACATTTAAACACATCCTAAAAATTGTAAGTTTCCTGGTTTTGTTTAATCAAAATGTGTCATATTTTATTTGGTTTAAATGTCTAGTAATTGATGTTTTTAATCAGATGCATGCAGCTGGATCAGACTTGTTTCAGATGAGTGCTTTCCATTTGCCTCACATTAGTCACTTTTGGGAAAGATCAGCTTTCTGAGACTTCAGACCATTTGTTCCAGGGTCATCTCTTACTGACATAGAGTCTGTTTAAACAGAGGTTTTTTAGACACAAATATTGCATAAAGCATAAATATAGCATGACACCCTTAGTGACTGTCAGCTCAGTGGCAGAACTGAGTGCTTCTGCTAAACAAAGCCAGGAAACAGTCAAAAGTATCTTGGAATAAAAAGGCAGGAGGACAATGAAGGTGACCTTTCAGTCACCTCATATTGTCAGGGCCAGGAATACAAGCCTCCTCACTTTATTTAATTCAAGTATCATACTGTCCTCTGGCAAGTTCATTAGATTTAAAAAAGTCACACATTAAAAATGTAAAGCAGTAAATCTTTTAAATTTTATATGCACATCAAGTGGCACTGTAAGAAAATGATTTCTAATATTGCCATTCACTACATTTTAAGGTATATTGTTCTTTCCATGAGCAACTCCCTCATGGAGAGGATGTATTTCATCTGTGTAAGTTCCAGTCTGGACTGAAATCTGGCACCAAACCATCTGGACTCATAACATTAATAATACTGATCAAAAGTATGCAATGCTTTCAGAAGAGCTATTTTCATCTATTGCATTAACACTGTAACACATTTTCCTTGTCATCTTGCAAAGTATGGCCAAAGATAGTGCCCAGAACTTGGACGTGAAGTGGATCTTGGTGTCTTGTGGGTTCCCATGTGCTCCAAATTATGGAGGCTGGAGGAGCACCCTTGTGTGCTTCCTTGCCAGCCTTCTGCAGGTGCACGAAAGTCCTCTGTCCCAAGATATGAGCCCTCCAGCAGACCCAGAGAAAGCTGTCATGGCACAGCACACTAAGCCTGAGGTAGTCCTTTCCTGCCAAGCTGTGCCAGTCTTGGGGGCACTCTCCTCCGGGCAGCACAAAGCAGCTGCAGTGCAGGAGAGGATCTGACTCTCCACTTTATGGCAGGAGCACACACTAAACTCCTTCTCAGGGCACCAGGAGTGAACAGACGAGGTTGTGTTCACTCACATATAAGTGAGTATTTATTCAGTCCTCTGCAGACTGCCTCTCTCACAGGCGCCCACCTCTCAGCTTCCTGTCTCCTCGAGCAGGAGAGAAAACACAGGAGCAGAAGCCAAGGACTCATGAGCTTCAGTTTAACTGCTGGTATTGACTCACTGTTTGGCCTTACTTAGTCGTTTAACCTCTCTGTCTTTAGTTCCCTCATGGAAAAAGGACGATGCATCTGGATTCAACTAGGCAAGACAGCTCTCCCAAGGAAAAAAACAGAGGGGCTATTTCAGAGAGCAGAGGCAGCAGCTCTCTCCCCAGGACAGCCAACTTGCAGAAGGGACGGGGCAAAGTACAAGGGGCAGAGTTGTGCTGTGATTCGAGGTATACTGCTGCTAATCTTTAACCTCTGAAAGCAATTTTCCTGAGCTCCAGCAGCACAGCTCCCTGCAGCTGGTATAACATAGACACCAAGCTATTCTCTGTTTTTCTGTTGTAACGAAAGAAATCATGGCTTACCAGTGCTTACCAACAGTGTGATCCCCCCAGTTCAGAGATGGTGGCTGGCTGCCACATTCCGCTTGGAAAGAAGTCACAGAAAGGGCAGCAGGTAGGACTAATAGACCAAACCTTGGACACTGAGAGGCATTTGAAGGAAGGGAACTGCTCTGCCTTGGAAAATACCCATGTGTCCTTGCTGATAGCAAGGGACCTTGTACATACCAATCGTTATACCAACAAGCATGAAAGGCAAGTAGTGCTGCCCAAATGGCTGAACAAATACAGAATGAAGATTCGTGTCACAGTGCTGTGGCCTGGAGAATTTCCTCCTAGAAAAATCTCAAAATTCTGTGACCTTTGGTATGGGTTCTTCACTGCCACATGTGTCTCACAATGTGACTAGCAGTATAACATCATGGTTTTAATACTATTAACAACAATGAATAGTCAGTTCTTTTTTTTTTCTTAGTTTCTAGATTTTAAAATTCTGATATGGTGGCATTTCTTTCTCGGCCATAAAAAACCCCCAAGGATAGAGGTTGTCATTTATCATTTGGCTGCAGGAGCCAAAGGAAGCTTAACAGACCAACCCAATGGCTTTTCACAAAAGCAGGAAAGCTGCCAACACAGGCACTTGCCAATATTAACAGATAAAAGAGATAGGAAAATATTTCAAAGCACCAGTGAAGACACTGAAATGCTCTTTAACTGTGGGGTGTCTTTCTGCATTTTTTTAGCCAGGATAAAGGCAGAAAGAGCTGTGCAGTTCTGGCCAACATAGCTGCTCTAAGCAGAGCTTGAATACTTGCCAGGGCACAAGCTGGCTGGCTGCTTTATAATTCCTATTTCTCTTGCAGGGATGCAGCAATGAAGTGTCGAGCAAGGGCAGAAATCAGAACTTGGCCATGTGTGCACCCTACACATTCTACTCTCACAGGGCACCATCTGTAGGCAGGAGCGCTGATGGGCTACCATCCACAAGGCTAAAGACTGTGCTGGGGGCTTGCCCTGGAGAGGAAATGCAGTTGGGGTGGGCCAAGAACAGACTTGACCTCTTTTTTTTTATCTCCAAAAGAGGTCAGAAGGAGAAAGTCAATTTGGTTGGCCTTGGAAGGCGTACTTCAACTCCCTGCTCCAACATGGCCTTACTCAGATGCTTCACAGGAAGTCTGCAAAGTAATTTAAGCACTAGTCACCTATTTATGCACTTGCACTCCTACCAAAATTTCCAAGGCAGCTGTAAGGTACCCATTATCTTTGCAGAGTTGGTCTTTATTAGCTGGGTGTGACTGCGCTGATGTAGAATCAAAGGCACAAAAGTCCATCTCCAAGACTTGAAGGGAGGTAATGGAGGAGCCCAACCATACTTACCACCTTAGCACAGAAGCACAGGCAGACTGAGCAGGGGTAAGGTGGAGTTTGCTATCAGAGCTACCAGCAGTGTGCCAGCACACATCCTGGGCTCATCATAAGAACAAGTGTGAACCATTCAGATGTGACAGTGACAGGTACTGAACCAGCAACTCAGACAACAGTGATATCCCCATACTACTGGCTGAATATCCCAAAGCAGCTGCAGCTCAGGGTGTTGAAATGGGAGAAAGCTCCCACACAGAAGCATAGAGTCCTTTACTAGGTCATGTAAAGTCCCAGGTTTTGCCACCCCTTGGGGAGGTTACAAAAATACATCATACCATAGTATCCCCAGCAAGGGACTGTGGTGCAGTCTGCTGGCAGAAATTCTTGTCCCTCAGCTTCCCCTAGGCCTCTTTTTGCAGAAAGAATGAGCTAGTCTTAGGTAATGTTTCAGATCTCACATTTAGAGAAGGAAAGCCAAAGCATGCTGCTTAAAAACCTGATAAAAGATATTTCAATGACTAATATGTCACATGGGGAGATACCCACTGTCTGTTTCAGAAGTAGGTTTGGGCAAGCTGTTCTTCACAGAAGCTACACTTCAATAAAAGGATTTCACCAACACTGTGTCCACAGTATTGGATTATGTGCATTAAATCCCATGAATTCATAGTATGAAAATATGTACTAAAAACTACTGCATAAATTCATGTGCTCATATCAAATACATGGATAATTATGTGAAAAAAATCTGCAATCTGCAATATGAATGTTGTCCAGCCTCATGCAGAAGGACATTCTGCTTCACAGTGGGTTTGCAATCTGTTAGGACTCAGGTTGGCTCTCAAGTGCTAGTTACTTAACAGTTTAACATTTGGGAAGGTAGGAATTGCAGCAAGAGAGGACAGCAGAAAGTTTGGCAGAAAGAAAACTGAAACTCCAGGCTCAAAAATAAAGTAAAAGTGGGATATACTAATGATCCTACTTTGTTAATCTGAAGTTCTCTCTTGCAAATGCATCCTGAACAGAGAAGACACAATATAGATCAACTGCACCTTGAGAAGACAGAATACATAATATTATAAAACCCTTTTTAGCATCTACAGCTTGTCAGCTACAGAAGGTGGATTCAAAATACTTTCACCATTAGATAAGTAAGCATGGCTTTCTTTACTGTGTTTTATAAGAACCCAGAGGGAGTTTTACTAAGACAGAAAAAACACTTTAGGCATGACTTATTGAGCACAGCAAAATGGTAAGGAAAAGGTCACAAATAACACCTGGTAAAAGTAAAGCTGTTTCAGAGCACAAGGTTTTGGGTGCTTTGCTGAGGGAACATCTTCTGCAGAGACTCTTGATTGAGCCTCAAACTCCCTAATTTGGGAAAAAATGGTTATATAGCACCACTAGTGCTGTACACAATCTAAACCAATGACCTCTGCTGAGAATACCTTGGGAGAACTCATTTATGCTGCTTCTATTCACTGGGGAAATTACTTGTTCAACCAAAACTATTTAGTTCACTGGAGTAGTGATGGAGTTACTCCAGCTGGATATCCATGCAGCAGGCAGCAGAATGCACTCCTTTCAAAAAAATGCTATATGAAGAAGGTGACAAGTGTCACGTGCGAAGGCTATGAAAACGCTGACATTCAGGCAATCTCTCTTTGCTTTCTAAGAACTGCTTTGAGAGATAACAACACAAGCAACCACAAGGTAGCCAAACCCTTCTTGCCCTTCTTTCCTCTTGCTGCCTGAGGAAAGCCTGAGGATTTCTCCCAGAGCCTCTCAACCGCAGTGGTCAGCCTTTCCTGCCCTTCGAATCACAAGGTCGTATTTGACTAAAAGGAGGCACAAGAGGAGAGGAAAGGAAAAGCATGGGCACAATTAAAACTCTCTGGAATACAACTGCATTAGCTGAAACCCCTGTGGGTTTATAGAAATGTACTCTCAGAGCAAATAACACTTCATAGGCTGAGCACAAGGCTTGGGTGACAGATACTGGCTGTTGCCGCCACCGCACAAATATCAGGGGGCAGAAGTGAAAATGACATGTACAGTGTTTGTAGGCCCTAATTAACAGTGCAGCTTCCCATGCAGACACTGTGAAAGTGCCACATAAACAGTCATCTGTCCACATTATGGTGGAAGATGCTCTATGGAGAAACTAATGTATGCTCTCTCAGTCTCTGCTGAAGAACATTTTGTACATTTCTACATTTAAATGAACACTTTCATGGTTAAAACTCCGCAGTTTCTTCCACTTGCACAAAAGGAGGTACTCCAGTTCAGGTCCAAAGCCCGGGTAGCCTAAAAGGAATTCCCGTAGTGTTTGCCTAGGGGCAAACCTCAAGAATAGATTGAGGCTGAACACATTTTTCTTAAGTGATTTAACTGGATGCAAATCCTGGAGAAGGCTGGAGACAGCCATGGAGGTCCTGAACTTTGCTCCTGAAGAGGAACCTGTATACAATCTGCAGGGAGTGCTGCTCTCAAGAACTGGCTCTGCATCTGTCTCTATGTGTAAGAAGATGCAGTAAACCTAAATTAAGTGATGACCTAGTACCATAGACAGGCAATCCACCTTTCTGCTTTGCCTCAGAAGGCCATGGAGAAAACAAAACAAAACCAAATCCAAACCCAACAAAAAAGACAGAAAGCTAATATGGAGATCAAAAGTAAGAAAAAATGTTTGAAAAATTATTTTTGGAGAGGAAACATGTATTGACTAATTAGGGAAACATACTACTACATGTATCACAAATGCCAGGATCTTAGTAGGAATGAAAAGCACTGGGAATTTCCAGGGAAACAGAAATCCACCTTTTTTATTTGTTTTTTTAAACAAAAAGTGAACACCATCATCCTGGATGTTATGAAATGGCTAAAAGTCATCAGGCTTCATATCTTGGGCCTGCCCTTCCTCTGAGAGATTATTTCCTCACTGCTCATGCCAGGATATAGTGCATCTTCCTTCTAGCCATTGCAATCAAATATGATCACACTAAACAGATCAATGACCTGATAACTGCTCTGGTTCTATGTTGTATTTGTAATTAAGTTTAAAGAAGAAGTCAAGTTTAAATTTGCAGCTTATAGTAACACATCATTCTACTTCTGAAACTTGCTCTAACTTTCTATTTTATTAATTGTACAGAGACATCTCAAAATGATTACAAGTATCCTGAATAACAAGGAAATAAATAAATTAACTAGTCGCAGGAACCTTTTCACATGAAACCAGACCTGATCAAATTAATCTAAATGATTTATTAGGACACCACAGATGTCATTCCTCCTTCTCTAACTAAATTAAATAAAAAGAAATAAATGCTTAAATTCAATTTATTTTGAATAGATTTGATCTAGTAGTTGATTTTTAGAGAACAAAACCATGATATTTGTCAAGACTTTTCTACATAACAGTTTTTTACTTTTACACTAGTGCTAGTGAAAAATAGAGATAAAACCAAATTTTTTCCTGAAGTTTGCTGAGATGAGCTTAATTTAGAAAAGTTCTTTACAGTTTTCTGACCTTTTCAGTAGGAAAGAACTTATCCATATTCATTTCAGCAAGATCATTTGTACAGAGCAAATGCTTCAGAATGAAATAAAATTCACTGAGCTCTTGGCATTTTTTCTTGTTCCTTTGGGCATTGGGAGAGCAGTTGCAAGCCAAGCAGATACAGCTGGTCCTCATTCCCCTTATATCACTGCCATTGGCTGACTGAAGTCACAATCCCTCCTCTCTTTGCAATATGTTTGCTTATTAAAGTAACCAAAACATTAAAACCCAACCAACCAATCAACCCCCCCCCCAACTACAATCTGGAAAACTGGTCATTCAAATTCCAATACGATTTAATGATAGGCTGCAAATAACATATCTACCTTTCAAAGGTGTGGTCATTTTAGCCAACATGAAGACATCTGAATCATCTTGAAATGTCGGTTAAAAGGACAAGATGTGCAGAAATAAGACTGTGGTACGGATATAGGCCTATGCACCATGCAGAAACCCAGATTACAGAAAATACTGGATTACACATTTTTAGGAGGTAATAAAAGGCATCCAAAAGGGTAATAAATAACAAGGATAGCTACAGCACGGGCACATGTTCAGCTCTGGATAACCATGAAGGTATGGAAGGAGTCATAGCTATTGGCACACGTGGCATACTTGAAAACTTGCTGTCCACATGGGAGATAGCTCTAGATCGCAAGGGAAGGAAGTCGGAAGGACATTTGTCTTCCCTTTCCTATTTTGCATCCACTAAGGACAGCCCTAGCATTAGGACAATACCATTTCATCACTGCTTCTCAACTCTCTCAGCACAAAATTCTGCCAGACATCAGCGAATATAATCTATGCCAACAATGAGAGACACTCAGTCAGGCCACAGCCCAAATATAAGAAGTCAGAATATCTTCTCTTCTCTTCCAACTCCATGTGCTTAAAAAGGGACTGGCCTAGTTTCTGGCTTGCACAGTCACTGCTTTGAACCACCCTGGCAGCACTAAAAGGCTCTAAGGCTGATGTCATTGCAAGGTCTCTACACTGGAGAGTAAATCTCCAGTGGCACCATGACTATGTAGCATCTGCACCGCATTCCTCTTGGATGAGGAACTGTGGATCCTAGCACTCTAAAAGCTTCTTTCTGCTGCACTGGATTCCTGAAGATATTATCAGATAAGCCTGACTTGCAGCAAATTATAGGACACCAACCTACTATTTGGAGAGCAGCAGTAGAGCTCTTAGCTGTCACTAGCTGGGACAGCACAGAGACTAAAGCTGGTTTTATACAACCTTCCCCAGAGCTGTTCCATCCAGCCTATGAGCACTACGTAGGATTAGTCTCTTTTGCACTGTGGTATAAGCAATAAGGACTCCACAAAAACTTTCAGGATCTGGAAGGTTGCAGCAAAATGTCTCAGAAAAGTGTTTCCCTGATGCCTTGGAGAGGCAGCTGGGGGAGAAGAGACATGATTTAGCATTTCAGCATCTTAGCATGTCTGAATCCCTGTGCAACTCTCAGAAATCTGAAGGACAGATTTATAATGAAGCCAACAAAGCTGCACCAAGATCTTCTGAACCTGGGCTACAATCTGTCCCCACAGATTCTGGAAGAGCAGGAAAAGGTTTCAGCTCAGTACAAAATCATGTGAGTTGGCAGACACTGCAGAAACACTGCCTGGAATAGTCTGGCAGAGCCAGAGGTTCTCAGTTCAGTTCCTAGACTGTGAAAATGACTGCTCTTCCTTCTGCTAGCAAATGATAACATCTTTATGGCAATGATAGCCATTTTTTTCTTACCAAGGTAATAAATTAAAAAACAAATTATAAATTAGGGCTTCTCTTAAGTCTAGTGCAGCAGCAACAGCAAACAAGAATAGCCCATTTTTTTTTATGAACTACTATCAAGAAATTAAAAAATTGCAGGTAGTCTAAGAAACAGATTTTGGAAACCATTATTTTAGCTATCATTAGATCCCTATATAGCATCTAACATATGGTCAAAGTTATCACAAAGTTATTCACTGCTTTCAGCAGTAAATCATAGGAAATGCATTCCACTTAAGAAATATAATGATACTTTGCATTATATATTAGTTAATAGTAAAATATTTATTTATTTCTTCATAATTATATATTAATAAACTAAATAAGTTAATTAAGTTAAAATTAATTAATAAATTAATTTAAGTGAAACATTGTCACATTTTCTCTCCAGGATGGTGCAAGAATGAAGTATTCCTGAATAGAGGCAGTTTAATGTCTGATAATAACTCAGATAGGGGAATAATTTTCCTCTTTGCTGCCTGTAACCTGCCATGACTGTCAATGTCAGAACACATTTATCTATACACAAATATAGTTAATACAATGTGCTCAGGTGTAGGTACACGTGTATACACAAATGGAGTAAATACATACAGTAAATGTCTGTGAGAAAAATACTTGATCCATGACAAATCTATAACGCACTATAATGTACACTTACACCACATCACAGTACAGCACATATTACTCCATCAATCCAGAGCACCTAGGAACTGCAGAACATGATAAACCTGAACCTCGGAATTCTGAAGTTCAAAATCTCTGGTACGTGTTTTCAGTGTAGTAAGCAAATTTAAACTAAATTTGGAATTGCAGTTCCTCTCTGGAGGGAAGTAAGGGAGCAAGAAGCCACATTCTATGTATGAGGAAACAGAAATTGCTTTTCTGCCTGGGAATTGCATCTTTGTATTGTAACACAACATTAGTTCCCATAATGAACCCAACCAGTTTGTAGAACATTTGGTACCGTAAACAGGAGGACAATAAACAACTTGCTTGAGATCACCCAGCAAGTCAGCAATCCAGCTTCATGACTGACAACTCACTCACTAAGGGTAGGCCTGCATGTCACACTTACTCCAGATGACTGGCTCTGCTGACTGAACACCAAGATTAATTAGCCTACGATAACTGTGCAGATGTGCCTTAAATGGTTCCCAATCTTACAAAACCCCCCTTAGTGCTACTGTCTTCTGTTCAGAACAGGGCTTTCAGCTCAACAAAAAACATAAGATCACGAGGTCTGAGTGTCTGGGAAGTATCAAATTTCCATAGCAATGGCTATTATAATTTTTCTTTTGTGTTTCCTGCTTCTTTTTGTTTCCAATTCCCTGTGTAAGCAATAGCTTCAGCCAAGTGGTCAGTTCAGAACTCTGTTATTTCCAGGTCAATGGCGTTTTTCTGGATTTCTGAGGACTGTTACCTTCATCTTTGTTCACTGAGATGCCAGTCTTTTCAGAAGTTCTTTTCTGCCAAGTGCTGAGCTGAAACAGAGCCTAACTTGCATTCTAGGCTCTACTTGTCTTTCATACTTCTCTCTTCCTCTGCAACTCTATGTTTTTACCCCATCAACCATCGGTAAACAATAATTGAAATTACTTTGGAAAAGCCTGAACAGTTGAAAGTAAAGTTGCCTGTTTAGGGCAGGAGGTACATGTACCCAAACTTTCTTGCTTACACACCTTTCACTTGCTCCTTAGAGCTCCCTTTCAAATCCTTTGAACGTCCTTATAGCACTGCATGAACCACAGTGCAAGACATGCTACCTGCCAGTGATTAGTAGCACCCTTCTGGCTCTACACAGCCTCTCATCAGAGAACATGAGTAACACTGCTAAATTCAAGTTCTTTGAGAAATAAATAAATGCAGCAATAAATCTCTCATAGAAACAGGCTGCATGTCTAGTATGGGAGGGGAGGGAGCTAAGGACTCCTGAACTGATCCGTTTGCATGCTCAGAGGAGGAATGACTGCTGCTGGAACAGTTGAGGCCCAGGATATTTCACACCAGAACAAGTAGACTCAGTACTTCCTGGAGCATTACTAGGGAGCGCTGGTGCTCACCAGGACTGCAAAGGGAGCCTGAGGAGCATTGCAAATGCTTTGTAATTGGTAGGCGGCTTGAAATTCCATATTAGGTTGCATTTGGTTAGGTATCTGCTATTTTTGCCATTTTCTCTGGGGTGAAGGCAGGGGATGTGCTGCTTTTAAGGTCCTTTCCACAGAGTAATCAGAAGGCAGCTGCTGGAGAGTAAAATCTGTTTACTCTGTATGCTGAGAAAGCAGAACTTGTATGTAAAAGTGAAGCACAGGCTCCATATACCCAAATTATTTCAGCACAACACATCCTAAAACACAGAACTATGTACAATTAATCTCCTTACTTAGACTTAAAATATGTATTAGTTCATCTCTGTAGAAATACATGTTCCTTCTTTATTCCCTTCCTTTCCTTCTCCCCTTCTCCTTCCCTATCCATCTCCCAGCAGATCTCCATTATTGAACAAGATGAAGACATGAAATTCACGGTATACACAGAACAAGACGCTCAAAGGGTGGTCAGACCATCACACACATTCCTCATGGAAGTATCCCTTTTCCAGAGCACAGGAACTACTGGCACCACATGCACAATCCACCCAGCTTTGCAGCTTTTCTGATAGCACTGTACCTGAGAGTATCCAACAGAGATGTACCAATGTCATGTCTCTTCTGCCACTGTGCAGTACTGCCTAATATAAGACATGATCATCAGCAAGAGACTCTCACGTATGTCTGGAAAATGAAGACTTCTATAGTACCTATCTTGTCATAGCAAAGACTGGGGATCTGTCTTGTACCAAAACATGATATCAGAACTGCATGATGAAGACAAGTTTTCTGTCCAAAGAATCATATCAGTTATATTAGGAATTTTGGATGAGCTGGCATAAACAAACTGTCAGAATGCATTCACTGAAACGAAGTTATTTAAAATCTCCATCATCTTTCCCACGCTTTCAGGTAAGATAGTAGGATCTAAGTATTTGTTCAGCTTTTCCTCACTTCTATGGCAGATTAGGAAAAAAAAAAATCAAAATAACATCAAATACAGTAAGATATTCTGAATCTTCTGTAAGTACCAAAGGCAAATACAGTTGCCAGTGCTGAGAAAATCGCTGCCTGTGCAACATGCCCCAACCAGCCATAATGTGGGATAATGGGAATGAGTTACCTTCCGGGAAATTTAATTTAGACCCTGAGAAAACATGTCTAACGGTGAGGCTACTGAAGCAACAGAAGGTTGCCTGGAGAGTCTGTGAAGTCTCCCTCATTACACACAGTATAACCAAGAACTGTTCAGGTGTGACAGAGACAGGTATTTGTACGTGTTGGGACACAAGGATGGGTTAGAAGCTTTCAGGGTCCCTTCTAGCAGTGCTTCTTCTCAGTAACTATTTCTTGAATTTAAGCTGGTATTTAACACTGAACTTTTGCTTTTGCTTTCTGTGAGATATAATCTACTGAACTACTATTTATTTAACGACTTGACTGGACCACATACCTCTGATTTAGTTTCCTCACTGTGAAAATGGGAGTGGAGAACAAAAAACACCCTTAAAAATATATTTCACTTCCTTGTAGAGCTAAACTTTCCATTCCCAGAGCCTAGAACAGGGGTTAAATGAGAACAAATGACACTAATTTTGAGACTAGGAGGCTGCAAGCAGAAAAAACTAACAGCTAATTTCCTGAAAGACAGAAAAGCTTCTCACTTTCTTGGAAATTATAAAAGACAATAAAAACTCAAAATCCCAAAATTTACTAAGGGCAACATAAAACAAGAGAGGATAACAAAATGTAATCTGTTTACTAGGTTACACACGCATCTAACTCTTGTCACTGCAGAGCGGCGCCGATTCTACATTTTAAGAATTGAAGTTGGCATCGATGTAAACCTATTTAGTTAATTGTTTTTGTAAAACATTAACCTGAGGCAACAGTGACACAAAGCTTGGCAGGTATGGCAATAAAGAGGTCAAATGAAAAGGCTTTTTTTCTAATTGTTAATCATATCTTAATCTTAGCTGATCAAACCACTGGACGTAAACACACAGTTTAGTACAACACCCTGTGTGCTAGCTTCCAACTCCTGTTACATGCATTGGGAAAAACCATCAGTTGCTTAGCCCATTTTGCAGCATTACAGGCAGGTAGGAAAAGACTTTCAGAAGATCTTGACTGCAAAATTTTATCTCTCGGAAATGGGGTCCTTCTTTTTCTTCATGGGAATTATTACAAAACTCTTTCCTATTCACATCATTTTGCTAATTTTGTCTACATCAGATCTTAAAAAAAAAGCAATTATTTTTCTTTGGTTGATAAATATATTAATTCCCAGTGAAACTCAAATTTCAAGAGCAAGGTCTTCACAACATAAACATATTGAGACCACAGTTATGCACAAGTGTCTTATGTAAAGTCACACTTTACAGAGTGTTTTTTCACCAGTTTAACCAAAAGCTACACAAGGAACTTCCCATATTATTGCAAGTGGGCAAGATTATTGCCTGAAACTTTCCTTTCTAGAAAAATGGTAGTTATGAACTATATTTCAGTAAATAAACATTTACTTAAATGAAGAGATGCATCTTAAGGTGATCTGATAAACAACACAGCTGTTTACAGCACAAATGCCTTCTACAGATACTTATTTTCCCAGGAAAAGAAACAGTAAATTTTCTGGAGGAGCGAAATAGCACCTCACTGAACCCAACTGCACTGAAATAAGCAGTTTATTCTGAAAGAAAAAAAGAACAAACAACATTTGTTTTTATAACCAGTAAGTTTTAAATGTTCTGATGTAACAGCAAAATTAAACAGGGTTGTTACTGTTCCTGTTGCCTTTCTAGACTTGGATGTATACTCCTACATACCTAACTTCATTTAACATAGAATGAGGAACATTGAACAATGATGAAGGAAAAAAAATTACATGCAAGAGATTTGCTTTAATACCGGGTGAATCATAATTCTTTTTGTATGTGCCTGTTCACTCAAGTGTGAAGTATTTTCTGAATTATAGAACATATAACCTAGCTTCAGCCATTCTGGAAAGACAGGTACTAAATCATTTATAGTTTGAGTCGTCCAGCAAGCCACTTACACAAAGTAATCTGCTATCTTGAAGCTTTCAGCAGACTAAGAAATAAGTTCAAGGAAGTACTTTAGGTAAAACTCAGAAACACTGGGGAGCTGTAGAAGTATACTGAAAGAAGCTCTCTGTTATGGCTTATATTCTTTGAACAGGAAAACAACATCAGATATTAGTCAGCATTACGTGTATGCGGATGAAAGTCCACGCTATCTATAGTAGACTTGCATGTAAAGAAAATCAAAGCATAAAGTAAAATTGTGTGGATTCTTTAGAAGGGTTTTCTATGGCAAAACAGACTTAAGCAATCATCCTGAGCTTGTGGGTATGCATGCGGGTGTGGATCCTCCTAATAACCTTGAAGCTACCAGAGAATGATGCCAACAGTTGTATGGCGGGGTGCAGATGGGGGTTTAGCCAGTGTGCAAAGGGAAAGGTTGACATTCAGGGAGCCTGAGGCAGGCTGGAGGACTACACAACATCCCTGTTAAGTTCAGCAATAAACAATGCAGAGCTTGGCAGCCGGAGCACAATAAGCCCCTGCAGCGATACAGGGAGCGTGTACGTGTATGTATTTATACATACATATAAATATGTATATCTCCATTGCAAGTCTGTGGGAGATGGTCATGCTGCTGTGGCAAGCAAATCAAAGAAAATGAGTCTTGGGCAGGAAATTGTTATTCCAGGGCTTTCAGATGAAGAGAATAAGGCAATATATTCTTCCATCACCTAGCTCAGACTCAAAATTGGTGTGTTCCCAATTTAGGGAGCAAATGCAAACACAGAAGTGAGTAGTGGTGACAAGTGAAAATTTAGTGTAAGTAACAAAGGTGAGTGTTGCCAGACAAAAGGACTACTTAAAAAGCCCAGAACTACAGAGCAGCTCTTTTCCCATGTGAACTGAATATGTTATTTGTTTCTTTTTGAAACATAATTAATTGACAGAACCAGTACAATCTTGTTATTCCCTACTCTTTGAAATTCATGCAACCATGAGGAAAACTCTTTTCAGTTCATGCATCACCACAAAAAGTTTCAGTTTATCCACTCAATAATAACTGCATCTTTGTTATACCTGTAAATTCATATATTCACTAGGGAAACTAATAAATACCTACACAACTGTGGAACCCCCCCCACATATAAAGTCCTGTCTCAAACAGGAGACATGACACTTCAGGCACAATGGAAGGCTACAGACCTCACCAGCTTCCAGTTTAAGAACTGAACATTTGAAACTCTGTTTATAGCTGATCCCCTCCAAAGAGTTGCAACTAGGAATCCAAAGACAAACAGAGTTAAATGTTCCATTAGATGAAACTTCCTAGTAGAACACCCTCCTTATGAACAAATGAGAAAAACCATGCAGGAGAGAGGAACATCCAGAAACCTAGAAGAAGAAAATGCAGAAGAAATTGCAGAGGTAAGTATTTATGAAACTGAAGTGGCAGAAAAGAAGCCTGAAAGCAGTTCCTGCTCCTTGTTTGGGGCAGAACTGTGACCAATTGCACTGTCCATTAGAAAAAAGATTAAAGCAGAGCACTGCCTAAATCTGTGAGGACAGAAAAACCACCTCAGATCTACATGATAGATAAGGTCTTGGGACAGCACCAGGCTCTGTAAAATCAGCAGAGCACCTTGGCAAGACGTCAAACCTGGATATTTGATTTTTTATATGGGTTATACATTATCCAATATAATAAAACAGAGTATTGAAAAGCTGCGTTTAAAAAAAATAAAATCAAACAGACTTTCTACACTCAGGAATAGTACCCTGGTCTTTTAATATATCTTGTTCGGAAAATATGGCTTATTTAATTACAAAATTCTACATATGTCAAGAATGTTACACCAACACAGTATTTGCCATTTATGTACGCCTGAAATGGTAAAAACAAAATAAATAAAAATCCTTTAATTATGTGGGGTTGCCTGCACTGGGTCAGAGATTTTGTCCGCTGAGCTGTATTTTTCCTTTAGAAATTCCATGTCTATCTAAACTCAGCAGCACTTCCAAGATAAATATCTAAAATTGTGATTTCACACAAAGACACACATGTAGTTATATTTCTAAATTATTTACAAATTTTAAAATTAATTTTAATAACTAATCATTTCACACTGCATATTATTGCTCAAACATAGTTACATAAAACTACCTACTTATTACTGGGGAATGATTTGGAAAGAGTTTTTTTTTCCTATGAGAAATAAGCAAAAGCCAGCTGCAGAAACATCAAGAGAAGTTTCTGTGCTTTTAGAACAATTACAGTATGTTTTACTATAGAATTCTCACTATGAACGAATCTTTACAGTGCAGATGTTCAAGGACTGATAACATGAATAGCATGCTGGGTCAGCAGCTAACATCTAGAATAAGATAAAAGCATCAGCAAGTTGTAATTTTTAAGTGTGTTAGCATCCTTAATTTGCACACAGTTGTTGTGAATCATATCACAGGCTGCATGCAGCATTCCCCACTCTTACTTTCCTTTCATGTGTAGGCAATGCATTTGCCACTGTACTGGTGCTACCAACAGCTCATTGCTGTGAATCCCAGTGGAAAGACACTAAATTAAAGACTTTAAGGCTACCTCTTTATACTTACATTTCTTTCCCACTAACACTAGTGTGACCACAGACAAGTATCAGTTTGTGTGAATGTGATGCTGCTCAAATGAGACTAAATAAAATCCAACACACTACTCTATGTTTCTGTTTTCTCTAATGTAATCTGTTCTTTTCCTTACTGTCAGTGGGAGAAATCTCTTTCAGACTTTTTAGGTATGTATTCTAATCAGTGCTGTGCTCCTTAATTATCCTTGACATACATGTTAGAAAAATTCTGTAGGATGCTATTGTCATTATAGCTGAAGTGCTAAGCAGAGGTAACAAGAAAACAAACTTCAAAAGCGCATTGAAATACTAATGTGAATACATACAGAAACAAAAGCCAGAAGAAATTCAGTCCCAAGAATTTAGTCAGAAAGTTCTGGATATAAGTCTTCTTGCTCTCCCCTCACCCATATATTCCTTTCTCACAACATATTTTAGCCTGTCAATCCAAATTTGTAGTGTTTTCTTTTCAGTCTGGTTTCCTATGCAATTATACGGCCAGTGTGTGTCTCTGTCTCCCTACCCCTAAATAAGAATATATTTCAATCAAATTATATAAAAGGGTAGGTATCTTGGAAATACAGGGAACTTTTGCTTTTCATGAAAATGAACAACTGAGGAACAACTCCTGTTCCTGTGTGCCTCCCAGAAAACCTCAGTGACAGGACTGGTTTCAAGAGCAGCCCCACATGAAGGAGCAGAGAAAGCCAGCATGGTTTTGTTGCAGACTGAGGGTTTCTCAGGAGCCACAGCAGTAAGGGAAGCTGTGCACCAGGGTGCTGGGTAGGCACAGAGAGGGGGGCTGTGACTAAGGGGGTAAAGGCCAAGTCAGACGCATCTGTCTGACAGATGGGATGATCCAAAGTTTCTTCGTCCCAGAATTTTCTGATTAAGTGGGGAAACAGGAGGATGAAAGGGAAAAGACACTCTAAAATGGAAGATAGGAATTTTCTCTGCCTCTCTTTGATATCAGAATCTGGAATCTAGAGCAAGTCATCTCATATCAACTGCAGTTATACTATTACTATTGTGAAGTCTTGTGATCAAATTAACAAAAAATAGTATTTGGGGGTTTTCTCCTGATATGTGTGAGCTGTTTTTGATAGTCTTGACTTATCCTATCAGAAATTCATTAACTAATTAAAAAAGATCAGGTACAATGTGTTACAGAACACTGATTTAGAGATGAAAGAGAATTTTAAATTTCTGATATGAGAGAGAAAAAATATTCAAGAGTAAGAGAAAAATATTAGAAACTGTTGCTACTCATGTAATTATTGCATAAAGCATTTGTTTTCTTCTTCAAATGTAACTATAATAAGAGATAGTGTGCACCTGCCTGTGGCAGGAGGCGCTGAAACTGGATCATCTTTAGTATCCCTTCCAAACTATTCTATGGTTCTATGACAGACACTGTGAATATGAAAACAACAGTAGAACTTTGAGCTTTTTAGTATCTCAATATTTCAATTTCATATAGGTAATCAATTAAATACTAAATACATAAAGGTACTATTTATTTAAAAAGGAAACGCCATTTGTGTTCCAAAAGGTTTTTCGATTGAAGTCTTCAGAACCTGTGGAAACTTTTTTGAACTTTGCTTATTCTTTCAATTTAGAAAGAAAACCAAAGTACACAGAAATATCAGGTATCTTCTGCCTGCTAGAAAATTAACTGGTCAGCACTACAGAGCATGCTTTTAATTTTCTGTGACCTACATAGAAAGAAACTTAACACTTCACTAAAAAAAGAAAATTTGGCTAGCTGTGTCCTTCCTATTTCAGCCAATAACCACAATCAACTGCTCCACTACCACAAGGCAGGTAGCCAGGCAGACGGACTAGAAATCCTATAACCAACTTTCTGTTTATTGCAACATAGTTGTGGCTCACCTGCAAAACCATGTTGTGCTGGCTTTGGCTGGGATAAAGTTTATTTTCTTCATAGTAGCTGGTATGGTCCTATGTTTCAGAATTGTGCTGGAAACAGTACTGATAATACAGTGATGTTATTGCTGAGCAGTGCTTACACAGTGTCAAGGCCTTTTGAGCCTCTCACATCACTCCACCAGGGAGCAGGCTGTGGGTGCACATGACGTTGGGAGGACAGCTGATCCCAAAAGACCAAAGGGATGTCCCAGACCATATGGCATTATCCTCAGCATATAAAGCTGGGGGATGAAGAAGGAAGAGTGAAATGTTCATAGTGATGACGTTTGTCTTTCCATGTCACCATTATGTGTGATGGAGCCCGGCTCTCCTGAGATGGCTGAACACCTGCCTGCCCATGGGAAGTGGTGAATAAATTCCTTGTTTCACCTTGCTTGTGTGTGTGGTTTTTGCTTTCCCTATCAAGCTGTCTTTATCTCAACCCATGAATTTTCTCACTTCACTCTTCCGATTCTCTTCCCCATCCCACTGGAGAAGGGTGTGTGAGCATCTGTGTGCTGCTTAGTTGGTGGTTGGGGTGAAACCATGACATCCCTGAATTATTAACTCTTTCCAGCAAAATCCCAAACATAGGCCCATATTAGCTACTATGAAGAAAATGAATTCTATCCCAGCCAAAACCAGCACAACATGCAATAACTATAAATACATATGCTGAATTAGATTAATATTTTCACCTTTAAGTAGCTTTTTTTTAATAAATGAACTTTCCTGTGTGAACCCACTGTGCACTAACAGTCTCTTTCCTGACAGTGTAGAAGACTCAGGAACCAGGTCACAGGACTTAAGCACTTTTGTTACCAAAACCTTCATGCTTAGCAAATGTGACAGGAATCACTCACTCATTGCCTTCGCACGAACAGTGCTTTAACTAGAGTACCACCATCTTCTGACTGAACTTCCCACCCTTATTAGTTCATTCCCTAACAAGTGCAACAATGAAATAGTCCAGCTCATCTTCCACCTCCCAGGTGGCAGTGCCCAGTGCAGTCAGATCCTGCAATTTGCCATGGACAGACTATAGAGTGTAACACCAAAGTGTTGCACTTTCAAGCCTGCTAAATTCACATTCTTTTCTCAATTATATATGGTGCTTTCAAGAGGAGCTGAAGAAAGGCTCTAAGAGTTCTCCTCTCATCACAGATCATATTCAGCCAAGCTGTTTTAAGGTGGTCCCTTCCTGCCCTTTCTATAACTATACCTAAATACATACAGTAAGTCCCAGCAGCTGTTACCAGCTTTGGGTTTGACGAGATTTAAATTATAGTTGGATTAAACTTAGTTTTGTTTTTCCAAGTTTTCAGAAGTGGCAATGTAGCTAAAGTTGGGAGGAGCATAAAATACATTAAAGTAACTCTGTCATTGATGTTTTGTTGCCACTGGAACTGACTTCAGCATATATAAAAGTAAATATATCTCAGTGGGATAGATTTTTGGTTTGCGAACCACAAAGTTTATCTAGCCCGTAGTCTTAATTCCTACTTGGACACTACTCACAGAAACTTTTTTGTTTATACCCCCTCCCTCTCCCTCCTCAGCTTAAAGGCAATTCCTCTTTTCCTCCATGTCACCTGCTAATCTTCTCTGGTCTGCTTTCACTCAGTCTTTTCATCTTCTTATTCTTGTCCTCTCTGACACACCTTAGAAACAAACTCCTGTTTAATCTCTTCAGAACATCCAAAAGTTGTTCTCCTCCCCAACTTGCCTTGTTTGTGGTCAACTTTCAAATTCTATAGTTGAATGTTAACAGACAGTTGCCTTCTGGTGATGGAACTGAATTGCTGCAACAATTCATAATTAATCTAGATATCCACAGGTTTAAATATCTCAATCTCATGACTCTTTTGGGAGTCTTGGCAGTGCACTTGGACAGATGTCAAATTGCAACATCTTTGCAGGTAGGTAAACAAAACCAGGAAGCCCTGATCCAGATGAATCCTGAAAACTACGCCAGTTCTAGTTTAAGTAAACTAAATCAATATGCAACTGTCTGCAACACATTTAATTCATATTTTGGGCCTAAGAGTATTTGAAAGTATTGAACTGTAGTACCTCATTTTATGTCAGGCCTTAAAACAAAATCATTCAGGCAGCAACTGGCTTTTAAAACAAAGATCAAAATGGCCCACAAGCAAACACACCATGTTCAGCTTCAGAGTACCACTGCTGATAAAGAGGTGAAGGGGAAAAAAAAAAGATCAACAGATATGTGATGACAGTTCCCACATATAATTTAAACCAGAAAATTACTAACGTAAGGATTAGATCCCTCTATAACATTGCTGAGTTGTTCTTCAAGATGTATTGAATTTGGGAACTAAGAAATGAATAGAAGCTCAGTTTTATAGGTTCTGCAGTGAAGCTCCTTTGTTTAGTATTTTGAACATTAGGCAACCATTTACTTACTGTGAACTATTATACTTACCGTTATAGACTTAAAAAAATAAAAATCTGCATTATTACAAGTTGGTCGTCACCCTTGTAAGACATGCTGCTAAGCCATTGGTCTTTGGGTTTCCTCTATGAGTACTTACTAGGATCAATGGCAAAACAGCTAATCTTCCATCTATAAGATTATTTTTAATGACTGCACTAACTACTTTATGCAGAAATACATCTATCTGTATCATCAGTTAACAGAAACAGATGAAAAGTTGCCAAAGGATGTACTATAATACAAAAATACAGTAATACTTGGACTTTTATTACATTACTGTTTAACTGATAGTAATTTAAAACTCCCTTTCCAGGCAGAAGTGTCTTTGAGAAATCACAAGAATAAAGAGCCTTTAAAAACATTTTATGAAGCACTGTATTTCATTCCACAAAGAATATTATATAGACAACTAGAAGGGAAAAAATATGATTTAAAAAAACTAAAGCAGAATAAATATTTTAAATCAGATAAACTAACTAGTTTTACACATTCAAAGATTTTAGGTTTTTAAGAAAAAAATATTTACTTTTCTGAAAATATCAACTTTGAATTTATAAATCAAACATTTAATTTTAATAACAATATACTAATTATCAAAGAAAAAAAACCATAGAAAAACCCCTGTGCAGTATTAACTAGGATTATAATTTTGGATCCTTAGTGTGCATGCTCTGTAATCATAGTTCAAAGTAAAATATCAGTAATCAAATCTGTAGAGAAGGTGATGAATAGTCACTTCACTGACTCATTCCAGATGTATACACAAATTCCAACGAAGGGAGTGCTCACGACTGAAGACAGATGTGATGGAGGTGAGGGGAAGGGACTAAAACCCCCTGTCAGAGGCACCTCTTTGATCAACCTGCTGCTAAATCACTGCCTGCTGTCAATCAAAGACCGCAATTACCACTCCGCCTGGGTTAGTACTTAGTTCCGAAACCGTCCAGCAGATGTCCTCGTAAGGCAGGCGTGCCAGGAAGGTTAGAGATGTCACCATTTAAAACAGACAGATGGGGAAGAAAAGAGGCCTAAAATAAGGGCGATATATAAAACGAATTCAAGATATTAAGTGCCTTTTCAAACACCAAACTTGGAAACATGGGCAGCATGTTTAGAAAATAAGACCATTATCTTAAAAACTAAAAGAAAGTCACCTGAACAAGTACGTAACTAGCACGTTTAAACTAAGGCATCTGTTTCCAATTTGTTTGGTAATTCTTACACCTCACTTATAAACAAAACAGAAAGTTCAGAAAATGATGGTAGAAAGCATGAGCACCCGGCAAACAGCACAAAGACTCTAATCCTGTCCCACTCCCTGTTCTTTCATGTTAAAATTGACACAAATTTTATTGTGCACAGAGCCTTCTGCACTACTCCCTAGTGGCAATGACATATAAATGTTGTCACGAAGCTGGTATTCTTGGAAACATAAAATCCCCCGTCTATTTCAGGGAGACTTAAAAAGAACAATTTCCTTAAAATAGTCATCCTCATCATTACTTGTACAACTGGAAAGTTTTGATACCACATTAAAAATATTTAACTTGTCCTTCTCTGTAGTGAATAATGCACCCACAGTTAACTACCCACAGACACAGAATAATTATGAGATAATTATTCATCAAGTACTGGTCTACAACCTCAAAAACTGGGATTCTTTACCCAGGTCTATGAGACCAGTATCTCCAGCCCTCAATCCATTACCTGCTTTAATGCAGATGTTCACAGCTTCATACACGTGAAGCCATATTAGAGAAAGATGAAATCAAGATCATCAGTATCACTGACTCTTCTTCAAGAGCAGATACAGAAGTAAGTGCTGATACTTGTGGCTTACTGGGAGATCAGCCAACTGGGACATGTCAGTCACTACAGTTTGGCTGGTGGAAAGAATTCAAGACTGTCCCAGCTTCTGGAAAACGCTGGGAGGGTAGTTACAGCATCTGGAACAGAATTTTCTGCTAGAGCTTCTTTGGTGGCTCAAATGACTGGGACACGTTTGACCGCTAGAGGTTCTTTGTTAGACCCATTATGGCACTTACAGACAGAAACCATTGCTATATTGTGTATATTATATATACACACTGAATTAGGTCAAAGCTAGCATCATCAATTATAGAAACAGATTGCTTACGAAATCTTAGAGGAGTAGGGGATTTGTCAGTATCTTGTCTGAACCTTCAATGGCACGGGTGACTGATTTTCTGCAGGCTGACTGTTCTCAATTTCAACAATGAAAGTAAAAAAAAAAAGATTTTAACTTAGTGTTGCTGAATGACCACAGTCAACAATACAGAACTGTTACATTTCTTAACTGGTGGTACTTTTCTTAACTATGGCTTTCATGTAATAGAAGCATCAGATAAAGCATATTCTGCACTTAGACTGTCCTTAGAAAAGAAGAATCCAGGTTCCACACTCTGAAAAGCAGGTAAATACAGTATTAAAGCTATTACAGTTTCTCAGCTTAACTAAGGTTCTCTTCAGCTGTCATGAAAAATACTTATAAAAATCTCTTTAACCTTTTAGTTGTGCTTTACTTAAACAAACAAAAAGGACAGAAGAATTCTATGAAATCAAGCTTTCCATTTAAAATATCAAAGCACATACAAATGAAGGATGATGGCTGAGGACAGCTACTGACTATGTTAATCATTTAAGATTACTTCACTAAGCTCACTGTCTTGAATCTTAAGCCCCTCACCCTTTAGCCATATGATAAGGAACATAAAATTACAGTGCAAGCAGAAGGTAATTCTACTGTTTCCAAATAAGGACTTCTTATGGGAGCAAATACACATCTCAAACAAAGCCATAAAAAATGGTGAAGCCACCCTAATCATAACCAACTATTCCTCCATAACACTAGTTTCATTATGTATATATATTCCAGTCAAATCTTTACAAACTGTGTTACCAAGTCACAATTTCCCCCTCTTTCCCCACCAAAACTGTGTAAGGATAACTGTACACATGTCCACGAAATAGAGGATGTAATTTTATTGGAGGTCCACAGGTAACTGTATCACATTAGGGAGTGGAAGAATTTTGTGGTATGGCACAACACAATACCTCACTCTAAACACTTAAACAGAAGGTTAAATGATATGCAACATGATCAAATCAGTAATTCGTCACCTTCTAGGCACCACTGATTAATTTAAAATAAAATTTAATAAATTGAAAAAATATAGTCCATTAATTTGTTTATTGTACTGTCTTTAAATGAAACAGCACTTTGAAAGTCACAAATAAAAAAGCAGCACTTTCTCTTAATACCAACACCACTGTAACACATACTGTAGCGTGGCATGCAAATCCACATCTGCAGTCTTTTTTTTTTTTGTATTAACAAATGGAATGGTAATTTTCTATTCTCAGATATTGGTAGCATAACATGTAAGTGCAGATCATTCTGGCCACAGGTGTGGTAAGCCTTAACAAGTGTGTATTACAAGAGCATAGAACACAGAGCATGACACTTACATCCAATAATCTTTCTCTTTTGTACTGTACATGGTGTTTGTTACAGGCAGACTTCCAACTTGGGGTACCAAAGCTTCAGGAAACAAGATTATTGACCTCTTCTGGTTTTATTTAAAAATAAAATGCAGTCACCATCAAAGCACAACCATTAGCAACCTGTTCAAAAATATGCCATAGCTCAATTGAAAAATAACTTGTTTTTTTAGTAGACTCCACTATGCGATATAGTTTCCATTATAGGTATGTTATGAAGTCTTATAGCGGTACTGAAGTGTCATTCCTGTTAATTAGAGATTTGTATAGACACCAGGAAATGGTGTGATGTTCAAAAAAGCTGTTCAAACTGAGCTAAGCTTCACGAGACCACGTACTGAGTCTTCATGCAATGAATCCTGGCTGGCTAGACTCAGGACGTGCATTGTATGGCTGTGTGTGATAGGACTTCCACTTGGCAGCATCCCAGGAGGTGATGGAGCTTCTTCAGGAGTGAGAAACTGATGACCTTCGTGTTCCTCTTTTAATGGTATGATGTCTGTCAAACCTGAATCTGATGTGAGATTTGGCATAGAAGATGGTGGTGTCGGTTGCCCTAGAGATAGAGCTGCACAAGGCCCACTGATAGAAGTCTTTCCTGGTAAAGGTAGCTCTTCACTAGTTATGCTTGGCTCACTCTGTAGTAGAGGGGTGGCAGCAGCCTGCAAAACGAATTTGGTGCTCTGAATGCACTGATCTTGGTCACACTGTAGAATGGAAAGGGTGTCAAAATCATACAACGCAAACAAAACAGAGAAAAAAAACCAGGGAGAATATGGACAAAGAGGTATGGAAAAGAATGGGATGTGAAGAGAAAAAAAAAAGAAAGCCATTAGTATCATACCATGGTTAGCCACCCAAAAATCCCATTGCATGCTGCCCAGGGAAAAAAAGAAAGGCACGCGTAACTGAGCCAATGCTTTGAATTATTATCAAAGTAAATTATGAAAAACATTTACAGTGTTCACTTAAGGGCTTCGGTAGTCTTTAAAATAGATCTAAGCATCTTTAAGTTCAAAAACACTAGGCAATTGTCTTCTTTTAACTGGTCTTCACATGCAGGAATTAAGCTACTACAGAAGGTTTCCAGAACAAGAATTCCTTTGACGCAGGTGATTTTTATAAAAATATAGTTGGCAATACAGCCCTTATGAGTAAAAATTTTTTCTTACATTATTTTTTAATACATGATATATACATTCTACAGAATATACTACACTATACTCTATATTCTAGCGGATGTGTGGAAATCAGGCAGCACTGCAGACGTATCAATTTGAGATCAACCTGAATGATTTTTTAGGCAGTTTCTTGACTAATCTTGACAATGTGAACAATCAATGTATAAAATAAAACCTTTTCTGGCAAGTACTGTCTCAAAAACAAGCAAAATTCAGCATAATATAAATTCAGTTCGGCTGAAGTGACTATTACCAGAAATGCTTTTGGCTCTACACCTATTCCTGTTGATACAAAATTATCACTTATTCCTTGAGATGATAAGACAGGTAGGTGTTTCAGTAATGTCCAGATAGCTAAGTGGGTAGTACACCTACTGCCAAATTTTCTTTAACACAAATTGGCATGATTTTTGAGAGCTTCCAAGGAAAAAATATATTTAATTCCTAGCCAGATCAGTTATAACATCTGCAGATTTTCAAAATCTTGTTAGATTCATTTGCCATAGTACTGTTCTGCTGTGTAAGAAAAACACTACAATCAATGAATACAACTATAAATCCAATGCAATGAAGAACATTTGGAAGCAAGTAAGCAAAATAAAAGATACGTCCAGAGGTAAGACATGCCTATTCACTCTTGTTATTTCAAGAATTCTGTTAAAGCAGTATGTTCTGCTTTATGACTAAGTTCTTTGATCTATATCAAATCACTATATGTTACAAATCCATCATCTTTTCCTATATTCCCATCATAACTATTGCTACTAACATCATAGCAATTCCCTAAAATGTCCCTTTGAGTTTAATAAGCCACTGTGATACACTCTAAGGAAACTTATGGAAATACTTTTGCTTCCTTTAGTATATAATGAAAACCACAACCAAGAATGGTTCCTCTGGTATTTTCAGGTTCTCCAGTTTCACCACTGAATAGCTTAATGGTGGATGCATACGTTACACTCAGAAAGTGTGCAGGTAGAGTACTTATCATAGTAGATAGGTAGTATTTAAAAGATGTATAATTAGTTTAGGACTTCCAGACCAACTATTTTTTGATAGGCAGAAGTCCAATCCTTACTCAGTTACATATTTCCAACACTTCTGCTTTCAGAAGGACTTCCTATTACATGAATTGAGTTCATATAAATTGTAAGCAATTTCCCCCCCACAAAATGACAAACAGCCCCAGCCAAAAAACTGAAGTGGTCCCCTATAATTTCAGGGGGATTACTCACAGGCTTAAAGCTGAAACCTTGCTGCAGTTACTAAGAAGAAAACTGTCAGCATCTTTTAAAGTCATGTTTTCAATTAGTAATTCAGTGTGAATAACTCATTCTTGATCAATATTCTGTTATTCACACCTGCTTACTTCAATTAAACTATAGCGCCTTCAACTAACCTTACTGTGCAGACCTCAAAAATATGTTAACTGAATTTTCAAACTTCAAAAAGACAGACAAAATCTATCTTCTCTGAAGAGCAGCAGCCAAAGCAAGGAATGCCTACTGCCACTGGGGTACACTGAAAACAAATAACATTAGCAACTGACTTATTGCTTTAGTGAACTTTCAGCTCTGATCTTCAAAAGGCAATCATTAATGTGTTCCAGGCAATACAAGTAATACAAGTACACCCTTTTAAATTAGCTGAAGGTAATTTACTTGAACTCATTGTATAGTCTGAATTCATTTTCTTACAGAACTCTACTGCATTTCAATTGAATCAATACTGGAAAAGAAAAAGTAGTCTCATAAAGCTCCATTAAGTAGTGTTATAAACTTCTTCAGGTGTTGTATTTCTCTTCTTCATTTTTCATGTACTTGTCATTTCCCTTATGCCTCTCTTTTCATTTAGATACAGTTCAGGTTTTCCTTTTCTTGTTCTGTTTAATGGTGAGCAGCATGAAATCTCTGGGAAAATACAGGCTGTAAACAGCTTTGGAAAGAGAATTAGGGCAGCGTTTAAACTAGAAAAAGTATATGTGCTCAATGAAGCCCTCAAAAATATCTGATAAAACCACAGAATATACAGGCAAGACTATTCTTGAGTCTAAACAGCCAACACAAACCTAAACAAGGAAATCAGACTTGTTTATAGGGCTGGCATGGTAGGTTTTCCTCCATTCCATATTTCACTCTTGACTGAATGAAATTTAGGGCCAGAAGCCTTAACTGCTACTAATCACACGAATTATTCAACACCAGGATTTCAAATTAAATTAAAAAACCTATGACTACAACAAAAAGAAACCCAAGAACTGAAATCTAAATAACTAAAAGTCTGTCAAAACTATTCCACCAGTACCTTCTTGCTTCAGACCTGGCTTTATTTTCCACTGTTTCAAGAGAAACAGCAGATTCTGAAGGTAAGATAAGTCCAATAAGTTCTACCAGTACAGAAGTTCAACTACATGCATGCATAGACATTTTTAGCCATCTCTATATTTATTTTCACATAAAAAGGCATAAATTAAAGCAAATTAGACAAAACCTAGAATTCTGTGTTTATTTCACAAATAATAAATACAAACAACTAAGGAAACAAATTTTTTTCCTGAAGAAAAATCTGTTTTTTTCTAAGCTACACAGAAAATACTTGGTAACATAGTTGTTGTACATGGCAATAGATTTTTCACATTTCCAAATGTGTTTATTTCTAAATAATCAGAGATCATTTAGTTTAAATTTTAAATAAACTTTGTTAAAAATTTTCTAAACACTAGTAACATTCCAGAATTGTTACAATTCTCAGAAGATGGAGAAAAGGAGGTTGAATTATCTCAGCATCTCTGAATAAAGTACAAACAATAAGAAGTTCAGAGGAGGCTGACAGTGCTACGAAGTAACAGGAAGGATGCTGAAATACCATACTAGGTGGATACAGTAGATAGGTAAAAAGTGGAGGGATGGAGCAGTATAACTGTTCCTGACAGGTGCAGGATTTCACAATCAAAATCAATGTACTGTGGATACTGTGCAAGAACTGAGCCACAAATCCCACCAAGTGAATGGCTCCACTATCAAGTACTACAGTGCACAATGAGCAGATCTATGATGAGGTAAAATAAATCTAGTTCATGCGCTCTGACACCGCACCGGGATATAAATTAAATTGCAGTGAACATGCACTATCAAAAGAATTGCTCCTAAAACATATCCCAACCCAAGGCAAAATGCTGAAGTTGATTTACTTGCATGTGCCCTTAACCCATTTTAACCATGAAGTAAAATGCTTTAATGAAAAACCTTGACTGTAGTGATGTTGACTTCTGTTTCAGGCATTTGGGAAGGACACTGGTAAATATACAAGGAAAGACTCCCAGCAAAATGGGATTCCTGTCCTTGCCGATCCTATTACTGTCATAATAGAAACTTACTGCTAACAATGAAAATATGAAAATCAAAGGAAAAAGTACACCAGGACTGTCAGAGTTACTGTTGCCTGGTGCAGCTGGATCTGTTTCCAGATGAGTAATAGAAATACTTATGTGAACACCTGGGAGAGGACTTTCCTGCACATCTCACTGGTAATAAATGCTACACATGCACTATGGCTCCTACAATTTTTAGTGGTACATATAAGTAAGAAAACACTCTAAAGAATTTGCATCCAGGAAAGAAAACAGAGAACTAGAAATAAGAGAATTTGGCACACAAGGAACTACCACCTAAGCACTGAAGAAGAGATGCCTAGGAATGCAGGAGTGCAAGTGAATTTCTTAAAAATAAGGAAATAAACCTGTCCTGACACAAAGTCAGATAGCAGCAAAGTCTATCAGTTTATAAGGCATTAGAGAACTCCTAGAGACATCATTGTAAATATAAACCAAACTAATTCCTCACCAAAAAAAAAAAAATGCATGGAGTGAGATAGTCTGTGTTTCCTCTCAATGAAATACTAAAGAATAAAATACCCAGTACCAAACCCCAAGGATCAGCTCAGGCTTTTAAGGGAAAGCTAAGTATTACAACAGTGCAGACCTAAGTAATGGTAGCTGGTGGGTTTATGGTGAAATTAGAACTTTTTTCGGAACACAAAATACACTTTAAAATGAAAGAGAAAGAATAAATTACAGAGAAAATTCTTATTTCATAATGGATGAGATACTGTGCTTCACACAAAAAGAAATTCTTAAGAATAAGAGATATACTTGGGCAATCCAACTAATAACAAGGTTGCAAAAATAATCAGCAGTAAAATGCAATAGGGAAATACTTTGGAAATAACCAGATGCATGGATTATGAGCTCCAAGTGACCATGCTTGTCATGTGGATAAGGATATTAAGAAGTTGGCTAATCAATTTACCAGATTAATTTCAAATTACATTGGAAAAGAAATTAAAAACTCTTGGAACATACTGGCAAAATAATAATTGTATGTGCTTCCAGTCTTCATAAAAGTAAATACAACTTCAGCTTTTAGTAAAATAAGGGAGATATTAAGGACAGAACATGAGAAAAATCTCTTCTATGAAGACCTATAAAAAAATAAAATCACAGTATGGGTTTATCAAGCACTGATTATAGCAATAATCCTGACTTTTTGAGATTGTGACAAACTGGGTCACTATCATGAGTAGGGTAGATCCTATATGAAATATTCAAAGTCTCAGAGGCAAAATTAC
This sequence comes from Corapipo altera, assembly GCF_003945725.1. Classification (NCBI taxonomy): domain Eukaryota; kingdom Metazoa; phylum Chordata; class Aves; order Passeriformes; family Pipridae; genus Corapipo; species Corapipo altera. Next base: position 24,838,438 of record NW_020884874.1, read on the forward strand.
CACAAAATTACCACAAAAGCTGTGGTAATAGTGCCCCACAAATGGTATACTGAATAAGAGATAATACATTGCACTGAAAACAAGCGTCTGGCAACTTTACACTTAACCTGATATTTATGTTGAGCTTAAATGCAAAAATGATGCTATGCTAAAAGATTCATTAAAATACATGAAAAGAGAATATAATACTAAGCAACCCAGAGAGATTTAAAGAGCGATAAGAGGCTAGTTGGGCGAGGCACAAAAATTCTATTTAGAAAGACACAAGTCACTGAGTAAAAGATTTGAGGGAAGAGAAGGAAATGAAAGAGGGAAGGAATAAGAGAAGACAATTGTGAGAGAATATGCTCATTAAAATCTTTATTTAATATCAATGGGCAGGATAGACATTTTAGCACGCTATGTGGATTAAGCAGCATAACATCTAGACATTAGGATTCAATGTTGAGATAAGAAGATGCAATGCATTCTGGAATAAAACTGGAGACACACCATAAAGGTGTACTGAAACACACTTCAGATTTCTAGTAAATTATTTCTTGTATGCAGAAGCATTAAGCTTGCTAAAACAGTGTAAATATCTCTGAAGATGTATAAATGGCTAAACCTCTGCCATCCCTAGACTATGATCTACACATGCCCTTTCAAGTCAAGGAATTTTACTTTGTCTGTCCTTATCTAAAATTGTAATAATACAAGTGGCAGTACCAGACACATCCCCTTCAACAGGGAAGAGAAAACAGTGTTAGAGAGACTGGTAAACTAAGCATGTCTTTAACAGTTTGCAACAAAACTGAAGGGAGAAATTTTAATCCTTATACCCAGAGGCCACTAGAAACCAACTGGTCTTGGATACAGACCAGGTATAATGAGAAAAATAGCATTACAGTCACATAACATATTCCTCCAAATCAAACTTGACATATTACATTTTTCAAGCTTTTTCTAAGAGATCATTTTCAGGAATGAAATCTGGACGTTTCCTAGTGATTTTGATAACTGTTTAAGAACCTAAGCCTTTCCCAGCTCATGTGGTGTGGTGTTCTAGGACATAAGAAGTTCAAGTCCTCAAAGAATTTGTGTAATTACCAGTATTACACTTAAAAATCATAACAGCTACCTATTTGAATTAAAGTAATACCATAACAGATTTCTCCATTCCTAGAGACAAACTTAGTCAATTTTCTATCAAACTAGCACAAGATATTCTCATTAATATCTAGGAATAATGATAGTGTCTTCTTATAATGCAAGTATAATCCTTATAATGATAAGGTAATTTAATGCCAGGGACATACTGTGGGTTTATGATCCTCACAAATAAGAAGCCTTGACAGAGTCAGAAAGTTTGGTAATCCCTGAAAGACCTCAGCCCATTTCTAAGGTTTGCTTTCTCTTTTTTTTTTTTTAAATGCCCTTTTCTCTCTTCAGAGTTATATTATTTTGATAATCTGCATTGAGCATTACCTTGTTCTGCTCAACTGCACCTCACAGAATATTCAGACTTAACACTGTGCCTCTAATAAGTTTTCTTGTTAAAGAGACTAACAAATCTATTTAATCCTCAAAATAGTACGTAAAACCAGCTTAGGAACTAAACCAAAATTTTTACACAAATTTATCAGTGACACAAAAACTAATCTGGCTGAGAAGAGAGAGTCTTTTCTTCTTTTGTTCAAAAGAAAGGCTGAATTATGTCAGAAGGCCTTGTGGCTTCCTCTTTTTTGGCAGAGGGAGGGTGTCCATAACTCATGACTTCTTGGACAAAGTCTTAGAACCCACATTATATGAAGATATGTGGATAACAATTCAGAAATAGGCACATATGCAAGATGCTTGCCTTTGGAAAAAGATCTTTCCAGTTATTCTCTTCTTCTTGGCACTGGAAATCCTATCTTCCATTATGATAGCCAATGCTACCAGCAAAAAACAAAGTAAAAACTATTGGCACAGTTTCAAAGGTGTTTAAAAGTTTTTGTTGTAACAATCCAGTTGCCATTTTTTGTTCATTGCAAGTTCAGTGTCCTCCTGCTCTTTCTTCAAAATACTTCTCCCCTAGAAACTTCTCTTTGTTCATCTTTGCTTTTTTAAATACATTAGTCTATGCAAAACCGCAGTGCACAAGCAAGGAAGGAAATAAAGTATGAAGGAAGTGCCATACAAAATAACAATTAGCTGGAAAATGACGAACCAGAGCAAGTCCATGATACTTGAATATTCCAGTTGAAAACACAGCAGGTGTCAACAGTAAAAGTCAAAATGCCAGTATATTCAATAAATCAAGTGTAGAAAAGCCTTTTTTTTTTTTTTTTTAGAATCCGTGAGCCATAACTATTACACTGTGTGAAACATATATTAAAAAGAGCCTTGGGTTTTGGTTTTTTTCTTTACTGTTAATAAACAAGTCATTCCACCCAGTGTGTCAGCTGTATCCAGTTAGTTATTACTTGATTAGTTCACATGAAAGTGAAGAAGGAAAACATTCACAGGAATCTTGATGAACAACACTATGGGATGATTCCTACCATGTTGCTCTGAGATTGTGTGGCCCCATACATAGTAATGCCATTTGATGGTCCTGCTAACTGCGGTGTATCCGGTTGTATAAATCCTCTTCTGTCAATTAAGCTACAGAATAATCACAATAAAGAAAAAGAGTTAGGAATATTTCTGGTCAATAACTACTTCCTCTCAATAAAAAGAATGTCCTCTTTTACTCAACTAAAGCACAAGACTTCATTTGCACTCATCAGTAAGGTAGTTCTTCCTTGTGATACTGCCTATCACACAGTTATACATACTACTACTTTTCTGGATTTTTATCACAGACAGTAGATTTATAAGCTTACCAGCAGATACCACAAAACCAAAGAATTTTAAACCATAGGTGTGAAAACAAATTACAAAACTCACTAGGGCACTTTGATTCAGCATCCCTTCTGAAGGTTGGTTTTTTTGCCAGTTTTCACATCTAAATTAAAACTACTTAGTCACAAAATTTAGTAAGAAAGAAAGAAAGATGAACTTTTGTTCAGACAGAAAACTTACTCATCAGGTTTTTCATGACAGCTACTTAACACCGCTAATAATACTCCACTGTGCTTACCAAAGTGATGCACTCATAAAATTGCTTATTTGCATCTAAGAAAATGCTTTGTGAAGAAATTACTAAACATAAGTAAAAATCTACATAAGATTTAAAAAAAAAAATAATAGAATGGAATAATCTAACCTAATTAAAGATGCTTAAAAATGTTATATGATTTATTATATCAGAAGACTGATTAGACCTATGCTGACAGCTATGGATCAAATTAAGATTTGAAAGTAATTGTTGAGTACATATAAAATGCATTCTGAATTTGCTAGCATAGATTTAAAATGAGAAACCATCTTTAACAGAAAGGAGAAAAGTTTTGATTATTTACAGATCCTCTCTCCCTGCATTGCACTCTCAAAGGCACTTGAACATTTTGAATTTTAAGCTGTAATTGCTGGTAAGCCACTTTTCCAGAATTTAAGGGAAAAATTAATATTTAGTGACTTGGGACACAGCTGAGATTAAAAGTAAAAAAAGCAAGGATATAATTTACATTTTACAGTCAGTAAATTTTTCCCCTTGGTCATAAAATATCTCCTTGAAGAACTTCTACATATTATTTTGACATCTAAATAAGTAATGTTGCTGCATGGAATAGGAAAAAATGTACAAACTCTGTTAAAACACAGGAGCCAATGCCAGTTTGGTCTAATTGCGTACTGCTACTTTATCAGCCTAAGATGTTATTTCAAATACTGAGAAACATGATGTAGTTTTAATGAAGATTTTCATTTGGAGTCAAAAGAATTTGAAGTGTGCCAGTAAGCTTTTATGTCACATACTTTTATGAAAAGCAAAATGGCAAAATTAAAGGGCTGGCTTCAGGCAACATCCACACAGGTAGGAAGCAGACATAAGGCTACTCTTTCTCACCAGTGTTAACCCAGTATGTGGAAATCATTACCCAGTTGTCTCTAATTTAGGAAAAGACATCAGTCTCTCCTGTTGACCTTTGACTGCTCAAAGAAGAACCACCTCTGATATTCCTGATAGCAAAGCCAGAAAATCCCACTTCCAACTAAACACCTTGGCCATTGGACCATAGAGTCATTTACTTTCTTCCTTCTTGGTAGTTCAGATTCATCACTACATAATTCCAGACAAAGCAAAACATATCAACTGATGAGTATGTCACAAAAATAATCTACAAGATCTCAGCTAGTCTCTACAGTGAAACTGTATATGTAGTGTGTGAACTATGTAATCACTGAGCACTGGAATAAGAAAAGAATGAAGTCTTTTCAGCTGGCAGTTTTATTTCTCTGCTCTCAGCTCTGTCCTACATTTTGTTCAAGCTGAAAAAAACATCTCTAACCTTACATATACAAACATTTTGGATTTCAAAAGTGAAAATGTAAAACTTAATCCATTGTGCTTTCTTTTGAATTGCTTTGGTGTAAGATCACCAAATTCAGCTTAATGTATATATGTTAATAGTATTAAATAAAAAAATACTGTCCATTTAAATAAAACGGGTCAAAAATGAACAATTATCAAGCTGCTGTAGACTAAAGGTTCATAAACTCTCCTAAACTCATGAAACATTTGTTAGATATGTAAGAGTTTAATAAAATTTCAAGTTATCCTTTATGCAATGGTTAACTACTAGCAATCTTCCACTGCTGTAAGTTAACTGCAGTGGCAAAAGTTCAAACAACAAATAAGTTTATTTTCATTTCAGATGTCAATCTTAAATATAATTTAGAGCATCTGATCACTAATTTACTTTAAACACAATTTACCAATTTATCTTTTTCCTACTGAAGAAAAACCTAATTAAAGCTTCTAACGGACACTAATACAAAACTTTAGTTTTATTGAGTCAACTTACGCAATCGCAAAGAATAATTCTTTCATCAATAATCAGGTGGCTCTATTTATGTTAACAATGCTTTTGATACTCTTACCTTGGAGAGAGGGGCCCACAGAGTGCAGCACAGCAATTGGTAAAGATGTTGCCATAACTGTAGGGATTATAGTTCTCTTTACCTCTTTTATTTGACCATGATCCTTTAATCTGAAGAGATATGAACAATATACATCACATGTAAAACAATATAGAAAATGGCTGGGACAAATTAAGGGTTACCAAAGCACCAACATGCTACTTGCAGAAGCAGATCACAGAAAACCCATGGTGACATGTCCAAACAGCTTAGAGTTTTGGGCTGTTATGCAAGGCTGGATCCTAAAATCTTAAAAGTGAGCACATGCTTTACCTCCATAGATTTAGACAACCCAAAATTTCAAAGAATCAATATATTCACAGTAAGAATTTCATCATCTAAACCTAATGGTCTAAGTTTACAAATAATATGGCATATCACATGATACAGTTCACAAATGGCTCTAAAATATTGTGAAGTATCTGCAGCCATTACTACCTTTTACTGCATATTACATTTTTCCTTAGCTAGTTAGTTTTTCTGTTTGTGAGATACTTGAGAGCCTGAGTAAAATGTCTTGCTGTATTCAATTGGGGATGTAAGTTTTAAACTAAATTACTGAACAGTTTACTTGAAATTCAGACATGTTCCACTGCTGCAGGTCGCTGCTATCTGTCTTTCAACAATCCAAACGAGACATCTATTTGAGGGAAGTGGGATAGCGGAAGCACAACAAGTTCACATAGAGAGACAATGTTGGCCTAAACCTAATAATTGAGGAATACCAGAGTATCTCATCTGTCTTACTAACAACGTAGCTTGTTCCAAGTCAGGCTACTTGCTCTGATACTCGATGCTGAGGCACGATTCCTTCTGCCTGGGAAGTTTTTTTGTGGTTGACTGGTATTGATTGTAAAGTTTACTATTTTAATAGTGACCTTAAACAGTGACAAAACATGTGTTTGACAGTCTCAAAGATGCTACATTTATATCTGCCAAATACCTGTGAAAAAGGTACAACATAAAATTACAGCAAAATAATTTAAAGTTTACATTCCTTTGTTAGATCACTTACTAAATTTCCAACAGGTTTTCTATACCATTAGCTCCCTAGCTAATTTTATTTTCTCCTTTCATTCATTTTATGTTTCTCCTTTTAGTTAGGGGAGGACACATGAAGACTTCACACACAGTCAAACATAATTTCCACAACAAAACAGTAGAAATTTACGCGCAAAATAGAAAACTGTAGAAATGAGAATGTTGACCTTTAAATTAATTATATACTTCTTGCCAGAGGTTTTAGACCTCAGACTGGCAAAAAAATTTCAAAGGTAAAATAAAACAAAGGGTGAAATTTTTGTTTAGAGAATTCAACACACTTTTTAGTTTTCACAGTAATCAATTTTTGAGTCAAATAATATTTAGAACTCTCAATGAAAAACAGATACTGAAAAGTATTTATTAATTCCCTACCGTATAAAATATATACTTGTTTCTTTTTATCCTCTATTCTATATTTTCCTATTTCAAGATCAAGGTCCTGTATGCATAAACCATAATGGACATACTATGTATATAAACCACCATATTTTCAAGCCACAACAAATATAGGCAAAAAGATTTCATCTGATCTTTCGAATCAAGCACAACCATGTTACTGTCTTCTTTCCTAATGAGGTATTCACAAAATGATGCAGACAGGTGTGATTTGAGAAAAACCTCCTCACTACTATTTAGAAACATATGTAGAAATAAACTACGAACTTACATCTTCATTTGTTGTTTGATTGGAGCTGATCAAATATGTGTGAAAACCTGAGAGGCCAACAATGGACCATACTGAGAAAAAACATACCACAGCTTCCAGCACAGTAATTGAAAGTCAAGGAAATAACACAAATGGAAAAAAAATCCAATAAAAAGTAGTTAAAAAATCACAAAATTCCAGGTAATCCACAAGTCCCTTTAGATCTCTGGGGTACTTCAAAGGGGTCAGTAAAAATTAAACTCAGAAAAGCAAGACTACTGCCAGTAGGCTTTATTGTATAGACCACTGGATAGTACACCAGCAAATATTTAAGGGTTTGCAAATTGAAAAAGGCTAGAAACTACTCATCTTAATTGCTGAAATTCAAATTTTCATGTTCATCCTGTAAGAGTCATCACACTTGTATTAAGACAGGCAAATTGATAAGTAACAGTAAATAATGGTTTTGATGGGGTGAGGGGAAGATCAAAGACAAGAGAAGTAACCCAAGGCTAGCTGAACACCAAAAACTGAACAGGTATGTTTGTACAAATACTTATTGCACAGTGTGAGTCTTCAGCCAGGACTAAGAGTTCTAGATCTCTGCTCACAAGTATGGCAACAACAACTGAGTAAACTGCATCTCAGTCATACGTTCTAACTGCTAGACTCTCTTGTTTTTCTTCTGTTACTGAAGTTAAGATGCTGACAGGCATCCTAACACTAGCATTGAAGTGCACTAGTCCAAATAAAATATAAAGTTCACTTGCTCTTTCAAGTCCCCCTAATAACTGGATATATTCTATGTTAAGACTGTGGGGATGCCTGAGTGGCCCAGCTTTGGCAAATGGCCTGGAAAGCAACTTCTGTTAAACCTGTGAGTCTAAACAGGTGAGGTGGCATTGGATATTCAAAACTCAGCAGCATTCGCCCAAAACTTATGTTAAAGAGGAAGCCTATCAACTCCCAGCTCACTGTGCTGCTATTAAACACTAGTTGAGGAATTACAAGTAGACTTTTTAATGAAGACATCAGTCTGATCTATAAGTAAATCACAAAAAATGGCAGAAAGATAACTTCTGTTCCCACAGAAGTGGGAACAGCAGCAGTTAAAACTTGGTTTGGTACAGCCACGGGTAAATCTGCTGGAATCTGTCGAGCCCAGACACAGCGCCATCCCTGTCAAACATCAAGTAGTCAGCATCCAAACAGCAGACTCAGTATGAGGTGCAATGTACAGGGACTTGCACTCAAGGTACAAGCATGTGAGCTCTAGGGGTGTTCTCACTTGTGAGTTAAAGGGAGTGGCACAGGTACATGTACAGCAAGAACTCCCTCACCTCAAGAGAGTAGCAAAGGTGTGCACATGCACGTTTGTGTGCATCACTACAACTTTTCAAACTACACGTATTTTCATTCATTATAAACTGTATAACCCAAATGTTATACCCATAAAAAAATAGCTAGGCTTTAAAAGTGAGATTGGTATACTAGGAAAATCAGTCAGCACTCAACACTGCATACTTACTAGAGTTTATATAATTCCTTTAACTCTAAAGGAATCATTGTCTCAGCAATAAAACAATAAAGTTGCTTCTAAACTTGATATAAGCAAACATAAAGAGGAAATTTCTATAGAAAGCTTCCTGCTATAGTTTTTTATTTATATATAGTTTTATTTACACAAAATAGCCATGAACTCAAAATACATCTGCTTTGAGAATGCTATTTTCTACAACACTTCAATAGGTTTTCGGGTTTTATTTTAGGGAACACAAATCAACAGCAGAAGGAGTTTTGGTTCCCAGAGATATAGATCAAATGAATCAGTAGGAACAAGATGATGGGAAGAGGATAAAAATAATCTGTATATTAACCATATCAACCTTTAGTATAGTCACTTTCCAAGACAATGTCAAGTCAAAATTTTCCAGAACAAGGACATAGCCTTAAAACACAGAATAAATATCCTGAACATATCAATGGAAGAGAAATATGACAGCTCCTCACCATCACACAGAGACACAGAGTGGAAAATGCACGGATGGACGTGTTTGCAATGAAAAATCCTAATATTAGTTAACAGCATAGATTTTTGTATTGCAGAGCTGCTCTCCCCTAACAAACTGGGAAACACCTGAAGTCCTGGTGTAGCTTTCCCTACAACCTATTCCAGTCAGAGTGGTTTAAAGCCAGAAAAGAGACATTTGCATTTAAGCAAATTTTCTCCAAAAGCAGCAGGATGACCAAAGTTCATTCCTGAGCAGCATGTTCACTGCTTTTTCCCTCTCGTCTCCTCCTCAAACTATGTGAAGTCAAACCAACACAGGACAGGATCTCTGACTCAGCTGACTGTTAAATGGCCACAGCTAAAGCGAGGAGTACAAGAAAGAATGGATAAGGAAGTAGACTGTTGGCAGAGGGTTCCAGAATGTGCAAAAGAAGGAAACAGGCCAAAATATTATGCACAATACCAACTGGGCTTTGAGAGGGTAGAAATAGTACAGAAGGTTGTAGAGAAGCACTGTTGGATAGAATCTACACACCAGGAGGAAGATTCACCTGGTCAGATAATAAGAACCTTAGAGGGAGAAGGGCTCCCTGTAACCCGAACACACCACTTATAAGATGTTCCTCACCAGAATTACACTCAAAAAGGTACTGAAAAGTATATTTCTCCTCTCCACAGTAATTCCTACTGACAAAAAAGGGAATTTCTTTCAGTTCAAAACCTCTTTCAGTTCACTACACGAAGGGACATTTTTCAGTTCCCCACACCAAGATCCAAAAAGACTTCTAGAACAGCAGGTGTGGTTTATGTTAAATTAACATGACTCCATTAATTAAACCTGAGTCCACTAATTAAAGAGAAACACAAAAAACCAATATATGCTCAACATAAAGTATAGCTTACTAGCATATTATAGTATAATTATCTTTCTAGCATAATATGATATCTCACACAGGGTTGTTAGCAAGATAGAAGTAGTAATGTTCTCTGTGCCTAAATTGACTGGCTCCAAAGCAGCACTCCCAATAGTATTTGGACAATTTAATTTTTTACTGTTGTTAATTGTAACCAAGCTATTAAATTGTCCAACATATCACTATCAAATCAGGCATTGCTAGAAGATGCGCCACTGAGCCATTCAAAGCAGCACATCTCTGAACATAAATTATGAATTAATAGCCCATTGCTCCTGTACAAAAAATCCTCAAGTGCATAAGCGATCACATTTTGATTTAAGGACAACTGAAAGCTATTCTCAGTTTGGAAATAGTTTGAAAGAATCATCTTTTGCAAGAACTGATTGTAATTATTTTAATTGGAAGCTATGGTTATGCTATTTAGAAAAATTTGTAAAATTATTTGTACCAAAAAATCTGAACAATGGCTTTGTTTAAAAAGGGTGTTTACAGCTCAGTGACTCTACCTGATGAATAAAAACACAAAAAAATTGTATCTGTAGAATTTGACACTTGGGAAAACTATCTGGAAAGGGAGGTCTCTATGCACAACTCTGAAGGATTCTTCCTACTCTTCTGTGGAAAAGCAAACTCTGTGAGGTACAATGGACAAAAGGGAAAGAATTCTTTTTATAGTATCTTTGTGAGAAGTGCAAACTGTTTATTCAGACACAAACCATTCAAAATATATACATAAGGAACAGGAAGCTTATGGTCTGTACTGAAATGTAAGAAAGAAATTAACCAGTAGTTATGTCAGCTTCCCATTTTTTCATTATGTTAGCTGCTTTCTGACTCCATTCTCACTGAACAGAAAATATACAGAAAGCTCTCATGAAGAGACAAATAGTACATGGAGTATTTACAAAACAGAACCACAGAATGGCTTAGGTTGGAAGGGACCTTAAAGATCATGCAGTTCCAACCCCTCTGCCATGGGCAGGAACACCTTCCACTAGACCAGGTTGCTCAAAACCCCATTCAACCCAGCCTTGAACACTTCCAGGGATGGAGCATCCACATCTCCGGGGAACCCGTTCCCGTGTCTTACAACCTTTATTGTAAAAACCATCTTTGTTAAGGCCAATCTAAACCTACCCTCTTTTCAGTTAAAAACCACTGCTTCTTGTCCTGTCACTACAGGCCCTGGTAAAAAGTCTCTCTTTCTGTTTTTCTTATGAGACCACAATGATCTCCCCAGAGTCTTGTTTTCTCCAGGCTGAACAACAATAATAGTCCCTGTGTATGCAAGTTACATATTGCTCTGTAGCTTAACAGAAGTTAATATTTGAAAATGACTACTCTAAAAACATTAGAACAGTTTCAGGAATTGAACTCTTCGAGGACAGCATATGGTTTCAGTTGTTCCAAAATCTACTTTTTCTATCCTGAAAAGAATCAGCCATTTTGGATACTTTTGGATGTAAAACCAGGAGAATTACTGAATATTTTAAGTGAAACCACAGCACGGCCATAGTGTAAGATATATTTATGAAATTCACCACAAAATATGAAGCATATTTCATCATATATGGAAACTACAGATCTTTGTCAAGAGTACTGCTCTGCAAAAGATGAATAAAAACCACTCTGGGCTATAGTCTCTTTCCTCCCTCCAACATGTGGCAAGAAATGCTATTGTGCAGGAAGTGATGAAGTCATTAACTGATAAAGTCCCAAAGCACATATCCAACAATAGCAAAAAAAAAAAAAAAAAAAGCAAACCCACATCTCAGATGTTATTTTGCAACAAAATCAGCAATTTGTTTCTGTGAAAGGATATCTTGCAGGGCTGTCCTTCAGGGCATTGAGGAACCCTGTTTGTTGAGAACCTGTAGAAATAGAACCCAAAATTACCAGCTGAGTAAGATATTGGCTTACAGGCTGTTTTCATATAGTTGAAACAATTAATATTTGAAGATAATCAAATAATCATACAATAGATTTACTAATATGAATAGGAGAATACACTGTGCAGCAGCAACAACATTGAAAAAAACCTGGGTAAGTTATAAGGTTTAACATCTGCAGGATATTTGCTCAGTCATACCACATTGATGCACGCATACTTTCCCATGAACAAGATTTCTGATTATTCTTGTTCTTTTCAGACCTAATATGGAAACAAAAAATTATAACCTCCTGTTTTATTTTGAAATACTGTTTTTCAAAGTAACTTTTTGACTTGGAAAATTTATCCTATAAACTCAGATTTTTCAACTTTCCATCCTTTGTTTCAGAAGCAGAGCTTTTTCAACTATAATCCTGCTCCTATGCACCTACGTAGAAGATTTTTCTAATAGGTTACTGTTGCCTCTTGGCAAATAAAACACAATCTACTAGCTGAAAAAAGCTCAAGAGAAGCATGAGCTATTAAACTAGAGATGCAAAGCATGCAGAGTGCAGAAGCACTTGGGTTCCATAACCCTGAGACAGTAGTCAAAAAGGGTGATTTGACAATTTCCTGGTTGCAGCAAATGAATCTTCATTAGAAACTAACTTAATGTGACACACTGTAGGCACATAGTTTGAATTTTACCGTCTAACGTAACTGATTTAAATCCATCAGGTTGAAAGTCCTCCTGCAGACAGATTTTCCACTTAGCTAAATTAATCTGAAGACTTGTATGGAGAGAAGAATCTTGCCTTTATAAGAATAAAAAATTATTCTCTAGACCTATCTGGTCAATTTACTGTTCGCCATTACAAAAGGGAAGTTACTTACCTTGTATTTCTGAGACTTAACTGATTCTTATTCTCAAGGTACAGGACTAATGGAACTTCCCCTACCTCCTCTACTGTTTTTTAGGTTCCTTAATGGCAATGGCAGCAGGTAGGTGTGATCTCTACACCCTACTGCTGGTCACACTCCTCTAAGCAGTGCAACCAAAACGTCAGAAGGGGAGGGTTCTTCACTGCAACAAACAGTTGAAATACTGATGCCTCAAACAGAGATGAGTAACTCTGAACAAAGACACTATTACTACTGAAAATGCGTTCAGCTTCATGAGATGGAAGAAATTCTTGCAAGACAATACCTCTGATATTTAAAATTAGTTTTATGATCTTCAAAGATATTATGTACACACACTCCTAATCCTAGCAAGAGCAAATTTCCAATGTATGCCTCAGAAGTTAAGATGTATCTCATATCACCACTTAGGCCTCCCAAAAATGATAACATGCCAGCTTGCAAGATGTATTAGAAAAATATACAAATTTCAAAATCTGTCCAAATCAAGGGGCATTAAAATAAAATAATTTTGTCAGGTCTTATGAAAATACATATGTATGACTTTGAAACACTGTAGAAAGGTCATAGTTCCAGGTCTAATAACTGAGACTTTCTTCAGACACACTAACAAAAAGCAGTCTATGCCAAGTGCAAAGGTTCAGATTAAGTAACTGAGAATCCTGCTAAATGGTTAGCATCAGCTGAACAACTACAGGGCTGCAAAATAGAACACAAATAGTTAAGTGGTAACTATTAGAAAGGTAGATATGAGGACTTCTAGAAGCACGGTAGGCACAGAGTGGAGTGATCAATGTGATAAGAAAACTTCATTTGTAAAAAACTCTTTTTTGGACACTGCCAAGATTACAGAAGACAAATCTGAAAGCTGGGCTTGAAGCCCCAGTGTAGCAAATAAACATCGAGGAACTAATTGCATTTCATACCTGCTCCCATTGCCTTTGAGGACTGACCAAACTTTGGAACTTAAGGATGTTTTTCCCTGTCTCGTCCAAGGTAGATAAACCTCCATAGCAAGAATATTTTGCAGCTGGTAGACAGTTTAGCATTTAACATTTACTATACATTATCTGTAACACCTACACAATGCTGAAGTGTTTCTCAACCACAGAGAGGCACAATTAATTACTCTGCTCTTTGTCTAAATCATACTTAGAAATGGACACTCTAAGGTTAAAATCCACTAGATAAACCTACTTGACATACAGTACATGGAATACTGACATAATATTGGTAATTCATATGCTGAAAACTAAAGAGAAAAGCACTGTAGTTCCTGTGAAATGAAGGTAGGCTAGTGTCAAAAGTAGCTTTACATTGTCAGACTAGTAATGTTTTCAATTACTGAACTCTAGCAAGGTAAGATGGCAGAAAAAAACACGCTTCCTTCTTCTTAATGTAAAAACTATGTATGTATATATGTATATAAAATGTGTGTATATATGTATATCTGTGTGTATGCCCAGATAAATGTCAAGGATTTAAGTATTAATGGCAAGTGTTCTTTTTCCAACAACTACTTTTCCCTTTTTAAACAACTGGTATTAGAAATGCTGTATCTGTTAGTGAGAACAACTTGTTTATTCAGACTCCCTCAAAATTAGGCACACCAGTTCTAGCCTATGAGCTAGATTTCTGAGCTATAAGGGAGTTGCTCAGTACTCTTATCATTCTTTTGTGAAGAACAAATAAAAGCACAAGTTCTGTTTTTTAAAATACAGCTTTTCCCAGCACATTGTAAGCAATTTAGAAGAGCACAATCTAACATGTTTTTTTCAGGAAAACATTCTCTAATATTACCATTGTCAAGTTAGCTTTATAAATGTCTTAAATACCAAAATTATTATTTCTACCAGGTTTGTGTTGTAATACAGAATACAAAGAAATAAAAAGATAACATTTCCAAAATGGTTAAAGACCTACTTTTCAAGGCAATATCCTACATAGTTAGTGAAAAAAAATAAAACATTCCTAGGTTTCTTATGATAGTGAGTTAAAAAACTCCAACATACAAAAGATCTTTAAAGACAAGTCATAAAGCCTGTTACCATAAATGAGATCATCATCATATAGGAGCCAGCAAAATTTGTTAGGTGTGTGGAAAAAAAAAAGACAACACCCAAAAGAGTTCTGACCTCAAACACAATTCAGAACACAAATAAAAATCAACTTCAAACTCCTGAATATTTATCTGATTCGCTTCATTATGAATTGGTTATTCTCAGAATGTCTATGCAAATGAAAATAATGTGTGTTAAAAATAAGGTAGAGAACAATGTAAATTAAACAGCAAACAACCAAAAGTATAGCTCCAACCTATTTCCTAGTAATTTACCTGTTTGCCTGGATGGCAAGTGACCCATGCTTACAGTTAAAAAAAGCACAAAACAGTTCTTTGGGTAAATGATACTACCTGTATACTTAGACATACAGTATGCGTGATGCTTTTCCAATAAATCATCCATAAAAGGACAAAAAAAAAATGAAAAGAATTAATACTGTATTAAGTTAAAGCTACTGCTAAGTCAATGACTACTATGAATGGGGCCTACTATAGACCAGAATGGGACTCACTGGGGATTGTGAAGCTTCAGAGAAAAGGCAAATAAACAAATAATAAAGAAATAAACCCTGAATGATCAAAATATTAACTTAAAAAACTCAAGCAAATGGCTACATACGTAATCTGATTTCATCAGCATACTTACGAAGGATGACGTGGGTGATAACGAATGCAAATATAAAGACTGTCAGAAAGGACAGAGATAAAATAAACATATAAAAAAATCTGTAGTTTCTTTTCCCCACACAGTTGCCTACCCAGGGACAGTGGTGATCAAACCGTTCTGAAATGAGAGGCAGAAGAAAAAAAAATGGAAAACAATTAATAAAATGCTGTTTATTCAAAAAAAAGCTCTCTGAATACTACATTAAAACTCATGATTTAACTGGCATTTGCAAAGTAGCTGCAGAGAAGTTCTTACTTAGAAAGGAACGAAAATAGAAAAGAAAAAAAGGAGTATTTTAATGAAACTTTACAGTTTTTAAAGAAATCAAAGCATGGTTGAGGTGAGTTCCTGTTAAACTACCAGTATTATTGTGATAAATTGTGGTGTCAGATCAAAATGTATGTATTTATCCACTGCCACACGGAGCATTAGCAACTCAGTAGTACGTGATTTTTTCAAAATAAGGGTGGGTTGTTTTTTTTTCTTTCAGGGCATCTTCTACTCAAAATTGGACTTTCTGAGGTTGTTTTACTTATATCTGTCATGATCACACCTCTGACTTATGTATACTATCATATCACCCACCCATTAAGGAGTATGAAATATCTACACCTTCCCACTTCCTTTTACTGCTTCACACTCAAGATACTCTTCATTCCAGACCACCTATTTTTCCACTTGGAGTCGACACTGCCATACAAACCCATTAAAAATAGCAAAATCATTCACATAAACCATTTTTCAAATGATAATATTTAAACACATAGTATAAAAATTGGTACATGTAATCTGAATGCTGTTACCCTTTGCACAATAGGCTCCATCTCGTTTTTACTCAGCCAAGGCCTTTCCAGTTATTTTCCTAAGATTAACTTGTTTATGAGATAGGAAAAGGCCAGCGTGGATCAGAAATGAGCAAACCCAACATGGGGGAAATGCCCCAGTGCTGGAAGGCAGCAGGGGGAACAGTTTGCTCTGCTTCCCCGCAGGCAGCCTGGACCCACCCTCTGTGTCCCATTTGCCGGATAGTGGAAACAGAGCTATTGCCAGGAAACAAACTTGCATTGCCTAACTTCATTTTGGAGAGATTACTCCGACAGAATTTTAAATTTTTTAAATCAAATCCAAGACCATAAGACAGATGCTCTCATTCTGACTCTTTCTCTCCCTCTCTGATCCTTGTCCAAATTCTGTTTTGTTTTCTGTGACTTTTATGCCTCCATTGACGTACGATATCAAACTATTTGTAATTCCACAGGAAAGGCGAGCTATAAATTTGAAGTCCTTAAGCCCTGTGTTTAAAAGGCACACTGACCAAGTGCATCAGTTTATTTTAGCTATGGCTTTATGTTAAAGACCTACATTAGAGGTTTTCCTGGAAGGATGTATTACCTTAATTAAAAAAAAGTCAAAACAACATGTGCAATGGATTTCTGAGTTCACCAGACTTTCAGGGGTTTTCTAAATGGTTTTGCATGACAGCTGTTTGGAACACAAGTTTCTGCCATAAATCTGTTTCAAATTCCAACAGGGTTATTCAAGGTGAAGTTATTGGACTTCCTTAGGATAAGGCTTCAGAATATTTTGATTGAATGACTACTGCTAAGAATACCAAGAACTAAACACTCTGGATAGATGATATTACCTTTATTTAGTGCAATACAATTGTACTTCCAAAACAAATTGACATTGCCTTTGAACAGTGCTTGTCTTTAAATTTGTGCTTCTGAATGAGTCCTTATATTCTGATAAACACTTCATTTAAATTTATTCACACATACAACACATGAGCAAACAACACCACAAAGAAACATACAGCTACAGAGCCTTTTTAAAGAGCATAATCCTAGGGTACTTTTGTACCCTACTGCTAAAAAAATACATTACATGTCTTGGAAGACAAATTCTGTACATAGAGACTCATTCTCTTCTATGCTGACACAGTAGGAAACAACAATTATACTGACTTAAAGCTGTTTCTAGCCATGAAACAATACTTAGAAATATGTAGACATATATTTGATACTCAGATAAATGCAGACAAAAATAAAAACACACATCCATATACACACACATACATACATTCCTTACTAAAGACTGACTTGGTATTTTTAACCTACTTGTCACTCCTCTCCAATTTTCATCTTCAAACTTTCCTGGTGAACTGAAAGGCTCCGCTTTTTTAATAAATACCTTTCCAACCATTGTGAAGCTAAGTAACTACCTAATATAACTACAAAGGAAAAATGGACAGAATAGGCTGGATAAGAAAAACTGCCACAGTGTTTAATTGGAATTGATCCTAATGAAAAAAGATTAAAGGGTTTGCATGAATGTTATGATAAATAAACTGGGCCTCATTTTTCTCAGTCATAAAATAGAAAGGCATGTGACATGTGCCACAGAACAGCATATCAAAAAGTAAAACGTTCTACTCAGAAGAGCACAAATACGTAAATGCAATTTAATGGTAACAGCTTGCAAGCTGCTCTGCTTAGTTATTAACGCAGGAGGAAACTGCCAACCATGTAAAAATGAACAGACAAATGCTAAGCAGAAACTTTTCACATTTAAGAAATATAAAAGCTATTAAATCTGGAGCTGCTTTTTTTTCCTTAAAAGAAGACACAACTTAATAAGTACTAATGAAGACAACACAGTGTCTTAAGGTTCACCCTTGGTCCTCCCGATGCCTACTAACCGAACAACCAATTATTTGGTAAAGGAAACTCTGTCTGATATTTCTACTTGGCTTGGGCAAAGTTGGCAGCAAAATTACGATTTAACTTTACAGAGAAATGAAAAACTACTGATGCTGAGAAAAACTGGAATTCCAGCCCTTGCAAACTTAAAACACAGAGAAAATAGAAATGCAACCTCTTATTGAAGAATAACAGACTGTTTAGAGGTGATGACTGCAGTTCTGGTTTAAATGTTTAGGCTATAATTAATGTACTGCTGTATTTGATCATACATTTGTGACAAGGTTAACGTAAAAATATTTGAGGGAAATTATGAGAATGAAAACATGGTAATACAAACACTTGCCAATGAAAGTATATTAGAACTCTTAATGAGGGAAGAAGAAAGCTGAAAGGGCTGAAAAGTTTTTCTATGGAAGAATCTCATGGATAGAAAAGTTATGACAGATCATCCTCCTGCATTCAATTTTAAGCAAAAGTAGCAATATATTTGCCTTAACAATGTGGTGTGATGTTGCAGCTATATCTACCTAATCAACAACTGCTGCTAAAACAGATGGACCAGCTTCTACTCTTTCAGCAGTCCTGTGAACAAACTTTTGCCTGTGTCTTTATGGCTCCTCTTTCTTAGGCCAAACCTGGTGTTCATTTTACCCTCTGGGGAGCTGGTTGACAGAGCCAGAAAAACTTAAAACCATGATTTTCTATTGCCTGTCTCCTCAGACCAGCTTATCACAGTATCAGACAAACACCAAAGCTGTGCCAAGTGAAGAAGTAAGAACACACTGCCAGCGAAGGAATGAAAGGACACTTTCAGAAACAGCTAAGTGTTATTTCAGTGCAACTGTAACACCAACCTTACTACATGTTAACACTTATCACAACTGCAGGAGAAATCTTGGAGATTAATTTTTTAGGATCTGAGAACAAAAGCTGAAGCATACAAAACAGACTGAGAAAATGTGTGAACAGTTTATAAGGTGAAGCATCAATGGAAAGAGGAGATGATCAAATGGAGACTAAAAACACTGCTGTAAAAATCACAGAAAACCAAAGAAGTAAGAAACCTCAAGAACTGTCAGTAAACCTGTAACAATGACTTTATTTCACTAGTCTTTCCCAAGTGATCAGTAACTTCGAGTTTAGATAATAACTTGTGAGGATAGCCAGGACTGCCATAACCAAATCCAAAAGATGAGGCTTCACAAGATAACTGAGCCAATCTAAAAGCTTAGTAGCAGTGAAAGAGATGGTCACACGTTGCCTTTCCTGCCACTTTATCCCACCTCCTTTTTTCATTGTGAAAGCTCACGATGAATCACGTCACCTCCCTGAATTGGCAGGAAAGAAATAAGGGAATTATTTTGTTCATTGCTCAGTGGGAAAAACTGACTTAGCAATGGTTGTGTGTTAGCAAGGCTGTGAGAATAGGCACAAAGGAGAGAATCACACAAGTAGGATGATGCTCAGACCCCTTTGGAAACCACAAGCTGTCAGCATGACTCAGTGGTCTCATTAACACTCACCTAAGTGGTCTCATTAACACTCACCTAATAATCTATGCTAACTGGATCACAGAAGAACACCTTACCTCATACTTTAGACACTTCTAATTTTTTACCTTTCCTGAAACATTTACATTTGAAAACTTGCTTGAGAAACATTAACTGCTGGATATCTCAGATTTAAAAAAAGAGAGAACATTTGCCATTTTAATAAGCAATGGCCTTATAGATAGAGTGTTTCCTTCAGAAGCCACACTAAAGCATGTTCCTTGCTGCTCAGAACCAAGGAGTCCAATCTCTACTTTCCACAGCACAGCCTCTTAAAATCCTTAAAGCCCAGACTCTTAAATCCTTATGTGTTCTGCTTCCATTTTTCAATCACTACACTCCAAGAAATCATGTAAAAAATTACCCAAATGCTTTCCTTCCTCTTTCAAAACATTTAATAAAAGTTTTATAATTTAAAAGGAACACAAAAGCATTTTTATGGGGAACATTCTTAGGCAAGCTTGGCCTTTCAGACTGCAGTATTTACGAACTGCTTCCTTTTTCTTTTGCTCAACAGGATCATTACACACCAGCATACATTTTTCTAAAGCTTAATGTGAAGGCAGGCCTCAAAGACAAGAAGTCGACAGGTGCAAAAATACCTAGGTCACATTACTCAGAGATTCCAATGAGCACAAGTTAGAATTCACTTGATGATTCTTCCTTGCCATTCAAGTAAAGCGCTGTGAGGCAAAGGCACAAACCTAAGGTATTCACTGAATGTTACCATCCTTATTTAACACATGCACCATCCTTATTTAACACATGCAAACACACATCCCAGGACAGGAGAGAGTCAACAGCCCACTATTTAAATCTTGTGTCAGTCAAAAAAATCACACTACAGATCAACCATTCAGCTCAATCCTGGGCCAGGATTACTCAAAATTACTTGTGATACTGGCAGCAGTACAACACAGGACTACAATGTCCATTGTCATGGATTCACACTGAGCAATTATGTAGAGATACTGACACATCTGCAGGTATTTATAATGATGACAATTACAGCTTGTTGAAGGACTATGACGTCATGATGTGACCACATCTATTCAGGCTTCTTGACTTGACATTTTGTACGAAAAACAGTGCCATCAGAATGTGATTGCTCTTGAAATGTTTAGGAAAACAAATGTGGTTTTTAGAAGTCCATTTAAAAAATAGTTTTTTATTACAAAGAGTTATTTTTTTTCCTCAAAGACACAGCAGTCAAATCCCAACTGCTGAGAGCGACACATGCACAAAAGCAAATATAATCATTGCATTAAGACCTTTAGTCAGTTTAAAATGTCTGATAATTTGACATTTTAAAAAAATTTGTATCCAGTATTCATAGCATAAAAAAAAAAAAACTATCCTTAGTCCAGATGTTCAGTTCCACTGACTAAAACTGTCACTCCTAAGAAAATTATTTATTTAATCATATTTAAAAACCACACTGATGATATTTGCCATCAATGGGCAACAGCAATCAAATACTTGGATCAATTTAACTTACACACCATTCATCTGTCTGACAGTCCTCTGTCAATACCTCTCCTTTTACTTTTGTGGAATGAAATCTCAGTAGAAATTTATATGAAAATAACAAAAGACCATTTGCAAGTTACATTTATATGCATGCTGATGTTATTTTAGAACATCTGTTATGGACAATGCACAATGGATCCTTTAAATCACCAAGCTTCAGTACTTTTGTACTCAGATTCCAAACCAAAACACCCCATGAAAACCAAAAAGAACAGAGAGAGCCTTCCAGCCTTAAGTTCACATTTGGGAAATACTCTCCAAAAGTTTACTCCAAATTACATTCTGGACACTAATGTCTACAAGGCGATGCCAACTGAAACAGCAATGTAACATGGGAAAAGATGGTCTCTGTCAATGAAATAAACTAATAATGTGCATAGATATCTACAACTAAAAGTCAAACAGAAACACAAACACAAGAGCTACTTAACAGATATTTCACTCTCATGATTGTTTAAACTGTTCCAGATAGCTAAGTTATTTGGGGGGGAGGGGGGTTGTTTTAGAAAGTTAAGTTGCAATGTCAACTTTGTGTGCTAATCAACTTCAACAGTGGCAGACTAATGCCATTCACAAAAAGAAAACAAACACGCCTAATTTTAAAAATAAAAATAGCAATTGATTTATTAGGAAAACATCCAGCCATTGCCCTAGGACAGCTCTTGGTAATTAAACCATATTGTCACATAGATCTCTGCGTCCTCCAATAATAAATGTTGACTAATTAAAAAAATCCTTTGACTGCATGCACATTAATGGTGACATTTTCAAATGCAGCAGCAGCAGTTTAGAATGTCTACTCTTTGACAGGTACAAAGAGGGCACAGTGATGGACCTCACTGCTTCACAATCTCTCCTTAGATACCAATCCTTGTCAATACAACATCTTCACACTTTGGGAACCAGATGAGTGCTGGACACACGCCCAATTGTGGAGCAACAGATTTTAAAACCCCAAACTTGTCCCAAGAGGAAGCACACTATCCCTACTAAATAATAGCATCCACAAAGTTGAAAGATTTGTTGCTCTTTTTTACAGGAAAGCAAAACTTTTTACCCAACTCTGTTGCTGTCTTTTATCTGAATTTGAGTTTAACCATCTTGCAAATTGTTATTGCACCAAATGTAAATATTTGTTTATTTTCTTGGGTTCCTAATTTTTTTTTTTACTCTGACATCTGAGGTTTACAACATCATTTATGCAGTTAGATATTATGATCATCTCTGCACTTTACTATATGCAGACCGATGTATAAGTCACAACCTCTCTCTGAAGTAATTTATAATACTATTTTCTTTTTGAAAGAGACTTTCTGACATATTTTGCACTGTTTTGGCTTAAGACATAAAAGCTCTTTGACACAGATGCCATGCTTTCTTAATTTCTAAAGTACATCTAATTATATAGACGGCACAATGATAAATAATATATCACTTCTGTAAATACTGGTGTGTACGCCATTTGACAGCTTCTTGGGTGGCCCAAAAAGGTAGAACAAACTAAAAGAGCCAAAGCCATTTGTCACATGTAAAAACTGGGAAAAATACACACGGAAAGAAAAGAAAGAAAAAAAGATAAAAAAAAAGGTCATAGCAGTCAACTTTGTACTTTTAACTGTTCAGCTAAAGAGTCATTTCAAGACACCCAGAGTTAAGGTTTAGGAGGTTCAAAATGAAATGAAAATTGTAGTCTATTCATCGCAGGAAATGTAAGGAAAGAAATAAGCAAAGGTCATGAAAAGGAACTGAAGGCAAAAAGGGAAATAATAAATTAATGAAGGAAGAGTGCTACAGAACGGAATTTAAACCAAGCAAACCAAAGTCCCAACATCAAATAAACACACATTGTTTATAAAGAACCAAAAAGTCCTGGGAAAATTACTTTTAGACACATTTCTGTTATAAAAGCCAAACTGTTACAATGCCATCCCTCAGCCCACTTTTGAAGTAATTTGTGTTCTTCAGGCAGGAAGATGGTGGTATCCAGAGTAACTACAAGGAAAAGCTTCTCCTCAGAACAAATTGGTAATTCTCACTCTTTGTCTTACATTGTATGTGTCATATGGTTTGTGTGTTTTAGTAATTATTTCCCCATTTTAAAAACAAGTTTACAACACTGGTGCCTAATCTGGGAAATAACTTTTAAAAACAATTATTTTATCCAAATTCTGCTGTTTGGCATACTGCTAGGTACATAACACATTGAATTTTCAAAACAATAAATTAATGGAGTCCAGTCAAGACTGAAACCAGAAGACAATGCCTACAATTGCCTGGTAGAAGTGCTTTACAGAAGCAATGATTTAATCGGAAAGGAGGTGTCTATGGGCTTCTAATACAGCATATTTTCTGTCAAAATTTCTGTCAAAATCTTGACAGTTGGTGTCATGTTTAGGATCTGTATAAAAGCAATTTTACTCACGAGTTAGAGGAATCCTGTCTCCTACAGGAAACAGAAACATCAAGAAAAAGTGCCAGTATGGTGTGTGCCTTCGGCACTACTGGCATGCTGGATTACCCTCTCAAGAAACTTATATTAGGTATAGAGGCCACTAGGATCTATAAAGAGCTATTGAAAAAAAGAATAACCACTCAGGGTTCAAGAAGGCCTACACTGAAGATTTCTGAGAGTGTGAGAATATTCACAGGAAGAATTCCCACGTGCTCACCCTCTTCTCCTTTTCTTTCCCAGGGATCCACTCTGCCAAGGTGGGAAAGGGGCTACTACATGAACCAAAATTTTGGTCTAAGTTAGTATGCTGTTTTCATGTTCATCAGTGGTCTCTGAAAAAAATCAAACTAACTGTTTCAAAGTCATGACACCAAATTTCAAAAATCTGAGCTTTGAATCCTCTATGCAAAAAAAAAAAAAAAGGTGTTGAAAGAAACACAGTGAAACCAAAGAAAATAATCTTTATCCATCAGTTGCACACAAATCTATGATACACAGATTTTGAAATTAATAAAAAGGCCATATTGTGTTAGACTAATATAAATGGTGAATCTCTTCTTCCACCTTACTGTATTTTTGTCTTAAGTCTAAAAACAGTTACTTCACTTGAAAAGAAAAACTGTGTCATTGTGAAGACAAGCAAGACTTTAGACATTTAGGTTAGAACACTTAAGTTGATTTACTGCTTGCTAATCATTATTCACTGTTACTCATTAGGCATTACTACCATATTTAAGTAAATTGTTTGGATACAGTCACCTGCTTCTTCAGCTTTTACTATAGAAATCAAATTAAACAAGACAAAAATTATTTATTAAAACACAGTTGATATTGAAATTACCAAATAAAAATTAAAAAGAAGCCATTTGTTAATTTGAGAAGCAAGCCCAACCACTGGCTTTACTAGCATTACAAAGCAACCTCTTGTCAAAACCTGGCAATAACTGGCTTGGGCTCAGAATTTATGTCTGCTTTCATTATTTATCTTTAAAGTCTTTATTTCTTGTGTTTGGACATCCATTATTTTTAATTCATTTATAATTCTTAAGCAACGTAATGGTACACAAAACCCTTGAGGGGCTAACTTCCAACTGACATTCAGAGGCAGTAAAAAAAGCAGATCAGGAATACACCCAAGATATTTGCTTCAGGGAACACTTATTCAACCAAATTTTCGAAGGCATTACATAAATGCAACAAACTAGATTTGTATGAAAATATGTACTTTTTTGGATATTACTAGGAAAATGTTGTAGACCTAAAGGAGTTTGAAGTATTACCATGGGTAGAACTCTAATTACCTCTTTATTATTATTATTTTAAAGCTATTTCTTGCTATTTTTATCTACAAATACCATATAGACATTTATAAAAAAGTCAGTGCAAAAGATCAAGTCACACATGCTTACTAAACAACTAGAAAGTTAGGATCAATTCCAAAGAGGGAAAAACCCAAAGAATAAGTTTCCGTATG
The DNA here is from genome assembly GCF_003945725.1 of Corapipo altera. NCBI lineage: Eukaryota > Metazoa > Chordata > Aves > Passeriformes > Pipridae > Corapipo > Corapipo altera. The sequence continues at coordinate 24,863,333 of NW_020884874.1, forward strand.
TACTTACATATTTAAAATGCTGCAATTGATTCCTTAGAGAATGAAAAGCATTAATAGAAAACACAGGATGAAAGAACCTCTCTTTCACACTGCATTCATTTGTCAAGTAGACACTTTAGGTAAGAGTAGCATACTGTTTTTTTCTGAGCAGTGAGTGCTGGTTTGAAGACAGACTCCATTCCTGCACCACAAAGTCTGTAGCTGGTTTGTAGCTATGCGGCAAAATCTTTGGAATCTACGTGGTTAAAAAGGAACACGTGGCCATTTTGGTAGTGGGCTGCTTAAATATCATGTTACTTAAATATCAGATGTTATGCTTAAGTAGCATAACTTACTTAAATATCCACATGCGTGTGAAGCAGGACTACCTGTGCATTGGTTTAGTTACATCAGTAAAAACCTAGCAAATGACAGTGGCGCAAGAACGTTCATTGCTATTACAAGATTTAGTCACAAACTAAAAATGAAATAAAAGCATCACCATATAGACAATCCTAACTAAAAGATTGTGGTAAACTGCATAACACATTCCGATTAAGTGTATGCTCTTACACTTAGATTTCCACAAGCATGTAAGCCATCCAGTTTTCTTGACACCTATTTTTCATAGAAAATTAGTTGCAGGTATTTGTAGATTTCACTTTTTGCGTTCATTATATCTGCATACTTATATGAAAAACAGCTGTACCTAATCAAGAAACAAAACTACTATACAGTGTACTCTGAAAAAGTCACCGTTTTTTGTAATTCTCATTATAAACACTGAGGAAAAAAACCACAGCAAATTCATTCCAATTAATGGATGTAATTATTTTAAAACAAATAAACTCCAAATTAAAAAATGTGCAAGAGCAAATTATGATGATCATATCTATTTTATAGGCAGAAAAGATATCTCACTTGTATGAATCATTTGCTCAGATTCTTTTCTGATAGACATTCATAATAACTCACATCTGTTGTTTCACCACAGACATAATCAGAAGACTGTGATATTTCACAGAATAGGTTTTCCAAATGTAGTATGAAAATGGTACAGAATAACCTATAGAAAAATCCTTCATACCAGTGTATTAAAAAACCAAAACATTATTTTAAAATAAGCTTCAGAATGTGTGTGGAGGGGTTGCTCTTATTTATGCTTTCTTGGTAAAGACAACAACAGCCTTTTAACTTTATTTACTGCATTGGTCAACAACTGTATTTCCAAATAATCAGGTTTGCTGAGTAATATCATAACACTGTAATGTTCAGGTTACACATTTGCTAAAATATTTTTCTGAAAAATATGTCAACTGCAATTCATAAACATTCCTACTTGCTCAAGAGCTTTTGCAACACTTACAAAATTCTAATACATCAGAAAAATTTATTTACTGGAAGAACCATCTAGAGATACCAATCAATTCCACAGGGCCAAAAGGCTAATAAACTTTTCACTGTGATGCAAGTGTACTCCCTAAATGAATGTCATCTAAACATAAAACTCCAATTCTTTCAATGACTGCTTTATATCTAAAAATATCACTACTGAATGCTGCAATTACATTTCTCAGCTGGAGACATCTTTCTACATTATTTTCTTGAATGCTTAAGATCCAGGCTCAACAGTGTGCTAATCAACCGCACTAAACTCCAAATGTGATCTAATTAACTGGAAACCACTCAGATTTGATTGGTAGGGGATTTTTGGTCTGCTTTTAAATCCAAGCATATCTTAATCACCTTGTCTGCCCTCCATAGAAAATAATCATGAAAAAGGACAAGATGTTCAGAAAGAAACAAACCCCAACCCTATCATTATAAAATATGCTTAGGTCCTGACCACATGTACTTACTCTGAAAATACCATGTTTGCCCATAATTTCTTATGGATTCTGACTTCAAAATTTCTAATCATAAAACTGCTCAAAGGTGAGAATCACCTACAGTGTGTATTTTGGTCACAGTCCAAGCCCTAACAGTTTGAACTATGTGTTATAATCAGTTTCTAATGAACTGGGGAAGCAGCTCCTTGCTGTTGAAGGAAACAATTCTGAGACTTCCATAAAGGTTGATTCTCTGCATCAGAAAGGTCATTGTACATTGTATGCAGACCTTCTCTGCCTTACAGAGAAGGTTAGGACGTGTATGCATCAGAAGATATTTTTCTTTCTTAGATTAGCAACATCTGTTAGGCCAAATCTCCTTTCCTGCCTCCACTAAAATTCTTAACATTTAACAGAGGTTGCAGAAAAGAAGGATGAACACAGCAAGTCACCTATGAGTAATCTTGTCACTAACGCTGATTCTTTTCTCTCTCCTAAGTAAAGTATTCATAACAATACCAAATACTACCAAATTGAACATATACCATATCTTTTTTTTTACTCACCTACGCAGTTATCACAAAGGCTGCAATGTGAGGCACGAGGTGGGCGGAAAATCTTGCAAGTAAAACAATATTTTAGTTTCACTGTCTGTCCATTGATGATCACTTCTTTTGTTCTGGGAGGGGGGCGATATCCTCCTGAACTGGAGCCATTTGCTATATCTAAACATGGAAATACAACACATTAATTTTTCACAAGCTATGATGTATGCTGACGTATGACTGTCCTTGATGGCAATCTATAGAAAGCCTCAAATTTATATTAACACACTTAAAATAAATTGTTGCCCTCCTAACTCTCCTAAAATAACATGTAGCAAAGAGATATTTCATTAAAAATAGCATACATAGCCAATCAATTTAAATTAAAGAAACCATCCAAGCCCAATTCTCAAATGCTGACAGTGACCTTGATCCCCAAACTCTTACAACTCTCACATCCCCTAATAGTTCATAGATAATACATTAAAGACAACTATGAATACTGGTGTAGGATAGTAAAACTTGGACAAGTTTTCCTTAGGATATTCCTGAATATTTTCAGAATTCCAGTAATAATGAAAAGTCTCTTTAGAAGTGCTGCAGAAATTCTACAATGAAATATAGAACCTGTACATTTACTTAAGCAACAACAGCTCTGTCATCAGAACCTAGCATATGCTGAGATCCCTTGAATGCTATGGTACAATGGGGCACATTCACAATAGTATTTTTCAGCTCTTGCTGTTTAGAAGTTTGAAAATACAACTCCCAGTGTTACTTCTACACACTCTGAAGTTTGTTTGTTGCATAAAACCAGTTTCTAACTATCTCAATTGATACAAGTGGTGGAATTTTGGTTTTGGTTTCTTAACTTCATTTTGTTTTATTTTAGGACATTAGCAGTAAGTTTTCTGGCAACTAAAGTACCGATCAGGCTAAGTCACTAAAATTCAATTTAGCCCAAGCTGAACTTTACTCAAAGTTGAACATCTAAAAGTGGCACCTTTTTCTAGGTTTAACTGTTCTTGTGTAATCACAATCAAATCAAACCACAGAAGTGAAACCCCCCTAAATTATTACTCTTGGACAGGTAGAACAGCTAAGACAATAGGAAAGTAAAATAAAGCACTTTCCAATATATGAACGAAAATACATTTCAAAGTCACAGTCACTTGCACAACGGTGTCTTAAGTTGTCCCACTCGCTTTCATGTGGGGCTTGTTATTAAAAGATCTATGAGTTGTATTTGAGCTCAAATTGTTAGAAATATCACCCACAATTACAGTTTCTGTGAATTACACAGCCTACAAACTACGTATTTTCCAAGAGGGCAATAAGAAAGCCTCCTCACCTAGCAAGATATTCAAACTAGCAACAGCACAGCTAACAAAGGTGTAATTATACAAAGTGCCTGATTTGGTAGCAAACCTCCCTTAAGAAGTTCTTGTCTGCAATGTGCTCACCCACTTCAGAAATATGCATCAATAAAAGTCCTTGTGGGACACCACTGTAAACTTGATCAATGAAATAGACTTCAGAAAGCTCTGTTGGAGAAGAGGATGAAAGGAAGAAAGGGAGCAATAGCTGAGAGTGATGGAATCTGGGTGCGAAGCTCCTAAACATCTGAGAACGAAGTGGTGAACACTGAAGAAACAGTAGCTTAGAAGGACCTCCTAGAGCTCAGTGAGGTACAGTCATTGGCTTGGGTTGGATCTAAACCATGCCCTTGTGATGGTTGGCCAGGTCCTATGACCTGCATATGGAACCATGGACTACTGTGTGGTTCCCATAACTATCAATAACACTGATTTTGACCTCAAGGCCAATACTACTAGAACACAGTATTTTTAATTCAATAAGTATTGCATTACAAGTTGTATACCAGTGTATATCAGTGTGTAAACTGAAAAGATGTTCTTTGGAAGGCAGAGCACAATGGTGCTTATACTATTTAAAGCTTTACAGAGACATGGATGACTCCTAAATCCAGAATACTGGGAAGAATGTCTTATAATTTACATTACATTAAAAAAAAACTTCCAGTAACATTATAACCAGCAGGCTGGTAATAGTCTTTCTAGAAATCCTTGGTCCACAAAACACACTGTTATGCCCATTTCTTACCATAGTTTGGTCGAAGTAAGACTTAAACTGTGAGCAAAAACATAGGTCATTAGCTCTAGTTAGTTTTTTATTGAATAAAGCATTTAACACATGCATGCATAGCATATTCATCAATAAACTGAAGGTTTCCATTTGATACTCATACCCAAATTTAGGTGCATAATTATAAAAAAAATTACTTATAAAGCCTGAATTTCATCTAGGTGTAGCTTTCTATACTGCTAGAAATGTTGATGTATTAGATTTCCCAAAATAACAGTAATATTTCAGGTTTTCTTCTTTTAAAAAATCTTATTATGCCTGAGTATGTACATAATCATTGAAAGAAAAGTACTGAAACCAGTCAAGGGGAATTGGTTAGAAGAAAAATGCTCTTTTTCCTAAAGAAACATTTATGTTATAAACCGAATATTGACTAAATATTCATATTTCCCCTCCCTTTCATGAACTTCAAAAAGTGCACTGCATTTGTTTTAAATGGGCTCTGGCAGAATCTCAAAGGCAACTTCTGTCTTCTCTGGTGGAGAAGGGAGACTACTATCCAGCCCATTATATTTACAATGCTAGTTTTCTAAGACGATTTCCTCCCAGACATTTGCAGGGAAGTTCACAGAGACAGCAAACCCTAGCTCTCTTAGGAAAATTAATAACAAAATCCAAGGGTGAAAGTTGATGCAAATGAAATTAATGAAAACAGTCTTGCTGACTTTCCATGGACTTAGAATTTTACTCGCAATCCTAAATTGCATAATCAAACCTAAAAGTCCCAGTCTTTCTGTTTACTAGCATCTTTTTCCTGGAAGCAAGCAACTGAGCAAGGTCAAACATGTTTGGATTTAAACTGATTTATCTAATCTAAATGTGCTAAACATGTCCTGGTCCCACTGCGAATTTTCAGACTGTAATTAGCCTTCAATTTGACTGCTCGTATTTGGGGTCTAACACAGTTAAATCTTTCAATATATATGGTCCCTTTGAGGCACAATAAAATTAACCTTTATGGAATCACCTTCCCCCAACGACCTGTGTTTGACCACTACTACATTTTTCTCATCCAATCCATTATTGATGTAGTAATACAAATTATTTTACAAAAAGGCTAAAATTTGCCCACTAATGGAATTGCCTTCTATCCTCTCTGTTCTGACATGTTTTATAACTTCTCTAGCAGGGTTAACTGTTCATGCACTAGATGGGGTTCCAGCATTTTTATTACCCTATTACAAAAGTCCCAAACATGTAATCCATGTCTTTGCAGGACCAAGAGACCCGAACTGCTCCAAAAAAATAAGTATTTAATTGAGTTACAGTACAGGCTAGCAACCTTCTAATGTGACAACAAACTCCACTTAGACTTCTCAATTTATTATCCTGAAAAGAAATAAGAGGTGCTGTTTAGATGAAACACGGACACTGCAAGTTTTTATACATATCACTGGGATTCTCCTGCTCAATCAAGGGTTGGATTTTTTGGTCAATATTCTTAAGATCCTAAGACAGACAGCCTCTAGGTGGTCTCCCCACATTGTCTCTATACAAGCTTCACAATCATATTATGCAAGGTTTGCTGACAACTTTAACAGGACACAATTTCAATCTTCAAACAATATTATTAAAAAAAGTCAGCAACTTGAAATAATTGTAATGTTTCCTGACAAGAAAATGACAATGTAAGAAAAAAATCTTTATGTATAACCTATAACATCTGAAGAATAACAGAAAAAACATCAAACAAAACAAAGCCCTACAAAAATGCAGACCTCTAAGAAATATCTTCCACTGTACTGAACCACTTAAATCTAAGCTACATGCTTAACAATAGCAGGCTACAAGAGGATCGACTAATTTATTTTGGGGTGGAGTGGGGGGAGAGAACTTTAATAAAATGTTCTTGTTTCCAGACAGTAATCTCAGGGACAAACAATACTGGGAACCTGGCTTAGACTGAAACCACCAGCTGCTAACTGCATTCTTAAGATAGCTCTTCATCTGACAGCCAGCAAGAGATATCGACCGTATATTGGTCTTGACTTTAAGACGTAAGACTTGCTGCCTGAAGTTTTTCTGAAATCATGTATTATTTTCTTAAAAGTAGAATTGCATGATCTTCTTGAAGTCTAAAACTTTATTGGAAAGGTATGATCGTGTCACGACTGATTAAAAGATGGAGTCTTGGTACCAGGCAAACTTTGCTTGGATACTGGTGAACTGGTCAATGGGTACCCAGGGGCTACCACGGCGAGGGTATTTAAGGCCGTGCTGGGGGCCTGCTGGAGGAATGCTATGGAAGGTGCTGCCACTCTGTTACTCGGCCTGCTGGTTCACTCCTCAGAGGCTACAAGGTGACCAGGGAAGAAGCCAGAGTGAGATCTACCAACCTGAAAGCCAGCAGCACTTCATGGTGGTGGTAACTCCTGTCCTGTGCTTTTAGCAGTTACCCTTAGCTTTTTCTACTTTTCTATTTCTTTTGGCTCTTTTGTGTTACAAAATAAAGTTGAATTATCATTTTGGGATCCAGCATCTGGTCTCGTTTGTGCCTTAATCTCACTTATGGCAATGTTTTAGAACCTGGTTCCCCCCTCTGCATCTAAGTGGATCGGATCAGTTCATCTTTAGTGATTTGCTGAGGAAAAGAAGAGTCTAGAGAGGAAGAACTTTCTAAGACTTACCTGACACACAAAGTAATTTCACTACATTTATTTTAAGAATGTTGTTTAAAGAGTGCAATATCAGCTGTGACTATAAGCCTATCAAGTTCGTATCCCACCTTTGGAGAGAAAGTAAAACATGTTATACCCACAAACAGTATGTATTTGTTCAGAATATTGTCAGTTCTATAAATTGCCTATGCTGTGGCACAGATTTAATTTTATAAGGCTATAACGAAATCAAATTCTGCATTTCAAAACAAATGAAAGGTAAGGAATTGTGAAGGAGTCTCAAATGTGGTCTTAAGCATCAATGTAAATTACAGAGCCAAGACATAAATGACTTCCAGAGATGGTGTGCTGGTGTAGCTTATACACTGAGTTCAGGGCTTTTGAAAATGCAAAAGGCAAGCAAGAAGAAACTGTGATCTGGTCTGAGCTGGTTGCACAGAATAAATGAGTAAGATACACACAGATTAAGACAGTTAGCTTGAAGAAAAATCCAAAGGTTGGAAGGATAAATTACTATGATCATATTTTCATTTATCTGCATCACCAGTGATTCTTCCCCTGTACTCAGCACTGGTGAGGCCACACCTGGAGTACTGTGTCCAGTGCTGGGCCTCTCAGTTCAGGAAGGATATTGAGATGCTGGAGCAGGTCCAGAGAAGAGCAACAAGGCTGGTGAAGGGACTCACAACAAGTCCTGTGAGGAGAGGCTGAGGGAGCTGGGGTTGTTCAGCCTGGAGAAGAGGAGGCTCAGGGGAGACCTCATCACTCCCTACAACTACCTGAAAGGAGGTTGTAGCCAGGTGGGCGTCGGTCTCTTCTCCCAGGTAACCAGCAGTAGGACAAGAGGGCATGGTCTTAAGCTCTGCCGAGGAGGTTTAAGTTGGATATTAGGAAGAAATATTTTACAGAGAGAGTAATCAGACATTGGAATGGGCTGCCCAGGGAGGTGGTGGATTCACCATCCCTGGAGGTTTTTAAGATGAGACTGGATGTGGCACTTAGTGCCATGGTCTAGTAACCACAGTGGTGTTGGATCAAGGGTTGGACTTGATGATCTCAGGTCTTTTCCAATCCAGTTGATTCTGTGATTCTATGATTGTATTCTATCACCTACTCAATGCAAACAAGATCAATTTTGAGGAATAATTGTTAAATTTGTGTATGCCAACTGGACAGACACTTTTTCATCTGCGAAACCCATTCTCCTGGATTTGGTTATCCTTTTAGGTCTTCATATTTAGAACTTTTCCACTTGAGGTGATTTCACACTAATGTAACTACAAGAGATACGTATCAGAATTGCAAAGAGGCTACAAAATATGGCTGCTCCTAGTATTTATGTTTCCATAGAAAAAACAGCCCCCCTCAGTATATTTTGTGTTATTGCAGAAGTACCATGAAAATAATGCAATTACCACTGGGGTTCCCCTGGTAAAAATGACTTTCCAATCTCAATGAAAGTTATAACGAAAATAAAAATACTACATCAATAAATTTAATGTTCCATTTAGAGAAGAAAAAAAAAATACCATGCTGCATTTCAGTGAAATTATAGCACTTTTATAGCAAATAACCCTGCATTACCTTCAGTGATTTTGCATTATATAAGCCTCATGAATCTAGTTGCTTTTGTTGTTATATAGAAAAAAAAAAAAAAGCAACCAAACTAGAGTATTTTAAGATTTTTGCTCCTCTTCTCTCTTAAACACATGTATGTATTAAATATTCTTACAGGTCCTGTTTTCTAGACTTCTGTTTTCCTGCCTTCCTCTCGAGTTTCCATACAGGGTGTCTAAAGCCAGACAGTGAACTGACCCCTCATCACCACTAGGTATCACAGAATGTCACTTCTGGTTCATGCAATGACTCTTCTTCTAACACATCCCAAAAAGGATTTCCCCTTTTTGTCATATCACAGTGCTTGTGAATATCAATCTGCTTGTGGATAATCCTCAAGTGTCCATTCACCAATTAGACCCTTTTTTGTTAATATTTGATTTCCATTTGTAGTCATGCATTTTGTGTTTATTCCCTAAATTTGCTGAGACTATTTAAAATATATTTAAAAAAATCAAACCCAGTAGCTGCAAATGTCCCCATGTCAGCATTAACTTCAGAGTTAAGCATATTCTTCTTAAGCCCACAATCAGTCTCTGAAATATCCTACTTGATCACCTACCATTTGCTACTAGAGTGTCTTTTCAAAAAGTTGATCACTGACTTTGTGGCAATTTAATCTAGACCTTATTTCCAAAATTTATATAGAAATAATACCACGCAGTACAGCATCAAGAGCTCAGAGTGAAAAATTCTGCTTCTTCTTTTCCACTAAAAGTTCTTTTTCACCAAGAAAACGTTACTTCTTTCAATGAAGGACATCAGTTTGGCTACACTTGATTTGCTTTGAAATACTTTGTTGCTCTTTTTGAGATTTAAATGGCCATAAACCCCACTCCTTGCCAGGTCCAATTCTTATAATTTGATCATTTAGCAGTTTAATCCATGTCTCTAACCAGAGAACAGTTTCTAGAGAGAAAACTGACAGATTTCTACTAAAGTAGAACATTAGATAAACCAGTAAAGATACAGTATAGTAGATTGACAGACTTTTAACTACTTTCCCTCTCCTGACCTGTACTTCCTATCAGCAGTCAAGAAGCTACAAGTTATCTTCTGAGATCAAAGCAGTGCTGATCCTTCCGATTGCCCTCTGCTATTTCTCATTTCCCAACAACATAGCACACCTTCAGCTGCTCTTTCTTCCTCTAACCTCTAACAGAACCTGTACTGTTTCCTTCTACTGTTCCTTGATGGTTGTAACTGACTTCACTCTACTTTTGCCTTTCCCACACTTTCCAAATATACTTGTGCCATGTCTTTTTACTCACCTTTAGAAACTATTTCCACTTATGATACAAGTATCTTTTTGACGGCAATCAAATACAGTCAGAATGGCCTCTTAGTATATTTTCCAACCTTCCTCTGGATGAGGATAGCTTGATGATGTGCATTTAATGTAATATTTTTCAATAATAGAAGTCCCTTTTGCTTTTTGGACAACTTTTTCTGTTTCTTTCACTTTCTGTTTTTCTATGAACACTGCAAATTTGCAAGAACAACTGCTTTGCATTCTTGTACCCTGAGGGTGAAAACAGCAGCATCACAGTTCTGTTAGTCCCCCATCTTCACCCAAACAAGGGTGACAGCCTAGTTGGAAACATTTCTCATTGTCAGTATGATGACCCTGTTTCCAAAAAGTCACCTGAAAGAATGAAGTACCGGCAGGTTCTTTAGAGGGCCTTATCTTGAGAACTGTTCTCCTTAATCAGCTCATTCTATTCTATGCCTTAGTTTAAAAAGTTTTAAAAAAACCTTCTAAATAACATTCTTAAATCAGAATTCCTCTTCTCAGGAACAGAACTGTTTCTCACTGCATTTGTAATAATTTTTGGGAGACTGCTTCCCAAAGAGACAGGTAGGGCAGTGTAAGACTCAAGTATCTAAGAATGACTTGAGTAAAGTAAAAGCCACAGATAGCATATGCAACATACACAGATTTTAGAAAAAAACCAATTCGGTAGAGGCATTATTTTTTAGGTGAGTTATCTGAAGAATTTCTTGCCTAGAAATATATTACTGTTAACCTCACACCACATCTTTAGAAGGCACTGAAAGTTCAAAAGTACAGCAAGTTACAAGGCAATCTAACCAGAATGATAGCTTTGGAGCATCTAGTTTTCCTTTCAACTGTGGGAGCCATTCAGCTTTTCCTGCTGCACAGACACCACTCCACTAGGATACATCTTTTAAGGGTACATTAAAAAAAAATATATTTTAAGAGTACAAAAATCCTTCTTTCCATTTCTATTGTTGAATCCAGAGTCACAGTTTTAGGGCAGAAGGATTTCTTATAGCTACCTAGCTTCTTCCTCTATCAGACTTGCCATAAGCCCTCATGCTTGGGAATTCCACATTTGCTGGCAATGTAATTCCTTGCTTCAATACTCCACTGGTCTTTTTTGGAAGACTACTGCCTTTGCTACTGCTGAAGAAAAGACAGTGGCTTTGATCAGCTCAGCAGCCTGAATCTGTGAAGCAAGTATGCAATATCATTTAAATAAATTATGATTTGTAAACAGAAGTTCTGAAATAGTCACATATGGAAACATTTTGACTCTCCTAATCAACTTTTTGATACAGAATTTTTTCTAGTTTCCAATTTGTATTGTTAGTTTTTTATTTAGTTGAAACTCTGACAGATGCTAACAAAAAATTATTGTTAACTGCTTATTTGAAATAATTTTTTTCCTGACATAGATCAACGTTTCTTTGCACTCAGGGTAAATAAGCAATTCCTTAAACTGGAACTTACGCCTGTATTTTGGACTAAAGCCAGTACCTTATTCTAGGTAAAGAATTCCTTGAAAGAGATCAATGAAAGTAGACCATAACACCGATTAGGAAAAGGTGCTAAATAAATGCTTCATTATATTTTTCCATATGCATTAAAAAAAATCTTGGTGAAATGTTGTGGCCTAAGCTGTATACCTTTTTTTCTGAGATTTTCAGATGCTTAAGCAAGGTGATTCAACCACTTCTGAAATTCAGATGGATAGTAAACATTTAAATACTTCTATTGTAAAAAGCCCAAGACTGTATTATAGCATTAAATGTCAAGGATGCCTCAGGTATTTCTCCTGTGCTTGCATAAACATGTTACTTGTCATTTCAATTATATGAGTGAGCATTCCTCTGAAACTGCTTCAGAAAAATTGGATTTCCGTTGGCTGTCATATCAAAGCAGATACAGTAGCCTTTGGTAAGCTTTACTAGCTTACTAAAAAATAAGCACACAAATCCACTGCTTATGAAGCAACTCTGCAAACTCATCCTGGTTTCTTATCCAGGTAGCACATTTTAGCTATTCAGCTGCAGAAATCTCACTTTTAGAATTTTGTTAACAATTCTCTTGATAAGTGAGGCTGATTAAAATCTAGCTCTCTAATTATGCTGGCTTTACATAAATAAAAAACAGTAACATTTTTACTGTACATTAATACAGTTTCACAATATAAATAATAACAATTAAATTCAGTTAAAACTCTGAGGATACGCTACTTTAAAAGATGCACAATTGTAGAACCTTTGAAATATCAGGGTTTTTGCCAAAAACAATTTAAAAAGTATTCTCTTGTGCACCACAGAGAGACTTTTACCAGATTTGCTGAAAAGTATTTACAGTAATAACTATTGCAGTCCAAGGCCAGGATCGTGTTTACTTTTTTGGTGAAGAACTGATCTTTTCACAGGAATCACTGCAATGTTATTAGACATGACAATTCCGGAACAATCACTGTGGCAAGATAGGAGTAAGTGCTCTCATGATCAGAGCAGCACACTGCCTTCACACAGTACATGCACCCTCGGGAGGAAAGCGAAGAGACAACAGACCTTCCGTGTTACCTATTTGTCTCTCTAGATCTGCTGCTTCATCTGGTGTTGCGCGGGGGAGGACACCAGGATCACTGAAACTAGTACGCAGCAGGGTCCCCATCACGAAAAAGAAAAGAATCCCACCAATTGCAGGTATAGCAGGTGTAATCTTCTCTGACAAATATGGACAACTGGAAAGAGAAAAAGATTAAACAATCAACAACACATAGGGCAACTTGCTCTCAAAAACTATTTACCTCTATAAATGCATATGAAGAACTCACTCCTATGGATAAATTACTTGTCTTGGAATGTTTACTGAAGCTGAAATTTCTGTTTATGTGTTTATGACACTTCTAAAATTTCTCAATGATTTGTTCAATAAAGGCCGAAATAGCATAATAATGGTCTCGCTATTATGCAATACTCATTTACATAAGAAAATATTTTTAGTACAGGATAATAAGCTTATATATTTCTTCACCTAATGCCTAGTTACATAAAAGTAAATTGGGCAGAGTGAGGGAAGGGGAAATAACCTGCATATAACACGATGAAATAAGCCACACTGGAAAATGCAATTAAGTCTATACAATGAATTTAATATCCACCAGAGCAAGATGGTGCTCAAGAACTTGTGACATATTCCTTTAATAGCCTTGGTATATATCAATATTATAACACCACTACTGATTCTCTTTCTTAATCCTGTTCTTGTAACTTGGTAAACTTTTTTACTCATTTACAAAGTAAACAGAGTGCAAATGACAGTGCAACACACCTGGGACCAAATAATTGGAGTGGGGAGCACATGCCTATGGTAACATCAACAGCCCTTCAGCAGGACAAAAACGGCCCTGTGGTTACCAGATTTACAATATATGTGCAGGGGTCTAGATTGGATTACAGTTTTAGCAAATTTTCCTCTGAGCTTTACATGTGATGAAATCAAAATGGATGGAAACATGAAATCTAAACACTAGACAAGCATAAATACCTCTCTACAGTTGTGCAAAAAGAAGGGATATGAGCACTTAGACATTAAACAGTATACCAGTCTTGCTAATCTCAGTCACACAGTAAGCACTGCAGGACCATCTTAGAAAACACACAGGTTGAAGATTCTCTTCATAGCTCTCATATTAAGTAGGGTAATACATGGCTTCATGTATTTCTTATGTCTGCATGAGAAGTCATAAAATAAGCCTAAGCCCAACATAAGCTAAAAATCAACAAGTTCTAGGCCTTAGGGCTTCATCTAAAGCTTCCAGGTATCAATCAAGTTTAATTAACGTCGTTTTCCCCGCTTCTGCTGACTGCCTCAAATGATGATTCAGAAGCGCAAGTTTTTGCACTGCAAGTCAGTCAGCCTCAGTGGAATGTTAACTCTGAGCAAGTGATGACAGTGGCAGTTTCACTGTCCATCACTTCTGCGGGATGGGGAGAGAATGGAAACACTTTTCATACCAGCTACCAAGTACAAAATGTTTATCTGTCTGCATAATCCTTTTAAATGTATTTGGATGGTTCAAACATAGTGGGTTTCATGGATGCAGTGAGTCCACAAACATTACACTGTGCATTACACCAGTACGAGTGGAAATCATCTTCCTTCCTACATGAATGCAATATTACAAGTGTAACAAGTTACGAAATATTAAAAGACAACTGGGTATAGAATAAAGGTGAGGGACAAGAGATCCTACAGTTTCCTATAACAAGTGGACTATTTAAATACTGGGAGATGTACTTCAAATGTACACTTTGAGGAAAATCTCAAAGATCCAGATTTATAAAAATCAGTGCTAACTAAGGGAAGCAGTAGCAAGACATAAGCCTTAGTAGCTACAAGCCTTCCTCCTTTCACATTAGAAGTCAGTCACAATGAACAACCAAAGAGAAGCTTTCATAGGGTATAAATGTCCTAGTGTTCAATTTATTTCTTGCCGCAAAGTATTACTGAAATCAAAACTACTGTAATATGCTCAGACAAGAGTACAAATAGGCTGCAAGAACATATTTTTAAAAGGATTAGAAGGAACATGTACATTAATGAACACTAAATATAGCACAGTGCTATTATTCTTCCATTGCATTATTCATTATACATACCAAAGAAATTGCAACTGTGATGAAGTCTGTTGACCAAATAAGAGATGTATGTGTGTGAAAGGTAACATGAGATAATCCCAGGGTAGCACAATAGGTGCAATACAATTTTGACAGGTGTTAACACAAAAACAGCAATGGCATCTACATACACAAAATCTCATTGATACTCAAAGAACAGAAAGTGAAGGGCCATCATGACACTGACATGTTTTCTTATAACAGTAATTTCACAGGAAATTGGTAGAAAGAACAAAATCCTGTGCTGAAATACTGAGAAAGCCTTGCATTGCTGAAAATGATGTCTTCGATATAGTAAAAAAACATGAAAACATCTGTCTGCCTTGCTGAACCAAGTCCATCAGCAGTGAAAAAAACCCCACTCTCAAAGCTGCGTATACTCTTCATGATAAGCAAGTGTAAGGTAATCTGCTTTACCTAAAGGTGTTTTCAGGGTTTAACAACTTGTATTTTACCAACTTTGACTTGGAATTAATTCATCAATAATGTAGAAAAGTAAGTAATGTTCCACCAATTCAGAAATTATTTCAAGCTCAGTAAACAGTCCTTACAGAGATTCAGACAGTAAGCCTAGGTAGGACCATTTAATACAGTCTGATTACATGGGCCTGCAGGGATCTCATTGATGTCTATCCTTTAAAAAGGTCCAATTAATTTTTCAAGTAGCTGTCAGCTAAATAAAAAAAAAAATAAACAAAAAGCACAAAAATCACCAACAGAAACCAGTAGATACTGTTAGACTCTTTTTCTTTATCTCTGTATAAAAAAGGAGGGTGAAAAAATTGTAATTCTCCTGGGTTATTAAAAATCCACTAAACATGACTAGGTAGCCTCATCTCCTCAGATGGTAAGATTGATGGAGAGATAGACAATAGGTTAGCAAAGGCATACAGTGCCTTTGGAAAGCTTCATAAAAGAGTTTGGCGAAATAAACACTTGAAGAAAAGCACCAAGATCAGTGTTTACAGAGCCATTGTGCTGTCTACTCTCTTATATGGATCTGAATCATGGGTCATCTACCGCCACCATCTGCGTCTCCTAGAACGCTTCCGTCAACGCTGCCTTCGTACAATCCTAAACATCCACTGGTCAGATTATGTGACCAATACATCTGTTCTAGAACAAGCAGCAGTCACAAGTACTGAGGCCATGTTGCTGAGAACACAGCTGTGCTGGGCAGGGTACGTCTCAAGGATGAAGGACCACTGCCTCCCTAAGATCTTGCTTTATGGTGAACTTGCCACCAGCTGCCGCAAGAGAGGAGCCCCGAAGAGAAGATACAAGGACTCCCTGAAACAACATCTCAGCCTTGGCCATATTGATCAACATAACTGGTCTACTCTGGCCTCCAAATGGGAGGTCTGGAGACACACCATCTATAACGCTGCTGATGCTTTTGAGAAAGCACGCAGGATCACTCTCGAGGAGAAAAGACAATGCAGAAAGAATCGTGTCTTGCAGAATATACCACCTAAGGAGCCTTTCTGCTGTGCCTTTTGCAACCAGATGTTCCTATCTCATATTGGCCTTTCTAGTTACCAGTGTGCTTGTAACAAACGTGGGTAGTGCCCTTCCCAAATCTTCGTTTGCGAAGCCTAGCCATGATGATGATGAAACATGACTCCAAATTAAAAATGTGAATCTTAGCTCAAAATTGCGAATGTATCTGCAGAAATACACTTGTATATTTACATAGTTTATATTTATATGCTTATATAACAAATGTACTTGTACTGCTACATTAAGTCAATATTAAACTATTTGTTTTAGTGTTACTACTTTCAGAAATGTCAAGTACATGGAAAAAGATTATCCTTAATATTTGCTCAAAGTCCTTAATTAATTTTCTTTAAATGAGAATATATCCCTTCAGGCATCAGCTTTCCTCAGATATTACAAGAAATATCTTTTTATTGATGGTATTTTCAGTGAGTTTTTAAAGTAAACATTAGTGGGTATTTCCTGACAGCAAATTCCAGAATTTGCAGGCAGAGGGACTCCCTGAGCAGAGACCTATCCAATGCCAGCACCACTTATGACAAAAAGCAGAGAGGTCCAGAAAAATTTCTGTCCTACTATAGAGCAAACAGTGACCAAGCTTTTCAAACTGACACTTGGTAACTACTAGATGCGAGCAGATTTCCTCAGTTTACATCTTAGAATAGAACAATTGTTCTTAATCAGTATCTGTAATGACAGCAAGTACTGATTAGGTCCACCCCAGAAAATTTTTAGGAAATACTACTTAACCACAGATCCCACTAGAAACTGTGACTGTGAAAATAGCTTCTCCGGAGAAAAATATTTGTTCTGCACATAGCAAGCTATAACACAACTTAAAGGTTTGAATTAATTAATAGAGGAGTTTTATACTTTCAGCCTTGCTTTTTGCTTGGCTTCTCAGCTGCTTGCTTGAAGCACCGTGTGAAAGTTTGCATGAGTGTAGGAGGGAAATAAAATCTGCTGGAAGACTAGTCTGTCATAGCTAGATAAAAATAAAAACATGCTGGTAACATTATCAAGTATCACCCCTGCAAACAAAGGATACAAAAGCAATTCTTACCAGCAGCCCTCTTAACTGTGTAACCATGCTCCTTGTGGCTATGGACACCAGCGGAAGAGTACAAATAGTAACGGTACTGAGGAGTACACACAGTGAGAGTCCTACAACTTGCAAGCACTGTCATCAGAAAAGGGGAGGAAAGAAGAGAAGTCTCCTTAAGGCCCTTCCTGGAAAGATGAAGGCTTTCCTGAACAGTTCTCTGACAGTTATTCACTGATGGGGAGATTCAGTCAATGACAAATTTGCCCAGTAGGGACAATGGAGATTTGGAGAGAGGCTAAGCCTTTAGTTACACTAGAGATTTCATTTAGTATTCGCACAGTTGGCAGACAGAAAACAATAAAAGTACAAATTTCATGCAGAGATCACACTTAATTACACTAATTTAAAAAAAAAAAAGACCCCTACAAGCTTGGTTAGCAAGACTGTTATAAGGCTACTCTATGTCAAGCTTTTCATCAACATAAAACTCTTCATAGTAGATATCAAATATAAGTACTCTAGGAAAA
The DNA here is from genome assembly GCF_003945725.1 of Corapipo altera. Classification (NCBI taxonomy): domain Eukaryota; kingdom Metazoa; phylum Chordata; class Aves; order Passeriformes; family Pipridae; genus Corapipo; species Corapipo altera. The sequence continues at coordinate 24,881,105 of NW_020884874.1, forward strand.
GCATACTATAAATATAGCTGAACCAAGTAACATAGGGAAATAAAATAACTGTTCATTTTCCTACATCATCAACTTAATTTCCATTTCTCCAAGTATAGCCTATTTAATATACCAGTAGCTATTGGTATGCAGGTGATGTCCAACAAAAGAGAGAAGGCTGGCACTGCAAACCCCGAGTTCAGTTCCACATGTTACAAGTTAACATCTGAATGAGACTGTGCTGCTTTCTTTAAGCTAGCCCAAATGGTTTGTCGTTTCTCCTTCCACTTTCATTTATGGCTCCTCTCAGTTTACCCTTCCTTTCCACTCTACTGCATCATTGCTCCAAGCCTCTCAGTCCCAAACTTCTGCCCTTATGCCAACATAAAGTTTCATCAGGTTCTTTTGTGAGCAAAGTTAGTTTACTAAAACGTATGAAAACAACACCATTTTGTTGACTTCTGTCTCTTTAACAAACCAAACATGCACTTGGAAAAGAGCACTGAGACAGGCACAAAGCAAGAGAGAAAGAAGCACACACCAAATTATAGTGAGAGGAAACTTGGGACAGAGGGAGGAGACCTCCATTTCAGCAGCTGTCAGTAAGGTCTTCATGCAGACCACTGCCTCTTGTGAAACCATGTTCTAACCTTGACCTCTTTCAATTTAGAGATGGCAACAGAATACCCACACAGACAAATCACAGGCAAATCAAGACTCTGGGCTAGAAGAATAAAAATAGTTCATAATTTATTTTTCTAATGACAAGTTTTCAGTTTAAAGAAAGCAGCCAAAGATGTACATGAAGAACAACACAGACAGCACAAGATGGAAAGATGGGCAAAACAGAGGGCACAGCAAGAAACTTGGAGGTTGCTGCCTGAGAAAGAATATATAAACAGGACAAAGAGAATGATGAGAGTGAAATAATTTCACTCTCTTGTAGGCTTTGAAAGGTTGCTTCTTTGTACTTGTTTTTTTTCACAAGCATGCTGCTGGCACACAAAAAATGTGTAATTTGAGTATAGATTAGTCCAAATAATGTTACGTGAAATTCCTAACAAGATTAGCTGAGGAAGTCCTGCATTAGTTTCCCACATCTGCCTGATTCTTTTGAACAGCCTTTAAAATTCCTACTGAATTTTTAAAGAGATATTAAGGCATGCATAGACTAATTTCAATAGGATTTGAAATTTACTCATAAAAGATTTATTTAGTTATTATTTCTGTGTTTTGTACAGTTTTTCTAAATCATACGCTCCCTCATTTCAGAGTAGCCAACCAGTTTCAAAATTTATTTGACAAAATACAAGACAAAAATCAGTCTTCTAATAACTTGCTTCATTTCAAATCCAGGAAATTTGGAATGCTTCAAACGTGTGAAGACTATGGAAAACAACACCTGACAAACAAAAGGCAAAATGACAACAGGAGGGGAAACAATACACAGAATATTACTTCCTCCTCAGTTTAACAATCTAAAATCAGAAAGGCATGTTTAATGAATTATTACAGAAAAGTGGCATTGAACTTTACTTAAATACTTTACTTGTTTATTCTGTATTTTAAGGTACTGGATACATCCTACTTTTTTCTGTATTTGCAATACTGCTTGCGGGTAACTCCACTTAAAATTAAAATTAATTTTAAAGTGGGAAGACATATAGACTAATAGTAATTATAGTGTGTACCTAAGTGGTCCTCGCCTCCACCAGCACTTAAAAATGATTACTTTAAAGAAGATTAATATGATGAAACCACACAGATTACCGAACAGCATGATCCTTAAACCTAATGAATTAAGTACTTCAGAAATCTAATATGAAATAAAATTAGAGTAATGTTACCCTAGGCAGGAAAAGCTCAACAAATGGTCTTCAAAGTTTCATGTGGAAACTTTCTGCAGTTTGGTCTTTCAAACTGCTGTCCAAGCACATGAGCAATTTCAAGAATGAAAGACTGCATGGACCTGTCTGTCCTCTGCTCAAACCTGCAAGTGTTCAGTGGAACACCTTGCAGCACTGACTCAAATTGTAGTGCATTACCATTGAGATCAGATTTTCACTGGCTGGATTTGGATGTAGGAATTTAGATGAAGCTAAGCAAGCAGGGTTGATTATGACATTGTAGAAGTTAAGCACAAACTCTCTTCTACAAGTAAAGGTCTTAAGGGTTTAATGAAGCAGATATACAACAATCAAAGTAACAGCCTTGCATGACCTCCCAGTTTTTATTGCTACGTGAATTAACTCTAATGATTTGCTGTCAAACTTCAAAGCTGGGATAAATAACATGCATAATGCAATATGAACCTGTCTGCAAAACAGATGTGGTTACTGAAGCTCCTACAAGGGCAATTAAATTTTGCTTTGTTATACAGAGAAGGAACGTCTGTGTTTTAAAGAACACAATTTCTAAAATTTTGATTGCATCAACTGTTGGCCAGAAATTTCCAAGCAAGGTAGTAAGAAAATTAGGAATATCTACCAAACTCTACCTCGAGTGCCTGAATCTTAGCAAATAATTGGTTTCTTTATGAAAGGTCAATGCAAGTATGCCATATCCTCAAAAGACAAACTCAGAAAAGTCATGGCTTCCAACCACGCAGCAAATCAAAGTCTTGCTTTATGGTTATTTCTGTTCTCTGACTACTTATTCAAAAAGCCAAAAAGATACTTGTACTTGAATTTTCCAGTTTTGCATACAGTGCAAGGTCTGTTTTTCATAGTGTACAACTACCAATTAATGAATTCCACTAAATATGTAAACTCACCATTTCTTTTAAACAGCTCACATAGAACACTTCCTTTCCTGTTATGCTCCATATTACTTCCTTATTATTTCTTATAATTTCCTGTTAGGCGATTTTATAACTAAACCATCAGGTTAATCCCAAGTACTAATGAAAAGAAATGAAAACTGGGACAAAACAAGCGGAAATGCCTTACATCATGAGCAAGTCCCTCAAGGAGTGCGAGCTTCTAGATGATTTTTCACAGGATTCTCTGGAAACTGAAGCACACACAGGTAAGCTGCTGCCAGCTCCAAGCTTTCAATGAACCATATTTTATTTTCACCCTACACTATTTATAAGATCTTAAGGCTAAATGTAAAGCCTAGCTCTTGCTAAAGGGCAAAGGCCTGTAAATGCAATTCCTACCCCTGGCCACACCCCAGTATAGCACAAATGAGCTGGCTAACACTGAGTTAAAACAGAGGAATTGTTTTCAACTTGTTCCCTTTTCTGGAAAACAGAAAAAAACCAAAATACCCAAAACCATTCATTTTCTGTTTGATCAGTTGCCTGAACAACTTCACTCACTGTACAGTTAATGAGTGCCAGTGAACACACAGAAGGCAGGATGAAGTTCAACTGTTGTTTCTAGATCCACCCAGCTGCTATGTGGATTTAGATTTAAAATGAAATCCCACATATAGTCATATCAGCTTAGGAATAGTAGATCTACTGTCTTATTGTCATGGTTTAACCTGGCAGGTAGCTAACCACCACACAGTTGCTCACTTACCCTGGATTTTTTTTTTTAATCTTTTTTCCTCTGCAGTTCTCCATATTGCAAGTCATAGAATTACAGAATCATAGAATCAACTGGATTGGAAAAGACCTCCGAGATCATCAAGTCCAACCCTTGATCCAACACTGCTGTAGTTACTAGACCATGGCACTAAGTGCCACATCCAGTCTCATCTTAAAAACCTCCAGGGACAGTGAATCCACCACCTCCCTGGGCAGCACATTCCAGTGTCTGATTACTCTCTCCGTAAAAAACTTCTTCCTAATATCCAACCTAAACCTCCTCGGCAGAGCTTAAGACCATGCCCTCTTGTCCTACTGCTGGTTGCCTGGGAGAAGATTCCAACCCCCACCTGGCTACAGCCTTCTTTCAGGTAGTTGTAGAGAGTGATGAGGTCTCCCCTGAGCCTCCTCCTCTTCTCCAGTCTAAACAACCACAGCTCCCTCAGCCTCTCATCACAGGACTTGTTTTCAAGTCCCTTCACCAGCCTTGTTGCTCTTCTCTGGACCTGCTCCAGCACCTCAGTATCCTTCCTGAACTGAGGGGCCCAGAACTAGACACAGTGCTTGAGGTGTGGCCTCACCAGTGCTGAGTTCAGGGGAAGAATCACTTCCCTGGACCTGTTGGCCACACTGTTCCTGAGCCAGGCCAGGATGCCATTGGCCTTCTTGGCCACCTGGGCACACTGCTGGTTCATGTTCAGCTTCCTATCAACCCAAATTCTCAGGTCCCTTTCTGCCTGGCTGCTCTCCTGTCACTCTGTCCCCAGCCTGTAGTGCTGCAGGGGGTTGTGGCCAAAGTGCAGGACCCGGCACTTGGTCTTGTTCAACCTCATCCCGCTGGAATCAGACCGTCTCTCCAGCTTGTCCAGGCCCCTCTGCAGAGCCCTCCTGCCTTCCAATTTGGTGTCATCCGCAAATTTGTTAATGGTACACTCAATCTTCTCACCCAGATCATCAATAAAGATATTAAATAGAACTGGGCCCAACACTGATCCCTGGGGGACACCACTAGTGACCGGCCGCCAACTGGATGCAGCACCGTTCACCACCACTCTCTGGGCCCGGCCCTCCAGCCAGTTCCTAACCCAGCACAGAGTGCCCCTGTCCAGGCTGTGGGCTGCCAGTTTTTTCAGGAGTATGCTATGGGAGATGGTGTCAAAGGCTTTGCTGAAGTCCAGATAGACCACATCCACAGCCTTCCCCTCATCCACCAGGTGGGTCACCTGATCATAAAAGGAGATCAGGTTGGTCAGACAGGACCTGCCCTTCTTAAACCCATGCTGGTTGGGTCTGATCCCTTGTCCATTCTGTAGGTGCTGTGTGATTGCACTTAGGATGATCTGCTCCATAACCTTCCCAAGCACTGAGGTCAGGCTGACAGGCCTGTAGTTTCTCCTTGCAGCCCTTTTTGTGGATGGGTGTGACATTCACCAACTTCCAATCATCTGGGACCTCCCCAGTGAGCCAGGACTGTTGATAGATGATGGAGAGCGGCTTGGCGAGCTCTTCTGCCAGCTCCCTCATCACCCTTGGGTAGATCCCATCTGGTCCCACAGACTCAAGTGGCTCAGCAAGTCACTGTTTCCTCCTGGATTACAGGGGGGCTATTCGGTTTCCTGTCTTTGGTATAAAACCCACAAATGAACTTTCACCTAAAATACAGAGAAAAAACATTAAAATCTTAACTTCTCAGTGGAATACACTATAATAGAAGCCTTTGCACATCCATAGAAAAACAGATAGAGATACATCACTTCCTAGGGCTCCTTTACTTATAAAAATGTGGAGAACTGATGATCCTGCCCATACTACATATCAAAAGTATACATCACATTGTTATAATAAAGCCACTGGGAACATAAAGCAAGAAGGGGGATAAAACTAAGACTTTTATATCCTCTTCCCCAAAAGAAGCAGAGCTGAGCAATTCAGCAAATTGATCATCCTTCTCAAAGACCCAAGAGGCCTGTTAGTAGTAACTTCATGGTTGTGGGTCTCCACAAGCACTGGCAGAGTTTTACCCAAAATGGCATCCTTTGCTTTCTCCTACTGCCTCCTCATAGTAATACGCAAATTCTCTTACCCCAGACTACGCATTCACTGGACAGGTAGACTGGCATATTGCAAGCCACTTCAGATCAAAAAACCCCCAACAACTAATTGGCACTCATGATTCCAAAGCAGTGCCAAATCTCCATATCTAAAAATGGGTCAGTTTAAATATATCAACTTGCAAGATCAGCTTGAGGCAAATCATTTATTTCATGGAAAAAATAAAACACACAGTGCTTCATCTACACAAAAAGCATCACCACTGCAATATTTGGGTCAGCAATGTAATTCAAAAAACTAGGAATAGCCTTTTACTGTTTTGCATCAGAAATGAGATTTGGGTGCAAGCCACACAAGTCCAGGTATGTAAGTTTAAGAAATATCCTGCACTGAAAGATCACTTCTGAATCACCAGAGCTTAGCAATGTCATAGCATTTATTTAATTATTTTATTATTTATTTGTCTTTAGGGATAGGGATGGGTGCAGAAAAGATTGCAATGTTTGAATATTGAAATACTTTTGTCTGAATTTTTCCTTTTCTAGGAAGACATTTAAAATGCTCTTTATACACTTCGATGTTAAATACTTACCAAACCTAGATAAGCACGTTCAAATTGAAAATCAGTGGCTTTAATATATTCTGCTTTCCTCTGTATTTCCACAAACACGTCACGCACAAGCGTTTTCTCCTCGAGAAAGACCACTGACTGAAATTATTAATTCCATTATTCTCTTCCTGAACACTTGTATAATTCACCAAAATTTATTTCTACCACATATCAATTCTGAGATTTACATCACCTGTTTAGACAAGAAAAGCATATTCCAGCATATTTTCTCTTCAACCAACTACATAAAGAAAAATGCATTACAGAAAAATATAATGAAAATTATCACAGAAATTTTACTTAAAAATTAAAAACTATTAAAATAATCCATTAATTGTTAGAAGTTGAGGATATCATAGAAGGTTCTGTAGCAAGCTCAAGAGTAAAAAAATTTCCACATTTAAAAGAATTATGTTCTTCATACAGTTGTCAGTCACTTAAGAACCAGTTAATTTACTGTTAGCTGCTGTAGAGTAACTAAATATTTTGAGTGCTAAAGCATAAACAAGACCTGAATGTAAGATGACAAATTAATGCCTAGTTTTTCCATTGTTTCTTAAAAATATTTTATTTAGAATTGCCACTCAGTTTTAATTTTTTTCATATGCAAATTTCTCTTTCTACTATTTCATTAAAATTTTCAAGTCTTTTCCCAGTTAAGTTGATACTGCAATTTTGTCCAGTAATTACCATAACTCCCAATTTTAATGTAAATTGAACCAGGATTTCAGGTAGGGAAGAAAAACAAACACAAGGTGTTACTGCTATCCTTCTTTGAAAGTATAATTTACCTCTTCAATTTAACATCTGTCTATTTTTGTCAGACTGCCAAAACTCCTAAAAACTGTCACAAGAAGGTGAAGTAAAAAAAAAGAAGGTCTTTATTACATCCACCGTGACTGTAAATTTAAATTTTTTTTTCCTAACATTTCAATTATGCAACTTGTTAGCACCTATCTATGATGTGATTTCCAGCCCCCCCTGAAAGAACACTTGTTTTACCAGTATTTATACAGATGTCCAGTAGACAAGCGGAATGATGTGAACTCTCTCTCTAAGGCAAGCCAGCCATGAAAATCATTGTTCCCAGAATATACTCCCAGGAATTGTAACACAAGATTTATTCTCCATCTTTCCACTGTTAAACATGTTCTGCTGTCCACCTTCCAGTTTCAGATGCTGACATAAAAACAATTCCTCCAGACACTCTCAACCATGCAAATACTGCACCAACGCTTGGGAGTTCTACACAAACAGGAAACCAGCAGGGCACCAAGTTCAATAAAAATGGAAATCTTCTGAATATCTAAAACAATTGCACAGAAGCTAAAATAAAACAAAGATTGCAGCAACCAATGAAATACCACTATAAGACCACTACCCTACCAAAAAAAAAAAAAAAAAAAAAAAAGCACTTGGTTGGAGAAAACATCATGCTACAGCCTACAGCCAATATCTCTGTAGTGAACTATCTCTAAATGTAAATCAGTGACGTGCAACCTATTTCACTGAGTCCTTCAAGTACTGGTATCATGAGTTCCACTTTTCGACCTGGTGTTTTCTATTTCTAACCAGGTTTTCTGCTGTCTTTGGTCAGTCCCTCCCAAGTTCCTCAGGCTCTCTCCTGGCTGGACTCTGGGCATCAGAGAACAGAGGCTGCTCGGGTCTCTCTACAAGCTCCAAACTCACATGCTCCTTGTGCTACAGTATCAGAGGGGAGTTGCAGCTTTCACAACACCCCACCAGTGTCCCCACTTATCTGAGGATATTGGCAACTGAACTTAAAAGAGCAGTTGCTACCCTGGAATAATCAGCGGCTTCCTACACAGACCATAACCAGGAAGAAGATGCAATGGTAATGTTCGTCAGCCTTCTTTCAACCCGTCCTCCGATTATGTTCATTCTCCATGTAAAAGCTTCCCTTTCAGGTTTGCAGAACATACTACATTCAAACAGATACGCTACATGTAACTAAGAAGGGTGCTGATTATGTAATTTCAAATAGTTGCACTAAATGAAAAGGTAAATGCCCAACACGTTCCTCCTCCTTCCTGTACGCTTTACATGACAACAAAGTTCAGGAGTTGTCAAGTTCATATCTGCACAGTTTTTCTACAGAAAGGTGCAATGTAATGGGGATTTATAGCATTTCCTGTCTGCATGTGTTCAGAAAAGAAAGACCTTGGTGCATCTTGTTCCTAGTTATTAACATTACTCTAATGCTCACAGTGAATCAATGACAAAGCAAAGTGTACATGCACTGCAGCAGAGTAAGCAATTTCTATTTACAAATAAAGGACAGACCAGGAACACAAGATTCTGTTTCTTCACAGGTATACAAAAAACCTTTGCCTCTCAAAGCATAGGAAAGTACTCTGTTTTACAATTGAAGTATAGAATTCTTTATTCCAGTACTCTGTTTTCTCTGAAGAGAAAAAAAAAAAGAAGAAGAACGGACAGTCATGCAAGCAACCTTAAAATACAGTTGTAAATCTAATTTCGGGTCCATTGAACTTTACATTATAAGCTTAAATAACATTATGTGCACTTATTCCTCCAAAAGCAATTATTTTGCCCTCTTACATGCCAAACCAAACTTCATTTTTCACATCTATTGAACAATAATGTATTACCTAGTGTTTTATTAGCCTGAAGAAGATCAAACCCTCAAAGGTTCACTGGTATGACGAGCACACCAAATAATATCATCATATCACTGTGAATAAGTTCAAAAATTGAAGTCCAGAAGTGCTGTCAGGCAACCAAACTTCTCAATGAAGTGAGTATTTGATTCCTGCTTGCTTATTTTTTAAAGCCCTTGTTAAAGCAATAAACCAAATCATTCTCACTACTAGACCCCTTCCATTCTTTTCTCATATTTGATGCTTTGTCAGACACATTTCTGTTCTGTCTATGAAGTTAAAGCTTACTAGGATACAGAAGATTCTAAAAAAATTTTGCTGAAAGGATGAAAAAAGGACTGAAAACTATACGACTTATGAAAACCAGACATTATCCTAACACACACTCTAATCTAGAGAGAAACTTCTATTTTAATTTTATGTTCATTAAAATGCTAAATATTATGGTTTTGTCCTGCATTGCAATACAACATTCATATTCTATGTCCTAAATACATACTAATAACCTTGTTTAAAACATGCAGAAAAGACTAGGGCTGGAGGGAATAGAAGCAAACATGCAAGAGCTGGCAGTGCAGTTATTCCATTCAGAAAAGCTACAAACCTTAAAATAGCAAGCAGCATGGCAAATATCAAGTTGCGAGTATAGCCGCATCCATTCCCTCAAAAGATTTTTAATGCAACTATTCTTGAATTAAAATGCATAGCCATGAATGGATATGAGCCCTGTTACTGGTGTCCAACTCCACACAGACACTGAGAAATACTAAGATGAGAGCTCTCTGCAATTTTTCAGACTGTTAGAACAGTGAAAAGCCATTAAAATGTAACAGCCCACATCTGCCAACCAGGAACTACTGCCAGGCTTGTGTTTCAGGCTCATGCACTATGCAGAGGGTATGATCAACTCACTTTGAGCATCCTGAGGACACCACAAATCTCCCTCTTTGAACGTGAACCTACTGTTTCTCAACAGCAGTAATAATTATTCATAGCATCTTCAGCTGCATTTTGATCTGTAACCTAAAAAAGTGTAAACACTTGTTCTGCAAGCCCATCCTACACTAAGATAAGGTCCCAGAGAAAAAACTCAGCATTTAGGAACATGATAAGCACCAGAATTGGATTCCGGTCCTGGAATGGAACCTAGTGCCAATATAAATACAATCTTTGAGAGCATTTAATTAATTCCTACTCTATCAACCCCTTCTCTCCCATTTCTGGAAACATACAACTGACAAAAATAATCAAAACACCTGTAGGAATTAGTCCACAAGGTGGTGTTCCCTTGCAATATCTAGCTGGATACTAAAATTAGCAAAAGGAGCACCTTAATGCAATGAAGGTCTATAAACGGAATGATTTGTGTTCTTACTCTTAGCTTTTAAGCAAGAGTTTCCAGCTTTTAAGCAAGAGTTTCCTTGAAGCCCAGTTACTATTGTCACAGTCAAGAGCATCAGTGAATAAAGAAAAAATTTCACAGAAAAGTATGTTAATGACAGTTATATTAAAAACTACAATAGAGTGAAAAATGGTACAATTTTAATAACCAATGAAACAAAAGTGACAAAAAAGGGGACCTTTTTAAGAAGGAAAGTTGAATGGCAGCAAATCCTTTATTATTTTATTTTTACTATTTCTTTACTGACTACTTGATGCCCAAAGCAACAGATTAAAGTTTTGCCTTGTTTTTCCTTACTGTTCTCAAAAAGCTGGCATACTGTCCTTGTTAAAAACCTCTCAAGGTGCTTCTCATATGGTACTGAAGAACTAAATTAAACCTTAAACCTATAAACACAATTTAAAAATTCATAATTTTAAGGTATATTTCTCCTTCACAGAAGACTTAGGTAAAAAAAAGAAATCTCTATGCCAAGGATGTCAACAGGAGTAAGTGAAGTGTAAACAAAGGTCTTGGCACCATTACTGGTCAGAGGTGGCCTATTAGAGTCTAACTGGTATAAGAAAGTGTCTAGATTACAAAAAAAAACAAACAACAAACTGAAAATATTTTGGAAATATATGGTGTAAAACCCCCAATTGCTTATTTGCTACACTGCACCCCTACAGTGCAATCATCCCTATTTTGTATATGACAGTATAATATTAATTCTAAAGTTAGCTAAAACTATATATTCTTTTAAAACAACAAAGCAACATTCCTTATTTTCTGACCTACTCTGCACTCACATGCTTGTAGCTTAGCCAACCCTCTGCAGCTGCTTCGACACCATGCCAATGCCTTCACTTCCTCAGCCTTTCTATGCTTAGGAAAGAATCTCTGGAGACCTAAAGAGTATTGTACAAACAGTAATGTATCCTTCAACTGTTGCTAAATACAAAATCCATCTTTGCATCTTTTGTCTCTTTTGAAGGATGGTGAACATTTTTTGTTGATGAAATAATATTTAATTTTCTTGCAAAAAGGAGATGGCTCAACCTAAGAAAGGTCCATCACAACAGAGCTCAGAGACAGTTTAGCAGATAGGACAAGAGACTAGAAATCAGTAAAGTTGCCTTCCTGGATCACCCAGCAATCTGCAGCATGACCTTGAGCAAAGGCAATTCACCTCTCTATTATTCCTCTGCTTTTTTGGAGTGTACACCTATCCAGGACACATTTAAGGCAGAATTAGGTGCCAAATTCTGTATGACTATACAAATTACCCCCAGCTATTTATTTTTATTGGGGGATTTTTTGCTGCCAATGAACACTGATGATGGTATTGGACTCTACTCTACAAAAACACTGTCTAAGCAGTAAGCAAATCAGCTGGAACGTTCAGGTAATACTGAAATACAAATAATTGCTAACAGGATACACTGCTTGCCTTAAACAATACAATAGGCGCAAAAAAAAAAAGGAAGAGGACTTAAAATAGTAACTCCATATGTTACTATGCTGATTATTAGTCATTTCATTAAAAAAATACTGTGGTTACAAAAATTTAAGAAATATATAAAACCAGAAGTGTTTCAGCTCCTCCTAAACAGACAAAGTGTTTGTCTTTCATACATTTTACTCTTGTTTTAAAAAATAATATCATTCAGCTTCAGAAAAAATTGGTTTTCAAAAATATTTTATAGGAACCTGATGCTGGCAGATATGTTATCAATAATTTCTTTCCAAATATAGTCAGCACGTCTGTCAATGTTGTAGACAGTAACTCTAAGGAAAATACTTCAAAGCTCTGGGGTAAAAAAGTTTCTTGAGAATTACTGAGATACCTGGATTCTTCTTTCTGTAAAGTGAATGATATTGAGAAATATGTATGTTCCAAGAAAGTTGATTCAAAAAAAGCCCCAGACTTTCTGAATTTCAGTATTTGAGCCTTGAAGGAATCAGATATTACCTATTTGCTACTGTGCAGAGTAACAGTACTCCATACACACCAAAGTAAATTCTCCATCACCACCGTGCTGACGGTAACTTTTGTGGATGGTGCCAAAGAAAGTTCCTCTTCCTCTCAGCCAGCCTAGTCATTTCCACTGTGCTGACACAAATGTTCCAGGGAGTGAGGAAAACAGACCAGACTGATGCCCTCCCGAGGAGAAAATGAAGTGCAGAAAACATGCTAGAGTGAGAAGTGAGATGAGTTTTTGGTTGTTTTTAAAATTGCTGGGTTTAATTGTTTAGATTTGTCTGTCTCTTATTGCAGATTGTTAATAAATAGTTGATCACCAGCTTTCAAAGATCTGAAATCATCTTCAGTTAAACTACAAACACAGCTACAATAGAGAAAAACTTTAAAATATTTTTAGGGAAAAGTCAGACACCTCCATTTATTTTGAGGCACACCACAGGACTGACTCCAGCACAGTAAGTACCATGTAGTAGGACTGAACTTTAAAGGAAAGCAACAGAATTCATAGATAATATGAACAGGTGTCATTAAGCAATACTTGCAGCCCTTATAATTGAGATGACTGATTAAAGAAACAATCCAAAGCACATAAAAATCCCTAGTCCTTTGAGCATTTTACTCTTGAACTCTACAGAATTTTGCAGAAAAAAACCTTTTCAAACAGAAATCCTAATTTCACTCAGTCTCTTCAAAACATAGTTAAAATAGGTTGGGTCATCTGCAGAGATGTGTACAAAGCAAATTTTACCATTACCATTGTAACAACAAGGAAAGTTTCACTTTCCTCCTTTCTTTTGTTGTTAATTTTGTTATATAGCACTCTGATTCCCAGATAATGAAAAAAGTGTTGATGTTATATGAAAGTTGTTGTTACTTAACATAAAATTCACTTAATCTGCAATTTCTTCTTGTGTCAAACAAAAATATTTTCTGTAAGATGAGGTTACTTAGTAGAACTTAAATTTTATTGGGACAGAACAACAGTTAAATTGGTAGAGTTAATAGATATTTGCCATATTACAGAATATTATTACTGCTAATACTTCAATAACTATATCATTTCTAGACTTAAGTAAATGATAAAGTAATCCTATGATTCCATGGGTAAAAAAATTCCTATGTTGTCAAACTTCCTTTATTTTTCACTTTCTTTCTTGAAATCCTGAATACAAACATCAGGCATTTTGCACCTTCTATTTGCAAGAAAAGTACATCTCCAAGTTGGTCTCTCCAGCATTTACTATTAGAAAGCTTTACTTAAGAAACTCGACAAATCTGTATTTGTTCCCAATGCCTGTATGAGTTGATTAAATCAACTCCAGCAAATAGAATGAATCACATGAGCCTAATCCAAATGCCAAATGCTCGGTGTCATCTTTAAGATGACATAAACACCTCTAAATTGGAAAAGGATTAACACTGGAGCAGGACTAGAAATGGAGTAAGCAGTGAAGCTTACTGACCATCTCAGCTGGGAAGCACCAAAATGCCTTCCTTCAAAACTAATAGCTTTCCTTAATTCATGGTCCTTTCCTGCAAGCAGATCAAGTCCCACTGTCAGTATTGAAGAGTCCTGAGCATTGCTTGTCCTTCTAGTCGCCGTGCACATCAGCTGTGACACATGGATAGCAGCCATAAAAACAGTGCCTTGTGTTCGTGGTGAAATTAAACTATCCAGGGAAGCATCCTGATAATCAGTTCTTATAAACCAAAATGCAAACAACTCTTTTTCTTCCTAGTTAGGTAACGAGAGTATCTTAGCACCTGACAACACTTCAGTGTTCCAACACTGCAGACTCCAGCCAGAGGACCATTCCCTCTGCTTAACAGAGAAACAACTACAGAGACTACACCTGAGAAACTCTTTATACAGAAGGATGTTGTAACTTGGTAGTTTCAATTATCTCAATCTGGCAGGAAAGAACTGTATTCCGGTGTTATAAACCTATAATAAAAGAGAGAAGAATCATTTTTGGGGGGAAGGCATTTTCAATGCAGCACTGACTGAATGCTTCACTTTTGTTCCTTTCAGCACTGCTTCCTTCTCCAACAAAAGCAAATTCTGAGTGACAGAAAAGTACATTTCCCTTTCTGCCCTGCAGCTCACTCTGTGACTGTGCAATCAATGGCAAAGTCTGAAATGGGAAAAAAAAAAACCACCAAACCCCAACAGTACAGTGAATGATGAATGCCATACAAAAATATATGTCCTTGTATGGCCTCAAGCTTCAGAAAAAAAAAATAAGATCCCTAAAAAAATGCAAGCATCCAAGAAACAAACAATCCTTAGTTATCAAGATTCTTTTTTAATTTGAAGTATTGCTAGCAACTATCTGCACACCACCACTACTGTTTTGTTAAGTGACATGATATTGAGTAAATTGGGTCAATAATGAAAATGACCATCAAATGCTATCCTGACAAAGTGTACAAAAATAGGCCTAATAAAAATCCTCATATCATAAGACTATGATATGTTATACAGGTGACACTCAGACTAGCTTTGTGTATTATTTCAACTTTAGCAACAATTGCTCTGTCTCTCTTTTTTCACTTGGTCTAACAAAACGGAAAGACATTGTCAACTGCATTTTGGATTTTAATTATGTCTCATTTGCACTCAGAATTGTATTCTTTTAGTTAAAGGCAGAATTTTAAGCAAGTTGAAGCTGCTTTTTATTTTATAGGTAAATCAACCAAACCATTTCAGGCTAATTTATGTGTAATTCTACAAACCAAAGCAAAAATGTCTAACAGAGGCACTTGGAAGGAAATATGGAAACTCCCTGTTGTGTATAAGCTTAAACTTAAACCTGTTTCCGTATGAACTCAGTACCCCAGAAGATTTTGGATCTTGGAGTCCGAGAGAGTATTAACGGAGTTTTGGTTTCTACACCCATGTGAAGCTGGATACACAAACACAGCAGAGGATCCAATATGGATAGGAGCTGTAGTTACTGCAGTAGTGTTCATGAAAGAACTGCACCTGAACTCACTCTTTCAGGAGAGGTTAGAGAGCAACAAACATTTGAATATATGAAGCCTGGAAGACACAACGTGAAAAATTAGAAATCATGGTTCCAGACATTAAATTCAGCACATTGAAAACACTACAGAAAAATACAGTGGAATATCTACATCAAAGCTGAACGGTTGATGGTATTCAGAAAAAGTAAAGCAAAAGTAAAGCCAGTTAGATACTGAAGCGCGTTAGTAATGTCTTCCCAACTAAAAATACAGATTCCTTGGATAAAGCAGAATTAGCTTTGGTCTGAGTTAGGAAAATGATAGTTCAAAAAGATTATAGTTACAGTGCTGCTATTTGCAATAAGTGGTCTGGGAGATGAATAGAGGATAACAGAGCAAAAATATAGTCTTGGAAAGACTGTCTTCACAAAGAGACAAAAACCACCAAACAGCAGCATCCCTGAAAGATTAAGATTTCTTCAGTGAAAAAGCACTGACCTAACAGGGAGGCAATGTTAATTAAAATCTGGTTTAGGATAAAAGGAAGGACTTTACAAAGGAGCAAGTCATAGGAAATAAACTGATATTAAAGTGAATCAACTTTTTTAATACTGAAGTTCAGTAAAAGGATAAATCAGTCAGTAACTAGGTACTTGCCCATCCCTTTCCCCCCAGCAACTCAGAGAAATAAAAGAGTAGAACTGGAGAACACAAAAATCTGGATCTGAAGGAGGCTTTGTCATTTCTTAACTCAAAAAGCACACAAATTATCTGGCTGGGATGGTGGCAGAGAGAGAAGCAGGTGCCCAAAACTAACTATACAAATTAAAACCTCAGAAAAATTGCCAGGATTGAATAGGAGCTCAACAGAAATGTTGAGGGAAGACATTTACATCCCGGAAGTCAAAAATTGCTTGCTTAAGAAGTGAACTGCTCAAATAAATATTTGAATTAGTATAAAAAAGTACATTTTTGTCACTTTTTTTAAATTTGAAAACAAACAGAAAAAAACAAACCCAAACAAACAAAAACTACAAAAAACCCCACCAAACACATGCAACCAAAACCCAAACCAGAAAAATGTGCATTCATGCCATACAAAAATCAAAGATAGCATCAAACAGATGCTTTGCTTCTGCTTCCAATAAACAACAGATCAGCATAAATAAAGACATGGAGAAAAAGCTAAAGAAAATACTGAAGAGGAGTGCAAAAGTCCCATCTTACGTGAGAGAAGCCCAGAGAATATGCCATGCTCTACTATGGGAATGATAATCCAGAAAAATGAAAAAACCCAGCACATTAAAGTGGAAATTAAGTAGGACTTTTTTGTAATAAAACTGGGAAAGTAGCTATATGTTACCATATGACTAGCAATCAATAAATAACTGCATTTGTGAAACCAATTCTGACAAATATAGAACTCTGAATTTGTCTTAAGGACCACAAAAAAAAAAAGGGTTTTAGAATGCATTTTTAAAGAAAGAACTGAAGAAGTACATAGCAAACAAAGACAAACTAAAAATGAAAGTCTTATCTCTCAGCATTATTCTTTCTACATTTACTCATCAACTGAGGTGAAATAATAACATTTACAAAAATGTGTAAAATCAATTACAATGAAGTGACAAACATATTTAGTCGGATTTCTTGACCATAAAAACTACCAAAGAAATTCCTGCTTCTTGTCCTATCCAGATTTACAGCTTACATTGCCTAGTTCAAGGTCCCACACTCTTTGTAAAAAGACCTGCACAGTGTCCCACACCCCTTATTCTATTCACGACTGCCAAAAATCTCTACCTTACCTAAATCATAGCAGGAGCTCACAATAGCAGAATGACCCACTAAAATTAAAAGACAAAGTTTACATGTTAGAGGAGAATAGAGTGAGAAATGTCTGAAGAGCATAATCCACTGCTTTTGCCAACACAATCCCATTTTTACTATAGTTGCTTTGGCAATTTAAATTTTCCACGCATAAGTCAAAAAGTCAACATGAAGTGCTGACCCTCTATTTGACGGTCTGCTTCAATGATTTTGTCTCAAATTAGTACACTTTCTAAAAGCAGATTACTGATCCTAGATTACTACTACGCTAAAGGACTCTAATTTATCAAAAAGGACTCTTATGAAGCAACTTTGATTTAAACATACATATAATTAGGTTCACTGGAAACAGCTGTTTAAACCTAATTTTACACAGAAGAAAAAAAATGGACAGAAAGATAAAAATATTTTCTCAGCTAACTGATTCATAATACATATGCATAATATAAACTAAATCATGCACAATATAAACCAGGATACACACAATTATAAACTAAGCTATAGACTACAGGAAGTGATGGATCCTGTAAATTACCCCGAAAGGAACAACTATAAAAGTCAGTATCTCTGACATCTGGCAATTAAAGTGAGTTAAGAAAAGTCTAGACTTGATTATAGTGATTTAAGTTTACACTTTTTTGCTAAGAGATAAAAATATGCTCTTGATGAACTCCTGAAAACCCAGAAAATGTTCCCTTATATTAAATAATAATCTTCTCAATAATGATTAACTTGTATAAAAATAGCAAAATTTTGCCTGTAAGAAACTTTCAGTAATAATATTAAAGCTGCACATTTAAATACTTTTGGCCAAAAGAATTATCCTCATCTAAATTGTTTAATTTATAGGAAACCAATACTAATCCCCAGATTAACAGAGGCATGTGATTAAAAAAAAAAGATCAACCAGGAGTTGAAGCAGAAAATTATGTTAAAATTTTGTACTGAAAGCTTCACAAAAAAGGATTTGTGCAGCTTGTAAGAAACTAATTCAGAGGATTTATAAGTTACAATAAGCATATTGATAAGGTATTATGCAAAATATGAAGGCTAAGAAGTCCAACTCCAGTAAAAAGAATTTTAAGTCACTAAAATGTACAAGTGGGAAGAGATATGTTTAAAAGGTGAGATCTAAAAATCTGCAAGTGCTAAAAAAAAAGCCCACGGGGCAGAGATCAAGGAGATCTGATCCCTTGCAGAGCAGCTTTGGTGGGAGAGACTAGCAATAAAGTTTTGAAATGCGCAAAATTAGAACTTGAATGCAGGGTGTATTTGGAAAATGACTGCTGTGTAGTATGAAAAAGCACAGGGATTACAGACAAAGGTAGGACTCCATGTGACAGAAGGAGTCAATTAGTCCTGCTCTGCCCACACACCCCGCGGTTGAGCAATCCCACTGCACACCCTGTGCCAGCCTCCCAAGGAGGGAGGCTGCAGCTCCCTCACCTAGCAAAAGGGCTGAGGAAGGGCACTTTCTGCTCCATTAGCAAACTGGACAAAATCAGAGGCTAGTCCATGAAGCATTGGAACTGGAGCATGGGAGAGAAAAGTACCATACCCACAGCTGCAGCAGTGGATTAAAGATCATTAAAAAGATCATCTCTCTCTCCTGGTAACAGTAACCAAACATCATACTGTCTCAGCTGAAACAAAGATATCTCCCCTAAACTTCGATAGTTTACTATTCTTTTTAATACCTATTTTCATATTCAATCATTGCCAAGGCTTTGCAATGGTTTTTACAGCCACTTATTTTGATATTCTCTTACTGAGCATGAAGTCCATCCCTAGTAGACAGTCAACATAAAATACAAACAGCATTTAAAGTCTTTTTTCTAGTACTACATTTGCTTGGTGCTGTCTCACTCCAGTTTGAAAAATATCCAGCTATAATAGCAGCCATTATTTTAAAGCAGTAAACCATTAAGTAATCATTTCTCCTCAATATTTCATTTTACTACCTCAAAACCACTTCAAAAATGTTATTTTTACTCACGGTATTACTAAATAGAACTACTAAGAGCTTAGGAGAAATGTTCATTATAAATAACACTAATTTCACTCTCAGCACAACATTACATCATGCTACCAGAACAATCAGAAAAGCTGGCAATCCCCACACCTGACAGAGTAACAGCATACACCAAATACAGCACAAGACATTATGTTAAATACCATCCAAACTGGAAGAACTTTTTAGCTACAGAAACAGTAAGACTGGTCTTCTATTAAAACTTCCCAAAATTACGGCCAAGATTACAGGACTTCTAACTGAGATCAGATACCTGAATTGATAAGCATCTTGACTGTTCACCATAATAGGCCAGCTGCCTTGGCAAAACAGAGAATGAAAGATATTTTACACTAAAATCCATCCCCTCATGCAGAGTCACAGAATTAAAACAATCTCCAAATTCTTCTAAAATAGCTGCATGTCTAAATCTCACAAGGCTAAGGAATTTGCTAAACTTCTTTGTCTTCTCATGTCCAAAACAAAATTTGTGTTTTTCAGAATCTAATACTATACACAGTTATGTATACGTACATATGTATACATCCTTATAGACACAAGTGTACACACACATACATACATACGTGTATTCCGACCCTCATTGTCCCAAGAAACTTTAAAACGTTTCCAAGGTAACTATATTTAGCTATGGAGCAATTCAAAATATAATTCAAAGTTTTATCTCTAAAGAACAAAGACAGATGACACAGGCATTAGCTAGTGCAGGAGAATCTGAGAAATCTGAGGCAGGAAAAGAAAAAAAGGATCACAGCAAAGATTTGGCACCATCAGTGGCACAGTCATGCTTGGTTTTTTAAAGCAGCTGTATAAAGCGGATCTAAACCTCTACAGGAGGGAATTTTACAAAAAATTATTGAACAAAATAATATATGAAAAATCAATATAAAAAACCTTGCAACTTCTAACATTAGCTTGGTAGTAAGTCTGAACATCAGAGGGAGTCCATTCTGACAGAGGGTTTTACAGTCCTAACTTCATACCATGGTACTAATCATAATCCAAATGGACACTCTGAAGAATCAAAAATATTTGGCCTGAGCACAGCAAAGCTGAAAACTCTTTTCTCTCACAGGACATCTGATAAAGAAAGCTCAGTAGAAAAATTTATGAAATTGTTTTCTCTCATCAGAACTAACTATTCCAAATCAGCAATTGATTTAAAACTAGCAAGTTTGTTGCACACAGGCATTGATACAGGTAAGAGGAAGTAAAACTGACAGTGTAACTCCACAAGTCATAACAATAATATTATCCTTTGGCCTAAAAAAATCCATTAAAAATAAAATGTTCTACCATAACAAAAAGTAAGTACATCTTCAAAAAAGAATAAAGTGAAATTTAAAACTGCATTATTAAAAAGACCAAATGTATAAAAATAAATTCTGATTAGTGAATTTAAACCCATTTTTACTTTGTAACAGGAGTGACACATTCCAGAACTAGCCTTTTGATTTCTTTCACAGTATTTCAAAACACTACCAGGTTGTGAAGTAATTTTTTTTCCTTGGCTAAAAATAAATCATCAAGAAAACCATTACACAGCACTTTCTGGGCTCTGTTAATTCCTGTCAGCCAAAGAGCAACAGTTTTCATCTTTTGTGAAGTCACTTTCAATAGAGTCAAGGCAATTCAAAACATCAATTAAACCTGTCCTCTATGTATACTTACACAGCATTAATGTACGACTGTAAACTCACAACTCCTCTATAAAGCAATTTTTACATAAGGCTTTGCTAAATTTGTGTCCATCTTTTACTACAAGTATCAGATTTCAGCACTGTACAGGAAGAACAAAATTGCCAGATTATGAAAACAGAAAGGGAAAAATGGCACAGAATATCACATAGAAGATGAAACTGGAGACAGACAGATAAAATGGTTGACAAAACAGGCAAAATTTAAAACACTAATGCAATATTAGGTATTATTAAAAAAAACCAAACCAAACCAAACAAAAAAAAACCTCCAAAGGCACACTTTAATTCCTATAGAAAAACAGATTTTTTTTTTCTTCATTGTGATCTTTATTCTCAAAATGCTTGAAATGAAATTTTTTACTCTGAAAACTTCACATTTTTGCATGAACTATATCAATAGCCCTAGATCATGGATGAAAGAACATTTTAAAAACCTTGTTACATGCTGATTCTACTCCAACAGTGATAACAATAAGGAAAGACCCTAAGGTGTTCCTGAATTGCCTCTGCTCTCTGCCTACCTTGTTACATCAGCAATCAACAAGGTCTTACCCAAAATGCTAATTAAAAAAACTTGTAGGAAGAAATGTACACAATGCTGATCTGGATTTTTTTTGGAGGCCATTGTTTTAGATTTTTTTATTTATTTATGGCAATGTTACCTGTTGCAATCAAATACTTCCCTAAAAAATTTATATTGGCCTACTAATTATGTAGCAAGTGTTCCTTTATCTGACGCTGCACACATTATTTCATGTACCCGTATACAACACAGATATGAAAAGAAAAAGGAAGGGGGGAAATACAGGGCATTTTTGCAAGCAGCTTTTTCTATGTAAATTGAATCTTGTCCATTAACACTTCAAATTGAAATCAGTTTCCCCAATTAATGCCATACCAAAGAATCTGGAAAGGAACTTTTTACAAGGGCATGCAGCAGCAGGACAAGGGGTAGATTTATATTAGGTACTATGAAGAAATTCTTTACTGTGAGGGTGGTGAGACACTGGAAGAGGTCGCCCAGAGAAGTTGTTGATGCTCCATTCCTGAAGTGTTCCTGGCTGGGTTGCATGGAGCTTTTAGAAACCTGCTCTAACGGAAGGGGGCTGGAACTAGATGACCTTTAACTCTCTTCCAACCCAAACCATCCTATGATTTTATGATTTTTTTGTATATTAAAATGCCACATGCTTTGCTTTTAATGAAAAGAAACTGAAGTTACTCCTGTTACTATTCCTTTAGAAAAAACATTTGTATTCTCTGCTATTACTTAATACTGATCAGACATTAATTAAACTCTTGGGGGAGTGGAGAAAAAACTCAGCAAAAAGGGAATAATATTGGTTCCTCATACAAATGTCTTTGAAAGTAGAATTTTCCAAAGGTAGTTCACAGATATCTATAATAGGCAACTGAGTATTTTGTATCTTGGCATACTTCATCCAGGGGAAAAAAACTCTGAAATCCATTTCCTTCTCTTATCTGCAATCATAAGATGTAAACAGTTTAAGAGTTAGAACTTGAAAAAAAAGATACGAGGAAAACCACTCTGACATAGAATGTGTTTAGAAATAAAGACAATTAGGGGATATCAGAAAACTGAACAAAGGTAAAAAACATCTGAATGGAAAAAATATTAACAAACAGGATGATAAATACCTTACTACTCTGACATTTTAGTTATGTAGAGCCTTCACAGAGAATGCAACATATTACAGCAGGAGCCTCTGCACGAAAGCTCCATTTTAAATCTTCCCAACTCAAAATCTCCTGCTGGGAGAATTTTATCTGAAGAATTTAATTAACAGCAAGTTTAATATAGGGTCTCTAAAGTATACTGTTGGTTTTCATACAGAGTAGGAAAATCAAAACAAGACAGACATGAGCAGCAAAGGGAACAAATTCTGCTTGTCTCACACAAAATATATGCATGTTACCTCCCCCTTTCTTCCCACAGAGTGGAAGGGAGAGGTATGTGAAAACATACAGCCCTGCTGAACAGAACATCCATCACAGAGAGCCAACCCACCCTGCCAGAGGATGGTATCAGATACACTAGGTTCTTTCCTAAACACTCAAGTTTCTTTGTGGATGCCGAAGGAGTTATTTCTGGAATTATGAAAATTTTACAAATCTCTTCCCATGACCTTTCTGACATTCAAACTTTGATGAATAGCTCCCACACTAGATTGCTCATTCTGAGAAGGAAATTTCATGTTCCTTTTCCTTAGTGGTAGATAAATTACGAATTGTCCACAGCAGAGATTAAACACAGTTTACAAATACACTGGCATATCAGTCATTTGTTCTTAACCCAAAAACTCCCGACCTTTTTTTTGGCGTGCCCCTTTTCTTTTCAACCCTACAATGATCCTTGTCAAAATCAACTTCTAAAAGCTGTTCTGTACCAGACCTCCCTCATGTCATAGGTTTTGCAGGCTATTCCTAGTTATACGGTTAGGAACAGACACTAGGTCCAGAGACAAACCAAGCTGCAAAATCGAGCACTCCAAAGTCAGCAAATGTCAAAGACATTGCCAGAAACAACGGGCAAGATGCCTAGGAGCCTTGATTTGCCCTTGCCCTGTGTGCATGCATTATGGTCAAGTTTTTATTTATAGAATTACATCCTACTACCGCCCACAAGGCTGCTCCCTGATTCAGTTAAAAAGAAGAATCAACACCTGTTTACTGACCAACTCAATATTTTGTTTTCTTCTCAGTATTTGAAATGTAGCTTGAGACCTTCCAAACTGAGCACTACTCAAGTATTTCTACAAGGCAGACTCCTCAGTTTCCAGCTGTGGTGTTCCACAGGGCTCACTATTATATCAACTAAGTGTCTTACAAAACACTGTCCTGAAAACACGTCCCTAAAACCCAGAAAGTATTACCTCAAGATTTGACATGGAAGAATTCAGGCACAGAAAGGCAAAAAACATTCAAGATTTGGATGCCAAACTGAAACATCCAGCAGCATATTTACCCAACTAGTGGCCTTGCATATTTTTATTATATATAAAAATAGAATTTTGTATTTATTTAACACAAAATTACTATCAATTCAATTGCACATGAGAGCTCAGAGCACTTTTCCCAGTCAAATTCAAGGTTCTTAAGTTGAACAAAAAACCCCCACAAGTAGTGACTATCTACAGAAATTCTGATTTTAACTGAATCACCATAAGAAATCTGGGAAAGGTAGGAATGCTGCACAGATCTCAACACAACACTGAGCTGTACTCTATAATTAAACTCTAAAATAAAGTCAACGATATGGCTGATAGTCCCAAGCTTCTCAAATATATACTTGGCCAAAAAATGTAGGTCATCATACTAAAAATAAGAGGATTACCTAGGAAAGGCTGAAATTTTGTAATGGGGTAGGAGGAGGACATACAGTAGGACCAAAAGCAAGCCGCACAACACAGAAAACTACAGTAACGTATACCAAAACATACATCCTGAAAGCAATTTTGCACCTTAATGCAATAGTGTGACAAACAGCAACATAATGAAGAGGAATAGAAAATGACACCATATTTGAAGGTTTATTAACACCATGTGGGGTAGATTCCATAACCCAAAACCTGGCTGAAAAGAACACTCTCATAGGAATCTGCAAAGCAATTAGGGATTTTGGCCAATGCAATGCTTTTTCAGTCCCCATACAGTGTGGGAATTGGTGAGTACTATGGACATATACACCCGAAACAAAATAATAAATATAAAAATTCAGCATTTGTAGAACACTGCAAAAAAACTTAAGCTAGAAGAATTCTAGATCTAACCAGTACATACTAAAAAATAAATACCAAAAGTTATTAAAGTCTAATAGCAGATGTTTGTGCAGTCCTGTTCTGACCCTGTTTAATGAAAGCTCTGTGCTGCAAAAGGTTTCAGAGCAAAGGTAATTAATAACAAGCAGAAATAATAATGTTATTATTAATTTACAGAATTGTATTGAAGTGTTCACACTAGATAAAACTACCATAAAAACCTTTATGTTCA
This sequence comes from Corapipo altera, assembly GCF_003945725.1. Classification (NCBI taxonomy): domain Eukaryota; kingdom Metazoa; phylum Chordata; class Aves; order Passeriformes; family Pipridae; genus Corapipo; species Corapipo altera. Next base: position 24,905,825 of record NW_020884874.1, read on the forward strand.
TTCCAATCAGCTTGTCATTTCTGTGCCACATCCACACATCATAGGTAAATGACAAAGGGCTTAGCAGAATTTCCAAAAACAAAAATATATTTAATGGAATTAAGACTGAGAGTATGGACCTCATATATACTATGTGCATATACGCATTTTAATGATACAGATACATCTGTAAAACACGTTACCAAACTGAAAAGTCAGGATCAATTTTAAATCAATGTCATAATGCAGAAATACTTTTTTTCCCTTCAAACAAGAAAGTGAAGTAACCATCAGAACAAAACTAGCACAAAAAGTAGTGCCTTCTCAATCCCTCAGCATCTTTAAATAAATGATGGATATACTTGCAAATGCACTTTATCTAAGCACAAACTACATTTTGCTCAGCTAAGTCACAAGGTTCATTATCAGGAGAACTGGATGAAATATAAACACTTGTAGTATGTGAAGGATGGCAACTTAGACAATTTAATGGTCCCTTCGAGCCACAAACGCTATGAAGAACTGTCCCAAAAGAAACCATGCAATAAACACACTACTACAATCAATAAAATCAAGCCCACACTCAATAACCTAAAAGTCCATCACTATCCCCTTTGCCCGAGATAAAGAACACCTTTGGAAGTGTTATCCACAAGGTAGAATAGCAAAATGAATCCACTACACACCTTCCTTCCCTATATCCAAATACAATTTGCTATCTACTTGAACGTATTTACCCCTCCATCTTGGTCTCACACACACTGATGTTCTTTTTAAAAAAAGGTTAAATAAATTAGGACGAGCAGGTTTGGGTTGTTGGTTTGTTTGTTTTTTTTTAATTACATTCTCAATTAGAATAATTACTGTCAGCAGGCAGCTTAATCTAATATGCAAACCATGGCTATTTACCAAAACAGAAACTGTCTCTCACAGCTCCTAAAGCAAAGTCAAGCTACCCTTAAAGAACAGAACTGTACAGCACTTTTGCAAGCAAGCAAAGAAAACTTTGCTTGTATATATCTACATAATAATTTTGAAACGTGGTTATTCTTGCTGGCATTCTCTGTGATACATAGTATCACATCAATATCTCTTGCAAAAGAAACTTACACTTCTAAAGAATAAAGTGATCACTTTAAAGAACAGTTCACTTAGTGATCAATCTAAAAAAAGAGTTATCATGAGGCCTAAAAAGCATTAAAAATCCTTGTGGCCAGGTTCAAAAATTTATTTAAGGTGTCTCTCTGAAATATTACTGATTCCATCAGGAAGTTAGGTATCTGAATATCTCTGTGGACCTGAGTCCACTTGTACACTAATCTCATATAAATCAATTTTATTATGAGAAAGATATAACAGTTTACTTTTGATGTTATATAAAAGTAAAGTAAATAGTAGTAAGATTTAAGAGATCATTTCTTTCAAACAAAAAAAATCTCATTAATACATCGCAACCAGGAATTTACATATCTGAAATTACCAGAAAGACAGTCAATTACACTAAAAATACGTACAAGCATCCTGTTTAGGCCAAGTTAGGATGAGGTATTTGCTGAAAACAAACTTGCCAATTCCTCTGTCATCTACAGAGCTCAATACTGTTAAACCTAAGCAGCAGTGAAAAACAAGAAGAAAAATGTATATGGCTTAGCTAACATTTAAGTAAAATTTTAACTACATGTTAAACATGCAAGTTCAGAGAGTTCTCAAACCAAAAATGTGGCAGTTGAGAGGCATGTGTCTCAGTCAAAAACACATGAAAGCACACACTGAAGACAAAACATTGCCTGTCTCTGTACAACTTTGTATCACTATACAAGAAAAAAGAAAAAAGAAAAATAGATAACAATATGAATTCCAAAGAAACATTCTGCACCAATCAACTGCAACAGTTACTCTCTCGTTGCAGATCCAGCCTTTGCAACTGCCACAGAATGCTCTCACACATTTTATAATAATTTAGAATATATAAAAAACAACATCCAAAAGCATAAATAGATAGTTATGAAAAAGTGGTAGATATAAACTATTATATATGGTTTACTGGTGAGATTTTAACCAATAGCCTCAAAGTATCTCAGTAATTATTTTGGTAGTGAAAAAACCCCACATGATTTTGGGAAAAAAGACATGATAAAAACCGAAAACTGTTGCATTTGGCACGTTGTTTTCATAAGAGAAAACTAGAGTCTATTCAAGATAGTATCACTCTTTCACTTGCATTACACTTCATTCTGTGTGGTTTGTACTTCTAGGATTTTGTGCACAGTCTCTTTCCACTCAGGCTGGGATCACAGGTCTAAATGGAGGGAGTATGGTATCTCAGCTCCATGTTTCCAAAAAATTTTGAAGTTTCAACTATTTATCTGCCTCTGATTAAAAGGTTTAAACAGAGAGAAAGTAAGGGAAAGATACAAAAGCACATTACATTTTACAGTAAATATCACGTGTATTTTCACCTCACTTTAAAACATCTGGTACAGTATGCACATGTGTACAAAAACCACTCAAAATCCTCTGGTGGCCATTCTACCACACAAGGAAAGTGAAGAAGAACTGAAACAAAGTTCAATCATTTTACTTTCATCTTGGATATTCTAAGGACCAGAGTGCACACCATCACGCTGTCTACTTTTCCTTTTCCAGCTTCTTTCCATAACTTCCAAAATACCAGGGCAAACCTTCCACCTGATTTTGACAAAGTATAAAGAAATAAAGAATACCTAAAAGTTTGCTTGTTCTAATAAAAATCAAAAGATAGAGGTGACAAAGAAATTAGTACTCTACTAAATCAGCAGCTGTTGCCTATAGTTATCTTTTGTATTGGAGATACTGTGGGAGGAGGATAAGAAGGTGGGTGTTAAGGGCAGGTATTATATCTGAGGGTTCTCTGTGGTATTTTCATAGAGAGGAGATGCAGTTATCTTAAAAGGATTTTATAGACAATTTAAAAAGCAGCTTCACTACTTCTGCCCTTATAAGGATCCACTTGTTAAACACAAATGTCTGAAAATACTAGAGTCCTAGATCCAAGAGAAAAACATATCATTGGATCCACAGAAAAATTGTCTAATTTGCTCCAATGCCTTGACAGCATAACTTCTGGAACCAAAGCAGAAAATGGTATTCAACTCTCAATAGTCATCATATTTCTTCATCAAGTAATCAATTCTGATATCTATATTCATTCTTTAGTCTCATGTTAAAAACCAGCAAAGTTTCTTTCCACAATTAAGCTAGAAGTCACAAGTACTATTTACAAAAATACACTAACATTTTTGTTCATTTAGTTCAACAGTCAGCCAAAGGGTATCATTTATGAAAGACGCGGGAAAAAATAGATCCTAATTTGTCTAGATGCTTTATCTTAATCTCATAAGGAAAAAAAAAAGGAAATGCTGTGAATTCCTATTTTAAAAAGGCTTCAATTTTTAAATTGCAGCAATATAATCATAACTGCCTTTTTTACTCTGGATCCTGCAAATCTTTCAAACATTATGTTTGTTATATCCTGCAACTGGTCTTTCTTGTTAACAAAACTGAAAGAATATGTGCAACTTACAGAGAATGGCTTACTGTCTGAACAATTAACACAGCCCTCAAAAATTATGTTAAATTGTACCTCCAGACAGCTGTCAAAGAAGAGGGCAGGGCACATAACCCTATCTCTAAGTGGTATGAATGAGTTTAAATAACAAAATACATCACACTTCCTATTTAAATTGCATACTTATGAATCACTAGAAAGCTATCATTGCATTTGTTTGGATTTTACCATCCTCAGTTAGACAGGATCTTAATGCAAAAGGAAACTGTTTCATGTAGGCAAACATTTGCTTACACAGAAAAATGTATTTCCAATATTTGTATTAAACAAACACTGAAAATTACTATAATCCATGTAGACCATCCCTTAACTAATAATACTTTAGCTAATCACTTTACAAATAATTCCATTAAAAACACAGAGTAATTACCATTATTCCTCTCAATAGGCCAAAAGTTATTGTCTTTGCTTAATAAAAACAAGTAAACAAAAACCCAGCACCTCACATAAAAAAATCCCCAGCAAAAGCAAACAAAACCCTCCAAAAAAACCCCAACAACTAAGAGAAAACATCTTCTTGGAAAAAATGGTTCTTTCCAAGTATATGTGTTAGAAGCAATGAAAACACAGGTTGACAAGTTAAAAAAGAACTGATCAATTATATAAAGGAGATAATTTTTGTAATATGTAAGGTAAAAATAATCTTTGTAAGTAAGATTATATTTTCTGCTGCATTTCTGTCAAGTATGATGTAACATAATTCCTTGTACCACAAGGAGGGAGGACATCAATTTTGATAACAAGGCTATATTTATGAAATAAGAATCTGTGCCAAAACAGGCCACTCTTCACTTACTTTGTAGAATGACTGACACACCCAAAAGAATAATTTGAAGTGATTCTTACTTTGATGGGAATTGTTTACATCTCTGCTGACTGTAACAAGGAAAACGTTTGCTTTCCCCCAAGCAACTATTCAAGTGCAGATTTTAGTAATTACAGTATTCAGAAGAATCCCTGGATTTGGACTCCTACTGTCTGAAAAGCGGCATTAAAACATGCTCAGTTTACAAATATTACAACTAGTCCACAAAATTGCTTTAACACTTTTTGATCCTTAACTAGACTTGCTTTAACATCCTCCAATCTCCTGACTATGCACTACTGATCAGCTCAGGACAGGACTCCACCCACAACCAGGTGTCAGGGTCTACAGACAGCCATCAAATAAAATAGCCCCAAATTAGTTTTCCTTCATGTTCAAAGGTAGACTTTACACTCTTTCAGTCAAACTCTCAAAAACACAGTATCATCTATAAACATTTCTACAAATATACTGTATGTTGTCTATAATGGTATTTCCTGTATACCTTTCCGTGAGTTTACAGCAGACATTTTACAAATCCTTCTTCCTCTGTAAATGTCTAAATCCCAGCAGGCTTCTGGCAGGTCACCAAAAGTAAACCACTGTGCAAATAGCGTGACATAATTCTATCATTATGAAATGACACAGAAGAAGCAAACTTTCCAATTAATTTTAGCAATTACACGCCTAAAACAGGGTCTAAATTTAACATAAATTAGTGTAAAAAAAATAATCAACAAAGTAGAGTAAATAAAGCAGACTTGAAGTGTACCCTGAAGAAAGTGCTCTAAGTCACATGCCAGTCAGAGCTATGATGGTTATTTACTCTTGCATTACCAAAAAAAAAGTAGACTATATGAAGAAACTGCCTACTGGTTCAAAGGCACTGAGATACCTAGGTTTCTTTAACACAGGAAGTTTTTATCTAGTCTTAAGTTATATACCTTAAAACACCTACCTAGAATAAAAACTACTACATAATTTTGGGTGGATCAAAATGACACATTACAAAAAAGGGCCAGTTAATCTACTTAATAGGTAAATTATTTCAAGTACACCTAATATTTACAAATAGATTCATTTTTTCAATCTATGACTAAATATCCCTAGATTCACAAAAAATTAAAGTGCTTTCTGTCAAAAATTGAACACAGTGAAATATTTTCAAGTAGAAAATAGAAAAAATGTAACGCTAAGTTCTTGATAAGCACACACAAACTTAATGCAAGCAAAACTATGAGTTTAGAAACAAACTATCATGAGTGTTTGATCTTTAATTCTGTATGTTACATTATTTTCTGATCTTTGTGATACAAACCATTGTCAGCTAATACTAAAGATTGAAAAAATGTTTATCAGCCAAATGAAGTAGAGGAAAGATGGCTGTAGAACTAGGGTACTATCCATTCATTTGCTAAATCTCAAATAAATCCAAGTGGCAATTGTAGTACTGATTTCAGTTACATTTGTTAGAAAAAATTATGAACTTTTTGGAAGGACCCAGTTGAAATAAGTCGTGGTAACATCAAGACCTGATTGATTTGTCTAGCATCGCACACAGCAGTATGTTCCTGTTTCTACATAATACCTCAGTAAAGCCTACAATCAATCACACTGCTATACTGAAAACAGAAAACAGGTAACATTATTTACCTTTAATTTCTCTTTATCAGAGTACAGTAGACTTTAAAGAAAAAAAAATTGTAAAAACCCCACAACAAAACAGGACAAAGATGAACTTAGTTGCAAAGTCCCAGTGTCAGGAACAAAGACAGGCCTAAAAAGAAACTCATTTAGAGTCCTCATACAGTTAAGAGAATGCCTTAAAAGCAGTATATTTAATAGACACATGGTGAAGTGGGGTGGGGAGACAAATATATGTGAACGTACAGTCTACAGCTAGCTTTTTTCCCTCCTCAGGAAGAAGCACAATTAGTTTGTTAGCACAGAGTGGGAATACGATACCAGGCAGTTATGACCCATTCCTATCCCAGAGATTTTTAACATTCAACTATGAAAGCTTTACAGTTCCCATATAGTTTCTTTAACATTGTTTTTTTTCATAATATTTATTTCCATTACAGACACAAAGTAATAGAAGCACACACATAGAGTCTGGCGTGCACTCATCCAAAGAGACCTCATTTCTCCCCTTTTAAATGAGCCACCACAGCTGCGGTCCCAAAGATGAGAGTAGCAGGAGAGCATGATTCCATATGTTGGTCAACAACTTACAAGTTAACTCTAATCAAAGCAGGTTAGTTGTCTGCTTATCAAGTGCTGAAGAGACTAACAGTAGTGAGCAACAACACCTAGCTAAAGCAGACAAACGAGATCTCACAGATCTGCAAAACATCAGGTCCAATCAGGTGATTATTACCTATCCAAATTACCTATTTGAACATTCAAATTAAGCATAGTAACTACAGCTATGCTGCAAGATCCATAAGTGTTCTTTCACTGTCAAATTGCTCCCATGCCATTTTAAGAGGTTATTTCCATAAAAACCCTGACTACTTGTCCCAGGTGTACTTCAACAGCTTGAGAGAAGCAAACTAACCTCTACTTGCTACTGTGACCAGTCTATTGTCCTACCAGTCAATTCAGGATTGGTCCCACCATTTGTTTGCCAATGCTTTCATCACCTGTCTTCGGCTGTAAGTTACCTTGCTAAATTGAGGTATTCATTACCCATTTTAATTCTGAAGCTAACAGTGGACAGATAAACCTGCTTAGACATGTTAAAATAGTCCTAAGTACTAGTTCATTAAAATTCAGATGTTCAGTAATGCAAACAGTAAGAATGGATTCCATAAGCATTTATTTTATGTAGGCCAAACCAAACATGTTTTCATACACTATTAATTTTTAATATATCTCTTGACAATGCTACTGAAACTCATTGGAAGGTCATAATACATACTGTAATTTAGAAATTTAAATATTTAGATCTCAATGTATCACATGGAAGCCCTTTGGAAGTTTTGCAAGTTTCACATCCTACCTTCAATTTTAGTTCAATATATTTAAGACACTGGACCACACAATTTCTAGTAAGGTGACTGTATAACTTTCTCCAGTGGCAGAAGATGGTTGCAGGCAATAGCCCTTTCCATGTTATATGTCAAGTAAGCTGATAAGTGTACATACTACAGCTCCAAGGCTTCCTAGAAACTATGCTTACACTATCTTAGAAATCAGGCATGCAGGAGCTAAACATCACTCCTGATTACTTGGTCCAGTCTACCTCCAGCCATCAAAGAAGCTGTGGGCATCACCAAGCTGTTCTCATCCGCTGTTATTCTTCAGGGGGCCAACTCTTCCCTACTACAAGAAGATATGTATCATAGGTGACATCCGAAAATATTAAGCCCAGGAGTACAGTACCATTTGTTTCAAAAAGACCACAAGCTTTGCAAGAGATGAACTGATGAATTGCTCTAGTAGGCAATAGGCAATTTGTATGTTTACTAGAGTAAACTAGTTTACTGGAGTGTGATTTTTCCTGCTAACAAGAAAATACATTTACAACTAGCTGATTAATAAGAATGCAGAAAAAGTCCATGCTTTATAATGAGATTTTTCTTGTATGTAGTAGGACTGGAAAGTACCATCTAATCAATTTGGTAACCTTCTCAATTTTTTATGTCATATTTCATTAATTACCTTTCCTAAGACATCAGTGAATACTTAGATTGATTCCTTCACACATTAATAGTCTATTATGATTACTCTAAACTCCAGATTGTAGGTTCATTTGAAAGCTCTTTTCTATGAGTCACCAATAGCACCCCTGTTTTTGAAAGTTCAAAAGTCCTTTCCACTATCACCTCTACCTAGTAATAGCTAAAGTGCATTAAATAAGTGACACAATTATTTCTACTCAATAAACAGTACATTCCTCCTCCCAACCCCCAGTTGTGTTGCACTATCAATAAAGACAAGAAAAATAACAGTTTCAACTAAAGTCCTTCTATCATTTCATAGATATATTCCTGACAAGAGGAGGAGGAACCACCTTCGGAAGTTACCCTTCTTCAAGAAAAGACCAGCTATATATGAACCACTTCAGGTAAAGCTTTGTCTAATGTGCCTAGCAAAAAATTTCTAATGATGACAATTCCACAGTCTTCGTAGGAAATTTATTTCAGTCCTTATCCATCCTTTTTCTTGGAAAAGATTCTTTTCTTCTAGTATCTACTAACCTCTAAACTGAATTCTCTCTTCTGCAACTTAAAATCATAATGTCCTGTCACATCCCAAACAACATGGAGAACCATTTTTTACCATCCTTCTACACATCCAAAGGCGATGACCTTAACTCTCCCAGCATCATCCTCTCTGAGTAAAAGAAACCCCAACCTTTTTTAAGATATCTGGGGTGGTGAGAGGGAAGGAAGAAATTCCTGTGATGAAGAAAACGGCCAGTTTTTGTGATAGGTTCTCTAATTTTCAGAGAAATAAAAGAGAAGAAATTCAGGAAATTGAAACAAAAATATTAAAAACATTTCTCAATTTAACAACCTAACTTATCTCTAGATAGGAAAACAATACCCAAGGGAATACACCGTCTTTCATTATACTGCCCTTATACATCACCCCATGTACCATCAGGGCTATTAGGAAGGAGACTTGAGTTCTCCAGTAAAAGCAACAGAAAAAAGCACATGCTCAAGTAATTAAACACATGCCACTCCTGATCTACAGTAACAGTTTACACTGACACTAACTGCATTTGCAATTTTTGTACACATCATAAGTATTGCCTGTGAAGTCTTCCAAATATGTGAAGATTTCACTTCATAAAAATCATCATTCAAGTCTGAGAAGAATATTCTGATCTAAGCTCATCTCTGAATGGATTCTAATGCCCCGTTTGTCATAGTTCAGCAACCGTCATCCACAAAGATTTCTTTTTACAGATTTTTTTTATTGTTGTTTTGCACAAAGCACACGATTTGTTGAACTGCTATCCTGCATCTAACCAAGCAATGCTGCTAGGAGAAATGTACTATTCTGAAGAGTTTGATTTGAGTATGTTAGTCCTACTGGCAGAGTACAAACTGAAAACAGAGTTTCTGAGGAACAACTTTCAATTTTAAGCATAAGCATGTGAAAAAAGTCTGCAGAAAACAACTGGGAAGATACCATCTTAAAATACAGAGTGTTCCAAAAGATATTTTTGGCTGTAATAAGCAAGACTTTAGAGCTGGCCTTCGATTTGTAGGATGGTCTGTACTGTAAACAACATTTTTAGAACACAACTATAGTTCAGATACTTCTTGGGAAGGGATGTATTAGATTTGTCCTCAGACAAAAAGAAAAAAAAAGTAAATATCATGTCTGCATCTGTCAGTGACCATTTTCTCCTTTTCAAAGATTCCACTCTACAAGTACATCTTTATTAAACTGGTAACATAGACGTGTACACAAACATGAGACCAAGAGACAGACACTGATTACTGGATTCAAGCTCTCCCAGAAGACAGCCTCCTGTATCAAAGCCTGTAGCAATTTGTACTAAAATGTACTCGATGTCTTACCATAAGAATAAGACAGTCCTTTAAAACTCCGCTGTCTTCAAATAAAGAAAAATGTTTGTGGATGAATTTTCGCTTAAAGAAAATTCCAGTGGAACCTGCCAATACAAGAGTCCATTGCATTCAGCTACCTTAACAGGACATCCTCCTACTTCATTTCCACAGCTGCTGAAATCCCCTCAGTATCCTGTCAGCCCTTGCTTTAGATGAGGGCAGCGAGTGGCACAGTATTATACATGAAGGGTCAGTAGTTCTGAAATGATTCAATCCCACTGCTCAGAAAGACAGCTGGACATAGTGACCTTCAGAACAAGGTTCATCTTTTTTCCCAGGCTTTGTGCAAGAAAAGTAAACTCAAAATGGCAGGGAGTCTTGATAACTAGCTGAGGAAGCAGCCAGTGCCAATTTTACTGCAAAAAACCTATCCCAAGTCACAGAATAATAATAAATAATTAACAAACAGCAAAGCAAAAGTAGTTTTGCTTCTCCATTCTGCCAGCTGTTTAGTATTAACTAGTTTTTGTGCCCACTGATCAAGAGCCCAGGAAAATCTATACTGAAGTAAAAATTTGCATCCAGCATGTCTGTCTCACACACATCTCTGACTTGTCTGTAGTCTGATCAATGCCTGACCCTTTTATAACTAGCACATACAGTTAAAACACTACTTTGAGATATTTATATTTTTTCGTGCATAGTAGACCAACGCTGTCACTGGAGAACCAAGCTGAACTCCTCAGTTTCTTTCACTGGCAAATGAACTTTAGTCCACTTCAGTCAACACAAGCTATCAAAAGGTAGAGTCATCTTACAAACTGAAAATAAATTTAGAACTATGATATATGACCAAAGCCGAAGCAGCAGTAAGTTTTCTGCACCTTCAAACAAATAAAAATTAATATGTAATGCTGATACATAAAAAGCAAAAATGAAAGCTGATCGTCAGAATTAGAACCCAAGAATTATGTTGGAAGTAGTTACAAAAAATAATAGTAAAAAAAGAAGGTTCTGAAGCACTACAATATGAAAAACAAAAACAGTCAATATAGGGGTGGTACGCCTAAGTATCAAACTACCTGTATTACATTACCTTGTGAAGAACAGCATCTTAAGCATGTAAAATGGTCACAAAATGAAAATTGTATACCTTAAAAAACTATTATGCCATGGAGTTTACTAACCTAAATTTGGCGTAAATTTCCATGTCATCAAGACCCAGGCAGTTTGACTGGTCACTTTGCTATAACACAAGTTTAACTACGGACATGTACTTTAATCAAATAGCTCCACTTATGCAATTTGCTTAGAACCTTGACTTAAAAAGGCAGCATTAGTATTTAGGGCTACCAAGTGGGGTTTGTATTTTTTTTTCTATACAAGCAACAAAAGCCCCCACAAAAATAATTTGAAACCTTGAAGCATTACTGATACAACTATCTTTAACAGCCCTCTTTTCTGACCCACTCTTAAAACAAATATATAAATAACCAAACTCCAAAGAGAGTCAAATAACAAAGATCTAGGCACCATGTTGTCATTCCCAGAGTTCTTAATTCTGCACTGATGAAGCAGGACTGCCAGTGTTTCATTCTCAACTATTTTTCATGTGCTTATTTTTTACTTTCAGTCTCTGAAGTGAGAGAAATGTTGATAGGATACAACATGCATAAGCAACTTAAGTGCAGTCCAACTCTATCTACAGTTTTGGATGCTACAATAACTGAAAAATCCAGCATGCATATCCAAAGTTATTACTAGCTTACTTAAATGTACTAAATATGGCAACAAAACAACTTTCCTTGAGTAAATGAAAATAATTTCCAGAAGCAAATACTACAGCAAATACTTCAGTTTTTCTCCACTTCTTGTTCCGCCCAGCTCCCAAATCTTCTGCATGCATTGAACAGTCTTCCAACACTGTCTTTCTTTTCATCATTCAGAATATGCAGGCAAGTATAGCTGGCCTAGGAATGTACTTATTCTGGATGAATAAGATAACTATGCAACTCTTCTTATCTGTAGGGTTGAATTTCAGTAACAAGTTATACACTTCCTAAATCTTTGATCTTTATTGCAATAAAGCTCAAATTAAAATATTGTTTCAGTCACAGCGTTATTTCAGTAACAATGAATTACCTTTGCAACAAATGTCGCTTCTTTTGTATTGAACTAAGAAGCAACAAACCTATGTTCTCCTTTCACAAATGCCATTTCTTTGTTGCAACAGCAAGAGCTAGTGCCAACAACTGTTTTAAAAAAGTTTTAGAACAGGAAATAAACTTACTTTTACCAAGAACAGTCAACCATTGGGTAATTGCACCTTCAGAGTATCATTTAGCAACTTTAAGTATTGGTTAAAGTTTGCTAGGATGCAATAATAGAAAGGTATGTGAATTGGGAAGGGCATGTTTACCTTTCAATTGTGCTGGATATCAGCCTGTAACAGTTTCACTTACTGGGATAAAAGTATGTCAGTTGTTTTTCTCATATCAGACTGTTTGGATTTTCACATTCATAGTCAATTGCCTGTTTCCGAAACTCATCTCGAGTATGAGCTGAGTAAAAAAGCAAAATTATTTTACTCCACCCAGTCTTTATATGCTTCCCTCTGCAATGTCCCTCTGTCCCTCAGCACGCTACTGTTCATATACTCAAGTACTGGAAAGATTTCAGCTTTCAGAGGCTAGCATTAAAAACAATGCACAGTGCAGCCTGATCCTAAAAGGATCTGCGGTTCATTACATTAGGGAAAAAAAGAACAAATTTTACTCTGAAGATGAATACTTGCAGCAGTGATGAAAAGTCTCAAAGCCTCCACAGCTCAAGGTAAAGAAAGCCATCTGAGCTTTCTCTCTTGTAAAAGAAGAATGATTACCCTTTCAAGGTAATCTCTGTTAGATTTCAGTCCACAACTTCTTCCCTATCTTCTGCTCCATAGACAATCCCTTCTGCTCTAATTAGCTTTAGGTGTCTTATTTAACAAAATCATTTTAAAGGCCATTTTTTTAATTGCACTGTGAATAGAGGCATACACTCCAACTGCTTCTTGCATGCAGGCTGTTCAGATTTCCATTAACTGCTTTATGGTTCTTCCTTCATTCTTCTAAGATGAAAATTTCAACATTTACAATTGCAAACAAACAAGCAAAACAAAAAAAACCCACCCAAGTAGGCAGCTGAATGGGACTCTGGAGAAACAGGCAATTTCCCTGTGTTGTTGGCTATCTCAGCTGAAGCACAGAAGAAATAGCAAGGACCGACAATACTCCTTTCCTGGTTCAGTTTAGCATATTTTGAGCTAACTCAGCTGGTTTTGTACAAACTAAGGTGAAGAGGCATTCATGCAGCTTTCCATAGGCTCTGCTGTCAAATGCAACACAATGCATTGGCTCTGGAGTCTGGATATGGGGAACACAGACTACAGAAGAAACGATGCAGGAAGAAAAATGCTTCAGTTACTGCCCTGTGCTGTGTTACAGAACTGTGTGTAGTGTGATTTAAAAAAAAAAAAAAAATCATAAAATCCCTAACACAAATTACTGCGGAGCATTTAATAATGTGCTATTTGAAAGATGTTGCAGTTCAAGTTCTGCAAATTACAATCCAGTTACTTCAGAAATAAAGTATGGTTAAGAAGTCAGAACTCTGAAAATTCTAATTAAGCAACTAAGATGTTCTGTTCGCATCCTCACACATGCCAAACGGACCCAAGACTTTATAACAAGTTTCCTCAGGTTGAGATATGGTTTCAAATCACAGCTAAGATGATCTAACAATCTCCTCCCTCTCACTTCCTCCCTTGTACTAGTACCAACATTTTTCTGAACTTTTAGGGATCCAGCTCAGTGGTCTAAAGCAGCAGAAAGTTTTTCTTTGTGTGGGCAGAAGGGAAGGATAAGCTCAATGCAGGAAGGGAACTCCCTGAAGTAGCTCACCATTGGGTGGGGAAAACAGCAGAGCCAGACAAAAGAAGTGACACATGAGGCCTGGGAGAAGGGAAGAGGTGGGTCCATCCTTTTCAGCAGCCTACAACCAGATTCATCTTGCTGCAATGGAGAATGCTAAACAGAAAGTAAATGGGGATGCTTCTATGAAATTATCTGACATTTTGTTTGAATTCTTAAGCAGAATCTCAACTCCTGCCCTCTCAGAAAAAGCAGGCAGATCTACAGGCATGAAGTTCACTCTAAAACACAGTGCTTTGAATATGTGGTATGGGAAAATCCTCCCTTCGGCTTCCACCAGCCTCGGAAAACCTTAGCAGTGATCAATGCTATGAGACATACACATACATTTTGCTGAAATAAAATACACTGCTTCATTTAAGATTTCTTTGCTTATCATTTTATTTCCAATTATTAACCCAGAAACGGACATCTGCCTTACTGGAATTATTTACACATTCTATCTTTTTTAAGCAAATCACCATTTAAAGCGAGTTTGGATTAATCTGACATATCTAGGGTGTTTTCTCTTCCCTAAAGATAACTAATCCAGCTTTAGCAGCTTTTCAGACAAGCCATTTCATCTTTTATGTCTAGAGTCCAGAAGCTGGAACACACTATAATTTAAGGTACAGGAGTTGGCCTGAAGCTGGTATTGTCAAGACAGGCTCAAGGAAAAACCTGAATCTGCAGGATCCAAACTTTTTTACCTGACTCAAGCGCTAGAAGACAGAGACCACGATTTTACATATCTTTACAATACAGATCGCAGGAAAAAAATGGTACTCTCATCCTTTATGACTACAGAAAGGGAAAAACTAAGTCTTTGAACTTCACCTTTACTGCCTCCCCATTCCTTCTACAGCAACAGTGCTCTTAGTCTATTAAGGTGAACAAGTGGCTAGGAACAGTAAGGCAAGAAAAGTTCAAAAAGTTAAACAAGACAAACAAACTAATGAATACATAACAGTGCTGGAACAACTGCATACAGAGACATTCTTCTGTATGAAGTGAATTATATTTAAACTTAATTCTGTTATTTACATGACAAGAAAAGACAATACTAGCTATAATTCAGCAAAACCCAGATGAAGAGTAGAGGACAAAGCTTGGTGAGGAACAGCATGTAAATGAAAGAAACCAGGAAAAGAACCTCCAAAGAGTCTTGGAAAGTGCACTTTGAATGGACAAAGCTACATTCAAAGGTGAGAAAATAGAATGAGGGACAGAAAGAACAGCTACATCTATTTCACTTGCAATTTTTAAGTTCTGTTAGACTTCAGGTTCATATCCTAAGACTAGATAAAACTGAAGTTTTCTTGAGGTATGCATGTGATAAATGGGTCATCAAAACAAGATTAAAATTATCTTGCTAGATATACCTTTTGCTGTCTTCTGGTAAGTTCTCAGATATTCAGGTAACATAGAAAAGCTAAGGCAGGATGGGACCTCAGAAAACTGAGTCCAAATCAAAGCAGAGTCAGTTAGAGGAGACTGCTCAGGTCTACATCTGGTTCGTTTTCACTATGTCCATAATCTCTCTGGGCAACCTGTGCCAGTGTTCAATCATCCTCATGTCAAAAAAACCAAAACAAATAGACAAGCAGACTAAAAAAAAAAAAAGCCACCAAAAAAGCACCAAAAACCAACTCACTCTTTTTTCTTCTGTTTTAATTCTTTTTGTGTCCTATTGTTGAGCACCACTGAGAAGGGTCCAGGGCACTTTTTTTTTTCCATTTCCTCTCTCCAGTCAAGAACTTACTTTAATAAGATTCCCCCATCAGACTAAGTCACTGAGGCAAATCAATATGCTCTTTACACAGTGCACTCCAATCTTTGGTATCACACCATGCAACACAAGTCATGTTGAATGATAAAAGTATCTTAAAAATGGTATTTTTTTTCCCTGTGTAGAAGCACTATGAGTTTCAGGTCTAAGGAAACCACACCCACAAGAAGCAAGTTTATTACAGAGTTGCAATGCTGATTAGAGAGAGGTCACTGCTATTCTAGCTTTTACTTTTCTTCTTAGTGCTTTTAACTGCTCTGCACAGCTCCAAATTAGGAACAATTATAACTCTTTCACATACTAAGTGAATATTAGAAAACCCTTTTTGTCAATAAAAGTGCTTACTAAGGAACATACATAGATGTGCCATGAAAATCCACACCATGTGCACAAACAAGCATGCCAGCAAAATTTAAGTACAGGCTGGTCTGACACACTTCTCTGCCCTGAATCATGGCATTCGTAACCAGTGGGATATCTCACAAGTGTAATGGACAAGCAAGACCAGGACTGCAATTTTCTGATCAGCACAAAACATATAGACAGCTCAAAAAAAGAGAATACACTAAATTTATCACAATCAGAAAAATTTTGTATTGGTACTCCTTTTAAAGGGAGAGGGAGAGGGGAAGCTTCCAATTCCTGATAATGTTTTAAATCTACTCAGTAATATACTGAGTATTTATGCTAAAATACTAACAAATTCTAGTATATCAGTTCCTTGCTCTTAAGAACTGATATATATTGATCATATATACAAGAAACTTATTCTAAACCCAAATTTATTTCATATATTCACTCAATGCAGCCAATGTAAAAATGTCATCTTGCACTTAAACTATAACATGAAATTCACACCCTCAGATTTTATGTACATCAACTTCTGAGTTCAGGTCCTCAGTTTTCAATTTGATTCTCAGTATTCTATTTAATCTGTTTTGTAAGTTTTATTTTTTTTTAAATAAGAGTAAATTTTAAAGAAGCAGCTGAACTGACTGCATATTCACCACAACAAATGCATGCTGCTAGTATTTATTGCAGTAAGCAACTTAAGGGGACAGCAGGAGTAGGAAAACAAAACAAAACCAGCTGTGATCTCATTAGCCAAGCTCATTATATAAGACCTAATTAGCCACCATTCCACAATAATGTGAATAAACCCTATGGACACTGATGAAAAGGGGGTACAGGCGCTGAATAATCATATAACACTGCAGCACACTGTCAACTTAGTAGCTGAAGTTCTAGAACATATTTGGGTAAGAGCTCCACTAATGCACACTGTAGAAAGCCCATGGTCAGGCTTTGTAAATGCAAAGCCCTCTTTGCTTACTAATTGCAGTACGAACAGGAGTTCAAATATGAACATGTAAAACAAGGCAGGGGACAGGGCGTGTGTTACATGAAAAAAAACTTCGAAACACTTCAGTCTCCTTCCATAAGCATGTTCTATGTTAGTATTATTTAATACTTCTGCAACGTGAGAAATATGAACAGAATTTTATTTTGGGCTATTACACATAGGCTTAATCTTGATTTCTCAATTTGTCTCCTCCTTTAATTTATAAAAAGTTTAACCACTCCTGTATTAAGTTCTTAAAAAAAAAAATAAAAGGCCTGTAATTATATACTTCAGGCGATTTTTCCCCCCTTTTCCATCGGTTTTGTCACGTGAAAGATGAACAGCACTGTCACGTACAAATATTTACTGGCAGCCTGGACCTCAAGTCAGCTACTACAGCCTCACTTAGAAGAATCACCAATCAGGATAACAAAAACTTCCTACATAAAGTTGTTTAACTTTTTAAGCAATTTTTCAAAATGTTTCAGTATTTTAAGCCAGTGTTGCGGGTTTTTCTTGGACTAGGATTTTGAAACAACAATGCAGCTTAGAAAGTTATTCGCAGCTTTCTCCTCTTCTGTAATAATTTTCACTTCTCATTACTAGTTCATGTTTGAATGTTATAGCCAACAGTTTGATGCTGCACTAGAGTGGAGAGACTTACTTGTTAAAAGTGAATTTATATATTTAATATCCAGCTCAAATTTCAGCATTTCAATTTCTACTGAATCTACAAATAAGCCCAGATTCTTTTTAATAAAATATTTTTGCTGAAAAAAAAATAAATTAGGAGAACGGTTTGTTTCAAGTTCTGCACAGACTAATATTTTCTCTTTTCCTTCTAAGCAAGATAATTTCTCAGTTATCCAGATCCACTGATATACTTTGTTTTGCATTATTATTTACAAAATAATAATGCAGCACAGCTACGACAGAAAATAAATCATGTAGCAAAAAAGGTATTTTTTGCGTAATTAGTCCAATTTTAAACATAAGTGAAAAGAATACTTTACATGAACCTATACGTATAATATGATTCCTGAGAAACTAACTTGAGAAAACACCTGAAAAAGACCATCTTTTCTCTAAACACTGTACAAAAATTTCCGCAGGGTTGATATGAGAAGACTTCCAGTGATGGCCACATGACAATACCAGTCTTCCAAGAAGAACTTATACAAATTTCAATAGTGTAAATCTATTTAATATGACTCTCCCTACACCAGTCTCTCCAGAAGATACATTTTATACCTTTGGCACACATCCATTCAGATAAAGGGACAACAGTACCTACTTAGGGAAGAACAAAATAAAATAGGCATACTGTGAAGATTATATCAGCAATAGAAAGCTCAAACTTTTCAGTGATAAATTAAGATAGATTTTATCAAAAAACTGTTACAAAACTACAAGTCTAGCCTCACATTCTAGAGACTCAAGATGTACAAAAGTATCATCCATCAGCATTTGTAAATATTTAAAGATATTTATATAGGTAAGAACAACTAAATTATTGAAATTACCTTTTTTCCCCACTCTGGAAGGAATATCAAATATTCCAGGCAAAAATTTACACCTATCTGCAGTTATGATGAGCCTAAAAACCACCTCCCAGCCAGCTGTGATGGAATTTCCCCTCTTTCTGCAACGGGTCAGGGTGACATCAGGCAAAGACCATCACAAGTGTTCACATTTCACTCTCAAGATGCACATGCGTTGATGGTCCAAAGCTACAGCTACACAGTGATTTTCCCAAGGTCCTAAAAGGACATGATATCTGAGAAGCCAACATCCCTTCTTATACCACTGTAGTCCTTATTTTCATTGCCCTGCACGTCCACAAAGAAAACATGAAAATATAAGTAAAACAAGAACAAAAACTATGTTCAAAACTTCTCTCCTCAGTGAAACAGTAGATAAAGACCATCAACTAAGCTGAATACAGAAAAAAATTTCCAACCAACAAAAAACCCTCAAACATCCTCAGAAAGAAAGGAAAAAAAGCTGTTTAACATTTATTTTGGAAAAGCAGTTAGTGTTACAAAACCATAAAAAGTTTCTGTGGTTTCAGGGGAACTAAAGAAGGTATGACTTCTAAACCTTGAGAGGTTATCCTTCTGTTACCCTCACAGAATTCTACCCTGAAAAATGAAGCACTTATCATTATCCATTTCCACATAAATAGACCTAGCCTTGAAAAGTAGAGATGCATAACCTCATATCAAATGCTGGTCATTTCTGGATGAAAGAATTTCAATTTATATCATATAATTAATTGAAAGTAGGTTTACAAGTAGGTTTACAAGTAGGTGCTCAGTGAGGTACTACTTTAAGGTCTGGTAGTACAAAACCAGGGAAAAACTTTAGCAGACATAGTTGCACAGATCACCAGGAAACTTTAAAGACTAAGTAAACTCTTTTGTGACCAGGGAAAGAAAAGTCCCTTGTCAAGGAAAAAAGTGTTAGATATACTTTGTATGTGAGAGATATTTGACTCATAGATAACATTTTCAGGGCAATTAAGTGCAAAGAATAAATACCACCTGGTTTGAACGCATGTCATCCCTTAGAAATATGTCATATCATTTGGTATAACTATATAAATTCAATACAAAAAGTGAACCCATAAGATTAGACTTAACCTGTTCCATGTCTTTTTCACTAACTTATCAAGGATGCGTAATATGGCAAAATGAGAAACAGAAATATTGCTCCAGTTCAGTTTTGATGACAGGGTTTTTTAAAAAAACACTTACTCAACACTGCATTCACCAATGTCACTATCCACAATTAGGTAGCTACTGCCTTCCAAGTAAAAAAGGATGCAGTCCTCTTGTTGAAAAATAATTTTAGTTTATATACCATGATTTTTGCTTTAAAATCCATTTTGACAACTTCAGTGGGAAATGCTCTGTGAGTTTATAGCAGCCTTTAACAGTTGAAGTCAGATTGGTAGCACTTCCTTCTAAGGAACTCTTAGTTTAAGGACATCGCAATGCAAGTCCTTAAAGATGCAAGTAACCTACTTGACTTAAGAACAGACGAAGAAAGATAAAGAAGGTTATTACATGAAGACCATTCTATCTACTTGGAATACAAACCTCACACTAAGAATCCAGCTCTTGCAAGAGCAGAAAACACTTGCCATAAGATGATGATGATTATTGATACCACAGTGAAAATGCTCAGCTTACTGACATCAGTGTTTACACACAGAGGTTTGTCACAGTGAGCAGCAAGTTACACCACTTTGCCATAGAAGTTCAATATTGAACAATCTACATGGCATCAGAGTGTGACTCATCAATGTTCTCCACTCACACTGGTTTTCAAAGCGGGAGGCATGGAGCAGTTTGCCAGCAACTGCAAGAGTGGATAGAAATCAATGGCTTGTACACACATAGACACACAAACAGTCTCAGTTTAAATAATTTTCCAGCATCCATCTTGTGCAAAGACAATGGAATTACACAAATGCTCACCAAAAAAAAAAATTAAAAAAAATCAAGGGTTAATTAGCTCAAAACAAACAAACTAAAAGCCCCTCCAATTTGTTGAATCAGTGCAAGCCTCAAATGGTATCAGAAGTGATAGGGCTCTGACTCATGTTTACAGAGAAAAAAGCTGCACTGCTTCAGCCCTTCCAGCTTCCTACCATCTGCTTCAACCTTCTCCCAGAGCCACTCACCCTGCAAATGAGTTGACAGAAGAAAACATGACTGTGCCTGAGTCAATTCAGTTCAGCCAGTATCTTCACTTAAAACCACATTTTGTGGGAAGTTTATTTTGCCTGTCTGAACTGAAGCAGCTCAGGTGCAGACATATTCCCTCCTGCTACCTGCTCAGTAAGGTCCAAGAGGGAAGGGAGCTGGCACACAGGGGCTACTCACAGTAGCAACATACCCAAACTTGTCTTCCACCGCTCTGGAACTCATGAACTTGTGCATCCACACAAGATTTGCCATTTAACAATATGCCCATTTAAAAAATCCTACTGTGTTAAATGTCATTCACCCTCCATCTTGCTTTCCTGTAACCTGCAAAATCAGTACTCCAAATGACCACAGGTATAAAGGATTCTTTCCTGAGTATGTATACCTAGCTGAATAAGTGCAGTAAGTATGAAGTGAGTTAGTTCTGCCTCCACTGCACAAATAAAGGAATTTACATATATGTAAATACATTGGCTGAACTGGCTAGGTACAGCAGCAGATCTGCCCTTCAGTTACAGATGCTATCTTTGCTCTGGGGAAAGGAATTTGTTTTCTGAGCTTTTCATGCAGCTACCTTGATAAGTGAGCACTGAATACTTTAGAAAAATATGCATGTGTGTGTAATAGGGGAAGGCAAAGGAAAAAAAGAAAATGAAACACAACACCAAATTTACAAGAAAAAAAAAGAACAGTTAAATACCACATGATTAGAGTTAGGAAAAAGTTTCAAGGTAAAATAATATACTGAAATTTTAAAGACAAATTCAGTAATTTGTGGTCTCTCAACTTGAGTAATTTAAAACAGGCATAATTTTTAAGGACAACTCAAGCACAGCATCCCCCTTAGGACCCAAAAGTGCTTGCAATCATTCATGTTACATGTAATAGACAAGTTGCAGAAATAAAACTGCTTGTTATTTGCATTCTTTTCCTTTGGAAGGGGAGGGAGACAGGAATTATAAATATTTTACCTGCTTGAAAGCTCATGGTTTATTGCTTTTCTTTTAAGCAAATCCTAGCTTATCTCTTTGAAAATAAAAAAGAACAGTGAAATGATAAAAGGAAGAAGTGGTGATGTACTTGGAGTATACAAGAGATAAAAGTCAACAGGGAGAAAGGAATAAAACCAACTGAAAGCAGGAGCTGGAAAAAGTAGGCAGAAAAAAGCACAGAAGCACCAATACGAAGAAACAAAGATTACAAAGGCACAGCTCAGTGTCAAAAGTTATCCAGGTCAAAATGTGTGACATATGTTTGCTTTTGGAGACCTAAAATTTGTTGATTTGGAAAAATGTATTTCTCCCCTGAAGAGTATTCCAAAGTACATGAGATAAAGCACTGGATGAATGGATGTCAAGAGTAAAATAAAAGGAATGGGGGGGGAAATCACATTGGAGAAACAAATGAAGCCAAAGACTAAGGGACAACTGTTTATGTTAGCATGATGTTTTCAAGGAATTAGTTCTCCAGGAATAATCTCTTTCCTACTTCCCCTCTTCACTGTGTGAAACCAGGGAATGACCTGGACCATGAGTACCTATTTTCCAGTTTCCAAAACCAAAAGGAACAAAATAATTTATTACAATTAAAAAAAAAAAAAAGACCAAACAATTCCAAGAACATAAAGAACATAAAGAGTATCTTCCTCTTCAATGACAGTTGAACCTTACAGTTCAGACACATAAGGCACATGCCCGTTTCAAAACCACTTTGTTCCACATGTACACAAAGAACTGAAAGACATTTCTGCCATATTCAATAAATAGCTGGTTAATGAGAAGCATCATAACCAAGTAAGCCAGTAATGGCAACGACACTTAACAACTCAGGATGCTATCAACTGATCAATAAATAGTAACTTCACAGTACTAGGAATAACACTTCAAAGTAACACTCTTCAACAAAAACTCCCCTCTTTTTCTAACATTGACAATCTTCTGCAGTTGCAACATCACTAACATACTGAAGACCGTTCTCATAGTCTTTAGGTTTGGGTTTTAATTAGCCTTCAGAGGATGAGTAATAATTTTTCAATGCAAGTGCTTTCTAAAGACCAAAATCTACCTTATAATTATAAAAATAAAATACCATTGCCACCCTCTACTTTGATTTTCCTTAAAAGGAGAGTGCAAGTGATACAAGAATGACTCAAGAACGGTACATAGGAGAATTTCTACAGTTATATTATATAAAGCCCAAGATTCTTCCCCGCTTCAAGACTGCCAGTTAGAATAAGCACCAACTACATATGAAAATGCTGTAGCTTGACTAAAAATGTTGTCAATCACATATGGTTACACTGCAAATAATCTCAAAGACCTGACAGAAGTTGCAGAATTCAACTCCGGTAGAGCACGTAACTCACAGTAGTAATAAAATCAGAAGGTGATGAACAGCCAGCTGCTCATCCTGCTTTAGCAGTTCTGAATCATGCAGCTGCAGAGAAAATTTCTCTCTGAAGGATCGAAGTGTTAAAACATACAAATAAACTGTAAACAGTAGCTGGATAAATCAGTTTTACAATCATGACCATAAAACATTACAGTTTCGATCCTACATTTACACTTGCGTTCAAAGGTTGTTCTGAAGATGACGAGACTGCACACAGATGCAAGTGTCAGCCCACACAGAAAAGCTTTACAAAACTAGGCAAACAGAATACAGTAGCACCCAGTCCTGATGCAATACTGTCAGGTTACACCTTTAATACCCGTTCAAAACCAGGAAAGTAAACACTCTTGCACTGTAGATACCATAATCGACTGTGTTATTTCAACTACTGACATGATATTCAAGCTTCATAATGTCTGCAGAAGATTTACAATTAATAAATCCCTCTAAAGTAATCTGAAGCCCACTAATGACAACTCATCTGCTGAGCTCACATATGCATTTAGCCACTCGTTACCTGCCGAGCATTTTTACCTTCTTTACTGCTACCAGTGCTGTTGAGATGATCTGCATTTAACAGGTACAATTTTGGGTTTGTTAATGTCACTATCTTCTTGCTTGAAGACACCAAGTAATGAATGACCTTGTTTCTCAACTGTATCACTTAGCAAAGCAAACATAATTCCTGTAGGCAGCACTGAGCCTCAGTTATAAATAATAGCTCCTATTCCAGAAAAAAAGTAATGTGAAGATTTTTTTCCCTGCCACAAATCAAACTACAATAATTTAAAACACTAACCCTTTAAAAATAATTCAATTATTGTTACATAAAGTGTTTTAGAAGTATAAACATCTTTGTACTTGGTGCTTAAATAAAAATAAGTAAACTGTATTGCTCATATCAAATGCCTAATTCTTTATTGCCATATGTAGTTAATTTAACCACTCCAACATAAGTGCAAAAATCAGTATAACTGATTTGCTGTCACTGTATGTTCACTTTACACAGATGAAAAGGACTCTTGAAAATTCAGAGCAACAGAGAAAACAGCCCTAGAAGGACAACACAAGCGTGTTTAAAAAAAAAGCAAACCAAACCAAAGCAAACATAGCTTAAACTAAAACCAAACTCATATACAAGCTATCATCACAAACAGAAACTAATGCTGTTACCTAGTGGTGGAATGCTAGGTACATGCAAAATTGTATGACTCTTTACTTTTTTCCTCCTCACCTGGAATTCTCATCTACAAGCTATTAAGCAATGTCAAGAGAACAAAACCAGGCCTAATTAATAAACTAATGAAAGATACCTTTTTTCTTGCATTCAGTTCTGTGACAAAAGGTCCGTATTTTTGCACCTGCCAGTTTTGATGCTCAGAGTAATTAACACACAAGAAGCTACATCGTTTCCTGGCCATCCCAAACCTGTTGTTTTACACTCCTCATGCAACATCATCAAGAGCTTTTATACCTACAATGTTAATCCTCAAACATTAGTTTTTCACAGAGTACGATAACCCAAACTGTATTATGCACTTCTCAGCATCTTATCAGATCACATTTTCAATTATACAAACCTGTATTAGGTGAATTCAGTCAGCATTCTCTATGACACCTAAATAAAAATGTTTATTTTGCTTTCAGTCAGAAAATAAATAACTAGAGGAGGAGAAGGAAGATATGAAGACTTTAACATCACTTACTCAAATGCAAAGAAGAGTCCACTGGTGACCAAGATGAGAACAAGAGTCAGGTAGAAAACTCCAGTCTGTCGAGCCATCATGATCCTCCCATTGCAGAAGAATTTGTTTCTTCCAGGAAAAACCTCCCATTTTCTCTTGGGAACTGATTTCTTTTTCTTATGGGGAGACTCCATGGGAGACGAAGAACTGTGTGTGCTGATCTGACTGTATTCACAGTCTTTCATGGGCCCACTACCACCTCCAGGAGTCATCAAGAAAGAGTAAAATGTGGGGAGAACCCCACCAAAAATATATACAATATATATATATGTGTGCAAATATTCTTGTGACCAAGACAGCCCTCTCCACGAGCCCCAGTTAATAAAAAATGCAAATAAAATGATGAAAAGTCTGCTACCAGACTAGCAAGAGGTGTATAATGCAAACACCAGTTAACTCTTCAGAAACCAAAGCTGTCATACCAGAAACGCTTGAGAGGGATCCTTCCTTCCTCCACCAGTTACAAAACAACCATGTAGGACAATCCTTTTCAAAACAACTTATCACAAAACAAAACAAAGAGGGAAAAAAGCAATTATAAAGCAATTAGGCTCCAAAAAATAAGTCTTTTTTTTTCAAGTTTATTTTCAAATGGGAGGATTTTTTTATCCTTCCCACGCACACCCTGAGAGCTCTCTCCGAGGGTCAGAAGGTTGGTCAAGGCAAGGTTTTGCAATCGAGTCTATCATTCATAGAGATCTGTTATAATCCTCCTTTGCGCAGCAGATTTCACTGCTAAAAATGACCATTCCTAAGACGTCCCCTCGAGAGACACGCGTAACAAATCATTAAGGAGGAGAAGACAAAAAAAAAACCAAAAAAACAAAAAACCACACTCAAGTAAGGAACCAGGCTGCAACTCCAGTTCCGAGGAACACTTCAAGCTCTCCTCCTCCTGAAGCCGCAGTCCAGCGGGAAGCGGCCGCCGCTCCGCGCAGACCCGGGGGCGCAGGGCTCCCCTGTCACTACTCCATAGGAAGGGATTCTCCCGAGCCCGCGGCAGCCCGGGGCAGGGCCAGTCGCCGACAGACACCAGCGCCTCGGGAGCAGGTTCTCCTCATCCTCCCTCCCCGCCGCCGCCGCGCTGCTCAATCCGCGCCTCCCCCTACACAACAGGTCCCCGCCGCCGCCTCATGCTGCCCAGCGCCTCGGCCCCGCGGCAGGGAGGTTGGGAGGCAGGGGACAGGGAGGCTTCGCCGCCGGTGGGAGACCTCCACCAAGACTTATCGCTCCCCGCACCATCCTCCCCGCCCGGCTCAGCGCCGCCGCGGGCCCTCGCACCCCGCCCCGCCGCAGGCTCTCGCCCACGGCCCGCGGCGGTGCTGGGCCACCCCCCGCATCCCGCCCCCTCCCCCGGCGCGCAGGAGCGGCTCCCGCCGGCGTCCCTGGCTCCGCTGGGCTTTGGCCCCGCAGCGAGGTGAGAAAAACGCCCGGCCTCCCCCTCCGCGAACCAGAGAGCGGCGACTTTCTCTCCACCTTTCTTTAGGAGCCTCTATCCAGGTTTCCCCCCAGCAGCCAGACCCAGAAGCAGCAGCTGCCACCACCTTTTCATTTTCAGGGGGAGGCGGTAACCACCGCAGCGCCGGCCGCCCGCCCGCGGGAGGAGCCGGTGAGGGACAGGACCACACAGGCGCGCACCCTCCGCCGCCCCCGCCGGCCGCTCGGTCACTCAGTCGCTTCCCGGCGAGAGGGCAGCAGGTCCCCGGCACCAGCCGACCCGGCCCGGCCCCCTCTCCCCGGCCACTGGAGCGCGGCGATAGCGCTAACTTCTCTCCATCGCCGCCCCCCCAGGAAGCCGCCCGCCGGGCAGCGGGTGCCCGCGGTGGAGCTCCGCTTCTGCCGCCGCCTCCCGCTCAGCCCTCGCCGCCCCCGCCCCACGCTCCGCCGAGCCGCAAGCGGTGTGTGCCGCCAGCCCTGGGCGGCGACGGCCCGATCCTGCCCCGCTCTCGCGGCCGAGGGCAGGCGACTCCCGCAGCCGAGTCCCGCGGGCGACCGCTGGACACGGAGAGGCCCCACCCACGCGGCCCGACCTAGCGGGACCAGCCCCCGCCCCGTGCGGGCTCAGACACGGCACTCAGGGGAACACGCCTCTACCCGCCGGGAGTTGTAGTTTCTCTCAGTTGTAGTTTCGCAGCCGGAGGCCGGACGGCGTGGAGCGGGACTACAAGCCCCAGGATGCTTTGCGAGTCGTCCGGTGGGGCGGGGCGGGGCCGCCCCGCCAGCTGTCGGAGGGTGGTGCCTCTGCCCGGGCCGGCCGTGCCCCGGGCCTCGAACAGCCGGGGCAGCCACGCTTGCACCCCCGCCCTCCTCCGACCTCCCCCGCGACCGGGGGTCATGTCCAGGCTTGTGTTTCAGTCAGGCCGGAGGGCTGGGGCTGGAACCCGCCGCTCCCGCGCGCTTCGGGTCCCCTGCGTAGCCAGAGGTCGTTCCCGTCCCGCCCGCCCGAAGTGCGCGCTTGCACCGCTGCTGGGCCAGCGGGCGGCTGTCCCCGCTGTCGCTCGTGAGTGCCAGTGTTTCGCTGCTCCATCGGTGCCATCCACATACTCCATTATGCTACGCTGCTGGAAGACCAAGGCTCGTCCAACGACGCTGACATGTTCGTACAGCCCCTCGCTCTCTCCTGACTTCACGTCCCAGAGGTACTGCACATCCCAGAAAGGGACGAGCCATGAAGGAAAAGCCTTTCCATAAATGCAATCCTGCACCAAGCCCTTCTCACACTAGCGCTGGTGGCAGGAGTGCCTGCAGAAAGGCCAGGGAGGCTTCCCACAGCTAAGGCAGAACCAGTCTCAAAGCTGCTTGATGTTGTTTCTGCCTGATATGTTCTTCGTGTGCATCCAAAGAAGAGCTATGAAGCTGGTGAAGAGTCTGGAGCATAAATCTTTGGAACAGCTGAGGAAGCTGGGGGTGTTTAGCCTGGAGAAAAGGAGGCTCAGGGGAGACCTTATAACTCCCTACAACTATCTGTAAGGAGGGTGTAGCCAGGTAGAGGTTGGTCTGTTCTCCTAAATAACAAGCAGTAGAACAAAGGAAATGTCTTGAAGTTGTGCTAGGGAAGCTTTAGATTGCATATTAGGAAAAATTTCTTCACTGAAAGGGTAGTCAAGTGCTGGAACAGGCTGCCCAGGGAAGTGGTGGAGTCACCATCTCTGGAGGTATTTAAAAGACGTGGATGTGGTTTAGTGGTGGATTTGGCACTTACAGGTTTACAGTGAATTCTGTGATCTTAAAAGTCTTTTCCAACCTAAGTGATTCTATAATTTTATGATCTGCTAGAGATAAGCGGGCATGCACAGTGCTAAAAGACTTTCATTTTAACACTTCTTTTAAAGTTTTGCAACTTACTAGCAGAGCTGTGTAAACTACAGAGACTGGACTAGTCTGGGATATGCGGTAGGAATCAACACAGTTCAGAAAACTCAAAAGCACACTGAACAAACTTCTGTAGAAAGCTGAGATAAAAAGTTGATTGGAACCAGCCTGCATCTCTCATGGTTGAATGTTGTCCTAGGAGAGACAGCAAAAACACCATGTGAGGATGCAGATAAGTGCTCGTACATAGGCAGTGTGTTTTCTGTTTTCATAATTCTGTTTTGAATTTTGGAATGGAATAGTTATCTCTTTAATTTAATACAACAAGCTAATTCTTTATCCATAAACAGTGTGTGATAACAAAGGAACCATGGAACAGATTGACCAGCACTAAATAACTTCCCTGTTCTAGGAGGAAATTACTTTGGTAACCAAATTACATGGAGTAGCCTGGTAGACACTCTTGGTGATTATATGATCCATTATATTGATACACAAAAATAATTTTGAAATGTTAATGACACATGGGAAAAATATGGAGGGACATCTCCCTCTGAAAGGTGTAAAGGAGTAGTCCTATGGCAGCAGGATATAAAAACAGTTTCTGATATCATCTCTCATGCAAATGCATTGGAACCCTTTTTCCACACATGTTGCTGCCTTATTCCTTTCCATCTCCACCTCCTGTTATAGTGCCTGTTGTCGACAGTTTGCCTGCTATCTTATAACTTGGATATCACAGCATTTTTTATTCTTTGAAATGGTCTTTATAAACAGCTAATAATTTTTCTTCTTTAATGAATATGGCATCTCTGTATGCCAGCAGAAGGCTGCTGACAGAATCTTTTTTATTCACTGACAAGCACTTTTAGTCTTCCTCAGGTTTTTATTAGCATATTGCTGGAGATCTGTCTTCAGTGCTTTGACAATATTAATGACTGTGTCATGTCAAATGGCACTGTTCTCTCCTGAGATTATGGAATATTTTAGACATTCACAAATAGAGCAAACGGTTTATGCAAAAATGTCATTGTTGGCTTATCTTCACAGGTAGCACTCAGGCTAATTTCAGAAACACTCTTCAAAAGCAAAACACTTGTAAACAATACCAGTACCTCATTCAAGCTACTGTCTCATGCCACAATCTTTCCCTTGGGTTTTAACATGTTATATAATTGAGAAGTGAACTTCAGGCATATTAACTGAGAGAAATACATAAAGAAATTTGAGGAGTGCATGGAAAAATAATTCTAAAAGTCAAACTCAGAGAACAAACACACTTTTATTTTCAATAATGAGTCTACTTTGATTCTAACAGGATTGTCCAGTGCCACACATTGTACTTTTCACATGATGGCCTGTTCTAGTCCCTAATCATTACTAGTATTGCATTGGAATTTCAAGTATTATTTATATCCTTTTGCAAACATTACAAACACACTATCAACACCTATTTGAAGTTTTTTTCAAAACAATTTGAAAACTCCCCTATAAAAAGGACTTTAGACAGCTAACATTTCACACAATTCAGCATTATTCTTGAAAGCATTTATTATCGTTTATTCACAGTAGTGAAAATTGGTTTGAGGCGCTGAATATCTTACAGTAGGTAGGACAAATATTCTCCCTTCATAAAACTTTGTTGGATCATGTGTTATGGTATGTACTCTTCTGATTTCTTATTTTTGACTCAGGTTGATGTCATGCAATAGATGAATATGATGCAGCAATATTACTTGGCTTAAAAAAAAATCTAAGACAAACTATCTTTTTGTTAGGTAAATGCTAATGAAAGAACTGTTGCCACTAAAAATTGCTGTTTCTTACCCTGCCTGCAGTGTGGAGGTATCATAAGGGCAAGTCTTAAAACAACAAGGAAGCTAATTTGCTGTGATGAAATGTCACCTTACCTATCTAGAACATCTGTTACCATGCTTCATGTCAGAATCTGCTTGAATATGTTGGAAGCAGTATCAAGCAAAGTATTTAAGTGATTAAATAAAAACAAACTAGCATTCCGTATGTAAGATATCTGTACTTCATGTGTCCAACACTGCTAAATAAAATGCTCTTTGTTTACAATCAAAAAAGGGGGATGAAGTGACAAATATTGAACTGAAAGTTCTTCTAATATTCTTACAGGTGGAAAGAAAAGTTAGGCACTGCTGTGGACACATTTTCTAGACACATTTTAGACATATTTCACTATGAATTTTGAAAAATAAATGAGAAAGAAATCAAACAATACCATTGTTATGCAAGACACTGAAAGTAGCCTAGCACATCCAAACTTGCTGAATGCTACAGTATATAAAACATGCCAGTTTAACATGTCAAGAGTATGTAATGCTGAGAGTTTTCCCAACCAAATATTTTTCTCCTTTTTCTGTGCTGTTTTACGTTTCGCTGCCATCATTTTAGTCTTACCAACTGTTCATTTTGTGAAAGTACTTAGTTTCCTTTAAAAAGCTGTTGTGTAAACTAGAAATATTATATTTCATAAGAGCTGGCAGGAAGAGAGAGTGAGAATGCGCATCATAATCACTCTCTAAGGAATAAAACAAAAAAAAGAGTTTTTCATTACAACAATGTGATTGACTTAAGCAGGTCCAAAAAGCTTTTAAGTATGTCTTAAGTCTTGCTTTCAAAAGACTGAGATGACTAGTCATTTATTGTATAGCCTTCTAACAAAGTGTAACATATATTACTTCTCTGCAGTAGGTGAGTTAAGCATACAAGATGAGGTAAGAAAGCTTTTTCATGGTAAATTCTAGAGACCAAAATCAATTTTGTATTTACATTTATCCACGGTATGTTAAAACCATATCTCTTGATCGAGGTGGCTTTCTTTTTCTTCTGTTTTGAAGCATTAGAAACACAATTGTTTATAATTTAAAAATCTGAAATGGCTTAATCATATAGAGTCTGGAATATTTTGGTAGTTTTTCAACTTCTAACTTTGGCCTCTTATCATATAACTTCATTGCTTTGGATAGAAATCAGAATCTATGGATATTTTAATTTATTCCAGCAGAATAAAGTGAGAATTCTCCTTAAAAATGCAATTCAAATCCAGAAATTTTCAGAATTGGCCATGCTTTCCTGATCAATGGCTGATTCCAAACATGAAGGGAGACTGCCTCAAAATCTTACAATTTAAACTGAAAAAATAAAGATGAGCATTGTGCAATATTATCAGTGTGGTATTGTAAGCCTATTGAACATTTTGTCTTGCTCTAATTTGAGTGAAGGAAAGAAAAAAAGTCTTTGATTCTGGGAAGCTGACACAGAACATGAGCCGGCCAAAAGAAAGGACCAGGAAAGTTCACTTATATGAGGAAAAAACCTCAAATTTTCCAGTGTTACCAGTCACACTGAAAGTTCCCTCACTAGAGCCAGGAAATAATTTTCTGCAGTTCTACATCATGTATTGGTAGAGTACACTGCACGAACAATGGAGTGAATTACAGTTTGTTTGATGCTTTGCTTCCCTGTGAAGAACCTTGCATTGATCATTGCTTGATGCAGAACAGCTTAATTTAATTGGTCGGTACTATACAAAGTACTATATACTTTAGTGAAGGTCAGGTATTCCCTTTATTAATTCTTGATTAATATCGTTAATACAGCTTTATCTTAATCCCCATTCATCAAAACAGTTGTTTTTCTTCCGTGAGCTTCCTCTTTAAAACCACTTTGTTTTTTTTTTCTAAGAATACGTACAGGAAATGAACTTAGCACTTCAGAGAAATAAACATGATTATGGGTCATACCTCTCTGTACTCTTCACCACACATCTCTTTCCAATTTCTAGGTATTTTCATGCCTAAACTCCTCACTGTTGAGCCAGGTCTCATTCTTTGCAAATAATGAGGTCTCATTCTGTACAAATTGCAGGTCTCATTCTGTATAAATAATATTAAAATGAGTGTCTGTGTGAGCAGTGGATGGAACAAGCTGGATTTTCTGCCCCCATCACAACCACCTGGCTTTCCCCCATAGTCTGCATTGACTCTCTCCATGTGACAAGAGAATCCCATACTGTGGCTAACTGGGGGACCAGATGGCTGCCACTGCATGACCAGAAGTGAACTGACATAAGATGGGTGAGTGGCTGAGTAGAGCTCGCAGCTCACAAGCACCAAGGGAAGAAGGCCTCTCTCTCCAGATTTCCTTGTTCCTAAACTAGCAGTGAAGTGTGGCAGTTAGCCTGTCCTCTCCTCAGATCCTTCCACCCTCTCCCTTGCAGTCTCACCACTGCTTATTGGATGTTTTGCAGAGCTTGGTACAAAAATATTAGCAGAAATAGAAAACTATTCCCTTTTTTTTTTTTTTTGCCAAGTTCATTGTCTGCCACTTTATCACACTGAAATGACTCAGCAAAGGAAAGGACATGACAAAGCATGACAAAGGACTGCTGCAATGGAGGGGCGGGAGCACATTGCCCAGGGAAAGGGAAGTGAAAGAAGAAAGAGCTTTACTCTTTATAAATATACATTATAAAAACTTAAATATCTATAAAATAAAGGGGCAGAGAGTAGGGCTGTATGCAGCAGTTAGATTGGTCTAAGCTGACACTGAACTTCAGGCTCAATCAGATGTGCTCATGGAGGCATCCCATAGGATTCAAGAGCTGGCAAAAAGTGAGGGAATAGAACATGCAGTTAAAGACAGAGAAGGAAGGGAAAGCAGGACTTTTGTGTCTGGTAATGGTGGACTATTGGATAACCCATCTCATTATGACTTGCTCAGGATGGTAATACATAATGCCCAAGTACTTCACAAAGTGTTGGCATCAATTTGTCTTTCGTTGATTTTCTGGAAACTTCTAAAAAATATAATTAAACTTGAAGCTTGTACTCTCCCATTCAGCTGAGCAAATTCCAAATTCTTCTCTGGGGAGAGAAGAAAGTCTGAATGACACTTTAAACAATTGCCTAAGTTTGTTCCCATAGGAAACAAAACAAAAAATAATAAAATACACATTTACAAAGGGTCATGTAATTAAAGGGATGCTGTCAATTGCAATTATTTTAATTAATCAATTAACATAATAAAAATGTTTTGAGATAGTGTTCTTTAACCAATAGCTCCTGTGTAAAAGAATATCTCTTTTAGAGGTGTTTCTTTTTTTTTCTTCCTGTTTCCTACTTGAGGCTAGGGAAGGGACTGTACTCCTGGTTGACAAAACAATAACTGCAAGTATGCTCCAGTTTATCTTACATACAAATATTTTTGCCCCCTATGTGTATTTCCTGGCTGCCTCTTCCTTCTCTTCTTTGCTGCCGCAGCAAACACCCACTCACTGTACTGTCGGAAAGTAGGAACTTGTGCTTTGCTGTAGAGTGCAAGAAAGTGTTTCCATCCAGCTCATGCAGGAGCACGACACTCATTTTAAGAAAAGCCTTTTTAATAATTATAGTTGTGGGCTGTTTCACTGTTTTGGACTATGCACTTTGAACATTTACAGGAGAACCATCCATTGCTGTCAGTGGAATGCATCCATGATGTGTGCTTATATGGATTAATACAAAATACATAATAGTTTTCCTAGGGGAATCAGGCAATTAGAGACTTCTGTCAATCCCAGAGGGGGGCTATCTACACCATTAAACACTTAACTAGGCCATCTCAAAATGGAGCTAACTGCTTTTGAAAATCTCTTTAATGCTTCACTGTCACATTCAGCATCATTAACAGAGAAGATTTAGTATATATCATTGCTTTTCTCTTGTTCTTTTCTTTTCCTACCTTTAACTTGGTTCTGTGTCTCTTCTAGACCTGCCCTTCCTCATGGCATACACTTTCTTTCAGCAAACAGCAATGTTGGTCTTGGATTTCACACTCACCCCTCTTTCCCACCTTCCTACCATAAAACACTGAGCAAAAAGAATAAGAGAGAACAGGTCATTTTACACCTCTCAGAGCTATTGTTTTCAGGACAATAAGACAGGAGTGCTGTTCAGGGGTGCAACACTGCAAGGACTGAATTAATTTCAAATTTGGAAAGCCTGAGTTCCTTCCCTTCCCCCCTAGCAAATGGAATAAAAAAAATAGTTCATTTGCTTGGTAATTTATACTCTGTGGAATCTGAATATTCAATGAGCTCTGTATACAAAGGATTAGATATGACTCATGAATCATATGGCTGACAACACTGTGGTAGAGAAAGGAAGTCTGACAATCAACAGAAATGTGATACTTATCATACACAAATGTGGTCAGAGGTATCAAAAACCAAAAGCATTTTTTCTGCTATTTTTAAAATTTATTTACTATCATTATCATTACAATATTTCTGTGAACACTTAAATGGATGGGCTTTGCTCTGCTCAGAAGCGTGTGCCCAACTAGGTATGTGTTTCTGGCATCAGAGTTTTAGCAATTCCTTTTGCTACTAGTTGATGCATCATCTTCTGATGGAAATGTGGTTTTCACTTAATAAATGCATATTTCATATTGCAGTCAACACAATGGTTCACTTTTAAGCATTCTCAGTTTTTCTTCTTCAAATATGTCCAAATGGATCTCATAACACATATTTCTGTTTTTTCCTATAAGATTATTAGCATATTTCTATTTTTCCTATAAGATTATTAGCCTTAATTATTTTAATATTTTAATATTTAATAATTATTCTAAAACACATTCAAGAACGTCTTATAAGAAAAGGTATAGGATTATTTGTATGGTTAAGAGAAGATTTTGGCCAAGGTTCTGAGAGTGACTTGGAAATACTTTAGAACGTATGCTTTTTACACCAGAATAGGAGAATGAGTTTATAAATCTGATTTTTTGTAGAGTTAGTTTATACTAACCTACTAGCATTCATATAAATGAATTATTATGAGCAAACGGCAGCCTGGAGTATAATCACGTCTTAAACCAATAAAACTGTAACCAGCAAATCCAGGAAAACTGTTCAGAATTCCAAAGAAAATTATTTATGCAATAAATAATATGCAAAGATTAGTCTTGGAGGCATTCTGAATTGGTATGTTTTATTTGATTAAAAGGAGTGTAGGTACAGAATACCAGCAGGAACAAAATAGGAAAAAAACTTCCTAGAGAAATGAGATATGGAGAACAGGTTAAGTTGCCCAGAGAAGTCATGGATGCCCCATCCCTGTAGGCGTTCAAGGTCAGGTTGGATGAGGCATTGAGCAACCTGAGAGGTGTCCCTGCCCATGGCAGGAGGGTTGGAACTAGAGGATCTCTAAGAGACCTTCAAATCAAAACCGTTCTATTATTCTAACAATTTCAACTCAAACTTGATATAAATGTAAGCAAAACATTTACGAGTAACCAGAGTTCCTCCCAGTGTGAGATTCACATATTCATTTGTACCACAGGTGTGTGTAAGCAGACATTGGAGAAATATGTTCACCTTGACTCTAGCATAGCATACTCAGCCTGCCTTCTCTTCAGCTCAGAGGACATGAAGCGGACCGTCATAATTCAGTTGTCTCTCAGCCACACAGCCCCAAGTGACCAGTAACAACAGATGGAAAGAGGGAAGGGAGGGAAAGCTTGTGTGAGTATCTGAGCTTGATGAACTTCGGTTTTTAGTAAGTTTTAACTTTGAGATAGAAACAGAAATATTTACATGGAAAAATTTATGAAGTGAGGTTACATGCATAAGAATGAAGTCTCCAAACACCCATGTGGAGTCTGAGTCCTTCATGCAAACAGCATCAGCCCTGGATACCTGAGAGTTGGTGAATACTTGGTAAAGTTTATGGCTGAAGCCTCAGGTGGCTGCTCAGAGCTGAGGAGTAGGGGCAGAGGACATCAAGAGGGGAAAAGTCTGACACTGCCTATGGGAGAAACTGCAGGCGGATTTTTAGGGACACCTTACTCAGAAGGAACATCTTGTAAGGGGAAATGATCTGTAAAACCTGGCATTTTTTCCACTTCTGAAGATAACTGCAACAAAGCAGTTTTCTTCCACAGAGAAAATCTAACAAAAAGCAAATTTCTTGTGGCAGCTCATGGGGATTTATGAGAACCCAATTTAACTTTCCTTTTTTTGTGATTCTTGTCCAGGCCATCTGGCGCAGACTAGCTTTTGGCACACGGGTCAAAGCTAGGGCTTTCCTAGCAGGCTAGCTTCATCCTTTCTTCACACTCAGAGAAGCATATTTTAGTGCAAAATCCATCCCACGCTTTATCTGCATACCACAGCCCTGCCTGTCATGCATTATGCACAACACTCAGCAATTGTCTGCTCTAACCACAACAGCTAACCACAGCATGTTGCTCAGAATACGCCTAGCACACATCTGTAACCTTTGTGTAGCCTACACTGCAAACACACTCCACCCTGTGTTATTTTGCTTGCTGTGCCTGCCACTGTACCTGCTCCTTGTGCAACAACTTAAAAAAATCATGACAGCATCTCAGGCCTCTGCTGAGCCTGCCAGGGCCAGGTAAGCCACTAGATGTCACACCCCAATACCTTGCAGGAATTTCTAGACTTATATAAAATAGATTATTTTTTTTCTCTAGGGACCACTTTTTTTTTTTGCAATAACCAATATTTCATAATTTAAAGAGGTTTTGCATCTTGTAGACTAACATTCCCATGTTATGGTCTGTATTTGGAACAAGCTGCAGATAATCAAAAACTCAGTGTGAGATGCCTGTCTCAGAGTTAGCACCTGCCATTCAGCACTAACTAGCATTCTGGGCATCCATGCATATTTAGGAGGCATCTAGTACAGATGAGCTTCAGCAAATCCAAGGTGGGTCTGTTTACAGTCAAGATCTTCAAAGCCATTCTCCACAGGCTATATCCCCACATAACCTTCAGCAACACTGAAATATTGATAGCTCTTTGCCCACTGTGGACTCTCTCATTGCAGGGAAAAAAAGACAAGATTCACATTCCCACAAGATGTGGCTATGTAATTCTTAAAACTACACTTAAGAGAAAAATATCAGTCATTGTCAATTCTCCACTCTTCCAGAGTGGGTAGCTGGCACTCTCTCCCCCTCTGCAGAACCTTGGTTCTACAAAGCTGGAAAACCTGTGTTTATTTCAGGCACTGCAGTTTTTTAATCTTG
Organism: Corapipo altera; assembly: GCF_003945725.1. Classification (NCBI taxonomy): domain Eukaryota; kingdom Metazoa; phylum Chordata; class Aves; order Passeriformes; family Pipridae; genus Corapipo; species Corapipo altera. The sequence continues at coordinate 24,943,058 of NW_020884874.1, forward strand.
GATGAAGTATCCGTACCCAGCCAAGCTGCACACATGCCATGTTGTGAGGGACTATGCACTCATCTTGCTGACCACATGGACTGGTAGGATTCAGGGAATTACAATTTCCCATGTTGTGTGAGAATTCCTATGACCAGATAAATCCCATACCATCTCTTCATGTGGGTTTTGGTGAACTCTTCAACATGGAATAGCCCCATAAAATTGTCTTTCACTCTATCTATATTCATCTCAGCACTGCTGCTGCCTCTGAGCAATCCTGAGCCCTGGGATGGTAGGCAAATATGTGTTAGCAACAGCACAGCCTCAGAAGCACCACCTGGGTCTGTAGGGCAAGAAAGGCCTTTACGTTAAGGAATATTTGTTCCAACCAGTGCTCACGGGGCAGAATGTTTCTCTCCATACACGTCCAAAAAAAAAAAAAAGCACTTATTTCCTTCCTTTCTCTGCACCTCCTCAAGAAGACAAATGCAAGAATTTCCTCTCTTTACAACAAGACTAAAAAAACTCAATCCTCCCACTTCCTTTTCCCACCTCCTTCCAAAGTCATGAAAAGCACCAGTTTATCTCTCCTCTCCACCAACCTACCAAAGGCTACAGCTCTCCATCTTCTTACACTTCATAAGCTTAGCTCCTCTCCTGCCTTTGAGAAGGCTGAGGAATGCTCTTTGCACAGGTCAGCTGTCAGACCTGTGCCATGAAAGGCTCACACAAGAACAAAACCCAGGCTCTCTTAGGCAGATCAACTGTATCTCACTGCTTTGCTGCCTGCCCTATATCCCTGCCGGACAGAGGCAGGCGACATTCCCTTCCATCCCTCTCCAGGAGGCCAGCATGGAGCTGAGATGAGGGAAGAAAATACTTGCCTTCAAACACCTTAAAGGCTATCTACTCAAAATAGATAGCAAGCAGAAAATTTTAAATAAAAGCATATTGTACAGTACATGTAGATCTAAGTATTTCTCATAACAGAAGAGTTCACCACAATTAACCCCTTGAATAAATAAACCCAAGTACTTACATGTTAAGTCTCCATCTAGTGTTGCTATGCAGACCACTTCAGAAGAGAAGCACTGCCTTTGGCCACCATGGATAAGGGATGCTCTGGCTGGAAATTGTTTGGGCTGGTTCTGTTGCTTGGTGGGCTGTCAGGCTATGTGACTCCTCCCTGGATGGGGTTTTAACAGGGGTGTAAGTCAGAAGGTGCCAGAACAGTTTTTGAAAAAACATTCCATTGTACATAAACAGTATCCAAACCTATGGGCAGTACAGAAGCATGCCCTCTATGGACACTCAAATTTATTCCATCGGGAGTGAGAGGACAAGAGGACATAGCTTGAAGACAGAAATACAGCTGGTGGGGAAGTAACTCTCCTGTGCTGTGAGGATTCGAACCAAGTTTATATTACAATGACACATTTTGAAGAAAAGGAAATTTTCACAAGATTAAGTTTTCAAGAGAGGAAGGAATTCACTGGAGTAAAAAAGGTTGTTGTCCAGATCTTGCAAAATGCAATTAAAAAAAAAAAAAAAGAGAAATGTTGCTATTTCTAAAAATTGTGAAAATAAGAATACTATTTTTGAAAATACTCTATTTGAAAAGACAGCCTATTTTTTTTCCAGTATTGAATTAAAATGGGAATAGTAATTTTTAAGAGGTAAGGCTTTTAAATTTTGAAGATTAACACAATCTTTTGCGCTTTAATTAAAAAGTTGCTACAATTTATAATTTTGTAAGTAAAAACTCAAAGTTCCTTCCAACCTTAGGAATGCTATTTGATTGCACTGGAGGATAAATTATATAATAAATTATTTAAAACTAATTGTATCACGGAAATATACTACATTGTTGTTTTAACCATTGGGAAAACAAAATGAATTGTATTGATCAACAAAGATCTCCTTAAAATCTTAGAAGGCTTAGCTCACTAGAGGAACACTGAGAAATTGTGCATGTGGCTGTCACTGACTTGGAAGGCCTGCTGGATCCAGTGGTGGAGGTGATGTACTGCTTGAAACAAAGACAAATGGTTTTGGTCACCTTGGTATAAGAAAGATATAAAGCTATTAGAGAGCATCCAAAGGAGGCCAATGAAGATGGTGAAGGACCTTGAGGGGAAGCCGTATAAGGAGCAACTGAGGTCACTTGGTCTGTTCAGCCTGGAGAAGAGGAGGCTGAGGGGAGACCTCATTGCAGTTACAACTTCCTTGTGAAGGGAAGAGGAGGGGCTGACACTGATCTCTGTGTGACAGGACCAGAGGGAATTATATGGAGCTGTGCTAGGGGAGGTTTAGGTTGGATACTAGAAAGAGGTTTTTCACCCAGAGGGTGGTTGATCAGTGGAATGGGCTCCCCAGGGAAGTGGTCACAGCACCAAGCCTGACAGAGTTCAAGAAGTGTTTGGATGATGCTCTCAGGCACGTGGTGTGGCTCTTGGGGATGGTCCTATGCAGGGCCAGGAGTCGGACTTGATGATCCTTGTGAGTCCTTTCCAACTTGGCATATTCTGTGATTCTGTGAAATTAGATCACAACATACATCACAGACGGCCATCGTCTGCATGGCCAAGTGCCACTTTTATACCCCCCAAAAGCATTTGCTGTCAGATTGTGTTATCATGTCTTTGTCCACCCAGAGCAATACATGCCATAACCCTGGCATTTATCAAGTTCAGAATTATACTTTCTTTTATTTTCTGTCAAAGGCAAAACTAGGAAGATTCTCCTCAATTGTTACTTTCTTGTCTGCTTCATATTAAACAGGAATACCCTTTTATATCAGTTCAAGGAATCATGTTTCTTCATCCAGCTGAAGAGGGATGGGGGGGAAGAAAGGAGAGAGGGAGGTCGCTTTTGCAAACTTGGAAATTCCTTTAGCTTCTTCTGAGCTGAAAGCATTTTAAATGTCAGCTGTGAATCAGAAACTTTATGCTGCTTAGTAGCATCTGTGCCTTCTGGTTCTACCAAATAGGTTCAGTTGATCTTTGAGGTCCTCCAAGGGTTCATATACCATGTAACAGAGCAAACTATCCATGTTTGCTCATTAGGACATTAGATATAATAAAATCTAAGTGATATATATACATGCAACACACATGCACGTGTACAAACTCCACCTCCCCGTGCACAAATAGAGCAATGCTCCCATCTGACCTTCCAACCTGTCAACATTCCATGTGTCTGATAAAATGCTCTTGTGAGCTACCTCCTGACCCAAGGGCTTATTATAAGATCAGGGTCATAGTTTAAACTACGGATCAAAGAGCTGTAAATCCTGCCATAAACAAGAATAATCATACTTTCAGTTCAGTGAATATGACAAAGTGTTCTTAAACAGTATTCCCGTTTCTTTCTCTGGTCCTGTCATTACTAAAGAACAAAAAGCACCATCCAATGCACACAGAAGGAGATGAGAAGTCAGCTGTTAGTTTTAAGCTTTATTTCAGCTCTAAAATCAAAGACCTCTTTATAGTCTAATAGAATTATAGACTCAAGTCTACCATTAATAATATGTGTGGCGCCAGTGTAATAAAAAATGGAAATTCATTGTCCAAGAACGATCTATGAAGTTCAGTAATTCATGTCAGAGTTTCCACAACATTGTGCTTCTCAAAAAATCTCAGGTCCAACTAACTAACAGCACTCAGTTAGACATTGATCCTTTAATGAATATGTGCACTTTACCGATTTTATTTTGGTAAAGTTACAAGTATGGAAGCGAGGGAGAGAGAAAGAAAATGTGCAGTAAAATATTCAGCAACATTTCTATTCTGCTTTGCACTTGGTATCTTTAAGATATTTACTTCATCTTTCCATCTTCTGGGACAAATATATACCACAGAACATGTAAATGTCTGAAAAAATGCTTATTTTTAAATATTGAGTTCAGCAGAATATATGAAAAATAGATGTGAAGAAGCAAAGATCATATTTAAAGACCATTTTAGCAACAGGGTTTATTTCAGATCTGTAATATATGTAATCTATAAAAATAATGCATAGAGAATATTAATTAGCCCATTTTTGACCATTCGGTTCTCTGCAGTGCTACACCAAGTGAGCTTGCTCACTTTTTTGTTTTAACAGTGTACATTTAGTTTTAATGGTTCAGCTCTTCTTCAGTTATCAATAGGGAGCCTTGTTACCATGGTGACAGACAGATGGATTAATGCGATGTTTAGAGAGATACAGTAGTGCCAAATTTTTATATATACAGTAAGCACTAATCTACTGCATACACAAGAGGGCATGCATTCAGAAAATTTCAGGGACTGTCTTCCATATGCACCAGGTATGCCTTGACACAATATTCTCACTATCTTCTGTCAGAAGGTGGCCATCTATCTGCCACTTTATGCCCTTCAAAAATACCTGGTTGGAATCACAGACAGATGCTCTAAAATCTTAAACCAGATGTCTAATGAGGAGTGTTGGAAACGGCTGCTGTCAACACCTAATGTGTCAGCTACATGTATTAGGCCGTGAAGCTACCGGTCATCTGAGAACGATTATCTATAATCCACTTCTTGAAATGCGGTCTGACACCTTGAGCTGAAACCTTTTCATTTGTCTGTTTACTTTATTCATTGCACGTCTCACTAATGAGAAAAGAAATTCGAGATATACAAAAATCATTGGGTTTTTACAGAGCACAGACAGATTGCATGTCAAGTAATCCTTCTTAAAACTTTCACACTTCCTTCTCTTTCAAACCTTTAATGACCTGCACCTTCCTTGCCCATCTCACTCCCTTCCTCAGAGCTGCTAATGAGCTTTCCTGTTTTCAAAGTATTAGCTTAACAGTTCATGTCTCACAAACACCCTCAGACAGAGATGAAATTAATACAGGAAGAAAACGTGTGACAGTCACACTATGAATTCCTGTCAGACTGTGAATCCCCCATACTTGTAGAACTAAGAAGGTCTGCTAGTTGCATAGTTTTATTTTACTTTATTCTCTGTACAAGGCTTGAATCGTTCTATTATTGCCAAACATCCTCACTGCAGAAGCCTATGATAAGCTGCTATTGACTAAAAAGTCAGGTAATTTTAAAAGACAATTTAAACTGCCAAATGAAATTCTGGCACAAACTTGGTGCCCTTAGAAATATTTTATATGTGAAATCAGAAGTACTTTATCCAGATCACACTATTAATTTGTGTAACAAGAGTAGTTTAATTAGAAATGTTTTCCATTCATCTACACAAAGCGATAATTATAATTCATCAGGAGCCTAATATTCAGCTCTCCTTCCAGGCCTTTTTAAATTGTAGTATTTAACTATAGCAATTAAACTCTATGAATGACCACGAAAGGGGCCTTTGGATATAACTGCACCAAAGCCAATTAGGAAAAGTATACATCTCATATTCCTGACAATTAATTTTACAGTTGGTTTTCTCAGCAGGTGACATACTAGTATACATGAGTCAAGTTTACACTGGCCACTTCCCCAGATAAATGAAATGCCAGTCCAATTTCTTCCAGGTAGAAAGGTGCCAGGAGCTCTGCAGCACACACCACTATTGAGGGCCCCCAAATTGGTGTTGCTGGCCATATGAGGACAGCCAATGGCATGGAGTGGGTGCAGCCCATGCCAGGCAGCAGCCTCTGGACGGGCATCTGAGACTTCTGCTGCCCAGTGGTGTATGCCAGTACCACATTCCTCCTGCCCTGCACCCATGGTGGTGTGGAGTGTTACATCAAAGCCAAGCTGGAAGTTACCCTTGCCTATGAACTAATTTGCAGAGGAGTCAAACCAGATGCCCAGGTCTTGGTCCAACCTCCTCCCAAAAGTAGACTCAGCAGTGTGCTCAGAGCAGCTCACTGAGGGCTTTGTCCTCATGAAATCTTCCTTGAAAGGAAGGCAGTCTGATCTGAGCCTGACTGTGCTTGTTTGAGTTACCAACAAAGTCATCACTGGGAGCAGGTAACACACAAGATGGACAGCTATTGTACTGTCACCAAGGAGGCCTCCTTTGTCCTGCCAACCATCATTTTGGAGGTTTCCAATTATGGTCACGTGGGCCAGAAGCAGATTTTCTCTGTAGAAAATCCTGCTTCCAGGCTGTCACCAGGCAGAACCTGGTCAGCTGGTCAATCTAAATAGTGGTTCAAGACCCCTGCTGCTACCTCAGGTTGCAGCATCCCGTAAGAGAGGCTGAGACTCAAGTACCAGGCCATACCGTAATGACACCATGGAAATAATAATCAATTTTTGCTTCCTTTTTTTTTTTTTTTTAATTCAGTCAGAAATACTTTTTTTCTGGACAATGTTAGAGGTTTTTCTAATACAGTATAGCAAAGGAACTATTAGAAGTTACTTTCATTCTATAATGAAACACATACTAAGACCACTAAAGACATGGTACCCAGTAAAGTTAAAAAACAGCTTGCAAACATTTGCTAGGTCTCTAAAGACAGTGGTAATACTGCAGGAATTGGGAAGGGATCTGTGATTATCCTCTCTAGTAAATGTAAGCAAAGCCAAAGAGATATAGGCATATTGTACTTGCCAAAAGAGAATATTATAAACATGAAACAGTTAATAAACCAAAAATTTAGTAAAGTATGAGAACAGAAAACAAGTAGATACATGCATATGCAAGAAGACCCTCCATAAGTGTTCCCATCTCTGCAGCCCCATCTAAATGGTGTCCAAGGCATGTGACAGCCTTGATATGTTATCAACAGCTCTGAAATCTGTAGTGTGCCTCTGACCAGCCATAATGTCATCATCCACATATGCTAATTTGGCATTTATAACTGGAACTCTGGCCATATTGCCAATGGGACTTCTGCCATTTACTGAAACATGGCCAGGCTGTGGCCATAAAAAGCAATGCCGCTGTGATGCCTGTGCAGCATGCCGGCACACTCAGTCCTGTCCTAAGTTACACCTGACATGCCCTCCTGAATAACCAAATGTAGAAGTGAAATTAAAAAAGAGCATTTCATATTCTGTAGAAGAAAGCTGCAGCTTAGAAAGGCAGCTCTGAGGCTGGGGGAGCTGGCTGGGAATCTGGAGATCCAGCCACTCAGCTCCTGCCTTTGTTGGAGAACCACAGCAGAGCCCTGTGCAAACTGATTAATTTGCTCATCTTCTCCAAAGGGAAAAATACCCTTCCTATAAGTGGGTGAAACCAGCTCAACCAATATTTTTTAAGTGTCTTTTGGTTCTCCAGTGCAAGGCTCTTCTTATAATTGTTTGTACATTTGCCAAATGAGCACTGACTTTGTCAGTATTTCTGTGACTAAAGTCTACGCACCACTATTCAATGACCAGGTTTTTGCTGTGGTATGAGACAAGAGACCTAGAGGACTTACTCTCAACATAGGAATTTCAGCCACCAGATTTTTAAGAGATGCATAACAGTAACCACCTTACTCTAAAAAAAGAGATTTCTGCAGAAACCAAATCATAGCTGCAAAACACTTTCATTTCTTGTCCAATTGACCAGAAAAATGTTTGGAAATACGTAACTGGTTTCTTCATGCCCCCACCTGTACACAGCACTGTGGCTGCATGGTGCTTTCAGGAGTATCAAAGCTTCCATAAATAGAGGAAATGACCCCAGCCAGTCAGGCAGAGAGCAAAGCTCAGCTCTCCTGAGAGCCAGAGGGTAGCTCAACTGCCGCATTTTCTCTCTTTCTAAAACCAGTGTTTGGCTCTTTCCCAAGTTCTTTTACATAATCCAGTTCTGTTACTGAACATGTCAGTTTAACCAGTATTCAAATCAACCTCCTCTATGTTTTGAATTGGATTTTCAAGCTCCAAACAGGATTCTGTGTCTCAACTGCCAACATTTTTTGCAGTGGCACTCAAGACTTTTGGATATATAAATGAGATAGGTAATTTAGTGAATATATCAAATTACTGCACTTATTATGTCCCCATTATCTTATAAACTAGCTTCTTTTCCTCTAAATACTTAAACTGCAAGCTTGGTCCTCAAATGAAACTCACCTTTAGTGGAGATGGCCAGGTATCACTGTGCAGGAAAGGAAGGGGAGCAGGAGACACACAGGCCAGTACTGAAATGTTTCACAGCATTATGTTAAGAAGCTTGCACACTGTGGTTCTGTTTTTTGATAGAGCTGCTTATTGGCAGCAATACCAAGCATTTGCAAAGATTATAAAAATGTGTTAAGGAATATATTTATGCAAACTTTTTTCTTTTGGTTATTTTCTGTAATTTTTCTTCTTTGCATTCTTGCTTACTCTCTTTCCACACTTTTCCCTCACCAATACTGTACAATTATATGAACTCCCACAGGAGAGACACTGTGTTACTAATTTTTCATTAAAATCCGGGGGTTGATATAAAAATCCTAATCATAATTTCAGAATCACAAGTGGAGATTAACACATCCTTTGAAGCTGAAAACTTTGGCCACCTCTCACTCTCTGCTTTTGGCTTACCAAGTTTTTTTGTAATAAAAAGGAAAGAAAGCATTATTTTATATTCAATTAAATAACAAGAGATTAATTTGTAACCTAAATGAATGCAATTCTGCTGAACATCTCTTGTTTTTAAGCAAGACAATTTATTTTACAACATGAAGAATTTAAATCCACTCGGTAAGAGAGTGGATTTCATGGGCTTTATGCCCTACTTTAAGTCTCTGTGAATGATTAATAGATACAGATCTTACTGGACTCTCTTAAAGATAGATTCTTGGCATTGTTCAAAACAAGATTAAATAACATCATTATACCTTTCTTTTTCTTCTGAGTTCAGAAAAAGATTTGAAAGAAATTGATGTCTTGATTGATGTGAACTCAAAAAACTATCCTGAGAAAAAAACTAGGATTTTTATCACCAAAACCACAAAACCAGGTTATTATCTCTCACAGTTCAAGGATTCTTCTATCAGATGCAGTGATCTTGACACAATTTACAATCAAAATGGCATGCATGCTGCTGCTTTAGTTTGTGTAGTAGTGTAGTAGAATGCATATTCTAGTACATTTGAATACTGTATATAATAATCATATACATCTCGGCATGAAGATAGAAAGTAATTTCTTCTTTTAATATTGTCACTGTGCAGTTTTTCTTAGACTACCTTCTCTAAGCTTTTCCTGGAGGTTTTACTATTATTTGTGGCAAAGTCTAATGCTATTCCAAAACACACACAGCATCTTCGGGTGCTTTTTCAAGGGAAAAAGAAGACTAGAGAGAAGATTAGGAGTCATTTACATGCTGTCCAGATTAGAAAAAAATGGAGTTAGTGCTGGTGGGCCAGCTATACAGCAGAGATAAGGCCTACTTCTTTTTCAGTAACTGCTTTTTAACTGTGTAAAATTTTGTTTAACTTACACAGTACATGGACTATTAGGAAACAGCTTTGGATTGTTTTTCAGAAGTACCATGAACAGGAAGTTTCCCAAAATACTAAATTTTTGCCTAGCAACCCAGTCCCTATAATTAGACCTTAGATACAGGCTATAAGTGATGTTAACAACATACAAAGAAGAAAGCTGGGGAAGAAATGCTTGATTTGGATTTATTTACATTCTTTGCTTGCTGTTAAAGTACTGTTACAAACAAAAATATACTTTACCTGACTATACTAAATCCCGAAGTTAGTATACTGTTTAACAGAGTGATAAAGTCAGTACAGCAATTTATACTCATCAGCAACTGAGCATTAGTGTGACACAGACATGGAAAAAAACTCCAAATATATGTTCTCGTAGTGTGAAAAACTATTTACATATCTGGAAAGAATCAGAATTTGGAAAAAAAATATGTACTTTAGAGCAACACTATCCGTCAAGATACAGCTTACTTAAATTAATGGGAAATAAGAATTTCTCCCAGTTTTATTCAGTAAAGTCCACTACGTGGTATGTCCCACAAACACAAGCCAAAAAACCCTCAAACCCTTATGAACTTCCTACACAGGACTTGATTTAAAAGAGGTTCTGACAACTTTCGCCAATTTTCCCTCTGCGCGATTTGGGCTCTCGGGGGCGCCGACAGGCCCCTACCGAGGGCGCAGCGGCTGCCCACCCGACCCCTCGGGGCCGCGGGTGCCCCACCCCCGACTGCGCAGCCGAGCAGGCGGAACAAGAGGATGAGGAGGAGAAGGAGAAAAAGCGGCTGCGTGTCCCAGCCCATCTCCGTTTCCTTCCGGGTCGCAGCCCCCTCCTCCTCCCGCGTCCTGGGCCATGGGGGCGGCTGCCGGGGGGGCCGCCCACGAGGGCACCGCGGCCGCAGCGCCGCTGGAGCCCGGGCGTGGGCTGTCCCTGCCCCGGGGGTCTGGGAGCCCTGCGGCGTCACAGGACAAGCTCTTCTTAATCAAAGGTGCAGACAGCCCTCCTTTCCTCCCCTCCTCTCCTCCCCCTGCATGGGTCAGGGACGAGCAGCAGCGGGTGCGGCAGCCCCGACACCTCCCCCGGCCGTGCTGCCCTTGCCGTAGCCCGAGGTCTTGCCCCACTCTCCTGTCCCCAGGGAGAA